>NC_137975.1:26398226-26998226 GCF_963924665.1 Micromys minutus
TCAGTTTGTATGTATAGTGAGGATGCCACCCCACTCTTCCCCTTCCCCCCGCCCACGTTCACCCCCCCTGCACCTCCCAGGCTCTGGAGAATGGTACCGGTGGGTCGGTTATGAGAGCTGCCCACCATCTTGAGTTTGTGTCTTTCTGGAATTGTAAACGACGGGGAGTCCCCAGCCCGCCCCCAAACATTACCAAATACAGTAGAAAGGTGGCTGTGGCCACACAATGATAGAAAATGCTTTCTTAAACAGAGCTTGCTTCAGACTGGCGAGTGAGTGAACATCGCGGCCCGGTCCCTGCTACCCTGGCTTTCAGTGTCCAGCGGCTTCTGCCAGCCTTTGCATTTTTCACTCTTTTTCTCATTGCGTGGCCCCCTTGTCTTTAAAAGGCTAAACTGCTCTGTACTAAATTTGGTCACGCAGCGCTCCAAGATTCCCTGGAATGTCCTCAAGTTTCAAACAGCTCTGTCAGTGAGGCAGGCCCGCCCCCTGGCTTGGGGATTGGCTTCTGGACTCTGGCTGGGCAGCTGTCAGGTTTTATTGGTTGCTGGTTAGACGAAGCAGGGTCCACTAGCCTTGGGCTGCAGGGAGGCTACTGTGTCCCCCGGAGTACCTGTAGTTCAGTAGGGCCCAAGGAGCTGCAGTGTTTACCTAGCCGGGGCTTTGCATTCGAGCCCACTCAATTCCAACCAGACTAGTGCTCCCTGTCCCTTCCCAGCCTACCGCCAGCAAGCCCACCAGACTTGGTAGGAGCAGCTGCTCACTTCGCCAAGATGTCCAAGGTAGCAAAGTACCGGCGGCAGGTGAGTGAAGACCCCGACATCGACAGCCTGCTGTCCACGCTCTCCCCTGAAGAGATGGAAGAGCTGGAGAAGGAGCTGGACGTGGTGGACCCAGATGGGAGCATTCCTGTGGGGCTGCGGCAGAGGAATCAAACGGACAAACAGCCCTCTGGCTCATTCAACCGGGAAGCCATGCTCAACTTCTGTGAAAAAGAGAGCAAGAAACTTATTCAGAGGGAGATGTCCGTGGATGTGAGTGACACACCCCGGAGGAAAGCGGGGTGGGGAGGGAGGGTGGGGCCCCTAACTCCACGACTAGAACCCTTCTTTTTTAGAAGAACGGTTCTTACTGGCAGGGATCCAGAGGCTTCGGAATAGGTTATTGTGCGTTAAAAGAACAGGGTGAACTGTGCCCTTAATTTGCGTTGTAGGCAGAAGTTGGATATGGTGGCATCTCAAAAACCAAATAGGAAAAGGGAGCTGAGGCTGAGAGGTGTCCTTGAAAGATGCATTGTTGAGCTGATGCCATCCTGGTTCAGCATTCCTCTTCCTGCACCTCAATCCTGTGCTAGGGAGGAGGGAGAGAGACTAGGGTGATGTCTGTCTCTAAGCACTCAAGAAGAGAAAGCAGAGCTGATCAGAATGGCCCAACTCCAGAAGGCAGGGATAGGAATGCAGGGGGACACAGGGGAAGAGTGGGACACTGTCTGTCCTTGCCATCCATCCCTGGGGCCACGTTCTCGACTTTGGAAGCCAAGGAACTCCGGAATTCTTACTCTATGAGTAGGGTGGTTATTTCTTTTACAGCTTTGATGAATAAATATCAATACAGGTGTGGGGAAATGATAGTCCCTCCTTTGAGGGGCTGGTGACCCAGGACAGGAAACAGAAATGACACTCAGTCAAGGTCTTGATGCTTTTGTGCCCACCACCCTACCATCCCCTGCCCCAACCCTAAGCACTCACTCTGGAGTTTGGCTTTGCTCTTCTCTTCCATCCCCTGGGCTCTGGGCCCAACGGCTGACTTGTATCTGTGGCTTCTGGAGGCTGAGGTCAAACAGAACTGTTTTCAGCCCTAGGAACCAAACCCAGGACCTCTTGCATGCAATGTAAGCTTTGAGCTATGCAGTCCTAAAACTAAAGCCCTTATTTAATTACAAAGCAAGATGTTTAGGTCAAAGAGCACAGAAGGAGTCTTGCGCTCCTAGGATTTTCATTCTCCACTATTTCTGCTCTTCGTAAATACTGTGCCTGACTCTCTGTTCTCTCTTCCCCGGTTTCCTGACTTTGCCCAGGGATGCACTTATTTCTCCGGATGGAGCCTAGTCAAGCAGTAGAGGGTGGGAGAGTAGGCATCTTTGGTCAGATTGCTGCCTATAAGACCATTCTTGCCTTTTGTGGGTAATCTGTCACAGCCCACTCCTTGAAGGGCAAGTGTTAGCACCGTAGCCAGCTGGACTTGGGAATATATGTGAGTGGTGGACAGAAGTTTCTGTCAACTGGGGGATTGCGAGTGAGCCCTAACATGCAGCCTCCTTAGCATTACTATCAAAAGAATGGTGACGTTAAGGCCTAGTGTTTGAGTACCAGCAACTCTTGCTGCCCCGTCTGTGTGACTAGGCCACCCTCAAGCTTCCTAGATCTCAAGGACAATACTACCTGCCTCAGAGGCTGTTGAGGCAACTAAGAGGGTGGAGTGTGCCTGGCACAGAGCCTGGCACATAAGCACTCAATAGGTGTCAGCAGCAGAATCCATAATTGATTTCGGTAAAGGGATTTAAAACTGGTGAAATCAGCCCAAAGAGAATGTCTGCCCTTGTCCAGCCCTGCCCACCCCACAGTCTAGGCCCTTGTCCCTTTAATTAGTGGCCAGAGCAGAAAAGCAAAGCGTGGGCGCTCAGGTAGAGTGTCATCTCGGGACGAGGAACTAGCTCCAGCTCTGGCTGCCTGGGCCTTCAGCTCTGCATGAAGACCTGCACGTAGTAACCCAATCGGTTTGATATCAAGCCAACCAATTAGCCCAGCCTGTGGAAGCAAGATGGGCTACAGAGAACCTTCCATATGCCCACCACAAGAACCTTCTCTTTCATAAGCCTTATCAGTCTTAGGAGATACGTATTTTATCCCCATCATTAAAAAAAAAAAAGTCTCAAAGAGACTAAATACATGTCCCAGAGTGACACAGCTAAGAGGTGACCTGCCTGAAGTTGAAGTTTGTACACTGTCCTTTCACATAGGATATCAGAGTAAGGGAGACGATGTCAGCCCTGTGCTTCTTTATGTTTTAGGTAAGCTCTCATGTAGCTTGGGCTTGGTCAGGCTTTCGTGTGGCACTAGCTTGTCCTCACTGGACAGTTAGTGAGGATGACTTTGAACTCCAGATCGTGCTGCTTCTATCTCGGAAGCAGTGGGATTGCTGATGCGAGCTGTTGTATCCAGTTTATAGAGTTGAGCGTGGTGGGGTTGTGGTGCATGCTAGACCAGCTCTGTGCCAACTGAATCTCACTGGGGTCATACAGCTTGTGAAAGCCCCAGAGGGGTGTGACCCGGTGTGCTTGTTCAGAGGAACAGTGGCTGTGACAGTCTGGGTGGTCTCCCCACTTTCTGAGGAATACTACTAAACCAACTGTTGGCTAGGGAAAGTTGTGGGACCGTTTTAAGGAACTTGAGCTGATTCCCGGAGATGGGATGATGGCATTGTGAACAGTCTTTCAAAAGGATGTTTATATTTTAGACATAAGTAATAAAATATTCTTGGGACAGTTGATTGAATTGGGGCATTTGCTTAAAAATGACAGGGATGGGGGTGTGGGTCCACATGCTCCTTACAGCAAACTCTACTTCTGTTGGAAACTAACTATACTAAGAAAGGATTGTAGGAACCAAGAGTGACAAGCAAGCCCATTCAACTTCTCCTGGGAGGGAAACTCTAAGACTTACACCATGGCTGCGGTGCTAGGGTGGGGGCCATGAAAGGGATTGGGGTTACCTCACCCGCACAGGGCTGAAATATTCCTCCCATACCTCTTCCAGGTCACCACCTCCAGGTAGTCATCCCAGATTCCTAGGCAAAGCCAGGCACCTTGGTTGAGCATTCCCAAATCATAACGTTCTATCCAGGACATTTAACATTAAGGAAGGGGGCACACTCTTGTGGAAGTCACAGGACAGTGTTCGAGTCGGCTCTTCACTTCCACTGCAGGTTCCAAAGATGGAACTCACACTGTCAGGTTGCGCCGAAAGCAGTTTTTCTCTTGCTGAGCCACGGGCTTTTCATGGTGACGGAGATTGAACCCAGGGCCTTGAGCGCAGCAAACATCTGCCCTACTGTGGTGCCTCATACCCCGTCCCTCTGCTTTTGTGTTCGGCTTTCCTGGCTCCTTCCCGAAGCAGCATATATTATTCAGGAGGTAAGGCTTCCATACAGGAGGTCCCCAGCTGCTTATGAAAGGAATTTTACTTAGCAGCAGATTCAGGAAGGCTGGAGGCAGGCTTCGTTCCTGCCTGTAAATGGGGTGGATCTGGCTGCCAGGCTCCTCTCTGGTCCTCTGGGAGGTTCTCCCTTAGCCCAGGTGGAAGACAGAGCCCTCCCCCGTGCATGAACCAGCTGCGCACTGAAGGCTCCTTGTCTCATGTTCCAGAGAGCTGATCACAGGCCAATGCTTATCTCTTCCCTTTCCAAGTAGTGGGGGGAGACCCCTCAGCCTGCCTCTCCTGTCCTTCTCCCTAGGGTGACAGAGACCCAGGATTAGCACCTGTGTGAACCCGGGGTCAGGGGGCAGGGCAGCTGGGCTAGGGGATGAAGGTTTTCCCTAGAGGTTAACTTGTGACTCTGAGCAAACCACTGCGGTCCCCAACCTCCCACTGCCTGTTAGCCTCCACAGTCCCTTCCTCCAGGTCTTCATTCAACTCCAGGCCCCTCGGCTCCCTTCATGAGTGAGAATCCCTGCACCAACCCTCAGAGTGCCCTTTGCAGATAGCTGGGTTAGTTGGGAGCACAGCAGGCAACACAGCTCACCGATTAAGGAGATTAACCCCAACTGCTACACACTCAAAATAGCCCTGGACGATGGGGTAGAGAGGGTAGAGAGGGCAGAAGAGGTGATAGGGGCCTGGTGACCCAGGTAGGCACAAGTACATACCTAGAAAAAGCTAGCCACATTTAAAAGCCACCTCCATCTGTAGTTTGGAAAAGCAGCTGACCAGCTGGCTGCTGGCCGCTACAGGTGTTTGTCTCAATGTGTTGTTTTTCATCTTTTGTTGGTTATGTACATCATATGTAACAGATTTTGTGGCCAGGCTATGGAGGCATTTAAAAACAAGACAAAACAAAACAAAAACAATCGGAAACAAAAAAGCAGACCTGGATCCCATCGGCAGCGTGGCTTCTGATGCTCAAAGGTTCTTGGAACAGCAGATCTGAGACCATGAGAGCTTGGGGAGGGAGATGTGAGAGGTGGGCAAGCCAGGTGGCCGGTGGGCAGGAATGAGGAAGACTTGGAGACGGCCCAACAACAGGAGGAACATGAGGGGTGTTTTCCAAGCGGTCTGAGCGCTGCTGATCAAGAAAGGCTACCGCCAGCAACATGGGGAGTTGGAAGCATCAGGGCTTCTGGGACTTCATGGTCCACAGGTCTGGATAAAGGGAGGAAGACAAAGCTTCCATCTAGCCTACCTGCCCTCCCAGCCTCTTTCCCTCCTCCAAGACTGTGGAATTATGGGGTTAGCTCATGCCAGCATGTCCATAGCTGACTCAGACTAGGCAAGCTTTGAGCGATAGGTACTAAGAGATTTGCTGTGTGTGTGTGTGTGTGTGTGTGTGTGTGTGTGTGTGTGTGTGTGTGTGTGAGACTCAAAACCAGAGGGGCCACAAGGCATACAGGTAGATGGAGGAAGAGGCTGATAGTCGTGTGGCTGCCACGTTGGATAAACAGGAATGTCCTGACTCATAGGGTAAGGTCCAGATTAAGTTGTATTGTGCTTATAAAACTGCACCAGGCATAACCAGTAGAAAGCGGTAGCTCACAGCCAGGTTTTAAGTCCCTGTTCAGGGATTCTCTGCAACCAGGCCAGGCGTGAGCTAGAAACCCAAAGGCACCTGAACTCAGCTAGGTCCAGATTTGGGTTATGCTTCTGCCCCTTCCAGTGCCAGTGAAACCAAGTACCTTAGGTGAGAGAGAGAACATTAACTTCTTTAGCATGTGCTGGAGTCAAGGGCATTAGCAATACCATCTCATTGGCTTAGCTTCATCAGCTCCATTACTTGTCAAGAGAAATAATAATAATAAAAAATCAGCTTCGAAGGGCTATTGGTGGATTAAACAGGATCAAGTATTGAGAGTTTAGTTCATCAGGAGAGAGACTTTCTTCACTCTAAATTCTTCAGGCTTTGTACCTGTGCAGATGCCAAAATGACATTTAAAAAAAAAATTTCTCACAAGGCTGAAAACATTCTGTCGGCAGGAGTGAGGTGATGATGAGAGGGGTGAGGGGAAAGAGGAAAAGCAAGCAAGTAATTAGGAAAGGAAGCAAGGATTATCTGTCACTTATTGCCTAGCTCCAGTCACCTGATGTCACAGAGCTACCTTTATTTCACCTCCTTCTCATCCCAGGCCCAGGGACCCATGCTAGTTTACGGGGTTCTGAAAACAGGAGGAAAAGAGGAAGCCGAGGAGCTGTTCAGACATGAAGAACTAACTCTCCTCATCAGCCATGTTCCATCCCGGCATGATCTCAGAAAAGCCAGGGCTGCTTTGGTAGTTTTGGCTTCAGCTATCTCTGGGGTCCGCTGCAGAGGCCAGGCCAGGTCGTCAGGACACTGTTTACAAACAGCTAGGAATAGAAAGGCCTCCTGCTCCACGCTCCACCCTCCCCTGCCGTCGCTTCTTCCCTGTTCAGGATCCTTAGGCTCTTCTATCTCATCAGCACTGACGCCAGAGCTCCAAAGCAGGGGGTAGGGACAGAAGGCAATCTCCTGCCTCCTGTGCTGAGGTAAGCAGGATGCCGAGCAGGGCTCCAGAAGGCACTGTGGCTGCTGAATGTATAGAACCTAGTCTCTTCAGAGTCCGAGCAGATCTGGACTCCCATCCTACTGTGCTAATTGCATGGTCTGGACACATAACCATACCAGCCAGGGCATCTGTCAAACGGTCCCCAGGGGAGTGGAAAGGCTTAATCATATGCAAAGGGCTTCAAGAAGTGTGCTGGTTGGAAACCTAGTCCTGAAGGCTCATGAATGTGTGTTTTTTGCCTTCCCTTTGCTTCATCTCAGCCCACTCATTCCCTTACCTATGTCCCCTCTCCCTACCCCTTCTCTTTCATGCTAAGGATGGGGAGCACCCAGAGCCTCACGAATTTTAAGCCTAGACTCTGACTTACACCCCAGGAGCTTCACCCCCTTTATACACAGAATTGACAAATCATGATCTATGCTTATAAGGACAAGGAGGAATATACTAAATTATCAATTTGTCAAATACTCATTGAGCTTCTACTATACTGGGCATTTCCTAGATGCTAGGACAGAGTGACTAGCATAGAGATTGTCCTTGTCACTACAGAGGTTACATTTATTCTCACAGGACTGGTGTAGACAATGGCCCTTAGACCATGACCAAAAGCAACCTGGGGAGGAAAGAGCTGAAATCAGTTTGGTTTGCATGTCCAGATCACAGTTCATCCACACTCTATCCTTAACAGAAGCCAAGGGGAAAACTCCAACAGGGCAGGAAGCTGGAGGCAGGAACTGAAACAGAGACTATGGAGGGATGCTGCTCACTGACTTGCTTTCCAAGGCCTGTTCTGCTTGCTTCCTTATGCAACCCTGGACCACCTGCCCAGGGGTGGCTCTACCTCCAGTGTGATGGGCCTTCTACATCTATCACTGGTCAAGAAAATCACCCCACACACTGCCCACAGACCAATCTGATGAAGGTATTCTTTTCAACTGAGGTTTCCTGTTCCCAGATAACTATTGTGTCAAGTTAACAAAGCATGATAGAACACACACACACACATACACACACACACACACACACACACATACACATGTGCGCACGCACGCATGCACAGAGACAGAAAGACAGAAACAGAGAGATAGAGACAGAGAGAACATATAATCCCATCACTTGAGAGACAGGATCAGGCAGATCTCTGTGAGTTCAAGGCCAACCTGGTCTACAAAGCTAGTTCCAGGACAGCCAGGGATATACAGAGAAACGCTGTCTTGAAAAACAAGCGAATACAAACCAAAAGAAAAGCATTTTTTCTATTTATTTGCTTTATGTTTGTGCACCGTGTGGGTGCCTGGTTCCCACAGAGGTCAGAAGAAGGCGTCAGATTCCCTGAAGCCGAAGTAATAAGTGATTGTGAGCTAGGTGCTGGGAGCTGCTCTCTGCAAGAGCAGCAAGGGCTCTTAGCCGCTGAGACATCTTTCCACCCTTCGAATAATATCTAAAACCATGAGCCTAGAAGGGGTCACTTAGGGAGTGGGTGTGGGTAGAGAAGAGCAGACATTTAGGTGTTGGTGGAGGAGAGAGAGCTAGTAGACTGAGGTGGTCTCGTAGAAACAAGTAGAAAAAAGGAGTCAGGAAAAAGAGATCTCTCTGATCTCCATTTTGTCCTTATTGCTAAGAAGTTTAAGAAGAAGAAGGCAGGGGGTCAGCCACAGAACCTGGAACGTGGAAACCACTTGGATAGTAGAGTTATTTCACTGTAGTGAAGAGTGGACTCAACGGTGTATACAGATTCAAGGAAGAATATAATAAGATGCTTGTGTGTGTGTGTGTGTGTGTGTGTGTGTGTGTGTGTGTGTGTGTGTGTGTCTAACACAATCAAGAAAGCCAAGGTAGATGTGGCATCAGGGAGGACTTCTATGAGACAGGAAACACTGTTGCCTATCTATATGCTATATATTTTGGGAATAAGTCAGCAGAAAGAAACACTTTAATGACTCTGGGAAAGGAGTAAGGAAGAGATGGGGCTTTCGGCAGCTGGCAGGAGCAAAGGAGATAGTGGTGATGCAGCCAGACTGACAGGTGTGGGGAGGGAGTGGCAAAGCTGTTCCCTGACGCATTGACATGTACACCACATGAGCTGGGAAGACAACGTGGGCAGCCACATATAGGCTGGACTGAAGCAGGGAGAATTGTAGGCGTCTGCACAATCGTCCGTCAGGTCAAGGCCTAGGTCACCAGAAGAATGCTCAGTGCTCCCTGGGAGAGGTAGAGAAACAGGAAAACACTTCTAGAGAAATCTGGCCTGTAAGCTGTCACCAGACTACAGCCGGTGATGCTTAAAAGCCCAGTAGACTTTCTATTTCATGTGTATCTGTTTGTCCTCAAGGACACCCATGCTCAGGCATGAGGGAGCACATGGTTCCTTCCTAGTACCCAACTGACACCTGAGAGATGGGACCTGGACAGATTTCTAAGTCAGGGAACGTGGTGACTTCCCTGCTGACTCCTGACACTGTGTGGCCTCAGACAAGTGCTTAGCATAAGTGTAAGCATTGCCTTCTTTTGTTTTTATTCTTTTCCGTATTGCATTTGTACTTTGAAAACCGGGCCTTCCCCCATACAGTTTTACAACAAAAGCCATGCAGAAGCATGCACAGTGGGTAAGTGTAGACAGAGTTGGGTGATTGACCAGAGTGATCAGGACATTAAACATCTGCTAGACGGTACCATAACACCCACCCAAGCTTCCTCCCCAAGCCTAACAACTACCTCTACTTTCAACGCCAGAGGTTAGTTTTGTGTGTTTTTAAGGACTTCTATGGGAAGAGTTCTCTATCTAGAGACTTTACCTCCACTGTTGAGAAAATCAAGGGTGGTGTCATCCATAGCATTTTTTTTTGTGTGTGTGTGTGTTTTGTGTTTAGATTTGTTGTTTTGTTTTCTGAGTCAGGGTATCACTGTGTAGCCCTAGCTGCCCTGGAGCTTGCTCTGTAGACCAGGCTGGCCATAAGCTCAGAGATGTGCCTACCTCTGCCTCCAGAGTGCTGGGACATGTGCCACTATATTTTTATACCTCCATCTTGTGCAATATTCCACAACATGAGTATATCACAACTCATTTCATTTGTCTCCCTGTGAATGGGAATGTGGGCTATTTTCAGTCATGGTTCTTCCACTTATGACTTCCTTTCTGTTTGGTATGTGTCTTAGTGTGGAGTTCATGATTCAAAAACACTTGACTTACTTCAAGGGATGATGCTACTGATTTGAAGAGTTTTTAGGAAGATGAGATTTAAAAAGATAGAGGTGGTCTAACCCCATGCTTTGCAAATAATGGGTGTTTGGTAGATGACCATTGTGGTCATTTCCAGGCGAGCAGCCAGGGTGCAGGCATGTTCTTTGAATATATTGTACATCCATCTTCTAACCTAGTCTTCTAAGAACCAGACACATTCCTAAAGCTCAGACTAGGTTCTTTTACTCCAGGCTCTCTAGCTTTCCAAACCGTGTGGACTTGGACAGTATCTTCTAGCTGGGCTTGGAGGCAGAAGCAAGTGGGTCTCTGTGAGTTCAAGGCCAGCCTGGTCCCACAAATCAAGTTCTTTGATAACCAGAGCTATGTAGTAGGGAAACCCCTGTTTCAAAAAACAACAGCAAACAAAAACCACAAGTAGAAGCTGGAGAGGTGGCTCAGCATTTAAGAGTACTGACTGCTCTTCCAGAGAACCCTGGGTTCAAATCCCAGCACCAGCAAGGCAATTCACACCTGTCTGTAACTCCAAGATTTAATACCCTCACACAGACATAATACATGCAGACAAAACACTGATGCACATTTTTTAAAGGAAATAAATAAAAGAAAGAAAAAGAAGGGGTTTTCTACTGCATGCCTCCTCCCCTCCTTCTCTTTGCTTGCTCCAGCATGGCAGCCCACTGCCTCTTCAGCTAAGTTTCAGGCCTCTCGGTTAATTTCCTCCTTAGTTTACGCCTGCGTTTCAAGTCATTCTAAACATTGTTCTCAGCTCTCAGATTTAATCTTCTCCAACCTGTTATCTATTGGTGTGATGGGACTGTCTGTATTTCTAAGCCACATCCGAACCACCAGCTACACCTGGAGAAAATGTCCCGGCCATCCATACCAGCGCCCCTGTGAATTAAAAGTCCAGGTCCTCAGCTGCCCCTCAGAGATGCCCAGGACGTCTTGCCATGACCCTCTCACTCCCCAAAGACGTTACTCCAGAAGGCAGCTGTTCTCTATGAACCATCTCTTCTCACTCTAAACAGACGGCCTAGCCTACATTTCATGGAGAAACATGAAGCCAGCAGGGAAGATGCTTGAAAACCTGTGAGCACCCCGAATGCAAACCCTCTTCTCTCTCTTCCCGTTGAAAGGGCTTCATTTCTCCTGTCCCCATCCACTTTTGGATTTCACTCACTCCTGCCTCCATAAGGACCTTTGCTACTTTGCACCCCTCCTTTCAGCTGCAGCATCCCTGACTGCTGTCTTCAAGTCTCATCTCAGCTCTTTGGCCTCCTAACCAGGCTATAGAAAAACCATCACCGCTGAGCATGTGCCTCAGCAATGCTATCGGCTCTGATGGGGGCAGGAAAGAACCATTGGATATGCTTTGTTTTTTTGAAACAGGGCTTCTTTGTGTAGCCCTGGCTATCCTGGAACTCACTCTGTAGACCAGGCTGGTCTTGAACTCACAGAAATTTACCTGTCTCTGCTTTCTGAGTGCTGGGATTAAAAGCTTGTTTCACCACCACCTGGCTACTCTCTTGGTTTTGTTGTTGTTTTGTTTGTACTTTTTAAAAAATAATTTATTTATTTTATGTACATTGTTGATTGCCTGCATGCATGTCTGTGTGAGAGTGTTGGGTCTCCTGGAACAGCAGTTATAGACAGTTGTGAGCAGTCGTGAGGGTGCTAGGAATTGAACCCTGGTCCTTGGTAAGAGCAGCCAATGTTTTTAATCTCTGAGCCATCTCTTCAGTCCCTCTCTTGATCTTAAAATACTCACTACTATCGCACCAAAACGCCACATCCACCCAACTCTTCTTTCTTTCTTTTTTTTCTAATTCCTCCCTTCCGGCTGTGGAGGGAAGTGGTACTCCTTGTAATGGCTGCATATCACTTTCTCCTCTGCAGTCTCCCCAGGTGCCTTCTGCCCTACAGCCGCAGTTACCAGCCTATGCTAAGCCTCTATCTGTGGCCTAGATCTCTATTTTGGGTTCTAGATCATTCAGTTGCCTCTTGGATACCTCAAGTGTCTCAAATTCAACCTGTCTAAAAATAAATTAGTCATCGACACCCCAACTTCTTCCTAAACCTGCTTTTCCTCTACGATCTGCACTTTGGTAATAGATGTACCATCTAACCCAGAACCAAGGACACAACCCTGGAGGTTAGGCGGCCCTCTTCTCGCTCCCAGTTTCCAAACTCGATGAGTGATAGAATCCTGCCTGTTTTACCCCTGTGATCTCTTAGCTCCTCTCTCTCCTACACATCCATCGCTGCCATCCATATCAGCCACCAACCAGACTCATGCTCTCCCAGTTTCTCCTCTCTCGACATTGCAACCTATCCTGGCCTTGGCTGCCAGAGTCTTATTATAAGATGAAATCATGATCTTGCCCCTCCCTGCAGAAAAGCCTTCAGTTGCTCAACAGAGCTTCCATGATCAAATTTACCCTCCTTAGCATGGCTTAGGAGGTTCTTAGTGAGCCAGCGCCTCTGTCACTCTCAAGCCAATAATACGCCTCTCCTTCACCTCTACCCTTTTCTGTAGTTGGAGGCTATTCGTTGGCTCTTCATAGCTGCCAAGCCTTCTCCTTCTCCCTCAGTGCCTTTGAAAGTTCCATCACCTAAGTGGGATGCTAGGTCTCTCTAGCCCTTACTTCACTGACATATCCTCTTTAGAAAGATTTTATGGTTGAGTGGTGTATGTACCTTTAACTTCGTCACTTGGTAGGTAGAGATAAAATGGATCTTTGAGTTCGAGGCTAGCCTGGTCTACAGAGTGAGTTTCAGGACAGCCAGGGATACACAGAGAAACCCTGTCTTAAAAAAAAAGAAAAGAAAAGAAAAGAAATAAAAAACTGAAAAACAAAAACAAAACAAACCAACAACAAAAATAAAACAACCAACAAACCACACAAACCAACAAAGTTTTCCTAACCTCCAGTCTAGAACTGTGTGCTTCGCTCCTGTGCCACAGCAGCATCTGCATGTCTGGCACTTAGCACAGCAGGTACACCTAAGACATCATGTTAATGTCTCCAGCTGTTCTTCCCCTGTTGCGGTAAATATTAAAAAGTGGAAACCTTTTATCCCGAGCTAGTGCCGGCGCCCTTGGGGCCACATGGCACTGTGGGCATCTCTAACTTAGCAGTTCCATGCCGCCTCTAAAAATTCCAGTGTGGCTCACTCCACCACCCCGTGTGTTGTTTTTACTCACTTTCCTCCACCATCTGGTATAAACATGACTCCACAATCATTAAGCTATCAAACAGGTTTATATGTTAAATTCTCAATCCACAAACCCTCTACACAATAAGCTCACAACCAATGAGCAAAGATATAAACTTCCCATCTAGATGAGATAAATAGAACCATAAAAACCTTTAGAAATAATCATAACAACCTTATAAATCTAGAGTTGCACTGAGAGAAACTTTCACACCTACTTCCATCTTGCTTCCTCTGTGAATCTCCGCCTACCACCTCCTCTTCCACTTTTCTAGACTGTTCCCTCCCTACCTCTCCACTGTCCAATCATGTATCACCTTGACATAAACCTACACATCACCCTTTCTGTTTAATTTTAAAAAAGCTTTTCCCTCAAATGTAAGCTACATACAACTATTACCATTTGAAAATATTTAAAATGATTATGTTTTTCAAAGCTAATTATCTTGGGTAGGCTATAAAGCTAAATTAGTCTTCTACTCTGCCAGAAATCTGAGAATGGCCAAATATTTTAAAACACAGGAAGCCTAACATGGTTTCCAGAGCTGAGACAGGTTGTAGAGACACATTTCCACTAGCAATCCCCTATTAGCAACATGAGAGAGCAAGTCTTCAGCCTTCTGGCCCAGGATCAACTAATAGACCTTTGAAATGTAGAAATCTCAAAGGGCTGATAATTTTGGCTCGGCAAAGATTATCAGTCAACTGTTTTGTATAATGTGTTCCTTTCTGGACAGTATCAGTCTGTAGATGAAATAGGCAGTTTCTGCCCAGTGGCTGCCTAGTCATAAAGTATACCTCACCTGGAGGTAGAGATGTTTAATTTCTTCATTAAACCCACAATGGGGGAACTGTAAGGAGCAGATATGTCTCAACAAAGGATAAATAACATCAAATGTAATAATTTATGGATTTCTGATGTTTTTGAAAACCACCTAATTATAAAAAGCATTTTTGAACTGAACTGTTAAGCCTTTACTACTCTTGGCCATTTTTAGTTGAAATGTCTCAAAAAACACCCTTTTAATTGACTCAGAACCATGAGTTTGCTATCTGACCCTTAACTCGTATTGTTTAATCAACTATAATAGCAGTTATAGAACTGGGTCTAAGCCTTGTATTCCTAAAAGTATTCTACAGGCATAATACCTATATGAAAGTAACAATACTAATCTCAGTTTTATTTTTTAAATTTTAAAAAAGATTTATTTATTTATTATATGTAAATAGACTGTAGCTGTCTTCAGACACACCAAAAAAGGGCGTCAGATCTCATTACAGATGGTTATGAGCCACCATGTTGTTCCTGGGATTTGAACTCAGGACCTCTGGAAGAGCAGTCAGTGCTCTTAACTGTTGAGCCATCTCTCCAGCCCCTAATCTCAATTTTATATTTATAAGAAATTATACCAATGGAAACCTTAAATTTGTATCAAATAAATTCTATCCCACTGTAAAGACTGTAACTTCAACTTTGTATCAATGACAAAAATGTCTACTAGTATAAGATATGACTTTAAGTTAGTTACCAAATGAGATTATGGCTGTACAAATGAATCTGGATAAATATGGCTAATTCCTCCCTGTTAAATTATGATCATTTCTAAATTCCTCATAAAAACAACCTTAGAATAACCACCTTCACCCTCCCAAAGTCCAGGGAATTGGGGTGATGACTCTTTATAGCTTCTTTAAGCTGAATACATGGGCGTCGAGAATCTAGAAGGGGGGAGGGGAATAAGGAAGCCAGCAGTCCTCTAGTCCATTTCACCTATCATCAGGGGAACATGTCTGCCACTGAGCGATGACATGCCTTTCCCTGTCCCCTGTCCTCTGCTGCAGCTAGGCTTAACTTAATCTCAAAATCTCTGGAAGGATGTTGGCAGTGACCATAAAGTACTGGAGAAACAACTGTTTCCATGGTCAAGGGGCTTAGGCTGAAGTCTTCAGATTTGTTTCCAGGTCCTCCAGTCCTTGTTTTAAAGAGCAGCATGAGCCAAGCATGGCAGCACACGTCTTTTTGTTTGTTTTGTTTTTTCACAACAGCCTTTCACTCTGTAGCCCTTGGTGTTTCTGAGTTTAGAGATCCACCTGCCTCTGCCTCCACAGTGTGGTACTAAAGGTGTGTCTCACCATGCCTGGTTTACGTGGCACACACCTTTAATTTAATCCCAGCAGAGGCAGGCTAATCTCTGTTGAGTTAGAGGCCAGCTTGGTCTACATCAAGGATTCCAGGTTAGCTAAGGCAGCATAGTGAGGCCCTGTCTCAACAAAACAAACAACAACAAAAATAAAGAGCAGTGTGCTATTTCTAGCTGGCTTTTAAAAAATATAACTTATAACAGGCAGTGGCTTTAGACCCAGTAGAGGCAGAGGCAGGCAGATCTCTGACTTTGATACCAGCCTGGTCTACAAAGATCATTTCAGGACAGTCAGGGTTACACGGATAAGTTCCGTCTTGAAAAAGAAGAAAAAATATTTATATATTTTTATATATAACACATATGTATATGATTTATAATGTATTATAGGAAGTGTGAACTTCCCTGTCTTTCTGTCTTTTTATAAGTTATCGTAATTACAATGTGTTTCATTATGGCATTTTTTGGGAGCAATTCATTCTTTTCCTTTGTTTTGATACATTCTTCGCCACGGCTCTCTTGTGGGGACAATAGCTCTAACTGCCACCAGATAGATCTCCCTCTGCTTTCCTGTCATACGTATGCTCTCTTCCTCCCCAGTTAAGGATCTCTCCCTCCTTTGAGCACAGACGGCTCTATGCTTTCCCATTTGTGCCTGAGATCCTTCTGTGCACATATGCATTCCATTAAGTTTTCTCTCCTGCTCATCCTATTAGTCATTTCTTCAGTTCATTAAAAATTCTTCCTAAACATCATTTTCAGTGGGCGTCATCACAGCCCACTGTATGACAGAATTGAACCATTTGCCTATATTTGGACATTTACATGGTTCCCAATAAATATACTTTCCAAGGTCCCAAACAGATCTCCAGAGCCTCAACACAAGCTCCTTCCCTTGGCTTCTGGCACCCATCCCCAGAGATGAAACTAGCCAAACCAGATGATAAATGGACCCGTTAATGCACTTGTCTCCCAGCTGAGTCTCTGATGAAACCAAAGTCCCAGAGGAAAGCAAAGACTCCCTGGTTGCTGGAAACGCAGGACTAATGGGCAGCTTGCAGGGCAGACATCCCATAGTGTGGGGAAACATGAGGCCACAAATGTTATTTTTCAGGGGATCAAGTTCCTAATGTTGGATCGTCTGCCAAATGCAGAGCGCTTTTCCTCTTTCTCAGCTCCCTGGAATATGACAGGGTGTATGCACCCTGGTAGAGTAGATGCACCAAGGTTCCCTCTGTCTTGGAAAGAAGACTTATTGCCACTTAAAAATAAGCAGGGGAACCCAGTCACAAAAGAACACCCATGATATGCAGTCACTGAAAATTGGATACTTGCCCCAGAAAGCTATGAATACTCAAGAAACAACTCACAGACTTTATGAAGCTCAAAAAGAGGGAAGGCCAAAATGTGGAAGCCTCAGTCCTTCTTAGAAAAAAAAAAAAGAAAAGAAAAAAGTGTGTATTCATCATATATTATTCTGTAACTAATTTTGTGAGCTATAATAATATTTTATAAAATAAATTAATTAATTTAAAAAGGAAGAAAAAAAAAACAGAGGCTGGGGTGTGGCACAGTTGGTATTAGGCTTCCCTCTAGTACGTGAAGCCCTGGGTTTGATCTCAGGTGCTGCAAAACAAAACAAACAAAACCCAAAACAAACGTGCCAGCAACAGCATGAGAGAGAAAGAGAGAGAGAGAGAGAGAGAGAGAGAATAATCAGAAGGGGGAGTAACTAGTCCATCCTCCTACTTCCATAGGAGACCACACCCTATACACACGCTGAAGTACTATGGCAGATGCACACAACACAACACCAAGGGAAGCAGTAATTTCTCTTTATGAAAACCACAGAGGGGCTGGAGAGATGGCTCAGCGGTTAAGAGCACTGACTGTTCTTCCAGAGGTCCTGAGTTCAATTCCCAGCACCCACATGGTGGCTCACAACCATCTGTAATGAGATCAGATTCTGGTCTGTCTGAAAACAGCTACAGTGTACTCACATAAAATAAATAAATAAGTAGATAGATAAATAAATAAAAGAAAAACCACAGAGACACACTGCAGGTGCGGAGTAGCTAGCTGGCATCTTAGGATGCAGCTTAGCTGGCATCGCATGCATGGCCAGATTCATTCAGCCACAGTGATGATGAGTCTAACACCTCCTGTCTGTGTCAACCTTTGTGGGTTCCACATGTGTCACATGTGAACCTCCTGTGTGCCTGATATGGCAAGATGACCTTTAACCTGCAAACTGAGCCTTCCTGATGTCACACAGCTGGTGCCCCATAAAGGTCTGATTTTCTTTTTCTTTTTCTTTCTTTCTTTCTTTCTTTCTTTTTTTTTTTTTTTTTTTTTTTTTTTTTTTTTTTTTTGGTCCTTAACCTGAAACAAATCACATATAATTTAAAAAAGAAAAACAGACAAACAAGCAAACAAAAATACGTTACTATTATCTCTGTGTGTGTGCATATGCTGTGTTTACAGAAGGCAAGTTTGTGGAGTTGTTTCTCTATGTCCACTTTTATGTGGTTTCCGATGCTCTGACCCAGGTCATTAGGGTTGTATGACAAACACCTTTACCCACTGAGCCGTATTGCCGGCTCAAATTGTGTGTTCAACAAATTCAACAGAAAACAAACAAACCCAACCAACCTTGTCCCTCTGCTAGAACAGAGAGTACATTTGCTCATTTGCTGTTGAGTGCTGGCTGCTGCCTCAGATTCTTGGCCCTGTGCAGACCCTGAAACCCACTCTAAGATGGGCTCTGGTAGAAACAGTAGCTTCTGAGAAGCACTTTGTCATGATTCCTTCTGCTGGTCCAGCAGAGCCTGGTGTCCTGACTTCCCTCCCCACCTTTCTCCCTTACCATAGACTTTATTTAACTATCCTCTCTCCCTCTCTCTCTCTCTCTCTCTCTCTCTCTCTCTCTCTCTCTCTCTCTCTCTCTCTCTCTGTCCCCTTTGGAAGAGGCCATGATCTCCCAGCTTGCCTAAGGACACTGGAGCAATCATACAAGTCTAGAGGTTTTATAGTTAATCAGAAACAAAGATAAACAGGAAAAAAACTGGGTCTCAGGGGAAGTGACAGACATTCTAGGCTTAAATTGTCCCCTACAGCCACCATTGGCCACACGCTAAGTAATGGTTTGCTGTACAAGGGAGAGGACTTGAGTTCAGGCCTCAGGACACACATAAAAAGTCCAGGTGCAGAGGCATGTGCTTGCATCTGAGGAGGTAGCCAGGTGTACTCCTGTAGCTTGTCTATTTACATATATGTGTATGTATATGTGTATGTGTATGTATATATGTATATGTGTGTATATATATATATATACATATGTAATATAGCCACATTCTATTTCTTTTGGAATGTACAATATAAGATGGCTATTTTTAAATAGCTTTACAAGTCAGAGATAATTAGAAACGTCACTCTTCTGTAGTCTCAAATGGAACTGGAAAACAGACTGTGTCCTTTGCTTAAATAGGATTTATTAAGATAAAATTTCGAGCCAGACATAGTGGTGCATGCTTTTAGTTCCAGTATTAGGGGAATTGAGGCAAGTAGATCTCTGTGAGTTTGAGGCTAACCTGGTCTACAGAGGAAGTTCCAAGACAGTCATAGCTACACAGAGAAGCTGTCTTGAAAAAACAAAAAAATTAACAATTAAAAAGAAAAGTTTAGTCTCATCACTTGGGAGGCAGGACAGGTGGATCCCTGAATTCAAAGCCAGCATGATCTACAGCTCCAAAACAGGCAGCGCTACACAGGGAAACCCAGTCTTGAAAAACCAAATAAATAAATAAATAAATAAATAAAAGTTTAAGCAATGTAAGATAAGAAACCCAGCACGGTGGTTTTGTGTCTGTAATTCCGGCACCTAGGACACTGAGGCGGAAGTGTCACCATTAGTCCTAGGACAGCATAGTTCAAAAAACAAAGGAGGGAAAGACACAAGAAGGCAAGAAGAGTGGGACAGAGGAAAGGAAAGAAGGAATAGTAAAAAGAAAGGTTGTGGTTTTGTTTGCTATAATTTTTCTATTATTTGTATATATTTAAAGCCAAGGTTGCTTACAATTATCTTTTCTTTCCATTGATATACAATTCATATACTATAAGATTTGCCCTTCTAAAGTATCTAGGTCAAGGCTGGGGCTGTAGCCCAGTGGTGTAGCACTGGCCTTGCTTGCGTGAAGCCCTGGGCTCAGTCTCCAGTACTGCCCCAAAGGGGTTCGTACTGGTTTGTCTTTGTTTAACTATATTCAGAAAGCTGTGTAATCATCAATACTACCAAATTCTAAAGTATTTTTTGATACTTTCCAAACCCTTTATCAAGATGACAAGATGGCTCATCTCATAAAGGCACATACCTCCTAGCTTGCTGACTTCCACAAATCGTCCTCTGACCTCTATACATGCTCCATGAGGCATGCACCCCGTGTCTACCACCAATCACTCACTACTACTATTATTACTACTACGATTCTGGGCCCTTTCTGTAAGTGGGATTGTACCATACGTAGTCCTTGTGTTCTGATTTCTTTAAATTATGTGACTTCAAGCTTCCATAATTTGGAATGGCACTTCGTTCTTTTTTATGGCTGAATAGTTTCCCATTGTGTGGCTGACACACGTTTTGTTTGCCCATTTCATCGTGGGATCCACTGCGAAGCTGTTGTGAATGATGCTGTTCTGGGCATTTGTAGGTAAGTTTTCCAGTGGACCCTTCTAGTTCTCTTGTGATGGAAGTACTGGTTCTGTGGTAGTTTTGGGTGTAGCTTTCTGAGCTCCACACTGCCTTCCAGTATGGTAGCATCACCACATGTTCTTGTCTGCAGCATGTGAGCATTTCAGCTTCTCATCTAGTGGGTGGGATTAACACCCAGAGATTCGATTGTTGCTTCTTTGGTGTTGGAAAGGAGTATACCTATAATCTCAGCGCTTCTCTCTTGACAATACTCTAAACGGCTTCCCCTAAGGAGGTCACCTTCAACTCTTTGCTCCAGTTCCCACTTCCCCTGAGCATTCACACCCGTTAAGGCCACATAGCATCTGAGATTCTATATAATGCCCCTTAGCCTGTTCTTTGCCCCCTCAATCTTAATTTCACAGCAGGCATGCCTCTGCCAAGGGCTGGAGGCAGGAGCCCATTGGTTCAGTGTGGGTAGAACAGCAAAGCAATTGCTATTATTACTGTGTGATATGGATTCTGCACACTTTTAAAAAAAGTTTTAATCTTATATTCGGCAAGGTGGTCTTCTCTGTAATCCGATGCTCTGGAGGCAGAGGCAGGAGGGTCACTGCTAATTCAAAGGCAGCCTAGTCTACGGAAGGGTCTGACTGGCTGGTTTAGGCCAGTGAAGGGTTTGCTGGGAGCTCCTGTCTTCAAAAACAAACCGAAGCAAGAAGACAGCAAGGCTTAAGAGCCCCTGCCTCTCCTGCCCACCCTCCCTTTGACCTGAGTGCCTTGCATGGGGAGACAGAGCAGTCATGGACCAGGTCACAAAGGACCTGTATGACCAGCAGGAAGTCAGGACTTCAGCCTGAGGACAGTAGTAGATTTAACTTTGCAGCAGTCCCCTCTGCCTGTGCTTAGGGAGGACTGCAGGAGGCAGGCTGGTTAGGAGGTGAGAAATTACAGTCATCCCCGACTGCGGGGGAGAGTGAGGGATCAAGTAGGTGTATATGAAGGGAACAAGGCGAGAAAGGAAGAGTCAAGGCTGAGCCCCATGTGTGGGCCTGGGCATGGCTTTCCCTAAGATGGCCCAGCCAGGAAGGGGGTGATCTCTCCCCTGACATTCACTGCTCTCCTTTTAATCCCACCCCTCTCCGACCGGGCTGTAGGCTGGCCATGGTATTTGCAGGACCCAATTCGAAATGAGACTTGCTCAGAATTAAGACTTTCAAGGGGAGGCAGGAAGGAGGTCAAGGTTGAGGTTGGCTTGGGTCACAGCAGAAAAGCAAACAGGGCAAAGAATGAAGACTTGCAAGATGGTCAAAGGAGCTGCAGAGGCCAAGTGCTGGTCCCAATTAGGCCATTGTAGCTGCTTTGTTTAGAAAAGGCAGGAGGGTGGCTGGGTGGAAGCCAGGGCTCCTCTCAAACAGCTCCAAGCAGCAAGAGGACAGCATGTTCCTCCTGCCAACCCCCCCTCCAAACCCCCAGGACTGAAGGGGGACCCAGGACTCTGAGACAAATAGCTTACTTTTAAATAAATCTTTACAATGTTTCCAAGTTTGCTGGGCTTTCCTTTTAGTTGAATGACAAGGCAGAAAGTAGCAGGCTTGCTTATCCGAGCAGAGCACTAAAGTGGCTTGTTTGTCTCTCCAAAGCGATTTCCTGGTTTCTCCAAAAATGGGGCTTGCTACAAGCTTCCCAGTGTGAGTCACCAGACCAGTTGGCAAAACAATGGAGCTGCCCCTCCAAGGACATAGAAAGTCTGCCACAGAGACACCCGGCCCAGGCTGTAGCTCTTTTTATGAATCTCAAATGGAAACAGGAACAGCTGGCTTGAAAGGTTATCAGCCCAGCCGTACCTCACCTTGCACCTTTCACTAGCCCTAGAATGCAGAGGCTCTGTGGAAGGAGGGAGGCCAGGAGCAAGGCACTTTCTCCCACTTGCCTTTTCTGTTGTCTCTGGCAGAACCGCTCCTCCAAGCCTGGTCACCTCCCCCACTCAGCACTCCCTGATTGGAAATGCTGACTCTTCAAGGCTCCAGCAGTCAAGGGTCTCCAACCCCCTTTAGCAGAATGTGCCAACAGATGACTTGTTTTAAGCTTGTACACTTTGTATAACACTCCTGTTCTCTCCTAAACTGCTGCTCTCCTCATGTCCAGAGGCAAGGCAGGCGCAGATGCACATGCGGCCGACAAAGACCATTTCTTCTCAGGATCCCACAGCATCATATACAGGTCATCACCTGGAAGGTGAAAGCAAGCTGAATTTATGTTTACATCAACTCCGATTCTTGTTTTTTGAGACAGGGTCGCCCTATGTAGTCCAGGCTAGCCCCAGATTTGTGATCCTCCTGCCCCTTAAGAACTGAGATTTCAGGTACATACTATCATACCTGGCAGGCTTTAGTTGTTAGATTTATGTTTACTATTTTTAATTATGTGTATGTGTGTAGGTCTGCCCACATGAGTTCAGATGCCTTTGAACGTAACTATCCTCGCACTGGAGTTACAGACAGGTATGAACTAGCAGCCTACACTGAACTTTTAACCGGCTGAGCCATCCCTCCAACTCCTGAATTTTATTTTTTCTATGGATTAAGCTATCCAAGAATAATTTTCTGTTTTAGTGAAGAGCTCAGCATTTTGTTGATGAGGTTCTCCCATCATAAAAGTACTTCAGATATTAAACATCCACTGGAAAAGAAAAAGAAACTTGTGTCATATTCCAAAGTACTGCCCTGAATGGCAAGTCCAGATTGAGCCCCGCTCCTTGCCAAGCCAGAGTTCACCAGGAAGAAAAGGGAAGAGCTTGGGGAAGGGTGAGGACAGCCCTGCAAAGGCCTAGTGCCTCCAAGTTGCCGCCAGAGCAGAGCTGAGGAATTATGGGTGCAGGAAAGAAGGGTGGGCAGGTCCTGAAAAGACCCTAGTCATAACCAGGATGGGAGGAGGCTAGGTGTCTACATCTGACCCTGAGGGCCTCTGGGGAGCCACTGACATGCTTAGGCAAAAAGGTGACCTGAGAGGTGTGTGCCTCAGAAAAGCCTAGTGGCTGCAGTACCCTGTTACTGGGGACAAGGCTGTCACCCTAACCCTGTGAGAGGAAGGATAGCCTGGACCAAGAGAAGTGTTATGGAACATATGACCTGTTTGGTGGAATGAAAGAACAAAGAGCTCTGGTATGGAATAGGATGCTTTTCCAGCCTTCTGCCTTTGGGCCACTGGTTGGTCACAAGGGAAAAATGAGTAGAGAGGAATCCATGTGACCACCATTTCTCCTCTCCTTTTCCAGCAGAGCCCAACACTGGGTATATAGAGGAACGTCACACCTACTGTGTGGTGCGCACAGGAAGTAGAGAGGCAAGAGTTGATGGGTCCATGTTCTGAGGTACTTAAGGTACTCAGACCAAGACGATCACTAAACAGTTAAGTACAAGGATCTGGAGCTGTAGTGCTGTGTGGCCCAGAGACAGAGCTTTGAGAGGCATTGAGACTTAGACTACGAGTGACCTAGGGCTGGAGAGATGGCTCAGGGGTTTAGAGCACTTGTTGCTTTTGCAAGGGGACCTAGATTCTGTTCCTAGCACACTCATGGTGGTTCACAACCATTTGTAACTACAATCCAGGGGATTCAGAAGCCCTTTCCTGATCTCACAGAGATGTTGCACACACATACATGCAGGTGAAACATTCCTGAACAAGAAATTAAATAAATATTTTTAAAAATAACTATATAAAATAAACACACACACACACACACACACACACACGTGACCAGAGTGGCTAAGTTACCAGGAAAGATGGTGGGGATGCAAACGCAAGGTTTGGACTTTGATCGGGCAACGCTGCTGGTGGTGTGTCCAGTAGAGGAAGAGGCTCCCTGAGGGAGGCTGAAGAGGAAACTAAAGCAGAAGAAAACTATGGATGGAGACCGAGGGAAGGATGTGTGCAACAAGGAGGCTCTGGTCCCCACCAAATGCTCCCTACGCAATTAAGGAAGGCAAGGAATAAAACACAGAGATGCTGGGGCCACAGAGCTCAGCAGGCAAAGGTAGAAGCCAAATGACCTGGCAACTGAATCCCATCCCGGGGAGAGGATGTAAAGGTGGGAGGAGAAAAACTGCTTCTGGAAGGTGTGCCTGCTGTCAATACGTGTGCCATGGCACAGGAGCCGTTCGGATGTGTGCACACTACTAATAGTATTTAAGTAAGTAAAAGAAAATGTAAAAGATGGAAACCTGCTTTGGCAACAAGAGTGGGGTCGGGGAGCGATCTGGGTGAAACTCACTTCTGCGGTGTGCTGAGAGGGAGGAAGGATTGTGTTGGCCCGCGGTGGAAATGGGGCTTTCTGAAGAAATTAGAGGTGGGTGGATATTGGATACTAACGTAGATTGGAAATAGAAACCTGATTTACAAAGAGGAATTTGACCAAGTAGAGGCTGAGAGGAGGGGTCAGGAGAGAAGCAGTGAGCTTAGCCTGGGTCTCTGGACAGGGGGGGTTGAGTGGAGTTTGTGGGTGTGACACAGAACAGTAGAAAATCCTACAGCTGGCTTTTGATCCTTTCTGGAATGTGAGGAGATTCTCTGCAGAAGATAGAAAAGAATGGGACTAAAAAGGCAACGGGAGAGAGGATTACATCAACTGCAGAGCTATGGAAACCTGACCGGAAGTAACAGTTGACTTACCCTATAGGTGCCTCACTGAAGCCCTAGGAAATGGTCTGGTCAACAGGATGGCTTCATCCATCCAGTAGGATGTTATTCTGTCCTGAAAGAGAAAGGAAATGATGAGTTGACATTTATGAGATGTCCCCATTTCCTGGGTGGTCTCCTTCATTTAGCAGAACTTATGTGTCTTTCTTTTTGTTTGGGTCTTAGAGACAGGGTCCTACTGTGTAGCCCTGCTGACCCAGAACTTGCAACACAGACCAGGCTGGCCTTGAACTTACATTGATCCTCTCCTCCTTCCTCAGTGCTGGGATTACAGCTATGTGCCTGGCTTCTAAGTGTCGTTCCAGACTGCATATTTCTCAACAACAAGAGTACTGATAATGAGCTGGGTGAGAATTTAAGACTGAGAAAAGTAAACCTTTTTTGGAAAGATGACATTTATAGAGTAGTGACCCAGAGAAAAGCCACTAGAAAAAGTCACTAACGGAGGACAGAGCTTGAACAATGTGGTTTGTATATGCTCGGCCCAGGGAGTGGCATTATTAGAAGGCGTGGCCTTGTTGGAATAGGTGTGTCATTGTGGCTGTGGGTTTTAAGACCCTCATTCTAGCTGCCTGGAAGCCAGTATTCTAGCATCCTTCAGATGAAGATGTAGAACTCTCAGCTCCTCCTTGTACCACGCCTGCCTGGATGCTGCCGTGTTCCTATCTTGATGGCAATGATCTGAGCCTCTGAACCTATAAGCCAGCCCCAGTTAAATGTTGTCCTTTATAGGAATTGCCATGGTAATGGTGTCTGTTCACAGCAGTAAAACCCTACTAAGACAGACAAAGATCTTAGTTTAAAGCTGAAAAACCTTTGGTTTAGAAAACAAACTTAGTCTCTTTCCAGCTGTGCAGTCCTTTGGGACAAAGTGGTAAAAATGGAGAATAAAATGGCCGTCAGCTCCTCCCAGTCTCCCTCTTCTGGCCCAGTGGGACCGGCTTCCTTGTTTATTGCATTCCTTTAAGGAACATCAGTGGTAGGCAGTCTCTGGGGACTAGCCTGGCTGGCTTAGCTGCCTCTTGGCTTCTACATCCTTCCTCAGCTTGAGCCGTCTTCAAGGTTTCAGGAGAGGGACAAAAAGAAGCCACAGAAATGAGAAGGCTTCTCTTTGTGGACTCCAGAAAGTCTTGACTCATGGATGTGTTTTACACCCCCACCTGGCATTGGGCTAGCCTAGTCCAAACCTAGATCCAATAGTTCATCAGAGGGTACAGACTGATCAGGGTCCGTATACAGGCTTTGAATGTATGTCTTATGGGCCTGAGTTTATGGGCAAGTGAGGGCAGAGCCCTGAGTATCTCTCAGGATGGAGTAGAGGTGTGTGTATCCATTTTCTCCCGGCCCCTCTGCTGGATGTCCTTCTATCTTACTCTGCTCGGAGCACATCTTGTCCTGAGCACATCTCCCATACCAGCAGGTCACCTCTACTGGGCCTAACCAGTACCAGAGTGAGACTTGGGAACTGTGGCTCTGAGCCAGGAGTGGCGACGCACACTGTGTTCCCAGCATTTGGAAGGCTAAAGAAGGAGGATTTTGAATTTGAGGTTAGCTGGGGCTACGTTTCAAGACTCTGGACCAGGCTGAGAGAGCTAACGAATGTATGTTTCAGATCTGCAGCCTCCCTAGGCAGAGAGTCATTGGCTTCCCCTTGCTTCTGGTAGTCAACCTCTTAATTTCAAAACCTGTGTATTTATTTTAAGAATTTTATTCTGCGAGTTTTGCCCATATTCATGCCTCCCACGACTTCTGTCCATCCCCTTCCTTCCTACCCAACTTTCTATCTTCTTTTATTTTTCTTCTCCACCCTTCAAGTGTGATTTGTGCTGAAGATTTTGTTGACTTTATTTTAGGTGTGTGTGAGTAGCTGCATGGTACGCATGTGCACTGCATCGAAGAAAGCCAGAAGAGAATGTCAGATCCCCTGGAACTGGAGCTACAGATGGTTGTGAGCCTCCATGTGGGTGCTGGGAACTGAACCGGGGTCCTTGCCAAAGCAGACATTTAACCACTTAACTACTTAGCCATCTCTCTGCCCTAAAACCTTTTTTAAAAAAATCTTTTGTTACATTTTCTTTGTGTTTTCTGTGTGAACAAGTGTGCTACATATGGCACACATATGGAGATCACACAGGAATACATATGGACAATAGGAACACATGGAGACCACATAGGAACGCATATGGACAACTTTCAGGAGTTCAGTTCTCACGTACCACATCCTGAAAATCTAACTCAGGTCCCCAGGGTCAAGGGTGAGCACCTGTATCTACTGGGCCATCTTACTGTTTTCAGGGTTTTTGTTTGTTTCTTTTATTTTGTCTTTGACCAAGGCCAGCTCAGTCAGTCAACAGGTTCCCCAGGGCAGGAGCGAGGATTAAAAAGAAAAAAGACAATTAGACGACATTAAAACATGACTCCAGCCAGTTCTGAGGCTGAATCGACTTTATTATTTTCCAATCTGCTTTTAAACCACTTTCATTACACGAAGAATAATAAGATCAGTTCTGAGTCAAGGAACAAGCAAAGCAATAAACAAAAATCTTGTAAATGTTTTTTCTAGGGGCTAAGCAGGAGGACCGGGACAAAGGGACTGCCACACATGCTTCTACTGAGCCTGCCCTGAGTTTCAGATGTTCTCCTGATGCCCAGGCCCAGAGTCAGATTCCCGCCTTGGGCTTACTTCTTGTCCTGGCCTGTCAAATTCCTGCCAAACGTAGAAGCAAGTGACCCCAGATAGCTCTCCATATGTCCCAATAGGGTTTCTCTGTATAGCCGTAGCCATCCTGGAACTCACTCTGTAGACCAGGCTGGCCTTAAACTCACAGAGATCCTCCTGCTCTGCCTCCCAAGTGCTGGGATTAAAAGCATGCTCCACCATTACCCAACCAGCACTGGTTTTAGGGTTTTTTTTTTTTTTTTTTTTTTTTTTTTGTTGTTGGGTTTTTTTGTTTGTTTGCTTGTTTGTTTTTGCACACTCTGTATTTTCTCTGCTCTCTCTTTCCCATCTTAAAACTGTCTCAGATAGTCCAGGTAGCGAAGTTAGAATTTGATATGTAGTTGAGGCTGGCCTTGGATTTCTGATCCTCCAGTCTTCACCTCTCAAGTGCTGGGGTTTCAGGTCTGTGTCTGGTCTACAGACTCTTGGCCTTCATCCCCTACACTAATATCTGGCTTCAGTGAGTGGACATCGTTCTCTCAATGAGTCGTTCACTTACTCCGCTGATATTAAGCAGCTACTCTGAGCCAGAATAGATGCCGTGTGCCCTGTGCTGTGTGCTAGGCAGCCAGTAACTAGTAACACATACTTGGTGGGAGAGACAGGGACAGAGAAAGGGACAATACTAGGGAGGAAGGAAAGGGATCCGTGGGGCAGTGGTACAGGGAAAGAGCTTGGCTGCGATGACTTCTCCAAAACAGACCTTGGTTTAGGCTCATACTAACTCTGGATGACAGGAAGGCTGAGTCCAGAGAAGGTGGACTGAGAAATGCCCGTGCCAAGGAGCAAAGTTGTGGGGATTGCTGAGAAGGAACAAAAAGGTGAAACCCAAGAGGGACCCCTCTCCACAGTGCGATCCATCCATTTACTGGGCCTCTTTCTTCCTCAGGAGTCAGTCCCACATCCCTGGAGGCACGGAGCCCCCTCATCCTACTTCTCTACTCTCTCTCTCTCTCTTTCTCTCTCTCTCTCTCTCTCTCTCTCTCTCTCTCTCTCTCTCTCTCTCTCTCTCTCTGCTCCACGCACGTCACTATCTTAAAGGACTTTATCTGGCTCATTCCCACCAGGAGCAGTGCTTCCCTGCCAGCCTGTTCCTTAGCTCACTTGCAGAACCATCCGAGGTTCCTTTGGTTCCGAGGTTCCTCTTGCAGGTCTGGGTTTCTCATTACTACGAATTGCAGTTTTAGCCTCAAAGTTCAATGTCTCATGGAGAAGCGGCACAGAACAAACACAGGAACATGACAGAGTAAGAAAGCCTACAGCGAGGACCTTGGGCTGTGGTTCTATTCCCAATGGTAGGAATTAGGAACACATGGATGTCGGATCTTGGTTTCCATCTCTGATGCTGGGGGCTTCCTTGCCCTTTCCTCCTGGAAGGCCCCTCCTCTCACCTAGATACGAAATCCAAAGGAAGGCTGGGTATCCCTGTTAGAGCATTTGAAGCTGATGTTCATGCAGCATCCTGACTCTCTGCAGAGATCTGTACCTCATCCACCTCCACCCACAGAACTGAGACCACTGTTGCTCGAGTGGATTGACCACAGCAGGACACTGGGATGCCAGAAGATCGCTGCTTTTCTCAACCCCATAACTGCCCTGGGCCAGTGACGGTTTGATCTGAACTGGCATAGTAGCTCAGTGATAAAGCTTTTCCCTAGTGTGTAAATCCCTGGGTTCCAGTCCTAGAACCTTAAAGAAGATGGATAACACTGTCTTCTTACCACCCATTCCTCATATACTGAATCCATGCCTGACCTCCCAGCTCAACACTTGCCAGGTAGGCAGGCTTACCTGGGTGTCCAGCATGACCCTTCTGAAGCCTTGAGCTTTTTAGGAAGCTGTGTTCAATAGCCTGAAGCCTTTGGAGATAAGGGAGCCACCCTGCTCACCCCTCTTAAGTTGTTTGTATGGGTCTCCCAACCAGGTGCTCAGAGTGGGAGCAGGCTGGCTAAGGCATAGCTAATCTCTGGTGTGGAAGGGTCATGTGTGAGTCTGGAAGGGTCTGCCTGAGCCTGACACCTCCATTTCTGACAATCTCCCGAGGATTCTCTGAGGATGGTGCCCTGGGTTGTTATCAGCAGCAAGCTCTCAGGGAGTTCTCAGGCTGTGGAAGGGCCTCACCAGGTACCTCATACCCTTTCCTCTTCCTTTCTTTCACCCTAGAGGCTGAAAGTTCTCTAGGTAAGGGAGTCCTCCAAATGCTCAGAAAGTATTGGGAGGGGCTGTTGAGTTGGTGAGTGTTTGCCTCATATTCTCAAGACCCTTTGGTCTACAGCACACCACAACCCAGATGTGGCAAAGTACTCAGGAGGTAGAGACAGGGGGATGAGAAGTTCAAGATTGTCCTCAGCTGCACCATGAGCTGAGATCAACTGGGACCTACATGAGACTCCATGAGAGAAAGCCTGTGGGAGGGAGTGCTGCAGTCCCACAGCAGATGATGACAAAGCCCACAGGCCAACATGAGAAGTTCTGTTTTAGGCCCTGATTCTTACAGGGCTTACTGTACAGTTGGGGGTGTGATGGGGGGGAGCGAGTGGAAAACCCTTCCCAAAACAGCCTGGTCTCATCCCAGCTTCCTATCCTGGCATCTGAGATGTAGTCATTTCTCTTTCCATGGATAAGTTCAAATTATAGATCCCTTGGCCATTGAGTAAGTGTTCAATTTTACCTACTATAAAATTGTAAAACCCTTATGGGGACAAAAGGTCTCAAGTAGGTTAAGGGACTGGACCCTAATGATGCCATCATGGCTTCAGTGAGCTTCTCCTGTCTTTTTCTTCTTTCTCTTTCTTTCTTTCTATTTCTTCTTAATTTGAGACAGGGTTTCTCTGTGTGGTCCTGGCTATCCTGGAACTCACTCTGTAGACTCGGCTGGCCTCGAATTTAGAGATCTGCCTCCTTCTGCCTCCCGAGTGCTGGGATTAAAGGTAGGCTCCATCACACTGGCTCCAGTGAGCAATTTTCCCAAGGCTCTCGGACAGTCACGTGGTACCTCCTTTCCAGCCCTTCTTGGCAGGGGAGCTTGATCTGAGTCTTGACTCCAGCACACAGCCAGTTGAGAAACTAGGTGAGGAATCCCAGGGGACCAGCTCTGTTGTGCATAGGACAAGAGGTTAGAGAGCCACACAACTATGTACAGACACATGTGGCGTTTACACATAGGCCAGCTGTAAGCAGAACCAAGGGGCTTCTATGCCTCCAAAGACAGCACATTTCTAGAAAAATCTGAAGTTCTCCTGACAGTACTGATGGGAGGCAGACGCTTTCTAGGACAGTAGTGGTACTTCTCAGCTCTGCTTAAGGAACTGCCTCAGAGCAGGGCCATTACCCACAGGCCACTTAGGCACAGGGACACTAGACACTGTGTGCCCAGAATGCTCTAGTCCCCAAATGGCAGAACCTTTACTGTCACTCCAGGTAGAATGTAACAGGAGCCTGGAGGGAGTTCAGTCCCTTGTCCCCACGGGCCCTGGCTGGTGTCTGTTTTGCCCTTCACACCAGCTTGAAAGGGAGCTGTTCTCCCAAGGGACTTATGGCTGGCTCCTCTCTGCCTTCCCTTCTGCAAACAGATGGCACAAGCAGCTTTGGGGACTTGGACTGGGAAGTCATGAGGCAGCTGGGATGGGGTTATGGGGGGGGGGGGCATGGGACCAAGATTTGGGATTCTGAGAGAATATACAGGACGAGGATGGAGAAGTGGCGAGGGGTTTGCCTTCTGGTGCAGGACTAGGAGACACTACCTCGTGCTTCTTTTGTTTCGCTGGTGAGAGAACAGCTTTGATCCTGGAGGAAGCAGCTGGCTAGGGCCAAAGGCAAGAGGAGACCTGCCAAGTTCTAGTTCTCCACACTGAGGCCGCCCATGCTGTGACACTCCACAGACCACCAAGGTCAACACCAACACTGCTAAGGCCTGGAAAGAATGTCCAACAAAGACACAATGGGGGACCCAGAGCCACTGCTCCGATCGAGAGCTCAGGTTGGGGCCATCTGGTTGTTTCCAGTTGGAGAGTCTTCCAGGGCCTCCCAGATCTTAGAAACACAGTAAGAGTGGCTTTGAACCTCTGAAGCTGGGTTACCTCAGACTTGCTGAGGGGAAGAAGTAAACGTGCCTGAGTTGGAAGCAATGGGATCCCAGCTGAGGTCACTACAAGCATCCCTGCCTCCTAGGCAAGGTGCTGGGGCTCATAAGCAAAGGCAATTCCCTCCCAGCCTTCCTATGAGCAGCTCTCCGGGACCATCGACAAGTTTGCTCTTTACAGCTGTGTGGGGCCAAGGAGACTCATCATCGGGTGAAGAAAGAGGCTAGGATAAAGTTAGCCTGGGCTAGCAGGGCTCCACAGTACAGAGTTAGCCTGGGCTAGCAGGGCTCCACAGTACAGAGTTAGCCTGGGCTAGCAGGGCTCCACAGTACAGAGTTAGCCTGGGCTAGCAGGGCTCCACAGTACAGAGTTAGCCTGGGCTAGCAGGGCTCCACAGTACAGCACCCTTAGTTCTTGCCTTCAGCAAGCTCTCATGTCATGGACTTGAAACATGAGACAAACCTCTCCTCTCCTGTCCTTTCCTGTCCTCTCCTGTCCTGTCTTCTTCTCCTCTGTTGGCACTGGAAATGTTGGCATGGTGGCTTCTCTGTAATCAGATATGACTTTAGAGGAAGTAGCTTCAGGAGTATCTGGTGATGGGGACAATGCTGTGTTTTGTTCACTGAAGCCCTCGGGGCTTTTAGCAAACAAGACACCACCACATGGCCATAGGCCTGGAGGAAACAGGTGAGGAGTTGTTTCTCACCTCTGACCCCAGGAGAGGTCCCTTTTTGTGTCACAGGCCACCGGAGGTTCTCTATGGTCATCCTCTCCACCGTTTTCTCTGTGCATGACTCTAGCTATACTCCAGACCCACCCCTCTGGGCTTCCTGTTACCTTTAAGCTTTTCCCAGAAGGAACAGCCGTACTACCTAGATCCCTCATGTGAGGGCTGAGAGACCTTCGTCTTCTTGAGTTCTTTGTTACTTTAAACCTAAACTCCTTTTGCTATAAATGATGAAAGGTCAGGTAAGGTCTAGAGATAGCCAGCACCAGCAAAAATAACCCGTGGGGGCCATCAGGATGCTCACCGTTAATTCTGAAAACAAAATCAAGCCACCAGCCCAGACTCCCTCTCAGATAAGCATAAAGGAGGAGGTTTGGCTATGTGCAAGGAGCTGGACCCTGCAGAATCCCAGGCCTGGGAGCAGTCTGTGCTCCTTCTCCTTTTAAGGCAAGGTCTGAGATCCCAGGGCTGAGCTTGCTCCAACACGCCACAGCCCCATTCATTCCTGGCTATTTGGAGGAAAGCAGTGATTAATCAACGTTTCCCCACCCCCCACTCAGCCTGTTTAACATTTGGTTCTTTTTAAAGTGTTGGCACACCTCTTGGTAGATCTCAGTCAACCTAGATGCCAGGTTGGGGGGGGGGGGTGTCCAGATGGGAGAGGTCTGGGAAGAGAAAGGGTTAAAATGTAGAGACCAAGTCTTACTTTACTTGTGGGTTCTGAGTAGGGTTGGGAGTGGGGGTGGTCTGTGAGGCTCTGTGGGTGGCGTGGCATTCAGGCAAAAGAAGTATAGAGCAGGTAGGGTACAGAGCCTTGATCCCTGATGGGAAAGACCAGATAGATACTCTTTTTTTTTTTTTTTTAAGGTTTATTTATTTATTATATATGAGTACACACCAGAAGATGTCACCAGATCTCATTACAGATGGTTGTGAGCCACCATGTGGTTGCTGGGAATTGAACTCAGGACCTCTGGAAGAGCAGTCAGTGCTCTTAACCACTGAGCCATCTCTCCAGCCCAAGGCCAGATATTCTTGTATTGGTGTGACGGCTGCTAATGAGACAGTTGGGCCTGAGCTCCAGTTTTGCCTAAGTCTGCCCAGTCTAGGCTGTTGTCATCTCTGTGGATCTCGGCCTCCCTTGAAGGCAAGCCTATGAGTCGAGCAGTTTGGGCGTTCTAGAGAGGTGTTTGAGCAGTGAGCAGTAAAGTAGATGGGCACATCTGGGGAACAGAGAGGAAGGTAGCAGGCTGTGCTCCAAGCCAGACCTCCGGAGCTTTGCTCAAGAGGCCGTCTGAGCTAACACTCTCCACCCCTGTTCCTGCAATGAGAGGAAGGCGTTAAGGGCCCAGTAAGATGGGATGGGAGAAGTGATTCTCAAGATAACCTAAGGAGGTCTTATAAAGGAGCCCTAAATGGAAGACTGCCCCAGTAATCTTAATGGGCCAGACCTAGCTCTCTGGGAGCCAGAGTTAGAGAGTAAAGGGGCTCTGTTCAGCACACAGCTCCAGTAACACACACTACAGCTGTATTTTCTGGGCTTAAGGTTGAAGGGGCACAGTCTCCCAGGGCCTCCAGCCCTTGCCTGCCTACTGTGCTTGTGGGAGAGAAGTCAAAAACCCAGGGCTGGTCCCTACTAGAGTGTTTGTAAAGCAGACACAGCCTCTTCTCTATGGCCTCTGGGAAGGGTGGGGGTAAGGAAGGACTGCAGTGACTAGAGGTGCCATGGACTGCTGTTGTTCTTCCAAACCCTGATTCTCCATCTTCCTACATTCTGTTGAGCATGCCTGAAAGAAAGAAGCTGGTCCTAGTTAGTCTTTTCATAGCAGAAAAACAAAACAAAACAAAACAAAACAAAACAAACAAACAAACAAACAAAAACAGTGTAGGAAAAGATCTCACAAGTATCCCATAGTGCCACAGTTGCTCCTGACTCTCCATCCTGTGTCTAGTCAAATGGCCTAGGTCATTTGAGGCAATCTACCGCTCCCCCTGCTTCTTCTGTAGGGATGAGAAGCGAGCACTGTGGGATGGGCATAGACTCACAACTCTGCAGAGGAAGGAAGAGGGCTCTGTGGGAGGTGCTGGGTAGCCTATGGAGGTGGCTGGGTGGTAGAGGTACTAGGTGACTTGTGCTGCCTAGAACACTCAAGCCTCTACTGACTGAAGCTGACCTCATCTCAGGGCTGCTCCAGACGACATCACAGCATCTCTAATCAGAGTAGAGAGCCGCAGAATTCTAGATCCCAATTATGGTAGGTTGCCCGCAGTGTTTTCCAGGGCTCTGCACAGAGAGAGACTTGACTCTGGCAAAGTTGTTGTTGCTTTTGTTGTTGCTGCTGCTGCTCCTCCTCTTCCTCCTCCTCTTCCAACAAGATTTCACTACGCAGCCTGGAACTCACTACATAGACCAAACCAGTCTCAAACTCACAGAGATTTGATTTGACTGCCTCTGTCTCCCTAGTACTGAAAGGTATGTGCCTCCATGCTTGGTCCCATCAAAGTCCTTACTAAACAGTAAAGACGACAAACTGTGGACTGTGAAAGGAGACGCACATTTGATGGAATGGTTCAGCTCTATTATGTCTATCTAACTAATTAGTTCCTTTTTATTTCAAGGGTGTATGTATGTATGTACGTATACACATATATATTCATTCAATAGCACAGAGAATAGAATTTAGGAATATTCTTGGCTGGTAAAATAAAATGTCAGCAACACTAGTTGATCTCCAACATTTTCCCCTTTTGCAGATGTATTGGCTTCAGCTGAGGGTGGAGCTCGGTGGAAGGTTCACTTGCCTAGCATGTTTTGATCCTTAGGATAGGTTTGATCCTTAGCAAAACACACACACACACACACACACACACACACACACATGCTCATGCAGGTATGTGTGCACACATACACATTTACAAAATTCATTATCCAAAGCCCCTGACTCCCCCAGGGAGCTGGATTAGACTGAAGGATATGAAGCATTCATCATGAATGCAGAATGAATACAAGGGGAAACGGAAACTCAAGGAGTCGGCTAACTGACATTTTAATGTATTTAATGTGTTATAAATAGTGCGTGTGCGCTTGTGAGTGCACACATGCATATGCACACACATGCTCAGAGGACAACTTTTAGGAACTAGTTTTCCTCACTATAGGATCTAGAGGTCAAAAGATCACCAGGCTTGTGTGCTGAGTGCCTTTGCCTCTGAGCCATCTTACTGCCCTCTTTAATGTATATTACAACATAAACTTGGAGCTGGAGGAATGGGTTAGTAGCTAAGAGCTCTTGGTACTTTTGGCTGGGCATGGTGGTGCAACTTTTAATCCTAACACTTAGGAGGCAGAGGCAGGTAGATTTCTATGAGTTCGAGGCCAGTCTGGCCTACATAGCAAGTTTCAGGATAGCCAGGGCTACATAGTTGTCTCAACGTCCAACCCCCACTTCTTTCCAAAAAAAAAAATCAAAATACCAAAAATCAAAAAAAAAAAAAAAAAAAAAAAAAAAAAAGAAAAGAAAGAAAGAAAGAAAAGAAAAAGAAAAAAGAAAACCAAAGGGCACTGGTTGTTCTTACAAAGTACCCAGGTGGGGTTCCCAGCACCCACATAGGTACTCACAACTTTGTGTGACTCCAATTCTAGGGTATCCAATGCCCTTTTTTGCCCTCTGTGGGAACTACAGGTACATACAAGCATGCAGGCAAATACTCACACTTAAAAAATAAAAGTAAGCTTTGTTTTCTTCTTATTTGTTTTTGTTTGGGTTTCTTGTTTAGTTTTTGAGACAAGGATTCTCTGTGTATCTCTGGCTGTCCTGGAACTCACTCCGTAGACCAGGCTGGCCTCAGATTCAGAGATCCACCTGCCTCTGCCTCCCTAGTGCTGGTATCAAAGGTGTGAGCCACCAATGTCCAGCATAAATAAGTCTTTTAAAAATATTTGTATGGTATCTTATTTACATAGGCATTTTGCCCTCATGTATGTCTGGATACCACTTGCATGCCTGGTATCCAAGGAGACCAAAGGAAGGCATCTGAAGTAACACATGATTGTTACACTCCATGTGGGTGCTGGGAATTGAACCTGGGTTTTTTAACCCCTGAGCCATCTTTCCAGCCCAACAATAAAGTCTTTAAAAAAGAGATAAATGCAAACAAATCTATAAACTTTCAACACTATAAACAGGACAGAGACTTTCCGGCAGAGTGGTTTTCCTCAGTTTACCATGTGTGGAACAGGAAACTAAATTCTCACTCATGACTAAAAAGGCCTAAGATGCTCAGTGGAGGAGCTGATCTCTCTGAACGTTTTTATGTGCACATGGGCCAACCCCAAGGCCATGAGTCTGATGTCAGTCTGCTCTCTTGAGGCCAGAACCTGAAATGTCTCTACAGAACTCAACCGAGGCAGGCTGTCAACCTCCAAATTAAATGTCCTTCAGAGAGTCAAGGGCACTTCTAAAGCCCTCCCTGGCTGTTCCTTACACACACCCCCTCCCTCTGTGGCCAGCTCTGCATGTTTATTTTTCTTTTCTGAATTCTTAGGAAAGCAAGCAAGTGGAGAGAAAGACAGATGCCAAGAATGGAGAGGAGAAAGGCAGCGATACCAGCAGAAAGGTCCCAGGCCCCAGACAGGACTCGGACCAGGGCAAGGAGCCAAAGAAGGGCGTTTTAAAGAAAAGCTTCTCCAGGGATCGAGAGGAGGCCAACAGCAGAGGTGGTGAGAAGCCCAAGGAGGAGAAGGTCATCAGGGGCATTGACAAAGGCAGGGTCAAGGCTGCAGTGGACAAGAAGGAGGCCGGGAAGGATGACAGAGTAGACCAGAGGAAGGAAGAAGAGAAGACAGGGAGTGTTAGGAATGCAGGATTGAGCAGAGACAAAGACAAGAGAGAGGAGGTGAAGGAGCCCAGGAAGAAAGAGGAGGTGAAGCCAGCGGCAGAGAGCAGGAGCACCGTCGGGAGATGGGAGGATGGGAGGCTGAAAGAGTCAAGTGAGAACAAGGACAAGAAACCAGAGGATGAGGGCGTAGGATGTGGGGGCAGAGACTCGAGAAAGGAGGACGAGAAAGTTAAGAAGGAAGAAAACCAACCTGATAAAGAAGTCAGGGAAGAGAGCAAGACCAGAGAGAAGCAGCCTCCCAGTGGCCCCAGCAAGCCGTCTGATGGGCAAGCCAGAGCAGAAGAGGAAGCAGCTCCCAGTATATTTGATGAACCTCTGGAGAAAGTGAAGAGCAATGACCCAGAGATGACTGAGGTGAATGTCAACAACTCAGACTGCATCACTAATGAAATCCTGGTCCGCTTTACCGAAGCCTTGGAGTTCAACACTGTGGTTAAGGTGTTTGCCCTGGCCAATACTAGGGCTGATGACCATGTGGCCTTTGCCATTGCCATCATGCTGAAGGCCAATAAGACCATCACCAGCCTCAACCTGGACTCCAATCACATCACTGGCAAAGGCATCCTGGCCATCTTCCGGGCTCTCCTCCAGAACAACACGCTGACGGAGCTGCGTTTTCACAACCAGAGGCACATCTGTGGGGGCAAGACCGAGATGGAGATCGCCAAGCTGCTCAAGGAGAACACCACCTTGCTCAAGCTGGGCTACCATTTTGAGCTGGCTGGACCCCGGATGACTGTCACCAATCTGCTTAGCCGAAACATGGACAAGCAGCGACAGAAACGGCTGCAAGAGCAAAAGCAGGCCCAGGAAGCTGGTGGAGAGAAGAAGGACCGGCTGGAGGTACCCAAGGTTGGGGCTCTGGCCAAGGGCTCCCCTAAACCTTCACCCCAGCCATCTCCAAAGTCTGCTCCAAAGAACTCACCCAAGAAAGCGGGAGTTCCAGCAGCCCCACCTCCCCCACCCCCTCCACTGGCCCCACCCCTTATCATGGAGAATCTAAAGAACTCACTCTCACCAGCTACCCAGAGGAAGATGGGAGACAAAGTGCTCCCTGCCCAGGAGAAGAACTCACGTGACCAGCTCCTGGCTGCCATCCGTTCCAGCAACCTTAAGCAGCTGAAGAAGGCAAGTGGTGGTGGGCATGGCTATGGGGCCGGGACAGTCCTAGGTTTGTAGGACAAGGCAGGGTACAGAGGGACGCACAAGGAGGAGCCCATGTCAGGCTGTAGGGCTCAGACATCAGGGCCTCTCAGCTATCCAATCTCCAACAGGACACATCATCTCTCTTAGAGTGAAGACCTTTTGCTCTTCTTCTGCTCTCTGAATTCTCTGTCTTCTCCACCTATAGTGAAACCTGCTTCCCAAAGAAATGGAGAAGTGGCCTCTGTATATGCACGGCTGCCATAGGTCCTAGCATGTGGCCTTTCTTTTCTCTAGTTTTTCAAACTTTTTAAAGAGCAAAGACAGAATCTTTGCTCTATTCTGTCCACTCTCAGAATCAACCCAAGTCCAGGGGCCAGTCTGTCCTAAAGGTCACCCCCCGGGAGGGTATACTATTAACCACCAGTGCCCTGGACACAGGACTGTCTCAGTAGCTCTTGATTCTCACATCCTTGCCTCCCTGCAAGTTAGTGGCAGAGCCCAGAATCCTTTGCCTTCCTGACTGGACACTCGGCTTTCCTCACCATCGTTTGTGACCAAAGACCAAAACATGACGGTGAAGCCAGCTGTGATCCAGAGGCTTCTTGCTGACATCTGGATTTTACAGAAAGGAAACATGTTCCCTTGCTGCCAGTGCTGCATACATTTACCCCACAGACACCACACACTCTCCCCACAGACGCATACTGGGGTGTTTGTACGGTGTCCTTTTGCAGGGAAGGAAAGTGAGTTAAACTCTAAGATACCATGTTGGATTCCTTGACTAACCCATCTCTGCTTTGCCTTACAGGTAGAGGTACCCAAGCTGCTTCAGTAGGACAGGCAGCCAGGCATTGGTAACAATGCCTAACTGCCTAGACTCTTGTCCCAGGGCTACACAGACCCCTGCCACCCCACCTGGCTGAGCTGTTGCAGCTGTCCCTGTCCACCGTGGGAGAGCTCGAGACCTGGGCCACACTCAAGGGAGGACACCTCATCTCTTCTCCCTTTCCTTTTTTTGTCTCCGAGGCACTTCAAAAATCGCTTTGAAACCTGGAGCTGAAGTGTCGGGACAAGAGGAGTCCTTTAAGCATGTCACAGAGAAGATGGCACTGCCCAGAACCCATGTAGCAGGCATGCTGCCAAAGGCTTATGATGCAGAAAAGATGTCTCCCAGGGACCACATATGGACCCCAGCCTCACTGCTTCCAGGGCCAGGATTCAGGCCTCTGAGGAGCCCTTGGGGCAAAGTTGCTGGACCAGTGGCGCTCTATGAGATAGTGGTAGAAGGACGGAGGGTAAGGGAGTCCAAAGGCAGAGCAGGAGGACTAAAGATGCTACAAACCCTCCATCTGATATGCCTGGGCAGCGGGCATGGTTGGACAGTGCTTGAGAGAGGGTAGGCTCCAGATGGGAGTAGAAGGACAGACAGACCGCAGCTGGACCTGAAGGGTTGATGCCAAAGCAGACGTTTTCTTCACATCACCTGCTGCTGTATAAATAGCTACATATCTGTTTTTCCGTAAGATTTTGATAATATATACAAACCTTTAGCTGCAAGTGGCTATACCTCACCTTTTTTTTCATGTGTTAATGGTCCTAATGATCACTCCAGGTTCTCTAGAAGGCCTCCAAAAGCTCAGGGTCCCTGCCAAACCATTCAAGGTGACCGCAGACATCATCCCTAGAATCTGTACCACTGCAGAAAGGGCAGTAGGAAGGAAAGCTTGAACTCTTGAGACAACCTCCTGACCTGGTGGTCCAGGTCTGGCCCTCAGCCAGTCTCTCTGCCTCGCATCTGTACCCAGAGCTGTTCTCAGGGGCAGAGAATCAGTCACACAGGGCCCTGGGATGGCTATATTAGGCACGTTCAAGGATGATCATTTCGTGACTCTTCCTACTGTAGGCTCAGGGCCAGCTGTTCACAGCAGTTACAAGCGAAGGAAGGCAGAGTGAGTCAGAGTGACTCAGGGAGGGACAGCTCCTGCACCAATGTGACTTAGGTCCAGAGGTACATCTCCATCCCCAGATCCCCCCTCCACACACACACACAGAGGCAGAGCCACCATAGCCATCACTGGGGTCACATGGAATACTGTTCCAACTAGGGGTGAAACTCAGTATCAGGTCCCATGCCTAGCACCGAGGCCTTGGTCTCCATCCCCAACAGGATCTCCTTCTGACTTACTGGCCTGTAGATTACTTTGCCACCATGAAATTGCCACCTTAGTTCTGGGTCACAGACAGGTTCTCTGCCCCCCTCTGTCTATGTCTCTCTGTCTCTCTCTGTCTCTGTCTCTCTCTCTTCAGTAGCAGAGAGCAAAGCAGTTGGAGTATGGGTGGGGTCCCACCTCCCTAAGGAAGTAGGATAGCTGTTGTAGGTCTGGCTAAAATCAGAGAGGGCCGACTCATATCCCAGGGAACACTCTGATCCCATTCCTTCCCAGCCCATCTACTGCTTAAGCAATGGGCTGGCCCAGGGGAGAAGAGATACCAGTGCTGGGTCCCAGATCTCAAACAGTGTGATTGGAGCCAAGCCCACGAGCTTGCATCTGATGGTGCAGGGCACTAGGTAGATGCTTAAGGGTGCTTCTGTTTGTCTTCCAACTCTGTGATGTGGAGGCCAGTACCCTCACTGTTTTGCAGATAGAATTAATCAGCTGCATATGGGTCATGGGTTATAAGAGGCAGGCCTGAGGTCTTTTCTCTGCTGCTGAAAAATGGACCAGTGATAGTTTTCAACAATGACATTGGAAGCCAAACAGAACAAGTTATATATATATATATATATATATATATATATATATATATATAAAATTTCCTCTTCTCTATGTATTCCTGGCTGACTTAGAATTCCCAAGGTAGGGCAGGCTAACTTCGAACTCACAAAGATGTTAGCCTCTGTGGAGATTAAAAGGTATGTGCTACCACACCGGGCCAATTTCCAGACTTAAAGTCTCCTTTAGAACCTTCCACCTTTGCAAATTTTTTGAATTTGTTTGTTTGTTTGTTTGTTTAACTGGAAACACGATTTAGGCGGGGGTGGGGGCTGGGGGCTGGGACACACACAATTCCCAACCCACTGCCTCCCAGAGCACCTTAGACCCGGAATGATGTAATCATTTCTAAGTACATTTAAACCTGATGTGGGAGCGCAGCGCCACCTCGAGGAAAACCGCGTCCCAGGATCTTCTGCTCTTGAGAGCAGCCTAAAGCTTGGACCTGAAGCTGGCTGTGGAGGTCAGAGAAGACCAGAGAGGGGGAAGGGACACCAGCCCCAACCTACGCGACTGTGGGGCGGATGCTCAAAGAAGGTCAGACTAGCAATAGAAAAGATCTATCCCCATCTATCACCTAGGTTTTACAAGGGGACTGGGGGGGGGGGGCGAACGGAGAGGTTCAAAGAAAGCAAATGATTCATTCAAGTTAATGAATCCAGACTCAACTCCAGGTCGTTCCCCCCCGCATCCCCCTCCCATGAGAGGTCATCTAGATCCTGACCTCAGCCTTTTTCAGTATCAGTCTCCTCTGTTCTTTACGAAGATATATTGCATGTCTACTGTCCCCAAACCAAGAAGTTCTTCCTCCTGATCTCGTTTCTCTCCACTTTCCCTGGCCAGAGTGGGGGCCTAGGGCGAACCTAGGACGAGGTCTGCCTGGCACGTGGGCACAGGCAGTTGGCTAGGCTTTTATATCCTACGTTGTCACTGGAGCTCAACACATGAGGGCTCAGGTCTCAGCGCTGAACAGGGAACTCCATGCTTACTTGGCCACCGTTGAGGAGTAAGATCTGGACATGGGCCACTCACTCAAGACCAAGCTTTTCTGGAAAACCAAGTTCTCTTGTCGCCATCTGGAGGACCGAGCACAGCCCCCAGGCCTGAGAGCAGATGCTATCCAGCTGAAACCAACCTGGAAGTCAGGTGCCAGGAGTGCTGCATTCATTGGGAGGCCAGTCAGTGACCCCCAAAGCTGTCTCCCTTCCTGGAACCCCTTCCTTCAGGCCTCCTTCCCCTCCCCTCCTTCCCTCCAAAAGCCAAAGTGACTTTTTTGGTCCAGGTGCCTCTCTTCTAGTCACCACCTGCTTCCTCTCCTTTCTTAACTTTCCCTTAGCCTGTATCCCCACGTTCTTTGCCCTAGCCCCCTCCCCTCCCAGCACCCAAACCCCTGAGCTCTGCCACTCCTGACAAACACTCACACCCGAACAGGTCCACGTTTGTCTAGGTTTGCGTGTGCTTCAGGTGAGAAGCAAGCCCAGGGCCTCATACACTGTATAGGCCAATTTATTTATTTATTCGTTCATTTATTCATTATATAAAAGCACCCTTCCTCTTCAACTAGATTCCCATACCAGCTCTGAGGCTGTTCGGTGTTTCCTTCTAACAAGACCACGGTTACATCATTGAGGTCTCCTAGTTCTTAAGGGGCGATATCCCTCCCACCCACCAGCACTTCTTCTCTTTCTGACATGTCTGCGGTTTTCAGGATTGTTAAGTGATGGAAAGGGACAAATATAGGCCTCTAGGTTCCCCCAGGTCTTGCTGGGTTCTGTTTACTCTCCGATGAGATGCACAGAGCAGGCTGGAAGTTAAGAGTGTTTGAGGGAGATGGAGTGTTATCCTCCCTGAAGAAGCTCCAGTGTATGCTTGGGAGTCTGCAGCCCACTAACCCCCAACACTGGAATACTTCTTCTTTCTTAGAATTCTTATTTCTGGTGCTTTTCTGCATTAACTGGAAATAGCCCTTCTCCACCTGCAGCTCTGGCTGGTGTAAACCTCGCATCCTACACTACAAAGCAACTTGTCATGGGTCCCAGATAGCTGACTCAAGGGCGATGAATTCCGTTACACCATTCCATTAATATCATTCCCATCCCCACATTCAGAAACCGTATCCTGCACCTCCTCCACGCCCCAGCTCCCAGGCGGAGATAGTCTTCTGAAGTGTGACGGAAGGAACAAGGTGTAATACCAGCTCCATCTCTTCCCCCTACCCTCAAAGAGAAAGTGAATTTGCAGCTGTGGGCCAAGGTGTGTTCCCAGGAGCATCAGCTGCCCCTCTGTGACAAGGTTCAGGTTTAGGGGGTAAATTCATGTACCCCTTGATTTCACTGATAGGGAAGCTGGAAACAGTCTGGGGCAGACCCCTGCTCTAGGGAGTCTATGACTCAGGGCCTAACTTTCCAACCTCTGCTATATGATATGAGGTAATGCCCCTTCAGCTTGTGGCTACAGAGAGCCCTGGGGACATTGTGAGGACAATGGTTCTGCATAGACCTAGGAGGCTGCTGAAAGCCAGAAACTTGAGGCTACATTGGGCTAGATTTCCTGAGGGTAGTTGAAAAACAAAACAAAACAAAAAACAAAGGCTGAACTTAAGAGAACTGGGAGTAGGGGACACTGGATAAGTTGGCATTGTCCCTACTTGAATCAAAACTATTAAAAATGGTCTTGGGTTGAGTCCTAGTAGCAGGGCACTTAGCTATCAGGCCTGAGGCTCCCACAGCCTATCCAGCATCCCCAAACTTCCTGCATCTATCACCAGATATCTTGAGAACACAAAGACTATGACTTTAAGGATGGGAGCAAAGGAAGATGGGCAGACAGCTCTGTGTATCCACTAATACTCCCAGGTCACCTCTTCTACGTAGCCTTCACAGTCCTTATACCTAGCTTCCGTGGACCTGGACATTGGCCCATAGGACCTGACACCTTAGCATCCCATGAGGATCAAGCAGTTGAGCACCTTACACCAGTCTGTTAGGTGACCACATCTCTGCACTCAGCTGGGCCTCAGATTAGGAAGGAAGGACAGATTCAGTTTCAATTCCAGTATATATCATCCTCCTGACAGCTATTATCCCATTCTATACGGGAAGATATTCAGAGGCATGCTCAAGGTCAGACGGTGAAGAGACCCAAATATGAATTTAAGTGTTCTTGGATGGAGAGGTAGGTGCCTTTATATAGCTGGTAAAGCCTTGGATGTCTCAGAGGCCTGGCCCTGAAAAGCACACGAGCACCCTCATTTTAGCTGCCACAAATCTGCCTTGGCAGAACTAGAAAACAATTCAGGGATCCTCAGGGGTTCTGCCCGGGATGGAGCTGGTGGTGGTGCTCTCCTACTGGTGCAGTCCCTCCCCTGCCGTGGAATGTGGAGCAGGCAGCAGTCTGGGTTCAGCAGAAGGCAGGGTTGAGAGAAGGGGCCAATGATGCCACTGATGAGTTATCACTACAGCTTTAATCCAGGAGGCCTGAGCTCTGGCCAATTGGGCAGCCAGAGGGAAGGGCTGTGGCCAGCTGTGATAGAGCCCCACCCCCACTTGTCTCCACCTTAGCCCAAACTGGGCAAATCAGAGGGGCCCCACCTTTCTGACTGGGGTCCTGGGAGCAGAGGGACTATTTGAAAATAGAGACTGTGACCCGGGTTCTCATCTTACTTCCAGCCTCCCAGTAAAAATAGCTTAAGGATCCCAAGCCCTCCCTACCCACCCCTCATGCACGGCCTGGTTCCATCCAGCTCAGCTCACGTTCCACCTCTCTGGGGCTCTGTCCTCAGCAGGGCCTAAGGCTTGGGCTTGACCTGGGGCCCGGTGACTAGAAGACCCACGCCCACCCTCGGGGCTAGATGCAGGTACAGGATGGGGAATCTCCCAAAAAAACGGCGTCATGGAAGAGGGACAGCAGAGTCACAGCTGTTTCTTCAGGCTCCTGGGTAAGAGGGCTGTGGTGGCATATAGGGTGGAGGAGCTGAAAACCAAGGAGACAGGGTGAAGGTCAGTGGGACACGGGAAGACAGGACGTACCCGTCCCCCTTCATGGTATGCAGGTTCCATGGGAAGAATGCCTAGAAGTTTCCAAGGGGACATGGAAGGACAGGTAATCTCCCAGAGAAAGAGGCAAGGTAGGTCCTGGAGCAAGGGGTGGAGACAGGAAGGAACAAGGGTTCCAGGTTGTGCACTTACCTGCAGGGTTGTAGATTGGTGGCCCAGCTGGGTAGAGAGGATACTGAGGAGCAGGACCACTAGGTGGGTACATAAAACCTGGCTGCGGAGGTGCAGGGCCAGCTTTGGGATCTGGGGGATACTGGTACACTGGCTGCATTGGGATGCCTGTCATCGGAATCTCCTGGCCTAGAAGAGGGACAAGGATCAGCATTTAAGTGCCTGGTTCCCATGGAAACCTCCTCCCATCCAGGAAACTGAGGTAAGCACTTTGGCAACTGACTGGCAGGCTACTGGGTGGCCTTGTGGCCTTTGCCTACTTGCCCAGAGTTAAGCAGGGAGCTATGTATGAAGCTAAGCAGGTCAGTCTGTGTTGACCAAGTTTGTTTCCCCCATGCAGGTGTGAGAGCCGCCAGGAGGCAGGGAAATCCTGGGAAAGTCCCACTTGGGTAGAAAATGGGCAGCTCTAGAGGCTGGTGTCTTGTAATCCAACAGAGCTGACACTGGGTTTCGGGAGGGGGGATGGGGGGATTGTTATACTGGGGGTCCTCTTCTAGTTCTCCCCTCACACTGATCTCCCATATGGTGTCATCCCCCATGTTTATCAGGCTTGTACAGTTTGATGCAACACTCAAACATACATCCGAAGTACTGGAACACACCCAAATGCTCACTACTACAGAACCCATCTCATATACTCGGCCACAGGCATGCTTATTGCACACTTACTGCTGTGCTCATTCCTGTGCATGACTGTTTAGTGCATGCACATACAAGAAAGGGCACAATAACTTGTTCCCATACGTTCCTAGACACTGTCTAATGCTCAAGGGTTCACTTGCACACACTTCTGGGTGGTGATGTTCAGGCACACAGAAACACTCACTACTACAGAAGTCACCCATCCTCCATCCCTTTGGTGCCTGTTATAGGAACCAATCCAACCCATTTCAGACTCATCTCGCCTGACTCTGTGCTTACCTTCAAATGTGCTCTGGAGCTGCTGGCGCCTTCGGTATAGGTAACAACAGGAACAGAGGAAGCAGCAGATGGTGGTGGCAACCACAGCAACAAAGAGAATTACAGCAGAGGCGATGCCTGCTATGGTCTTGGGACTTTAGACAAAAAACAGGTCCTCTCACCTTCCAACACTCATAGAGGGACACCTCACTGTGCTGGCTCCAACTCTTAGCCAGCAGGGAGCCACAACATGCTAAGTCTTGGCGGTTCCTATGGGATTAATTCTGCTCACCCTGTTTAGTAGATCTAAGAGAACACTACTTCCCAGGAGGCTATGCTGTCTGGCTAGCTAGAATGAGGCATGCTGGGATTTGTAGTGTACCCACCTACCCCTGTATTTTCCATCTACCATTTAATTGGCTAGTTTACAATATGTTAGCCTCAGTGGAGCCTTTGAAATAATGTAGGACCATTATCATCAAATCTCACAAGAACTTGCAATTCCCTTATATCAATTTTTATATGTTTGCAGCCCCCTTTAAAAAGTTTGAAACCACTAATTCGGAGGCTAGGAGTGCAGCTTAATAGTAGCATGCTGATGAGTTTGAGGGCCTACACTCAGCCCTGAGCTGGATACAGAACGGAAGGATCAGCGAAACCTTTAATTTTAGCAACTCTGTTTCTTTTTTTGGTGGTGGTAGTGTTTTTGAGACAGTCTCACTTTGTAGCCCAGACTGGTCTGGAACCCGCTAGTGATCCCCCTGCCTCAGCCTTCTGAGTGCTAGGATGACAGGTGTGAGCCACCAGGCCTGGCTAGCAACTTCCATATCATTTAAAAAGGTAATCATGATCTATGGAGAGCAGGTGTCTTAGTTGGATCAAGGGCTAGTAAGACGCCAGCCTGGAAACAAAACCCAAGTCTTCCTGCCCTTTCACGGAGCGTCTAGCAAGCCACTCTGCAGTTTGAGTGTTAACTCAGCAAACTCCCTCCCCGGACCTGTCAGGAGCCAGAAAGCCCCTGGAAACAGCCCAGGCAAGCCCATGGTAACTAACACCAACCTCCCAGCTCTGTCACCATTTGGAGTCCTGGTGACTCCCTCAGTTAAGAATGTGGAGGTGGGCACTGAAGCCAGCAGGAGGCCTCTTGAGAGGGGGTGGAGTGGGAGTCCACAGCCCACCTGAAGGCCAAGCAGTGCTTCTGCTGTCTCTCGGTGATGAGTAAGGTCAGGTCCCTGCAGCAGTACCGCTGGTAGCAGGTCCCGCAGCAGAAGGTGAAGAACTCGCAGTCAAATCCCGGATGCCAGGAGCCATTCCGGTCCAGATACCACAAGCAGTCTTCACTCGCCAGCGCTGAGGGCAGGAGCGGGGGTGGAGGGGGGTGCCCAGTGGACACCAGTTCAATTCAATTCTGGACACCCTCAACCCCCACTGCCTTAGGAAGCTGAAAGCTCACTTTTGTTTCCACTCTGAGGGGCTCAGCTAGAAGCCCTAGAAGCCCCTCTCTCCCTGAAGCTGAACCCCGCGCCTGGGGGTCAGGTCCCCACTGCCTGACCTCATAACGCCCTTTCTTCCTGCTCCGCAAGCATCTGGGGCGCATGGACAGCCAGGGGATAGCCTTTGAGGACAGGGCTGGTTCCTTTAACCTCTCCCTGATCCCGCCCCACCCCACCCATCTCGTGTCGCTCTCCATCCCTTACCCAGAGGAGCCCCAAGCACCAGCAGGACGAAGACAGCGAGCGGCGCGGCCCCGCGGGGCCCCGCGGGCGGCATGGCGGGAGGGGGCTGGGCGCGGCCAGGACGGCTTGGAAAAGGGGCCGCAGGACAAAGCTGGACGAAGCCGGCCGGCGGGAGCTGCAGCACCGCCCAGCCCGCGGCCAGGCTCTGGCTCCTCTCCCGCCTTCTTGGGGCGGGACTAACGCCCCGCCTGCAGTAACCCTGCCTAAGCCCCGCCCAGGGGTCTGCCCACCAGCGACGCCCACCCAGCCTCAGCACCAGCCTGGTGCCCCTCACCCCAAGGCACAGCCCTGCTCTCCCTGTCCACAACAGTGCGATGACTCCTTCAGTCCGAGCCCTTAAGGGCACAGCCAACAGCTGGGCACTGCGGTCAGAAAGGCCTGGCAGTACCCTGTGCCCGCCCCTCTCCTGAGACCAATCATTATCCTAGACCCCAGAAACACTGAGCCTGGTGCCACCTCCTAATGACCAGCTCTGGAGGGACAGGGCCACACCTTCCCTTGTGTGGAACCTCCTCTGCTCTAGTGTACAGTCTTGGACGTCCTGCAGGGGGAGGATGGGGCGGCATCACCCTGCCCCCATTCCTAGAAACAGGCATCCATTGAGAAGAAGTTCAGAGAAGCTTTGTCCCCATCGGTGCCCACAGGCCTGGGCCCTGGCAGCTGCACTGGCTCCCTGAGATGGCCCCTTATCCCTCTAAATGGACAGCTCCAACTATAGCCTCACTCCTCACCGGTAGGGGTGGCCCTGGCCACTTGAGTCACAGCCAGTTAAATGCTTTACAGTGGGAACTCTTTTTCATCATGAAGCAAACCAGCAAAAATGCTACATAAGCTGTCAGAGTCAACAGTTACAGGTGGCAAAGTCTCCTGGTAGAAAGACAATGTACCTTTACATTGTGGATTTGATGCAGGACTTGGGAGTCATAGCCCGGGCTCTGACAAGCCAGGTTGAGCCACTCATCCTCAGGAAGACAATTAAAATAACCAAATGAACAGTGAAAAACAGAACAAGGAAATGTATTCAATATGGCCACATTGGAAAGAGGAACAAGGAGAGCCAGTGATTCCTTTCCATGCGCTAGCGCAGTGGGTCTCAGCTTTCCTTCTGTGACAGCCCTTTCACACAGTTCCTCAAGCTGTTCCCCAACCATAACGTTATTTTCGTTACTACTTCAGAACTGCAATGTTGCTACTGTTAGGAATGTTATGTAAATATCTGTTTTCTGATGGCCTTGTGTAAAGGGTGCTTCTAGCCCCAAGAGGGGTCTCAGCACACAGGTCCTAGACCATCTTTGGGATCCTCGAGGAAGGGTAAAGTTTAGATAGAGGGTAAGACATTTGCCTAACTAAGCAGTTCAGGCAAAATGTGACTCTCCCGGCCATCACTGCCTGAGAGCTCCTAGTCTCTCCTGCAAGGTAAAGACAAACTGTAAACCTCTCACCAGGAGACAAATTCCTCCTCCAGATGCCCCTGGGCCTTAACTTGGTTCTCTCATCTCATCATTGTAGGTTCCAGGGATTCAACTCAGGTCTTCAGGCTTGGCAATAATTGCATTTATCAGCTGATTCATCTCACTAGCCCAATTCCCCAACTCCTTCCCCCAACCCCTTTTTGAGACAGATTCTCATGTGTAGCCCTGGCTGGCCTGGAGCTTGAAGGCTGGCCTTTAACTCGGAGATCCAGCTGCCTCTGCCTCCCAAGCGCTGGGATTAAAGGCGTGAACTACCATGCCCAGCTACATCAGTGGTTTTCTGTTTGAAAAATTCTAGGATAGAGGTCTAGAAGGATTTAGTGGCTAAGGGTGCCATACAGGTTGAGACACTCAAGTACAAACATGCACACAGACATGGACAAAGGGTGGTCTTGCCTCAAAACTCCTAATCCTTGTGCCTTAGGCTTCTGAGTGCTGGTAGAAGCAATAACCCACCACTTCCCAACTGGCACTTCTTGGCAGGGGATGGGGAAGCACAGAACTTAATAGTTAGTATGAGCTCTATTTCCACAACGGACCCAAGTCCTGAGAGTGCCATGGAGCAAAGATTGAGGAGTGGGTGTTGTTCTTGTGGTAGTAGGCACCTTTGAGGGGAGGTCAAAGGTATTGGCCAGTGTAGGGTGTCACCATCTAGCCACTGGTAGAAAGGGGTACTCTTCCTCCAGAGGCTTTGTCTTTTAGGAACACCTCTCAGAATGCCAGGCTCCTGCTTGTCTGCAGTGCTCTCCGAGCAAAGCCTCAGACTCCAGGATGAAGGATGAAGCAGGTGGATGTGCTGGTGAGTGGAAGGGGCGGCTGTCTTCTTAGTCTGCTCTCAGGAGCCAGCCCAGGCAGTAGGGTGTATGGAGTGTGCCAGGTTATCTTTAAATGGCACTTTACTCAGCCTGCAGCTCTGCCAGCTGGGCAGGGTGGGGGCAGACGAGTTATTTTGAGATCTGAGAGTGGCGAAGGCTGTTTACAGCTCTCCTGTCTGTCCCCTCTCCTGGGAAGAGCTTGGGGCCAGAGCCTTGCCTCAGAACTCAGCACTCCAGCTGGGGTTTGTTTGCAGCCTAGCACAGACGGGAACTGTTGAATTCGGATGCACAGGAACTTTAGCAGGTTTAGGTGAGGATAATTCCATTAGATCCAAGATCATACTAACAAGCTAAATCTAATACTGTAAGCTTCACTTCGACGTGCTTTGTATTATACTGATTTTATTTAATTCTTACAGTCCCCTGTGGAACAGATACCAACATACCTATTCCGTGGGTTTGGAAATGTAGACAGAAAATTTTAAGTACAGCTTGCCCAAAATCACCAAAGCTGGTATGTGGTCCTGCAAAGACGCAAAATCCAGCCTGGCTCCAGAGCCCACGCCATGAACTGCCAACTATGTCTGTCTGTGTACTGCTCTGTCATTTACTGACTGCCAGCTCAAAGCCACCTGACCCCTCTGGTCTTGCTTCTCTCCTATGGAAACTCCACCCTTTCTCTGATCTGGAGAGGGTGTAAGGTAAAGTGTACTGTCACTGGCCTGGCTTCTCTGCAGTTACAAGTTAACCTTCCGGTCAGGCCCGGTGAGAGAAACCGTCTAGGGAAATGAGTTAATCTCCAACTACAAAGTCAGATGTAAAAATGATTTTCTGTTTTTGGGACAGAGTTTTCTATGTCCTGGAACTCACTATAAAGACCAGGCTAGCCTTGAAATCATAGGTCAGCCTGCCTGCCTGCCTCTGCTTCCTAAGTGCTGAGATTAAAGGTGTGCATACTCCCACCTGGTTAAAAAAATTTTTTTTTAAATATTGAAATGGATCAGACTGAATCTATCCTACCACCTAGTGGGGGAATTTAGTGGCAAACTCTGGGGTAGGCACTCCAGGCCTGTTTCCTCTGGTTTTAATACATTCTCATGATATGCAGTAAGTTCTGGTTTGTGTACAGAGCTCTTCAGGTATTCCATGGGGTTTTCTCCCAAAGTCTTTCTGTCACCAGGTCCTGACTCAGGCTCCAGGGACTTCCTACTGTGAAAGTCTGGATCCCTCCTCCTACCCTCTCTCTCCCTCCAGGTGTTCCCCCTTTGAATCCATAAGTGTAGTGGTTTTCCACCTTTCAAAACCCACTGCAATGATGAGTTTTACAAATAATTATGTTCTGAGAAGGAGAAGTGGGAGAAAACAGAAAGCAAACCAATGTACCAGTGATTTGTCACAGATAACCACAGAAAAACTGCATAGTGGGTGGCAGGTGGGAGCTGGGGCCAGCACCTGTCCCCACCCTGTCCCTCAGGCAGGTCTACAGAGCTGTCCTCCCAAAGGCTCACCAAGCCTTGGTTTAGCAGCAGTGGTGGCATCTGGGAGGCTGAACTGAGAGTCACATTCAAATCCAACCAGGCAAGTCGGGCCAGACACAGCTAGGTCCTGCTGTGGCAGGAGGACTCTTCTCACACTGCAGTGAGCTGGGCATCATGGTCATCAGCCCCCTCCCCCATCTTACAGAGGGGAACCAAGGTCCACAAGATAGCGTTCTGTCCCAGCCCCTTCCAGCTATGTTGTTATGCCAAGACTTGAAGGGCTTCCTGGGCCTTCGAGTCAGGCCAGTGGCCGTTTTCCATCTCATTGCATGCTTGCCACACAGGCATGAGAAACCTTTTGTAATCATCTAAAAACAAAATGAGATCATTAGCTGGCTGGTGCCAACCTGCGTTATCCTCACAGAAAGGCAAATGGGTCACCGATTTCATAATTTTATTAACATGTACTTTTGGCTGCTTGCTACTGGAATCTTCACAAAGCACTGAGATTTAGTGCCAATCTGTGTGAGTGGGGCTTTGGCCATATGCCTACCAACAGAATGCTTGACCCCTCTGATGCAGAGGACCTGGTGACATTGAGAAGACGCAGTTGATACTTGTCTTTCTCGAGGAACTCTCCCTTAGGGGCCATCAAGCCTTCATGAGGCTTCACCAACTCATCTCTTCTACCCTAGTTCTGGTCTCAGCACTTGCTGCCGCTCTTCTACCCAGATCTGCTGCCAGATGGCATCCCTACCTTCCATCTCCTCCCACTTCTGCTCAGGCTCAAAGCACTTTTAGTTTCTCTTAGGTCTTTCTCTAGAGGAACCAGGCCTTGTTGGAGCCTTCACCATTTGGCTCAAATTCTCTTTACAGCTTTATTTCTGGCCTAGACTTCAGGGATCATAACACCTTAATGTTCTCTAGCTGGGTTGCTGATGTGGAGAGCGGAACCCTGGGCCTTTGTGAATGCCGAGTGCTATACCTTCAGGCTCCAATTTTTTTTTTTTTTTTTTTAAAATGTCACTATGTAACCCTGCTTGGCCTGAACCTCAAGAGTTCTGCCCACTCCGTCCTCCATGGTACTAGTACCACAGATGTGTTTCACCAAGCCCAGCTCGCTCTAACATTTTTACTGTGCTTAAGAAAGTTCTTCAAATGCAATTGTTTCATGACAATCTTATCTTAGTCACCTCCTACCTTTGTCTGACTGGCAAGGAAACAGGAGAGGTAAGAGTAACTATCCTAGGTACAGGATTTTGGATGGTAATTTCCTACTAGCAGGCAACATTCAGCAGTACCTGCTCTCTTCAATCTGTAAAAGGGCTAAGGAAAAGGACCTGCTTTGCAAAGTTAGCAGTGAGGTCATTCACAGCCGTGTTCAACAGCTCTAGCATTTCAGCGCTCATTCTAGCATGGCGTCTTTACTGAAGATCACCTTCTTCATGCCAGTGACTCAGCTTCAGTCTCATTCCTGCTAGCCCAGTCTTTGAGGGTAGAGGTGACAGTATACATGACCCGTTTTTCCTATGGCATTTGTCTCCTGTTATTGATTTCTGATCTCATCATCCACTTCCCCTGCCCCACTCCAAGATAAGGTCTTGTGGGCCTTGAACTTGCTATGTAGGCCAGGCTGACCATGGACTCAGAGATTTGCCAGTCTCTTAAGTGCTGGGATTTAAGGTGGGCATCACCATGGGGCCCTAGACTAGCTTCTTGAGAAAAGCCTAAGGCACTGGCCTTCTGTATCTGACAGCTCAATATTCACTCAAACTGACAGGAGACAGAAGAGCCAGAAACGCATCTTTTATTATGTACGCAGGCACAGCTGGTCTGCCTGGTGGGCTGGAGCAGCACTTGATGAACAAGCCCACGACATGCTCAAGTGCTGTCCTGAGCCCAGCCTTCTCAGCCATGCCACCACTTGCCCTACACAGTTTAGGCCTTGGTTGTCCTTTTACAGAGTGCTGTCATTGGCCAGGATCACTGAAAGGGACAGAGGTGGAGGGAAATCTGCACTATCCTAGTGTAACCTGGGCCTACACTGGAGTTTTCTGTACTCCTAACACTCAGTACTTTTAATAAGGTACAGTCCTCTAATCTTCAATCTTCCAGATAGATAAGGTTGCCAATCTCCTTTCCTTATGACTTCATCTACTTGGATCCTAAATGTCACCTTCCTAGAGGTTTCCGGTCATCTAAGCTTTGATGAGCATACTTTGTTTAGGTCAGTTCTTTTTTTTTTTTTTTTTTTTTTTAAAGATGGCCTTCAAACTTCTTGGCATAAATAAGCCTACTCACCTCCACAGCAAAGACCCACCCCATTTCTTCCACAAAGGGCTGACTTGAGCTTGGCTAGCTAGTGCTCACTTGACTTCTCCGGGGTGTGTTAGCCGAAGTTTGTTTCCATTAGTTAACCACTTTAGCTCTTTAGCTCACAATGGCCTTCTCAGCTCCAGCCATTCCTTTCCCCACCAATACTCATCTGCTTTTGAACATTAGCTGTTAGGTTCATGCTTCTTAGTCAGTGACTTGCGAACAACTCACTTTCTTGGAATTTTATCTGCTTTTTAGCTTTCCAGTGTTTCACCCACAACCTGGAAACCCTTCACCATAGGGACCCTGCACCTCTCTCATGAATTCAATGGTCTTTTCTTAATCTTCCAACGGTCCGCCTCGCCCCTTTCCCAAATGAAGTTGGCTTTCGTTGAAGACAGAATAGGAGCCAGAGTTTAACTTTGTCACACCAGGTCACCAACAGAACTTTCTCCTTGCTCTTAGAAACAGTCTCTTGGCAGGATGGTAGATTTCACTGTGTTGCAGATGTTAAACTCTCTGAAAACACAAGCATCTGTCCATCAAGGTGCATAAGACCCTTCACTTCTAATCAGTTATGCATGTTGGCCAGGATAGCTTCCTAGGAACCTGTTTTTTCAAGTTTTCCTAAGGCAGGAGCTTAGCCCCCCTACCAAAAGTGAAATATAAGAACAGGACAGGCCCTTTGGACTATTTTTGGCACTACACATTGGAAATTGTTCTAATGTGAAGGCTTAGAACACACCCACATCACTGTCGGCATATGAACTAGGGTCTCCAAGCTTCCTCAAATTCAGCAGGCCAATGCCGCTAACCTGGTACCATTCTAGCATGTCAAAACCATCAGACAACTTAATCATGTGGAATGATCTACTGTTTTTAGCACCAAATCCAGTTGGCTTTGAGGTCAACTGTGGAACAAGTTCTCAAAGCTCCTACTGTGGTTCTCTGAGTACCACTGGGCAGGTACACTACCATTTCTTTATCAGGAACTTCAACTTTAAGAGGAAAAGCAGCAAGGGCAGAGGGAATGAACACTGGTCTCCACACTTTCTTAGGCTCTTAGAAGAAAATGGAAACGGTAATTAGTGCTTCTGATTCAAGGCTGAGCACGAAGGGCATCTGGTGGTGTAGTCAATAACAAGCTGCCGAGTCCTTAGGTTCCACAAAAGGCCTTATGCTTGCTACAGTCTAACCCTCTGCTTAAGAATGGGGTTCAAGTTCCCGCTACATCCCCTTTCCTTTTCATTAGAGCATCACCCCAAACAAATAGCTCCAGCTATTAAAAAACGGAGCATCAGACCTGGGCACCCCCAAAAGGAACACTGCTCTTAATCTTCACCCATTCTCAATTCATAACACTAGGAAAACCTACTGAGGGATCTTCCTTATTTTTATAGCACCGGGGACTGAACCCAGGGCCATCCACATGCTGAACTACTGACTCTGTAAACATATCTGGATTAAAAATATCAGCTCTCTAAGATTTCTGAGTTGCTTGCCAAATCACAGTAGGATGCCAAAATATGTTATGCTTTCTTCTGCTTTTACTTTGCTTCTAGAGGGAATAAACAGAAGGTAGAAGTGTTGAGATACCTTAGAGTATGCAGACTAAATTCATTTGTAAAGATTACTTTACTGTCCTAGAAAAATACATGTTGCAAATTCGAGGGCTACAACTCAACCACTTTAGAGGATTCCTGAGGGATAGGGATAACCTTTGAATATCAGACTCTGTGGTTATGTGCAGAAGAGGCATATTAAATATAGATGGGTCAGGCAGATTTAGAAATAAAAATCTTTTTCCTGATTTAAAAAAAAAAAAAAAAAAGACAAATTGCCATCATCTGGCTTGCTGTGTGTGTGTGTGTGTGTGTGTGTGTGTGTATAGGAAAGCCTGGGGGAGGGGCTGTGTCATGCAATGAAGCAAAGATGGGGAGAAGGAGCCTTTGACAGAGGACCCTTAGTGTTGCATGAGGAAAGCATGGAGGTGAGGGTACTGGAAATGGCTTAGTATGTGGCTGCTCCAGCTTGTTCTTATTGAAAACTGAGAGCATCACTGGCTGAAGGTAGAATGCATAATGATCTTTCAAGGGTTTCCTATCTGAACACATCAGATGTCCTATGAAACCAAACAGGTATGTTTCTGAATATTAATGGTAGTAACTTCCTGTGCTCCTCAGGTGGGGCAAAGCAATCAGGAACACACATCCTGGGCATCAATGTTTCTGGTCTGGCCAACAGAGGATGCTAGGAATGAAGGGGGTCGGAGCTGAAGAGAAAGACAGTTCCAGATTTGGGGTATCTTCACAGGACTTTGATAAACGTTCTTTGCTTTAGCTTTTAAAATGCCAGCCCTGGTAAGCAAGGGCTGAATGTCAGTGTCACTGTCGAGGCTGAGGGCCAGAAGCCACTCCAGGCTGAGAAAAAGTGCATCTCAAGGCTGGAGAGGGCTGTGATGATCTGTGGCTGGGCCAGGAGAGGAAGTGCAGGCTGAAGACTCTCCTTTTTAGATGCCGATAGTCTGTAGGACCCGCCTCTCGCTGTCGTTAAGGTGGCACGAAAACATTATGTAACAGGGCTGCTGAGCAAACTGGCAAAGAAAGTCTGTGAGATATGCCTGCAGGAAAGGAGGAGAGGAAGGAGAGAGGCATCAGCAAACATCTCCAAGGCTAACAGTATGCAGCAGGATAAGGACCACCAGCAAGTGGTATAGGAATGCTGGCTTTCAGAAAAATGCCAGCTTCCTAAGGGGTAGGTTTTCACATCCGTGGATCTGATGTACATACAACCCAGTGACAGAATGCCAAAGGGAACCCAAAAATCTCCATCTCCTATTCTACCCAGAGAACTTTCACAAAGGCACCAAAGACGAATTACTGCTGGTACAGATGACTGGATAAAAATCCCAACACCCCTCTCTGCCCAGGGCCCTGAGCACCCAAATAGACAGCTTGCCGTTCTAATGACGAACCATGAATGGACTTGAGCCCATAATACTGCTTCCATGGCTTGAGAGATACTGTAACTTGTAAGACTGTGGACCTCACCTGCAGATCAATCTGATAGAGAGGATCCTTCAGGGCATCAGGATCATCTTCCTCGTCATCTTCATAGTAATCCTCCTCTGTTAAACACAGCCAACACAGGCGAGTCAGGACAGAGGACCATCATCAGGCCTAAGGTGGCATTCACCACATGGCTGAGGCAGAAGCAGCAAAAGCCCAAGGAACACCCCTTACAAGCACACATCTCCTTTTTCTTAGGTACTCCATTCTTGACATCAGTGTGCAAAGAAAAGGTATTTACCATGTTGTCCTGTCTTTTCTCAAATAGCTTACCATATTTACTTGTAGCAAGAATGTCAGATAAAAGCTGGCCAGCTAAACCATCTTCCTCCTCCTCTTCTTCTTCCTCCTGGTCCTCCCACATATCATTGGAATCATCTATTTGAAGATAAAAAGCAGCTGAAACAGTCATGCATTTTTCCCTCTCCAAATCTCACTAGGACACAACAGAAGGGCCCCAAGGGTTTCAGCAATGTAGCTTACAGTTCCCAAACATGATGGCACCAAGGATGGCCAAACCCTCCTATGTGTCTGAATGAAAAAACTAAAGCTTTTAAGAAAGAAGAAGGCAGCTTGCTTCCTAGCTGCCCTCACCTTCAACCTTGAGACCTGGGTACACCTGACAGTGTCAGCAATGGCACAGCGTTTGAATGACTCCGCACCACACCCTTTAACCTGTGCCTGAGTAAGCCTAAGTGACGTCTGACAATATGGAACTTAATCCTCCAAGTTAAAAGTCTCCTGGGAGTTAAGGGTCTGGTGCACCTTGGTTCCACTCAGCAGGAGTGGCTTGCCGAGCAGCGTTGGCCTCCATGACATTGGAAAGCTCATTGATAATCAGCTTTAGAATCTTGACCAACAAAGGAATATTTGTCCATCGCTCTGGGTCTAGGAAGGAAGCAAAAAGCCTCAAGTTAGGTGGGCTCAATACGGCAGCACCTCTACCCTTCTTCCAGGTATACAGCAGAGTTCACAATTCTCTCAGGGGCTTTCTGCCACCACTGACTATATCTAGCAAGAAATAATTTACATTTAATTCTGCTGAGTCCTATACATAACAGTTCAGAAATAAGGAAAATAAGGAAAAGTAAGAGTTCTGGGTTAGAGATCAGTTCCTACTAGTAACAAAGCTGTGAAGCCAGCACATTAACTTCTGAGACAGGGCAGACAATCATAGACTTTCACTTAAAGGCAGCAACTCTATCCACAGTCTATAGGAACCATAGGCCAAAGGTGATCTGAGAGCCAAGACACACTGAGCATGTGCCAGAGCCCCAGAATAAAACTGGAAGGTGGGGAGCATTGTTCCAAGATTATTTCTGTCAATTTTCAACAAGGATACACACATTCTGATTCTTTGTCTAGTCTTCTGATTCTTCTCATGAAACCCTCCAATAAAAACACAGAACACAGTGTGGCCCTTCCCCTACCCCAGGAATCTGGAGCTCCTAGAGCCTGGAAGCATGACTCACTTTTGGCTGACTTAGAGCGGGTGCGGATGCCCTCGTCCATGCTGTAGATCTCTTCCCCTTTCACACGGATGTCTTGTAGCCGCTTGTCATCTGCATTGATGCCGTGCTGAAGCAGTTTACATAGTGCCACAGAGCTGGCAAGAGCCAAAAATGTCATCAGCTCCCACCCAGAGCTTTCTCCAAGTAGATCAGCTCACCCTCAGAAAATGAAGACCTTCTCTCTCTTTGATGGTGTAACTTCTTTCTACTACTAATTAGAAGAGGTAGCGGAGCTGAGCTAAGAATGGGATCTGGTGTACACAGGTGATCAGCTGATACCTGCTCATCTTGAACAAAGTTAGAGTGGGCAAGTTGCATAATCATTATTTACACTGTACAGTGCATTTGGGTGATGAGACCTAGTGGAATAAGCCTAGGCTAGAGAGGCTGGGGATTTAGCCCAGGGGTAGAAGGCTTGCCTAGCAAACTCAAGGCCCTGGGTTTGATTCCCAGCACCAGAAAAATAAAAGAAGTCTAGGCTATGGAGTTGTAGAGCAAAGGTTGGATCTGTCTATCATCTCTATCCATCCATCCATCCATCCATCCATCCATCCATCCATCCATCCATCCATCCATCTGACTATCTATGTTTTTTAAGAAGGGTTTCTCTGTGTAGCCCCAACTGCCTTGGAGATAGCTCTGTAGACGAGGCTGGGCCTGAACTCACAGAGACTCACCTGCCTCTGCCTACTGAGTCCTGGGATTAAAGGTAAGTGCTACCAACACCAGGCTTAGGCTTGGGTTTATAAAGAAGGATAAGCTACTATCTATACGTAACCAGGCAAAGTCTGTTCCAAAGGAGGTTCTTAGCAGAAATCAGAAATACACCTTCTACTCTGCTGACTGTTTTATTGGGAATTTCAAAACGGAGATATTGAATTATATGGTTATCAAGAAAGACAGAACAGAGACTACAGGGACAGTTTGGTATGTTAAACAAAATCAGTGGTGCAAGACAGGGATGAAAGATTTAACTGTGAGCAGAAGTAGAAAGCTCAGGGGTCTTACCTAACTTTGCCTTCATACTGTCCATAGAACAGGTGCTGCCGACTCGTCCACTCCGCCATCACAAACTCCAGGGCAGGCTTCCCAGTTGGTCCTGGGAGGCTACACAGGAACTCCAACAGAGGTTCCAGCTGAGTGTGCACCAGATGAGCAAACACCATGATGAGCGACTAGAATAGAACAAGAGGAGGTACCCTTTTCAGGAAAACAGATTTTAGGAAAGAGGGAATGGGCTGGTCAGTCAAGAAACAGACTGAGGCTGGGCATGGTGGCACAAATACCTTTAACCCCAATATTTAGGAAGTAGAGGCAGGCAGATCACCAAGTTTGAGGCTAGCCTGGTCTATACAGAGAGTTCCATGCTAGCCAGAGCTACACACTGAGACCATCTCAAATAAAACCAAAACCAAACTAAAAACAGAGTTTGGGCTGGAGAAGTGGCTCAGTGGTTAAGGGTACAGCTCTTGCTGAGGAGCCGGGTTTGGTTCCTAGTATCCACATCAGTGGCTCCCAACCATTTTTAACTATAGTTCCATGTATGTGGTGCATATATATGCATGCAAGCAAAACACTCATACATGTAAAATAAATTTGTCTATATACAGCAGAGTCCACTAATAGGACAGAATAGGAGGCTTTCCTTGTTCATGCCTCTTCCACCAGAACAGATCCAATTTTACTGAGCTGCTCTACAAGGACAGTGAGAGAGTAAAACAATTCAGGACCCACACACTCATTTGATTCCCTTGCAGCAAAAGCCTAGTATCCCACTGTCCTTACCTGCATGACACTGAGTGTCTCTGCCTGCTGCATCTTACTGAGGATGGCACGAAGAATCTGATCCAGATTCTCCCCAAGCTCCCGCCCTGCCTTGGAGATGAGGGTGGAGACCAGGCGGCCCACAAAGGCTGCGGTAAACTCTGAGGTTCGTGGGTCAAGGAGCTGGCTCACTACTTGCATCACGTACCATAGTCCATTGTGGCCTTGCTCGTCATGCCACTGGGCTACCTGTTCCAGTGTCACTGACACATAGGCCCGCAAGCACTCACCACCATTCTGTGGGGACAGAAATGACAGGCAAGATTAGCCATCGGAGAACAGATGCAAGGAAACCGTCAAACTGCTATGGGCAGAGGTCTATACCCCATGGGAGCAACACGCCTACAGAGCTCACATGGCACTGGACAGAGGAGTTTACAGACAAAGACAGGCACTGACGTGACCCTTCTTATACCCAGTTATCTATCTCAAACCTGCCTACTTATTACAGTGACCAGTGACCAAGAAAACAGGTTTTCCAGTAAAGATACCTTGGGTCTCTTAGATGTAGCCATAATAAGGAACATTAAAGGCCTTCATGGGGTGAAGATGGACCTCACACAAATCACTGTCTGCCTTGGCAGCTCTACTCTGACCAGATCCACTGTCATTTTCCTACATCCTTTACAGACAGCTCAGTAGTAAAGACCCGAGAGACCCAACACCTCTCACGTCTCCAGGTCTATCACTCTGTGGACTCTATGAACAGTATTCAGAAAGATCTCAAACCTAGACCTCTAGAGAGGTCATCTATAGGCTCCTCTATAGCATCAATAAATACAGATAGTCACACTTATATTTTAAGAGCATAATCTCATGTCAGACTTCCTATCTTACTCTATGGCTGTGGCAGGGAAACAGTTTTTATTCCAGTTTCCAAGTCTCAGATACCTGCATGGTGGCATTGTCATCTGTGTGAAGGGTGCACTGTGCCACAGCAGGGAAAGCTTGACAGATGAGGAGCTGGGAAAGGGGAGGCTTTGTATTTCGAACTACTGTAGTCAAGATATCAATGGCTGTCTGAAAAAAGAAAGAAACATAAGAATTACTTCTGGGGCAGGAGGTATCCAACAACTAAGATGCTTGTCAGGTATGCAGAGCTCTCTACTAGAGGGTTATAATGTCATTAACTGTGGGGCAAGTGGTACTGAGAGGCAGGATGGCATGTGTGTTTATAACCCTGTGGGGGGGGGGGCAGAGAAAGGAGGTTTCCAGAGGCTTACTGGCTGGTCAGCATGTCTTACTTGGCAAGATGCAAGCCAATGAGAGGTCTTGTTTCAAAGGAGGTAGATTGTGTTCCTGTGGATGACAGCAGGACACACATCCTAGATGCCCTCCTGTCTCCACACGCATATATTGACACGGTAGCAGTGGGGAAAATGCCACCAGGTGTGGTGGAGCATGTCTATAATTTCAGCATTGGGAAGAGAGAGGCAGGCATATTTCTGTGAGCCCAAGGTCAGCCTATATAGCTATAGTCTACATAGTGAGACCATACCTCACACCACATCTTATACTCTTACTACCCATCCCCACACTCCCCCCATCTTTCCAAGACTGGATTCTTTATGTAGCCCTGACTGTCATGGAACTCACTCTATAGACCAAGCTGGCCTCAAACTCAGAGCTCTACCTGCTTCTGCCTCCCAAGTGCTAGGATTAAGAAAGTATGCTGTCAAAACTCCCCACCCCTTTAAAAAAAAAACCTTAGGTAGTCAACCACTGTCCTCATGGACAGAGTAGCTCAGTATAATATATCATACTGAAGCTCTAAGCTCTGACTGATGCTCTGTCCACAGGTGGGATCTGTGGGTGGCACCTGCTCTTTCCTTCTTGTGCTCACTTACAGACCCTGTAATCACTTACCGCACAGAGCCCTGCAGGGATCTTGTCCGCTGGGGCCTGCATTATGCTGACCAGAGTGGGAATCAGCCTCATCTGCATCGGACCCTGACAGGCTTCAATCTGGGACAGTTCCTTGAAGATGTCCTGAGCCAGCGAGGCGACAACAGGATCTGAGGTGGATAAGGTGACATAGAACCCTGTCTATTTCAGGTCTAAACATGCTTGTTTCTTGCTCTAAGTCTAACATGAATGAAACACCTCTGCATAGATTACATCCCACACAGCTGGGAAATGGAACAGCTAGCCATAAGAATCACCTGAAGAACAAGGGGATGCTAAGTCTTCAAAAGATACAATAGATGTTTTCTTCAGGGCAGGGACTTTTTAATAGCTACTCCTAAAGTTAAAGTAGGCTTTTCTTCTGGTGCAAATTTTAAGGTCTTTGTTTTTCTGAAACCTGGAATAATAATGAAATCCATCGATAAAAGCTCCAAACCAAAAAACAACCAAACTCCCCTGATACTTTGGTAACAAAGGAGCCAAAGAGATGGCTCAGCAGTTAAGAGCACTGACTGCTCTTCAAGAGGTCCTGAGTTCAATTCCCAGCAACCACACGGTGGCTCACAACCATCTGTAATGGAATCCCATGCCTTCTTCTGGTGTGTCTGAAAACAGCTACAGTGTACTCATATACATAAAATGAAAAATAAAAAGAATGTATAACCTTAGAGGAAGAATAATAAGAACAAGGGGGAAGAGGAGGAGGAGGAAGATGAGAAAAAGAAATAGAAGAAGAAAATTGGGATGGTGGCTCATGTCTTTAATTCTAGCACTTGGGAGACAGGATCTATATGAGTTTGGGGCCAGCCTAGTCTACAGAGGGAATTTTAGGTAGGACAGCCAGGGCTACATAGAAACCCTGTCTCAAAACAAATAAGATTTATTTTTTATTTTGTATGTGCTGCATACATGTATGTGTACCCATGTGTGTAGTGCCCAAGGAGACCAGAAGAGGGGTGTCCCTTAGAACTGGAGTTCTAGAAGAGTGTGGGCCACCATGTGGGTAACTGAGTCCTCTGGAAGAGCAGCCAATGCTCGCTCTTTCTTGTCCCTTACACCTTTTCAAGGAGAAGTCACACATATTTCTTAGGGAGTAGTCATGATGGACAGGAGGGCCTACCTGTAGCAAAAGGTACAGCCCTCAGAAAGCAGAGCTGTACAAAGAGATGGAACATCTTTCTGGTGTCTGTTTTGAAAAAGAAACTCATTATATATCCTTGAATCGTAATCCTCCAGCCTCAGCCCCTGACTGAGATGGAACTTCATGTTAATCTGCTTTACCCATGTAATAAAAGTACCTGTCATGTAGCATGAAAAGATACATGCAGTGCACACTAAGGTGTATGCGAAAAGTAATTATAGCATTGTTTGTAATTAAAAAAATAAAAAAGAACATCACTGTACTCGCCATTAACAGAATGGGTAAATAAAAGATATAGACAGCCATTTTACATATGATTAATGAAGTCTGAGAAGAATAAGAGATCAACAGGCAGGCTCTGCAGAACACATTTGTAAAACAGAAAAACAAAACACACTCCCCAAAACAAATTAAATAACATGTTTAGTATGATATCTATACCTTTTAGCTTCAATTTTAAAAACAAATATCTTTAATATCTTTTCTGGTATGTAGTGTGAATATATTTACTATAAAAACTTAAGATGCTGAAAAGTATTAAAGGAAAGAAAAGCCTGTAAATCTTTCACCTGGAAATACCTTTGATTTTCATAATTTTCTTCTGGCAGTTTCTTTCCAGCACATAGCTACACTCATAACCGCTTCTAAAACAGAAGCTAAAACTGCAAATATATTTTTTTATGTACATCCTGGGGAAAACGGTCTTTTTGCTTAATTTTTACTATTATAAAACAATCTGCGCTGGGCATGAAAGCCTGTGTGTACAATCTAGCACTTGGGAGGAGCAGGAGGAGGCAGGGATGGCAGGGTCAAGGCTGGGGATGTCACTTGGCAGCAGAGCACTTGTCTCATGTGTGCAAGGTTTCTCTGCATGGTTCTTCCTTCAGTATTTTCTTGCCCAGTATTGGGGGTCAAACCCAGGACCTTGTACACGCTAGGTAAGGGAGAGATGCACCCCAGTCCCAGCATCTCCTCTCCAATCCATTCTTAGGAAGTTACTTACTTTCCTCCTCCATCTGAAGAGCTTTAAATTAGGAAGTTCTGCATTAGTCTTATTACGTTCTTTGTTGGTCCTTATATGAATAAAATCACAGGAGCTGGCATTCTACTTTGTTATGCTGCTGTGTCTACAGGAGAACCAGTTCCTTTGTTAACTAGGGATAGTTCCTAAACCCACCAGTTACCACTTCTTTGGGATTCTTCTCATCAACACATCTTTCTGGATGGCATACCATTACTGTACTTTAGGAAAATGGCGATGGTGAAGGGGCAGATTTTGCTTTCCACGCTTGCTGTGAATTCTGGGTCAACAGTACAAACGATGCACAGGGTCTCCATCACCAGGTTGAGGACCTCTGAGCTGAACTGGGCTGCTAGGTGAATTAGGCCATCGAGGATGCTGGGGAGGAAGGGTTGGAGCACATGCGTACTCTCTGAGATTTTCAGTTGATCACAATAACTAGAGAGAGAAATACATAATTAAGAATTACTTGTAAGCAGACCCTTCAATTTTGAGCCTTCCCAATCTTATATGACACACACACATATATATACATAGCTTTGTAAAGCTTCTTCTGTAGTTAGCTATGTCCTCATGTCTTTCTGTAGCATATTACATACATATCAGTGCCTCTACTTTCTTCAAAATTTCTTCTTTGCTGGGGATCAAATCCAGGGTCTCTTATACCTGTTTAAGCAGGTGCTCTAACACTAAGCCACTCTGCTATCCTGTTTGCTGTATTATTTAAAAATCCACACAGCCACATCCTCACATCCAAATTAAGACACCAGGTTAAATGTCTTATGAGTTCTCAGACTACAATGTTAAATCACATTACCAAGATTTGGATATAAAAAGCTGGCAAGATGGCCCAGCCAGTAAAAGTACTTGCCCCCAAACTCGATGAACCGAACTGGACACCCAGGAACTACACAGTGGAAATTATTCTCTAACATCCACTGTAGCTCCTGATCAACCTGGTCTGCAAAGCAAGTCCAGGCTGCAGGGGTTCTATAGCGAGACCCTGTCTCAAAACCAAAGCACAACAACCCACCAAAAGCAAAAACACCAAATGCAGTCTTAAAACATCTTCTCATTATAATTGTGTAACGAGAGACTATTTTTTAATTTCCATGTTACAAATTTTGTGTTTTGAGTGTCAAAATGAGTTTAATTTATATAGTCATACACACACACACACACACACACACACACACACACACACACACACACACTTTTATAAAACTAGTACTTTACTTGTGGGATTTAAACTTCTATGAGTCCTGGGGGCTAGAGAGATGGCTTAGCGGTTAAGAGCACTGATTGCTCTTCCAGAGGTTCTGAGTTCAAATCCCAGCAACCACATGGTGGCTCACAACCATCTGTAATGAGATCTGATGCCCTTTTCTGGTGTGTCTGAAGACAGCTACAGTGTACTTATATATAATAAATAAATAAATAAATCTTTAAAAAAAAAAAAAAAAACCTTCTATGAGTCCTAACCACCTCTTTTTTTTTTTTTTAAAGATTTATTTATGTATATCAGTGTATGGTAGCTGTCTTCAGACACTAGAATAGAACATTGGATCCCATTGCAGATGGTTGTGAGCCACCATGTGGTTGCTGGGAATTGAACTTAGGACCCTGGAAGAGCAGCCAGTGTTCTTAACTGCTCAGCCATCTCTCTAGGCCCCTCTAACCACCTCTTAATTGACAAGTATTTACTGAATGTTTATTGTCTCTCACAGGATACAAATGCTACAAACTCATTATTTAAACCTGCACCTTCCTTCTTTTCTGATGGGGATGGAGTTCCAGACTTTGCTTGTACAGGGCGAATGCTCTAGCACTAAAGACACCTTCAGTCCCATGAGTCCCTTAGCACTGTAATTAGAAGCAGGCAGCTGGTGAGACAGCTCAATGATACAGGTACCTGTGGACAAACCTGAAGCTCTCGGTTTGATTCCCAGGACCCTCTTGGAAGGAGAGAACTGAATGCCCAACACCAGCTCCCATCACATACACATAAAATTACAATAGAATTGTCGGGAGTTGGTCTAGTGCTGGTATCTATTCAAATGCTAATACTGGTCTTCAAAATCTAAGTGCCCCCACTCCAAGCAGATCCTAACATAAAGCCAAATGATGCCATATAAACCTTTTCCCCAAATTTAAAGATACTGGTTAAATAAAAGTGGATATAGCCAATTACTAGGGATAACAGTGGTAGGCGGGGTTTCAGTTACCTGGCTGGTCTCAGGTAGGGGTCCTTAAAGGGGGAGGGGGGAGGAAGGAGAAAGAAAACAGAATAGGAGGTCTTCATTAGACAAAGTGAGCTAGGAACATGTGGCTGAGTGAAATGTCCCCTTAGGATGAACCGAGGGAGCAGAAACAACTCAAGTCAGACTCAAACAGCAAGTACTTGAGGAACTCAGCTGGAGAAGTAACAGTCTAGCATATAGAAAAATAGATGAGGAGTAATTCACCCAGTAATTGTGCTAAAGCTGACTTAATGCCACTTACATAGAATGGCAGTAATGAATAGAAATAAAAGCATAGTTTCTCTAAACAACACCCTGTTAACAGGTACTCAGAAGCTTTTTTAAAGACGGCTCTCACTATGTATCCTATGGCTGGCCTGGAACTTGCTGTGCAGACAAGGCTGGACTTGAACTTAGAACTTAGAGAGATCCTCCTGCCTCTGCCTTCACAGTTCAGTGTTGGGCTTAGGGTGTGCATCCCCTCACCCACTCTTGTTTGTTTTTTAGCCAAACAGCTTGTACTAGCAGTGAAGCTCCACACCAGTGAAACCATGGTTCATGTATGGGCTTGGCCCTGCTACTGTGTAAACTTGCTTTCTGCTCAGACCTAACATATTTCCTGGAACTCACAGAGATCCACCTGCCTCTGTCTGTGGGGTGTATCATCACCCGCCTGGATTTAAGTTTCTATGTATATAAAGCACATATGTGTCTGGTGCCTAAAGAGACCCGACGGCGAGATATCCTAGAACTGGAGTTATGGGTAGTTGTAAGGTACCATATAGTCACTACTTATTATTGGCTCTACCAATGTGTGTGTGTGTGTCTATAAAATCTTACAAATAACTGAAAGTCAAAGCACTGACTACTAAGCTTACTATTTATTGCTTTAAACTGCATGGAGGAATAAATTAAAGCTGCTACAAAAGAAAAAAGCAAAGATGTATGATGAACTGAAATGTTGCAGCATTGGGGCTGGAGAGGTTTCAGTGGTTAAGAACACAGACTGCTCTCTTTTAGAGGACCTGCATTTTTTCCTTAGCATCCATGTTGGGCAGCTCACGACCACTTACAAGTCCAGAGCCTCCAGAGACACCTGCACTTCCTTGCATATACCCACATACACCATTAAATAAAATTAAACTTGGAAACAAAAACTCTATAGTCTTAGTAATGTAATAAGGACATAGTGGCTAGAAAACCAAATAGGAAATGACAAAATTGAAATTGAAAAGAAGAAATATGGCTAAGAATTTTTCATAGAGTAGCTCTTAAACATTTGTTACTTTAAGTTTCTCTGTGTGTATGTGCGTGTACGCACTCACGTGATATATGTATTTGCACATGTGTTTGAGTGCCTATGGGGGCCAGAAGAGGGCACTGAATCCCCTGGAGCTGGAGTTACAGGAGGCTATGAGCTTGGGGATGGGTATTAAATTCAGGTCCTCCGAGAGAACAGCACTCACTCTTAGCTACTGAGCCAGCTCTCCAGCCCAAATATTTGTTTTTATTAATTGTTATTTAAAATTTTTGTCTGTGTGTGGGTGTGTGTAAGAATTTGGGTGCTTGTGGAGACCAGAAGTGCTGCAGCAAGGTCTCTCCCTGAACCTGGGGCCTATTTCTCTGGTAGGTGGAAGTCAGTAAGCCCCAGTCAGTCTCCAGCCTCTCTCCAACTCCCTTGGAGTTGGGTTACAGAAGTGCCAGGGTGGCCAGCTTGTCACACAGGAGCCAGAATTTTTTTTTTTAAATTGGATATTCTCTGTATTTACGTTTTGGATGTTATCCCCTTCTCCCAGTCCCTTCCCCACCTCCCTCTCATTGCCTCCATGAGGATGCTCCCTCTCCCAACCACCCTCTCCCACCTCAGTGCCTTGGCTTTCCCCTACACTGGGAAAACGAGCCTGTGCTGGACCAAAGGCCTCTCTTCCCATTGATGCCAGAGAATGCTGTCCCCTGCTGCATGTGCACCTTGAGCCACAGGTCTTTCCATGTGTGTTCATTGGTTGGTGTTTTAGTCCCCGGGAGCTGTGGTGGGTTTGGTTAGTTAATCATTTTGTTCTTCCCATGGGGCTGTCAGCTCTTTCGGTCCTTCCTCTAAGGAGCTAGGATCTGAATTCAGTCCTCATGACTTACACCAATGCTCTAAACTGCTGAGCCAGCGCTCTAGCTCCTCAACGTTTTCTGACTATAAAATTTAAGCTTATTGTAAACAACCACGTTTATAACAATAAATCAAAGTTTTTTTTTTAATCCTCATCTTCTTTTCTACGAGAATCAATATAAATAAGTTATGCTTGACAGGTATGACTGTCTAAAATGTCCCAGAAAACAAGAGGAATTTGCTTTTCTCAGTTTGCAACTTTGAACATTTCTGCAAAAATCACTGTACAATGTAGTTCTTGTATCAATAATCTGTTTTAAATTTTATTATTATGATTTTTACTCCTGGCCCATTTTTTAAAAAAAGTTTTAAGTAAGATATACACAGGTTTTATTGGATTTGTTCTTATTTAGTTGGCAAAGGCTTTAAACGTTTTTCTTTGTTATCATTATATTTATTTACGTGTGTGCTTGTTTATGTGTACATGCCCATGTATGAAGACGTCTGGGTGTTTCAGATCTCCAGGAGTTGGAGTTAGAGGTAGCTGTGAACTGCCTGATGTAGGGGGCACCAGGAATCAAACTTGGGTCCTCTTCAAGAACAGTACGTTCTCTTAACTGTGAGCTACCTCTCCAACTCCTGCTTTTAATCTTATACTGACATTTGTTATAAGGGATGTATAATGCCTCAGGGACTAATTAATGCATGTAGATAAAAATCAAGTTTTTCAAAGGTCAGAAGCAAAGCAGGCAAACGGTCATCCAGGTTAGGCTTCCTTCCTCAGTCATTTAAGAGTGGTTTCAGAGCTTTCTGAAAAGTTGTACTTGGTTTCTCTTAGCACAATGAGATTTTAAATTAATTCAGGGCCAAAGATCAGCTTTACCAAGATTGCACAGGAAAAGATAGGTCTTTGTTCATAGGTCACTTATTCTTCAGTATATGCAGGGAAAATAGGTGATTCCTCAATATTCCCCAAAGATCTCCCCTCTCTGTCTCTGCATGGATTCTCAATCACTGTCTCAAATGTTAAGATAGGATAGGAACATAAATTTTGTAATTGTCATGTATACAATTTAAATGAGATGCTTAAATTTGGATCTTAAAATATCCTCCAAATAGCAATGTTCAGGCCTAGAGAGAGGACTTAATAGTTAAGAGCACTTATTCCTATTGAGGACCTGGGTTCAATTCCTCAAAATCACAAGGTGGCTTATAACTGTCTATAACTCCAGTTCCAGGGATGTTCTCTTCTGACCTCTGTAAGCACCAAACATGCACATGGTACATAGGCATTTGCAAGCAAAACACTCATACACATAAAACTATAAATATAAAAGAAGAACATTTTCAGATATCAATGTGTCCTCTAGTCTGAGTGCAAACATAAGCAATGACTACAAAACTTCTAGTTTTTACCTATGAAAAAGAGAAATGAAACTGTTCTCCCAAATTTGGTTTCTAATACATAGACCACAAACACAATGATGTGGTTGCTAATCAGATTTATGTCCTTCAGGATTATGCAAACACTATGCAAATTATTCAGAGCCTTGGGTAAAGTGCTTTCACTGAAGAGAGGAAGCTGCTCTTTGAATTTTTTTTTTCCAGAGCTGAGGACCGAACCCAGGGCGAACCCAGGGCAAGCGCTCTACCACTGAGCTAAATCCCCAACCCCTGCTCTTTGAATTTAAAGGAAATAAAGAACAAAAGGGAACACCTTCAGGAGCCACCTGCCCAGCTTCTTTTTCTTCTTTTTTCTCTCCAGTATTCTTCCTGAAGAGCTCTTCAGGAGAAATTTCTAGGCACCATAATGCATGGGACAGAGTGATGTTCTCTACTTCAGCCATCTTCTCTTCAAGCATTCTTAGCATTCAAGAGTAGCGTACTTACCCCCAGATGGCTCTCACAGCAGAGATGCGGACTGATGGAGGTTGTGTCTCATGAAGACCACTAACTGTTGCCTGTAGAAACTGCTGAATCAGTTCAGGGGACATAGCGACAGTGAAGCGACTGGCAGCCCACAGTGCCCGGCCCAAGAGGAAAGGAGATGCTACGAGGAAGAACAGCCACAGGCGGATGATGAAGTTTCTCTTCCCCTGCTCCTGCCCAAGTCCATTTCTCAAATGTTAACAAATACTGGATGCTATATAACATATGTAACTTATTTGAAAAAAAAAAAAAAAAAAGCACAATTTCACATGGTAAAAATATCTGTGCACAAATGGCACATAATTTATTTCTCAATCCTACCTCCGATTATGACTATTTTGAGACTGAAGCCCTCATTACTGCTTACCCACACTAGCTCATTTCTAAATCTTTCCCCACTGCCTCTTCCTTCCTATCACTGTCTCAACACTAGAACATAAATTATAGCTGTTACCCCTCTACTATTAATCTGACAAATAATTTTACAGTCCACCAAATACACACAATACTAGTGCTGACATCCAAGGCTCCTGTGATGGCTATTAAGCTCAAGCCCACATCTGAACTCAGAACTCACATCTTTGTCACCTCCGAGCTTTGTTTAAATCTCAGGTCAACACGTTCCTTTCATACTGTCTCCATGATCTCTTAGTTTGCGGTAATTTCAGTTATCTCTGAAATATGTTCTATACATTCAGCTTTCTCACATGCTGTGTTTTGTTTGATATTCTAATCTACTGATGCAAAAATTACTACTTCCTGCCTAGCATAAACTGTTTAATACTGAATTTATGCAGCTTGTCAAAGAGCTTAGCTTAGTTGTTCACACTAAAATATCTAATTGAGAAATTATTGAATAGCTCTTAACAAACCATGAAATAATTACTAACACTTTAGATACAGAGTTAGTAACTCCCAAAGTATGGCTTAGGTATTCCTCAAAATCCTTAAAGCTAGAACCATCACCTTTTAATTTAAACATTTTTCAATTTTATGGGAGTTTTGTTTGCATGTATGTGTGTGCACTACATATGTGCCTGGTACCCAGAAGAGGACATGGGACCTCTCCGGAACTGGAGCTTCAGACAGCTGTGGGCCGTCACATGGGTGCTAGGAACCCAATCCAGGTTCTCTGCAAGAGCCAGTGTTCTAAGCCATCGAGTCATCTCGCCAGCCCCTAAAGTAGTTCTTAAAGAAACACCAAGACAGTAACTTTTTAATCCCCATTCTTTCCCAAATGACCAACAGCACTTCCCAGAGGTTTATGATACATATGTGACATCATGGCTGTTACAGCTAACAGAATAGATACAAGTCACGATTCTTGTGCTTGTTTGTTGTTGCTGTTTAAAGATTTTAATCTCATTTATGAATATATATGTAATGTGTACAGATCACATGCAGTGCCAGCAGTTGCCAGAAGAGGGCATCAGATCCCTTGGAACTTGAGTTACAAGCAGTTATGAGCTCCATCTCTTGGGGTATTAAGAACTAAAATCAGATCTTTATACACAAACACACACACACAAAACTGAAAAAGACAGAGATAGAGACAGACAGACAGACAGACAGACAGACAGACAGAGAGAGAGAGAGAGAGAGAGAGAGAGAGAGACAGAGAGACAGACAGACAGACAGACAGAGAGAGAGAGACAGAGAGAGAGAGAGAGAGAGAGAAGGGGGCTAAGAAAAGAGAGGGCTCAGGGGTTCAGAATGCTTTCTCTGTAATCATAAGGCTAGAAGTTTGGATCACAGCATCCATACAAGCCAGAAGGCCCAGAAAATACCCACGATCGCAGTTCTGACAGTGTGGAGACAGAAGGTCTGATGGCGTTTGCTGGATTCTGTCTATCCAAGATGTAAACCCCAAGTCCAAGGAGAGACCCACCTCAAAGGACTAGGCAGAGGGTGATATATAGAATACTCAACAACCTCTTCTGGCCTATGATGTACATAAATCATACTCACAGATACACAAAGAAGCAAATATTAAAAAACATTTAAGTGAATTAACAGCAGGTTCTAGGATATTCTAGACTCTTGGCATGTATTCAAACATACCTGACATGTTGAGGTCTGCAAGAATGACACTGGTCAGGAACCCATGCATATCAAAATGGATCCTGCCATTTTTCACACTGTCAGTGATGATAGATTTCACAGAGCCTAGAGCAAGCATGCAGGCCTCGTGGATCTTCCACCTGTAACAGGGATACTACAGTTGGTAAAGTAAGTAAAACAAGTAAGGCCATTCAGGGCATTCCAAAGTAATTTGTCAGTATTTCTAATTAATCTATTTTAAAGGTAGTTTTTTTTTAAAATTTAGAATAAAAAAGTAGAATTTTAAAAATCTATTTAAAAACTATCAGTCATCCATTTATCTATCAATCATCTATCATGTGGAAGCACTATCCACCCATCCACTTATCATCCATCTATGTGTCCATCTATGCATTCATCTATGCATCCATCCATCCATTCGCCTGTCTGTCTGTCTATCATGTGGGAGCACCAGCAATGGCGTGGGTGCAGAGTCAGAGGACACTTCTCTAAAGCTCCTCATGTCTACGCTGTGGGTTCTAGAGATGGAACTTTGTTTGCCAGGCTTGACATCAGGCATCCTTGCCTGCTGAGTCATCTCATCTGCCCTTGTTTTTTAAAAAGCTTTATGTATGTATAAGAGCACACTGTCGTTGTCTTCAGACACACCAGAAGAGGGCATCTGATCCTACTACAGATGGCTGTGAGCCACCATGTGGTTACTGGGAATTGAACTCAGACCTTTTGATTGCTCTTAACTACTGAGCATCTATCCAGCCCTAGCCCCCCACCCCCTTTTTTGAGACAGGATCTCACATAGGCCAGGCTTGCTCAAACTTGCTATGCTTCTACCTCCCAAGTGCTAGGACAGAAGTCATGCCCCACATCTAGGCTCATCCTTTCAATTTAAACAGCATTAAATGTCACAGAAAACACCAAAGTATAGTAGTCTTCTAATTAAAAACAAAAGTCCCCCCTTCAAAGCTGTTTAAAAAGGGATAGAACGAGCTCATTTTCCCTCGGATGTAATGCTTCAAACAAGACTGTAAGCAGAGCTCACCCTTACCAGTGCTCAGTGCCGCTGGTTTTCGTCTGCTCAGCTTCTTGTAAATGCCGAGTGGCTGCAGTAGCCAGGGCCACTGCACTCTCATTCTGGAAATCTGTGGCCACAGCCTAGGAGAGAAGATTGAAAAATAAGTCTATGTGTGTGTCTGGTTCAAACTCTGACACACCCACACTAAAGCCTAAGTGTAAAAGTGACCCCATTAGTTCTGAGTCTCTGATGAAATTAAGGTAACACCCTCAACTGTGTAGTGTTCAGGCACTGTAAGGCTAAATAGTCTAAATAGCTGATCTCTCTGGCTCTATTAGCATAAATGAAAAATGATAATTAGCTTTGGAAAACAACAGACCAGACATTTATTCTCTTTGAAGCTGACTGATTGTGAGAATATAAGGCTGCTCTAATGGTGTATAGTATTTTTCTGTTTTACTTTTATTTTTTGGTGTTGGAGATTCAACCAAGCTCACTTTGCACAAGCTAGCCAAATGCTCTACTGCTGAGTACAGGCCCAGCTCCTGTAACCCGTCACAGGTGCCTCAGAAGCACTAAATCCAAGACAAGGCTTATCAACAAACTCAGCAGGAACTGGCAGCTTCTTCACAGCACTCAACCTAGAGACAACCCTATGACCTAGTTGGAAGAGCCAGAGAACTCATGAGCTCACTTCCCAACAATCTTTTTAAGTTTTTCAACTTCTGATTTCTGCCATGGAAGCCAGTTAAAGGCAGGTTAAACTGAAATGTTCTGAATTCAATGAGCCAGGTGCAAAAACCTTGGAATTTCTCAGTCTCAAATTTCATGAGCAATTTTCTTATATCCTTAAAAAGGTCTGAGGTGAAGCTGCCCAACAGTACTGCTTACCTTGGCTTAGCTGTCTAGTAAGAAGAAATTTCCAGTTACTGGAGGGCTATTTGGTCGAAGTAGTAAGGTAACTCTTACCAGCAACAAGTCTTGAGCTGCAATTCTAACAGTGTAGGAGAATGTGTCATCATCTTCGTCTTCTACAAACTGCTGCGGGTTAGCTGTCCACACTTTAATCTGCAAAGGGGAGGAAGTCAGCTCATTCTGGTCAATCTCTTCTGATCAAAACTCTAAAGTCTTTCTTTTTGAGGAGGGCCTCACTATGTAGCTCTGGCTGGTCTTGAACTAAGAGAGATCCACCTATCTCCCAATACTTCAAGGTTTTTTTGTTGAGAAACAAATCATTTTTAGAATATTACAAATTACTTACTTCTCTGTTACTGCTATCAGCTTGCTACTCTGATACACAGATTTTGATTATCAGGGTATTTGCTATAAAATCACACCATTTTTTGTGCTGATATGTGTGAAAGACATTATCATACTCTTTCTTTTTTCTGTTTTGTTTGTCTGTTTTGAGACACAGTTTCTTTGTGTGTCCTGAATGCATTCCATAGACCAGGCTGGCCTTGAACTCAGATCTGCCTGTTTCTGCCTCCCAAGAGCTGCAATTAAAGGCATGCTCCACCACCTGGCATTATTTATATTAATTTTTTAAAAAAATTACATTTCTGCTTATGAGGTCAGAGAGCAATTATCAGGAGTCAGTTCTCTCCCACCACATGGATCAGAGGATTGAACCCAGGTTGTGGCAAATGTCTTTACCTGCCGAGCCACCTCAATGGTCTAAGCAGATGCATTCTCTTCTCTTAACACTTTAAAATACAGTATTTTCATTAATTCTTTGAGAACTTCCTACAATGTGTTCTGAGCACTTTCACCACTTTGCTCTTTCTGCAACTGTTCCCAGATCTGGGGAAATTAACTTATTTTCAATTTTAATTTTTTTGAAACAGGGTTTCTGTCTGTAGTCCTGACTGCCCTGGCTTCCTTCTGTAGATCAGGCTGGCTTCCGACTCAGAAATCCGCCTGCCTCAGCCTCTTGAGTGGTGGCTTTCATTAAAGGCGTGTGCCACCATACCTGGCTGGGGAAATAAGTTTTAAAAACCTAGTTGTTGCTTTCTTTCGAGGCTTCAACATGGCAAAGAACAGGCTGATCAAACGATGTTAACAAGTGGAGGCAGGAACAGGAGCAAGCTGAAATGAAAGCCTATTAAAGTACTGTGTGCACTCCAGACCAGGCTAAGAAAATGTGACTCAGATTCACACTAAGTTCTGATGACACGGTTTACTTACTATGGGGCTTTGTGGATGCAGCTAAATTATGGGAACTCCAAGGGGTTCTTACACATTCTCACTAAGATCGCAGGGATGGATCCCTAGTCTGAGCTGCTGCATTCTGGATGGCTGACAGATGGGAAGGACTAACCTCACTGTCTACAGGGAATGTCAAATAGGTTCTCCTACATACTATGATCTTTGCTTAGTGGTTTCAGAGATTTTCCTAATTGAAAAAAAAATGTTCTGAAAGTCTAACACTTAGAATTGATAAAATAATACCCTAACTTCTCTAAGATTTCACATAAAGTTAGTCTCTCAGTGTCTGTTTTGTAGAAATGAGATGTTTACTTGACCAAGGTGTCACATTCTTTAAGTTTCCAATGCAACTTAGTAACTGTCTTCCAAATACCATTTACCTGCTCCTCAGTGATCTGCATGTACAAGATGATGTAGTAAATGAGCTCAGGCAAAGCTTTCTTAACAGTGCTTTTGAATTTGCTGTTTTCCAGTAGGGCATGGACAAATTCAAAAATGCTAAAAACAAGGTTTTCAAAGCCCAGGACTTCTCCTACAGGGAGACATCAGAGTGGAAATCAATGCCATGAAAACAAAAGGAAAGCATTCATTCCAGAAACAAACTGCATTATTTTTGTAAATTAATGAACATGTAAAGTACTTGCTAATTTCTCCTGAAGGATTGGTAGAAGAGGCTAAAGAGTCAAAGAAAGGAAGCTTGAGGATATTAAATACTTTTAGGAGTAAAAGAGTTACAAATATTGAACATATTTCCCAACACGTCTATTTTTGATCTAAAGTGTTTAAAAATATTAACATATAAATGAAGGCTATCATCATGTGGAACTTCAATTAAATGAGACAAAATGACACAGGTAGCTAGCTGTATCAGACATCTGTTACATTCAAATGCCACAGTTTTCATCGGGCTTTGCAAATGTCCCTAAGGATGACATGGAAGAGGATGAATTCTCAATGGCTCACACCTAATACACTGAAAGAAAAACTGCTTTTCTGTTTTCTGCTTTCTGCCTCTAACTTGTCTGTGTTAAGATCCCTTTCCCTAAGAATTGGTATTTCCATTAGGACCAGATAAACTACCTACCATCAGAATCCACAGGATCTTCCACTTCTTCTGTGTAATTTACTTCTGTCCTCACATAAGTATGATGCAGAGTAAAGAAAGAGAATCTGGAGTCTGCTTTACAGATAGTCTACAAGGGAGTGAGTGCTATAACCCCAGCACCCAGAACAGACATAACACTTAGTAGGAGCACATGACTGAGACCCAAGGCTAGATCCCCAATGTTAGGCAGCAGCGGGTCCTGTGGGTCCTCAGGAAAGGATATAAGGCAGCACTTTCAGTTAGAGTGTTCCAGACAATGGGCAGGATCTGTTGCATGGAGGACACCATGTGCTTTGGGAAGTTTTTCACCAAGGCTGTCACTGCCTGCGAAGAGAAAACACTACTAAGTAACACAAGAGCAATCAATAATTTCTGACTTTCTCAGCTTTAACCTTACTCTATCTTTACCTTCAGAACCTCCATCTTAAAACCACTGTCAGATGTGGGGCCATCCGGCATCTGGAGCGCCTGCACAAAGGCCTCTGTGAACTGCTGCACCACGGGGAAAATCAGGACTTTGGCTGCACCCTGACAACAGAAACCACAGTCAATGTTGGACAAACCCTCAACTCAGAGCTTCAGAGCGCACACTAACTCTCAGTTGTGAAGCATCTTTTAGGACCAGGTTCTAATCAGAGGGCACAGTCACTGGGGGGGTTCCTCAAGCCTTCAGGCCTCAGCTCCTGCCTGCAATCCTTCACTACAGTCTTCTGAAGCCTAGCCCATGAGGCCACTCTTGGAAAAGCACATGGATGGCGGGAATCAGTATTTCCAGCTAGCTTCCCCTCACATGAGAGGGCCAGAAGATAGTAGAAAGGTTTGAGATGGCCAGTGTAAAAGGAAACAGGAACACGTGGTTGGAATACAGCTCAGTGGCAGAGTGCTTGCTTGGAATATGTGAGGTCCTAGGTTTAATTCCCAGCATGAAAAAAACAAACCAAAGCAACCCCCAACCCTCCACAAACAACAAGATTCAACCACAAAACAAACAAAACAAAACAAAAAAAAAAAAAAAAAAAAAAAAAATCAAACAGAAAGAAGTAAAAAAAGAATATAAAAAAGGTATTTGAAAAAGCATAAAGCTAGAATATAGAAATTATATGTGTGTGTGTGTGTGCTAAAATTTTAATGAAAATGCTAAATCTATAAGACTGGCTAATGTGCTTTCTAATAGTTATCAAATAAGTCTTTGGCCATGTAAAGTATTAATAAAGACTTTGAAGCACAAATTTGTTATTTATCAACCAAAGGCTCACTTACCTTTTCCAGTTCCTCCATGTTACAGATCATATGAGCACAAGTAGTAAAAATCTCCACTGCTCGGGAACGAGTTCGAATACCATACACCTGAGAAAAAGATCATGGCATAATCATGAGACTCGAGCATGTATGTGTATAGTGACTAGAAGTAAAACTAGGACTAACCAGTCAAACCTCACAGTTAATTCCCTAAAGAGAGATCTACAAAGTTGCAGGACAGCCAGGGCTACTCAAAGAGACCATATCTATGTACTCGAAATACAAACAAAACAAAACAAAAACAAAAAAAGAGAGGGGGAGTGTAAGGCGACAGAATGCTAAATTTACTAGAATCAGCCTTTAATACACAGGTCTCTGTGACTTTAAAAACAGGTCCCATAATACTTGAAATCCTAACATAGCTTTCCCTTGTAGTCATGAGTTCAATCAAAGACTATGTTTGATTCAATTTCTGATCTAGATCATTGTCAGTTCTGGTTTCTTGGCATGGTCACCAGTGACAACAGCCATCACCAGACACCTGAGAGGTGGTGCTACCAGAGCCAAGCAGGTCCTTTTGCCGCACCTACTGGGCTGAGATTCCATACCTCGGCCATGGTGAATATCTTATACATCTCTGGGAGAATGACAGGAGCAACAAGTGGCATCTGTGTATCTGTCACTTCTCGAGTAAACTCTGCAAAGACAAAAAGTGAAAGATACTTCATAAAGACGCAGTATGAAAACTTGCAAGCCATCTAGCTAGCAGTTCCCAGCCAGCACACAGGAATAGCAAGCTCACTCTGAGGAAGAAAAAGGAGCCAGAAGTATTATTCATCAGAAGGGGAAAGAGAATAGGAACACAAAAGAAGATACAAGAAATTAAAAAGAAAACCACACAGATTGAAGCCATCTGCAACACAACTGCATACAAGTAAGACAAACAGGGACCCTTCTGGGCTTGTGCCATGTCAAGCATTTGGGCACACTTTTGAGATCTCTCAACTGCCATTCTGGTTTCTGTCAGTTCTGTCCCGACAAGTTACTATGACGTAAATAACAAACATCAACAGGGCATAGTGGTACACACCTTTAATCCCAGCACTCTGGAGGCAGAGACAGGCAGATCTCTGAGTTTGAGGTCAGCCTGGTCTACAGATCAAGTTCTAAGACAGCCAGGGCTACATGGTAAGACCCTGGTCTTGAGAAAAACCAACCAACCAACTACCCGCCCATCCACCCATCCAAAAATGTATTCAGCATCAACTCTGTTTATCAATGTGTAATTCTGGGGTTGTTGTTAACTGGAGAGAAAGAGGATTCCTAAGTGAAGGTGTTTAACCCATGTGCAGATTTGAAAGAGGTGAGAAAAGAAAGGACACATCTTCTTGTGCCTGGAAAAAATAAGAAAATGATAATGCAAAGCATATAAAGACCCCATATCCAACCCCACAGGTCAAATGTAGACCAAATACTGGAGACCAGCTGTTCTTTAGGAATATGGCTTCCTTCTGAAAGATAAAGAGCGCCAAATTTCATTGACATTGAAATCGGACCAAATAAACACACTGGATAGCATATTATCATCTCTGGGCCTTTGGCCTAAGATCAAGCATAGCCTGTATTTATGAATAAAAGCTTTATGAAAAAAACATAGCATAGAGCTTGGGTGTAGCTAAGCACAGACAAGGGTCTGGTCAAATCTCCAGTGTCATCACCATCACCACCACTACAAAGAAATGCAGATAAAGGAGTCTTAGAGCTGAAGTGACTGACTGTACTTTTGAACTTTCCTATAACCATTGTGAGTAGTCTCAATCTGTTCATGCTTTATAGGTTTAAGTTCAAAGTAAGTTTTCTGAGGTCATTATTATCAAGTCAGAAAGTTTGGGACATTAACACCTACATTTACAAAACTATATGACAGAAGTAAAAGATTTATGTATTGGATTAAATATTTAAATTCTTAGCATATATTTCCTTTATATCATGAGGCCAAGTTCTCTATTGTAAATAGAAAAATAACTCAAAAGTCAAGAACAATATCTTCTACGAAAAAGTCTCAAAGACACTGGGCACAGTTGGACATGCCTATTTTCCCAGCTATTCAGGAAGCTGAGGCAGGATTACAGAAGCCCAGGAGTTAGAAGCCAGCCTGGGCAACACAGAGTGATCTCCGTCTCAAGAGAAAAAGAGGAAACCCTAAGGAGAACTGGTCCCATGTTTCTCCCGAGTTCTTCCACACACTAATACTTTTCTGTCCTCATGCATACCCCAGTTCCTGTGGTGTGAAGGTGAAAGCCTGCCCTCTTTTGAAATCCACTGGACTAGCTATTTGTGAATGGAGGTTGGCTGCCGTCCCACTTCATGCCTGATGACTCATGATAAAGGATACACATTTCCCCACCAGTTCCTTCTCTTGGCTGACAGAGAAGTGACCTCACTGTATAGTAATTCCCTTAGTCAAGTACAAAGACTCTTCTGCATTCCAATCACAGTAACTGTACAACCATCCTTTCTTTCCAGGTCTGTTAGGAAGAAGCTGAACACTGTTCAGGAAGATTAGGATTTCCTCATCTTGGCTAAAATAACTGTCCTTTGCTAGATGTCATGGCACTATGAAAGCGTAAGGTAAGGGACCTTAGAGGTTCAATTCCATAGAGCAGCCACCTCACTCATACAGAAGCAGGGAGGTGAAAGGTTAATTAAGGAGCACCTTGGCTTTTTTGGTGTGTCTGAGCTAAAAGTCCACCAATAGGAACACAAAATACTCTAAAAGTGTATCTAAAAGGAAACTTTGAAACAAATGAAAGATTTGTCTTTGACACAGAATCAATAACCTACTATTAGTACTAAATGGGCACGTAAAATGTGGTGTAGATGCCAAGTAACAGATTCAATGGCTAGACCTAGAAATGCTTGCTCCTCACACACCCGAGCGTAGGGGCCACACCATGCCACACAGTGTGCAGGATCCAGGGACTTACCTGGAAAGGACTTTTTGTCTGGGGTAGGAATTCTCTGTGTATCTCTGGCTGTCCTGGAACTCTGTAGACCAGGCTGGCCTCAAACTTAAGAGATCCACCTGTCTCTCTCTTAAGGGCTGAGATTAAAGGCATGCACCACACCACACTTGGCAGGAAAGGACTTTCAACCTCCCCTCCTTTCCTATGCCAGAGCCCCAAGAACACAGAGGCTTCAGAGATCAAAGGCTCCTCTATCACACAACACCATGCAGAACCTACTAGAGTCAGGAATTGAGAATGAACTTGCAGCTAAGTACAGCTGAGCTAACAATTTATTCCACAACCAGTCTTTTTATAAGTATATCTTATTTTTAAATTATAAAATGTGTGTGTCTGAGTGTAGATGTCCTCAGAGGCCAGAGGCATTGGATGCCCTGAAGCTTGAGTTAAATAAAGGCAACTATGAGCTGCTTAATGTGGGCACAAAGAATTTAACTCAGGTCATCTGCAAAAGCAGTATGCATACTTAACTGCTGAGTCATCTCTCCAGCTTTGTAAATATTCCTTTCATTTCCCCCCCTGCCCCTTTTTGAGACAGGTCTCACTATATAGACCAAGTTGGCCTCAAACTCCTAAGATCTGCCTGCCCCTGCCTCTCAAGCACAAGAATCCATCCATCCATCCATCCATCCATCCATCCATCCAGCCATCATCTATCCATCCACCCACCAACCCACTTATTTTTTATGTATGTTGGTGTTCTGCCCTAATGTATGTCTATGTGAGGGTGTCAGATCCCGTGGAACTGGAGTTACAGACAGTTGTGAGCTGCCATATGGGTGCTGGGAATTCAGCATGGATCCATTGGAAGAACAGCCAGTGTGTTCTTAACTGCTGAGCCCAAAAGTGGGTAGGTTTTTAGTTTTTTGCTTTGTTTCTATTTATTTATTCAATTTTATGTATGCCTGGCCTTCATATATGTCTGTGTACCACATGCATGCATGGTGCCTGTAGAAGTCAGAAGAGGACATAGATCCCCTAGAACTGAAGCTATAGATGATTTTAAGCTACTAGGTAGATGCTAGGAATTGAACCCGGTCCTCTTTAAGAACAAGTGCTTTGAACCACTAAGCCATCTCTTCAGGCCCGCAAAAGAATTTTTAATATCTGATCTGATATTCTATTATTTTTACTCTTTAAAAATATTTTTAGATGTTTTATTATTTTATGTACATGACTATTTTGCCTACATGTGTATATTTTGCCTAGATGTATATGCATCACATGAGTATCTGTTGCCGTCAGAGGACTGAAGAGGGAGGTCAGATTCCTTGGGGCTGGAATTATAGAGGATTATTAATTTACATGTGGGCACTGGGAACTCAGGTCATCTATGACAGCAACAAGTGCTTGTAACCACTGAGCCAACTCTCTAGCCAACAACTGTTCAGTGGTGACGTCAAGCAGCTGTCGTTGCTTTCGCAGCTGCTATGGAACTCAGGAATAAGACAGACCACACCAGGTCCCCAGAGCTGCTCCTGGTATAAGGAATTATTTTCTGAACTACACATTCAATATTGCCACATTCAAGTCCCACTTGAACACTTCAAACATATTATCTGAAAAATATAACTGACAAAAAAAATAAACCAAGCAAAGAAAAAATAAATTAGCTCCTCCAAAATTACTAAAACAAGAGCAATGATCTTTGTTGAATCAGATGAAGTCTCAGAGAACCCAGTGTAACAAGCACTTTTCAAGATACAAATAAACACCTGAATGAAATACGGAAGGCTATCATGATATGAAAGAATTAAAAAGAAACCAAAATTATTGAAGAAAAGCCAAGCGTGTCTGCACCTGAAGAGAAGATGGAGGAACTGGAATAGTCTAATAAGGACAAAGATAAAACATTAACAGGGCACAGGAGGGAATTCCAAGATAGACAAGATGCTCTGATGGGAAACGGGCACAGGAAAATCTCACTGTAAAGGCATAGAGAATACTTCCTTTTATTTTGTTGTTCGTTTTTCAAGACAGGGTTACTCCCTGGCTGTCCTGGAACTCCATCTGAAGACCAGGCTGGGCTCAATTCAACAGAGATCACGTGTCTCCGCCTCCAGAGCAGTGTGATTAAAGCGGGAGCCATCACTGCCTGGCTAAAAAATATTTTTGAAAGAATTATAACAGAAAAATTGCCAAAGTTAGGAGAAGAGATATCAACACAGATGCAGGAGATAACACAAAGACAAGACTAGAAAAGAACCTCCCTTTGTTAGAATTTAACCAAAACCCTTTCTCTAGTTTGCTTTCTGATGCTGTCATAAAACACTGATCAAAAACAACTGGGGCAACAAACTGCTTATTTTGGCTTTCGGGTGATAGTCAATTATCAAGGGAAGCCGAAGCAGGAAATGAAACTGGGACCACAGAGGAATGCTGCACACTGGCTAGCTTCCTTGGTCTGCTCAGCTACCTTTCTTATATAGCCCAGGTCCACTAGCCTAGGGATGGTACTACCCACAGTGGGCTGGGCCCTCCCACATCAATTAAGAAAATGCCTCAAAAACTTGCCCACAGGCCAATCTCCTGAAATAAATTCCCCAGTTGAGGGTCTCTCTTCCTGGGTGTGTTGACAACACAGAAGAAAAAAGCATGGTGAAAGAGGAAAGAGAGAAACACTGAGTCACACAACAGGCAGGCCGACTGCTGTAACTCCGGATCATTCAACTGAAACTTTAGAAGCCAGCAGGCTTGGAGCGACTCATTTCAGTTCTGAAGGAGAAGAACTGCAGTCCAGAGCACTGTGCCAGCAAAGCTCCTGGTCGTAACTGACAGGAAGATAAAAGCCCTCCATGATAAAAATAGACTAAAGGAATCCCTCACAGTGAAGAGAAAAACAAATCCACAAATGAGCCACAGAAAATAAACCATGCAAGAAAAATACTGGGCAAGGGAGGAAGAGAGAGGGAAAAGAACTGGCTTTGAAAGTTCAGATTTGTGTGCTCAATTTGGAGTTTCTGAGGACAGAAGAGGTTATAAGGAGTGAAGGAGCAGAACCCACCTGATATGAACAGAGAGAGTTCTGGAAGTTAAGGTCAGAGGCAGGGGAGAAGAGGGAGTGAAGGTAACCAAAATCTAAAGATACATGAAAACCCCAGATTTTAGGTCTTCTCAAAGGACGGAATTCATGCTTGTCCTGTCCTGTAAGAAAACCATGGTTTGGGAAATCCCAAGTCTTAGAAAAACAATACTTTTGTTTTATTAAGCAATTTATTCTCAAATTACATTCTAAATACTTATGCTTAAACCCATGGATTAGTATTGCCCCCAACCTCGGCTAAAGAAGCATCTTTTTGCAGGCCAGCAGACACTCGCTACTGGTCAAAGCGCTGAGAATAGGTCGAGTGTTTATTAAGGATTATCCCTAAAAGGGGCATCTGTATCATCAAGCCCCTGCCCCACCCAAGGTTCAGGGAAAAGCACAGAGGATGGGGCAGAAAATGAAGGAGCAGTAGGATGGAGAGGTGTGCTGTGTGTGCAATGCTGTCCCCTGAACATGACAGGTCACAGCACTTACGACCTCACAACACTGTGATTACCTGTACAGGACCAAGCCAACAACCCAGCATTGAGCAATGATTAGACTCGGATGGGTTACACAAAAAGGTGGGCAGCAGGGCTGGGGGCTGGGGGGGGGAATGAGGAGATGTTGGGGGCACTGGAAAGAGTGGGAACTTGGGGGGAGTTATGACTAAAATACATTTTTTCACATGTTTGAAACTCTCAACAGATACATACGAGTTACTCTGTTTAAAAAAAAGGGGGGAGCTGGAAAGATAGCTCAATGGTTAAGAGCACCAACTGCTCTTCTAGAGGTCCTGAGTTGAATTCCCAGCAACCACACAGTGGCTCACAACCATCTGTAATTCCAATGCCCTCTTCCGGTGTGTCTGAAGACAGTGACAGTGTACTCACATAAAATAAATAATACATCTTTTAAAAAAAGAGAGAGAAGCCAGGTGTTGACAGCATACACTTTTAATTCCAGCAGAGGAAAGGGAATCTCTGAGTTCAAGGCCAGAACAGAGGAGAGAGAAAAGTTCACTTCATGATTTTATGTAAACTGGCAGGTCTCATAAGATATCTGTGTGTGATTTTTCATAAACCTACTTGAACAGAGGGGAAAGATGATTCTGAAAAGATTAACACAAGTTGGCTTGTCTGGCCGTATTATTATTATTATTTAACATTTATTGTTTGATATCTACTTAAGATTATTTTTTGTTATTTTTAATTAAGCATATGTGTGTGCATGGGGTATATGTTGTCATTAACCATTTCTCTGAGATTAAAACATCCCATCCTGCAAGGAAGCTCCATAAGCAGGAAGGTAGGAAATACCTCTGAGACAGTCTCTGAAACTTACCAGATTCACTAGGCCCCTCCCTGCCCGAGTAAGCTATAAAAGTCAAGAATTCCCCTCACATCAGCATAGCCAAGCTGCAAAGAGTTTCAGACCAGATCGGCTATCTGAAAGAAGCAGAAACCAGCCAAGCTTCATTAAAGAGATTTAGACCAACTTAGAAACCTGGAAAGGACAGGCTCCAACCTGCTGAGCAGCCTGTGCAGGGTGCTCTAGGTTCCTAGCTTTGGGAGCTGTCATCTATGCTGGGGTGGGCTTTGGTAATGCAGCTGTCTTCGAGTCATTTCTGCTCCTGTAAGTAACCCCTCACCATATTCCCAATAGTAAAACTCATTGGTTCACCACATTGGACTTGGGTGGTCTCCATTCTTTGGTCTGTTGTGGGCTCCTAATTTGGTGTGTGTTGTATTCTCTCAGGAAAGGTTTTGTCACACACCATATGTATACGTGACTTAAGCCACGGAAGCGAGAATTGTCAGATGTCCTGCAGCTGGAGTTACATGTGAATGTGAGCCAACATTGGTCTTAGGAATTGAACCTGTGTCTCATATACAAGCAGTACGTGTTCATAATTGCTGAGTCATTTCTTCAGCCTCAGATCAGTATTTTTTAAAGACTTTAAAATTTTTATATGTATGAATGCTTGTTTGCATGTACATCTGTGCATCATGTGTGTGCCCAACATCCACAGAAGTCAGAAGAGGGAATCAGATCCCTTGGAACTGGAATTACAACTGTGAGCTGCTACTTTGTGGGTGGTGGGAACTGAACCCAGGTCCTCTGCAAGGCCAACAAGAGCTCCTAACCACTGAGGCTTCTCTCCAGGTCAGTGTTTATGGAAGGATTTTCTACTGACTTTACCGAGGGGGATGAATATATGACAGAACTTGCAAACGACCAGAACTCAGGTCAGACCTATGGATATATGAAAGTAAATTCTGGAAGGACTGATAAGTTAATCAGCCTTATAAGAGATATCTATCAAAACTCTTTGAACTCAAAGTTAAAATTTTCTCAGGAAAAAAAGTAGCAAAGAATATGCCATCTCTTAGTTGATTGTATTATGGTCAGGACTGCATAAAGATTTATTTACTTATTATATATAAGTACACTGTAGCTGTCTTTAGACACACCAGAAGAGGGCATCAGATCTCATTACAGATGGTAGTGAGCCACCTGATTTGGGTTCTAGGAACTGAGTTCAGGTCCTCTGGAAGAGCAGCCAGTGCTCCTAACCAAAGCTATTTCTCTAGTCTCAACTGGAAAAAAACTTTTTTTTTTTTGCTGTATTTTAACTAAATATTTATTTTATTTTATTTTTTTTGCTTTATTTTTAAGATGACAAATAAGTTTCAAGTTTATTTCCTTTTTTGTTTGCTATTTAAATACAAAGCTAAGCCACAAACAGGTACAACCAAGACATTTTATCTCACAGTTACACCCTCCTGTCGGATCCTCCTCCAAGTCTGACCACTGACTGGGCTAGCAAAGGGTGCGGGGAAGACTTTCTTAGGTAGCACCATCATAGGCTGGGAGATGGGGGTGTTGGGGACAAGGGTAGGCTCATATACCTGGCTCCTGAACCCCAGCCCCCCCCGGAAAAAACCTTTTTATTTTCATGTGTGTGAGGTCAGGAGGAGGGCACATGCATGTGAGTGAAGGAGCCTGTTGAGAGGTACTGGGTCTGAAGCTGGAGTTACAGACAGCAAACTGCAGAGTTAGAAGCAGCTAACAACATGCAAATGCTGGGAACCTAACTGAGTCTTCTGGAAGAGCAGCTAGCAATCTTAACCAGTCAGGTATTGTTTTAGCCTTGACTATTCTTTTGTTATATCTTTAAGACAGGGTTTTACTGTATAGCTCTGGTTGGCTCCAAACTCAGAGATCTCTGCCTTCTTTGTGCTGTAAAGGTGTGTACTACTACACTCAGTTGAACATTGACTGACTACTCTTAATTTTTCCCTGGTTGAACTAAGCAGCAAAGTACAAGTCTTCAAATAGGAAAGAATACCCAAGAATTATATTAAGCCTAATAACTAAAGTTTACACAGAGTCTACTACTACATGTCAGCTATTATGCTCAACACTTTACATAGATTAGCACAGGCCAACTACCAAAATCTCCTCTGTGGTGGTCTGAATGAGAATGGCACTCATAGACTCAGATATTTAGGTGCTTAGTTACCAGGGAACAGAACTGCTTGAGGAGGTGTGGCTTTGTTGGAGGGAGTATCACTGGGGGTGGGCTCTGAGGTTCCAAAGGCTTATTCCAGTTCCAGTGTCTGTCTCTCCGCTAGCAGAACAAGATATAAAGCTCTCAGCTACTGCTCTAGCACCATCCCTGTCTGCTCCCGGCCATGATGATCCTGGGCTCACCCTCTAAAACTGTAGCAAGCCTCAATTTTACCAGAGTTGTGTTGGTCATGAAGTCTCCTCATAGCAACAGAACAGAAAATAACAACAGAACAGAAAAAAAAAGAAAAGAAATTAAGATAGTATCTTAGAAACTAAGGCTCAAAGAGAAAAAGTGAAGTGCCAAGGTGCAGTCAGAATACAAACCAAAAATCTAAATATTTACTATGGCATTCCTGTATCTTTGTATGTGTGTGGTTTGAGGGCCTGAACTCAGGGACTTGTGCATGTTCTGCCTCTGAATCATACCCTTAGCCTACGGTATTGCTCTATAAAGATTTGGAATATTTAAGTAGTACTATGCTAACTAAATTCCTGGGAAAGAATCAATAGCACTTCTGGAGGCTACAGAGATAAAAACTAGAAGAGAAACATTTACAAAAACCTGAGAGAGGAGAAACACTTTATAGATCCTTGGTCTAGGCCACGTTATCACATAGCTTCTAACTGTTCCCCTGTCACTTAAGGTCTAAGTACTACAGCAAGGGAAAGGCTTCCAGTACCTGTCAACACACGCATGGCTCCATGGACCGCATTTAAGTCTCCGCTCACCAACATCTCCATAAGCAGGTTGAAGAGTTGGGGCCAAGCTTCAGGCCAATCCCAGTGGGCAATGGCGGACACAGCATAGGCCACACTGGAGCGCACTTTGCTTATTGATTCTCTCAACCCGTTGGGTAATAGCTCCCGGATAACAATTTTTGCCTGCAGAGGAGGAAAGGGCACTTGTCATTAATCAGAGGGTAAGCAGCAGGCCTTGCGACAATCTTCACTGCTCAGTTACAGCTGCCACAATTGAGAGTTTACCAGCTACAACAGTGCTCTCATTGAACACCACACATACAAAACACTCACACAGTTGTACAAGGTTCTAACACACAGTTCCAGACATCAAATCTCATTCTTTCTTGGTATTTGGAGTGGTTGCTTAGCAATTGTACTAAGAAGTATTTTTATTTAATTCTTAAGCCCGTCAAAGATAGTAATTTCAACTCTAATTTTGGAAACTTAAGTAACTGAGTGTTCACAGCTAAACATGTTAAATGTTCTCACGGCCTGCAGAAGGGCAGAACTGGATTTGAACAGTCCATCCTGATGCTCATTTGTAGCACAGCACTCAGAATGCCGCTACCAATCTACTTCCTTCCTAGGCTTGTTTTCTGGGGTCAGGAGGACAATATCGGACTAATACGAGGAAGATCTTACTGTCTTAAGGCTGTCTCTTGTATCCCTGTATGAGATTAACAGTTAGCCTTTACCCTTTCTGTAGTTTCCGGAGGTCTGAACTTCTCTGACTGAGCACACCAGTGAGTCTCCACATACTGTTTCAAGATGACTGACGCCAGCTGTGAAGACAACAACATTGTCATGTGCAACAAGAGATAGGACTTATTTTCACACAGAAAAACCAGTTATGGTTTGATACATTTCAATCATCTAAGTCTACAAAGATCATGTTTTATACATAATCCTTATTCCTTCTCCTTCCCCTGAGAAAGTTTCTAAGTCACTAAGTAAAGGGAAAGTACTCATCAGCTGGGTCACCCTGGACTCACCTGACGGATCGCCAGCGCACCCTGAGGATCCACAGTCAGCTCTGCCAGGTGAACACCAAATTCTGAAAAAGAAAATTTCCTGTGAGTCTAAGGATAGTCACAAAAGCCACAGCAAATCACTGAGCTCTAACCTTGAAGTGACAGAAAAGAGCTCAGGAAGAAACCTGGCCCACGGCTCCTACAGTGCAGCAATTCCACAAACTATAGCATTAAATTTGAGAAAATCTGGCTCAACAGGCTTACCCTAAAAAACAAAATAAGGGTTGCAGAGAAAAGTTTTCAATATGCAATATAAATTTTAGAAAAACAAAACAACAGGATTTTGCTACTCCTGAACAGAATCTTCCTGCTCCAGCTTTCCAAGTGCTGGGATCATAGGTATGAGTCAAACACCTACTTAGCAGTCTTGAACTGCTTATTGAAAACTGCTTATGTTGTAAACGCTCACTACCAAATTAAAATAGACCCATTTACATTTGTGAAGTAATCAGCATTTTATCAAGAATGTAAGGTCAGGGCTGGAGAGATGGCTCAGAGGTTAAGAGCACTGACTACTCTTCCAGAGGTCCTGAGTTTAATTCCCAGCAACCACATGGTGGCTCACAACCATCTGTAATGGGATCCCAACCATCCTTTATGCTCTCTTCAGGTGTGTCTGAAGACAGCTACAGTGCACTCATATACATAAAATAAATAAATCTTTTTAAGAAAGAATTTAAGATCATAATTTTATATCTCCCAATTTAGGACTGCAAGCCAATGTAGCTGCCATCAGACTCGAGCACTGAGATGGCTGTAAATGTAAACAACACCCACAATTCAAAGTTAGCATGAAAACCAAATATCTATAAATGTTTTTCTTTGCGATAAGAGCTTCACTACATAGCCCTGGCCAGCCTAAAACTCATTTAGAGCTCCTAGCCTTTCCTGAATGCCAAGATTAAAGGCATGTACAACCTTACCAGCTTTAAAATAAAACAAAAAAAATTGATTATTCATAGGAATATTTGACATATGCCAGGTTAAATAAGTACAGTACTTAATTCATTAGCTAATTTTAATTAATTAAATCATTTTTAGTAATTCATTCTCTAGACAAGGTCTCACCATGTAGCTCTGGCTGGCCTCTGCCTCCAGAGTGCTGGGACTAAAGGTGTGTGCCACCATGACCAGCCAGTATTGCTTAGATTTATCTCAATTATTATCTTAATTCATAATCAGAATGAATGTATCCCACCACATGTATACAAGGACCAGTGGGAGCCAGAAGAAGGCAGCAGATCATCAGCTCCCCAAAGTTAGAGTTACAGGCAATTGTGAGTCTCCCAACATGGGTGTCAGGAACCAAACTTGTGGTATCTCTAGAGATCTTAAGATGTGGTATCTCTAGCCTTAAGCATTAAAATGACCTTTTCCCATTTTTTTTTAAACCTCTTTAATATAGCTGGTAAGAAATTTAAAATTTTATGTCACTCAAACCACACTTCTACACACACACTATTGCCCCCACCCTTCTAAACAAAGCAAACAACCCAGCAAAGTCTCCAGATTTAGTCAAGTTTAAGTTCAATCTTGAAGCCACCACACCGGTAAGTTATTCATCCTTTAAACCCTGGTTTCCAAATCCACAAAGAAAGACTGGTGGTGTCAATATAACAATCCTATGGGAATTTATTTAATGCACACATATGGTTGCCCAAACCTCTCACACTGTAAAACCTGTACAATTTTGTTACTTATTTTTATTGCCCATCATTCTGTAGGGCTAAAGGGAGCTTAACTATGTTTCTTCTAGTAGGTATAGGACTTTGATTTCTTACATTTAGGCTCCTAAATCACTGGGATTATTTTTCTATATGGTCCCAGTCCCATTTAAAAAGTCCATCTAGTCAGGCGTGGTAGCTCACACCTTTAATCTCAGCATGCAGGCAGAGGCAAGTAGGTTTCTGAGTTCAAGGCAAGCGTGGTCTATAGAGGGAGTTCCAAGACAGCCAGGCTACACAGAGAGACTATCTTTATTTCCTCTGCTTTTCATACACTGCTTTTAGTGAGACAGGGTCTTGTTTTTTTTTTTTTTTTTAAAGATTTGTTTATTTATTTTATGTATACGAACACAATGTAGCTGTCTTCAGATAGCATCAGATCCCATTACAGATGGCTGTGAGCCACCATGTGGTTGCTGGGAATTGAACTCAGGACCTCTGGAAGAACAGTCGGTGCTCTTAACCTCTGAGCCATCTCTCCAGCCCAAGACAGGGTCTTAATGTAGGCAAGGCTGGCCTTGAATTGGCAACAATTCCCCTGTCTTGGCCTCTAAAGGGCTGAAATCACCCACTACCAAGCCCAGACCATGTTTTTCTTTTGGACAGTAACAGTAGTTCACAGTGGCCTTGAACTCAAGATTCTCTTGCCTCGGGCTTCTTACCAGCTCTAGTGTGTGGAGCAGCTGGCCAGCAGTGCTGCATTTTGACTCGGACCTATCACATAACACCAGATGCAATCTTCTACTCACAGATTCATGCCGGTAGTATACAAAAAACTGCACCAGATTTTGAAGTCTATCAGATTTGCAGAGCAGGGTGATCCTGTTTTACACGGTTTCCATACGTACTTGTGTAGGATTTTTAGACTTTCTGTCCTATAACTGCTTTTCTAGTTATGTGTCTGTGCTACAGTGTTAATTATAAAAACTTTATGCAATGTTTAATGTCTGCAGAGCTTATCCCTTCTGGGAGTTTTTCTTTTCAATGTTATTAGTTGCTCTTCATTCCCTGTTTTTCTATTCAGCCCTTAGAACCAACCTGTCTAGTTTATCTATGATTTCTGATCCCTTGAGCTGATTACAGTACCTTTCCAGTTTGTTCACATGTAATGCAGACTGGAGAGATGGCTCAGCAGCTAAGAGCACTTACGGCTCTCCCAGAGGACACAGCATTGATTCCCAGCACCCACATGGCAGCTCACAACCTGCTTTAACTTAGTCTTAGGGATCCAGGGCCCTTTCCTGGCTTCTGAGGGCACTGCATGTGCATAGCCATCCATGCAGGCAAAAAAAAAAAAAAAAAAAATCCCTCAACACACACACACACACAGAGAGAGAGAAACCCATAGCATGACTCACATTATCCTGTAACAGTCTTATAGTTCCTGTTTGTTTTATTCCAAATTACATTTTTTGTTTGTTTTTTTTTTTTTTTAATTAAAGATTTTCAAGACAGGATTTCTACGTAACAGCCCTGGCTGTCCTGTTTTATAGACCAGGCTGGCCTCAAACTCACAGAGATCCACCTGCCTCTGCCTCCTATGTGCTGGGACTAAAGGTGTGCACCACCACCTCAATGCCTTTATTTTAAATGGCATTTTAAATTAATTTATTTCTTGCAACAGGAGGGATGGAAGCTGGGGCTTCTTGCTCGGCAAGAATTCTGTTGGCAAGTTAGCCCCAGCCTCTCTGAGCTGCAGTTTTTGGTCCTTTCCTATGGCTCCCATCTTGTCACTCATGAAGAATGAAACTGTCTATAAAGCCATTGATAAAATGGGCTTTCCTTTTAATACATGTATTGAATGCTTAAATCACAAACACTTAAAAACCTTCAGGATCATCTCTATGGATACTAAAATTCACCCTGATCCCTGTGATTATTTTGGTTAGTTCAGATTCTGGGTAAATATAAAAAGCCCTCTTCTTGCAATAGAAGAAACAGGTGTGTAAACCCACCATGTATGAGACAGCTTTTAATGGACTCTATCAAACACACATGGGCCATTTACTATCTAAGAAGACCCTTGTCTTATATTTGAGACAGGGGTCTCATAATTTCTTACTCTGTAGATCAGGCTGGCTTCCAACTCAAGAGATCCACCTGCCTTCGTCTCCTATAGTGCTGGGATTGAAGGTGTGCACCACTATGCACAGATGTATTAAGACTTCTTAAATGCTAATGTTTAGTTTAATTTAAAGAGAACCATTTCGCCAGAACAAGGTAAGATCTATTTTTTAAAAGAACAGGTAGCCCAATAAGATAGTTCAGCCAGCTAAGACACTAGCATTAAATCTGATGCCTGAATGTGATCCCTGGAACCCACATGGTTAGGAGAGAACCAACAAGTTCTCTTCTGATCTCCATAAACATGCCATTGCACAGCCCCATCTCCATAAATAAATAAGTACATAATAAAGACAAGAAATACTTCTAGTTAAGGCACCCACACTTACAATTCAGATACTTAGTGTGATAACAGACATCACCCTCACACCTTGAACCTAAACGATCTTGGTCTCCCTGGACACGGTTAGTCTGCTCTAGTGTGCCTTGTGCAACTGCCTTCAAAGTGACCTACAAACATATTCATAGCTACTTGGAACACACAGAACTTTCTTTTAAGGCGATATTTAAATAACCTGTGGGTTTAAAAAGTTCCTGGCAAGAGCTTAATTTTTGGATCATTCCCATAGGGACAAACTAGAATGAAGCAAAAATAAGCAAAATATTCCATCATACAGCATGAAAACGATACTGAGGAATAAGACTTTTTGAGGTTTTGAAATTTGAGTTTAAACTCTAATGCTTGAATAAATTTGAATGGTCATCTTTGCAGTGAGAACACTAATGTTCATGGTTCCAGGGTGATGATGAGGCTTAAGGAAGGGAAAGGAGTCACATACATGTCTCTCATCACCAGTCCACGCAGGCCAAGCAGAAGACCCAAAAAGTACTACACACAGGTCCGGGACAGCTGAGGTCCTGAGTCATTGACTGGAGATTGTCAAGACTACTTTCCAGAATGAAGCTTCCATGGAGAAAGCAGCACTCTAGTGAGGATCACACAGCTGGGAGCTTCTCTGCCACTGTCCTAAGGTAACCCAGCAAAGACACAGCTCATGCTCCACTCAGCAGCTGGACAGTAGAGGGAGTAGAGAACAGAGATTTGCCTAAGGTTAAGATCTACACGGAGGACTTAAGAACAAGTCAGCCAAAGAGTCTCCACCTACATGGATTTGAAGATGGATTTTTTATAGAAGCTTATTTCCTTCACCTAAGAGAGAAGGTTGAAAGTTCAACTAACTAACACGAATGCCCGTTTAAGGGTCTCCTGGAAAAGACGACTTGCAGACTAACTTGGCTAATTCAGTCAAGATTCAAGCAGAACAGATAGCACATCCTCTTCTCCAAGTTTCCAGAGTTTCTAAACTCTTAAGATTCACATTTTAAGGGAAAAAAAAAACTAGTTTGCAGGAGGCGACAGTGAGCTGTAAGAAAGGAATGTCTGCCTAAATCACCTAGCTCCAAGGACAGACTAAAAACTAACAAACAGAAGTTGATGAAGGACTGTATGCAGTGACAGTGGTGGTATTGACAAAGAAGTCTGCTAGGCCAAGGCAGAGAATGAAAGACATTGTGAAGTTCAGAGAGTGATCACAGAACAAAAACAACCAGCTGTTCACTGCTTGTCGGAAACACATCAGCACAGGTGCTTCTTCACAGGCCTGACTTCTGTCAGGGCCGAGAACCCCATCTAAGGTAGCATGGAACCTCGTTTGAAGACTTGTACTGACAGAATCTGTACCGTAACTTTTCAAACAAACAAACACATCTAAGTATATCTGTTAAAAAATATAACCAACATTTTAATGAAAGCAGAGAAAACACATGAGACACATACACTGGACTTCGTTTTTGCTTGGAAGAGACTAATTCAGATTAAACTAAGATTCAGTCTAAGACATTGAACCAGAGAACACTGCTATGAGAGCTATAGGAATTCCTAAAGCATGTTGTCAGGAAACATTTCCCTTAGCTCCTCTTTCCAAGGTGAAACAGGTACAGCCTTCTTTGGTTAAGTGAGATTTTTTTTTCACCTGACTTTCCCAGGTGGCTCCACTTCAAACACACATCCTCTGAGCTTTCTAAGGAACCCTTTGCCTTCTCTGACTTTCTAGTGTCATTTCCAATATTAGACTCATTTTCTAGTCTTTTGGGTGTTCTCTTTTCTGGTGATCTTGGCCCTACTTTCTCTTACCCTATTTGGCAACAAATATCTGTGTAAACTTTGGCTTAGAAGGAAAAATGTAAAAGAGGGCAGGGAGGATAAAGGATAAGAAATGTGCATACTGTTCTTAAGGGTCTATGAGAGAGACTTAAGATTTGCCAGTGCCTAGATAGCCAACCTCAGGGAGAACTGGGGACAGAGAACATCTGTAGGAAAGAGTTTTAAGCAGCACCCTGGCGAAGCCCCTATCTCTCATGGGGATCGGTAACCACCACAAAACCATAGCTTAAAGGGAAAATAAAACTCTACCACTGGCCTTTTTCCGAGCGTGGCCGCCTTCCGCTCGGTTCAGTGCCCGCCACATGCCCAGGAGTGCGTCTGGATCCTTGCGGGGTGCCCTTCGCAGGTGGACAGTGCTTATGCTATACTGTAAGAAAGCCAGAAAAGTGCCCATGAGAACCAGAAAGCATTTCCAGCCAGTAGGATCATCTCTCTAGGCATCTAAGATGGGAAAACCATCATACATAACTGAGAAGCATCTGAATGCCAGGGAATTATCCGGCCTCTGGTCAATGCAATGGTGGGAGATGGACAGAAGTCATGTGTCCCCTGGGGAGCAAGGTAGAAACAACTGAGCTAGGACTGTAGCTCAGTGACAGAGTGCGTGCCTGGCACAAATGTGAGGGCTCAACCCTATTCACAGAAGAAAAAAAGAAAGAAAAAGAAAAAAAGACAAAAACATTTAGTTAAGGGCAAACAGTGTGTGCATGTGGGGGTACATATGTATTTACTTCTAACAGATAAAAAATAAGTAGCAAGAGGGGAAAAAAAAAGACTAGGTCTAAACCTAATTATATTTACAAAAATCTCAGCCATGCTAGCTAGAGAACATAGGACTATACATGGAAGTTATTCACTCCAACACTTAGGATGATCTTAAAGAAAAGGAGGAAAGAATTCTGTTCTGAGATATAAGAAGTAAAGCATCAATATGCCAGAAACAAGGAGGTGACATTCTGAAAGCAGTCTTACCATAAGTTTAATTTAAGAGGAAGAAGAGGAAAAGGAGGAGTAGGAAGAGAGGAAGAAGGAGGAAGAAGAGGAAGAGGAGGAAAAGGAGGAGTAAGAAGAGAAGAAGGAGGAAAAAGGAGGAGGAGGAAGAGGAAGAGAAAGAGGAGGAGAAAGAAGAGGAGGAAGAGAAAGAGGAGGGAGAGGAAAAAGAGAAGGAGAAAAAGGAGGAGTAGTAAGAAGATGAAGAAGTAGTGGTAGTTGTTATTGACAGAACATAAGTTTCAGAGTCAAGAGCCCTTTGGTAATCGACAATGTCTCTTGTCTAATGTCCATGTTAGTGAGTGCTTGATATGTCCCTGTCTACTAATGAAACAATTACTAGTAAATAAAAAACCTTTTATTTTTACCCTATGTGGATAGAACTAAATTTTCACAAAGTCTAATAATTGAAGGCAAACTCTCAATCCTCTTAGAAAAAGGGAACAATTATCTGCTGAATACCACATGGCACAGGAACTCTAGACTTTCCAGTACTGTCCCCCTCCGCTCAGGGCTTCAGCTACACCTGGTGAGGTCGTAAATGGCATAGTCTCCGTGGTAAACTGGTGGCATTTCCTCCTCTATGATGGACAACAAGGCTTTTTAGGTAGCAGAACACTTGCCTAGCATATGAAAGGCCCTAAATCCCACCCTCCACACTAAAGGGAAAATTCTATTTCTGATATAATTGGGCCAGAACTTGGTCCTTTCTTGCCCTTCCCTCTAAGAGGCAACAACTGATGTGCCTTTCCCCCCACATGTTAGAGACCCTGGCAAGTTCAGGAGCAGAGCTTATCAGCGGACAGCCAAGAAAGGCACACACCAAATATCAATGAAAAACAACCAGTCACACAACTGGCAGTGTGGCACACGCCTTTAGCCCCAGCATTCAGGAAGCAGAGGCAGGCGGATCTCTGAATTTAAGGCCAGCCTGGTCTATAGAGTGAGTCCAAAGCTAAATCTGTCTCTAGGAAAACAAAAACAAACAAAACAAACAAACGAACCCTAAAATCTTATAATCCGTGTTGGTCCACTGTCCTATGTCTGTGTCTATGTGTGAGGCAACAGCAATGGCTCACAGTGAGCGGGTAGAGGGACTAGATCTGGTAAGTCACCTGACCCTGTGCTCTACTGACACAGGAAAGAAAATTACCAAAACACAAAAACAAAGACACCAATTCATTAAATTCAGGTTTTAAGGAAGATATTTTAAATGACCAGAAAGCAAGGCTCATCCTTCTGGGATAAAACTAGAACCGAAAAGCAATTCTAAGGGCGCAAATCATTTATTCCCTCATTTGTTAAAAAAAAAGCTCCTTATTTTGGCCCATGGAGCCTTTTCATTCCTGGAACAACTTCCTGACACTCTAAAACTAAGTCCCTTGTGAACTCCTAGGAGACCAGGTGCATGGAAAGAGGAGCCACAGCTAAAGAAGCTGTTAGCTTACCTTTAGAAAGTATCTCAGAGAGTTAGCCAGTATGTAAAACTGGAGATGCTCAGGACCCAATTGGAGAGATTACTGTTAAAGAAAGACCACTCCTGGAAAACATTCTTAAGGAATGAACTACTATCCTCTAACTAAAAACAGGCACAGAAGGGAACAAGACTATTTTTAAAGCCACTGAAGAGTCCAATATACTATATTCAACTCTAGGCTTGATCCAACTCGGTAACCACAGTCTATAATTGAGCCAACGCCTCCCTACTAGGCCACCATTCCTGTTACTCTTTCAGAGCTTACGCCTGTCTCTCAGCATGCCACTCAACACATTATCAGTAGGTTACTGGGACAGGAGGGAGGATTGAAGTGGCCTTTATCAATTTATTCACCAATGGACTAGATCAAAATTCTGTACTTTTGATTTCAAGACTCCAAAGGATGACAAGGGTAGGCAACAAAAACCTCAAAACGATCTCAAGAAGTTTATGTCTGATTTTGCCCTAGATGAGGCCATCGAATCTGGCCAGAGCTGGAAAAAGAAATCAGAGCAAGACTGGAGCTATTATACAATTTAAACATAAGTCCACCTTCCACAGCAAGGTGTCAGCCATACATCTGGGGGCTAGCTCAAACACTGGGTATCATTCATTCATGGAAGGTTTAACTAATTAAGGATCGGTTTGCATCAGACCAGAAACTAAATGCCAGTAACAAGTTAAATTTAGTAAGGTTTCTGTCTATCAACTTTCTTTCTTTATACTGAGGGAGGCAGAGGCATATAAAGTCAAGGAATCTGACCTAGAAACCTCAGGTCAAGTTATGTGCTGCTTTCCAATAGCTTCCTCCCATTCATGGCTCCTTCTCTTAAGAGTCTGGTATGTTATAAAACCCCATCTGGCCTTTCAAAAGTCTTTAACCTATTAGATCCCGAATCCCGATAAAAGGGATAGTCCCAACAGAAGGGAACTTTCCTTCAATAGTTGGTCATTTAAGAGAATATAATAACTAAATTCAAGGGAGGTCCCCTGCCACATTCATTTCTCTCAATAAAAATAAGTCCCGTAAGAGCATTAATTCAAGGCTTTGAGGGTGGTTGGTCAAATATGGAAACAATCTCCCATATTTCTGAAGAAGCCTAAGTTTAAGGAACAGTGAAAATATTCCCTTGAGCTTGGGGATTCTGAGGATCTAGAATTTTGAATCAGATAGGTTTCTTACATAAAGACCGAGAAGATTGTACCTTTTTTTCTGTTCTTTGTAAAATAGGCCTGCTAAAAGCCCACTTAACAAAAAATTAAAAAGAAAACGTCAAGCTAAGTTTCTTCTCTAACACCTTAAAGAACATAATAGGAGGATGAGAACAAAGAATCTAAAACAAAGGAAGATCCGTTCCAGTACACAGAAATGCACAGTATTTAATAACTTCCACTAAGTCTTTAAAAGAAAAAACAAAAACGGGAAGCATGGCCGGGAAGGTGAAGCGTCGTATGCATCGAATTGAGTTGACTTCTAGGAGTACATGAGAGGTGTCTGAACAACCAGCCAGATTAAAACTCTGATACAGAAACTTGTTTGATGGTGGCCTTCTTCTCAAGGGCCTTCCTTCCCTCTCACACTTCTCTAGCTCCCTTCCCAGATCCCACTACAACCGAGCTGGTGAAGAAAACGGCACCAAAAAAAAAAAAAAAAAAAAAAAAAAAAAAAAAAAAAAAATGTTGCCTTGGGCTCAAATATCACCCAGATTGCGCGCACGAACAGGACCACGTCGAACTCCATTTCTGTCCTCTGCAGAAGCCAGCCACTATCTATCAATTCTAGTCCTCACCCTCCCCATCCCCGCTACGGCTCCACCTCCCCCGACCCTCCTTTCAGACGCGCCACCCTTCTTCTAGGACTTTCACGGCCGCCAGCGGCGCCCCCACCTCCACGTTTCCTAATCCACTGCTGGCGCCCACCTCTCCCCTGGCTCAGGATCCCCAAATCCCTGCGGCCAGAGGACTGTGCGGCCGGCCCTGGTCTGAGCCATCCTCGTGATGGTCCCGCCTCACTCACCCTCTGTCACCTCCAGCACCTTAATCTGCTCCTCTGCAGCCGCCCGCACCTCCTGCACCGGGGACAGGATCCCGGTGAGGGTATCCACCAACGCCTCTTTCAGTCCTTGTGCCACTGGACCCGGCAGCCCAGAAGCCGCACCAGCTGCTGCCGCTGCCGCCATCTTTCCTCCCCTCAGCCCGCCAGCCCCGCGGCTGGGACCCGCCACCGAATGACGGCTCCCGCGGACGGCCAATCCGCGAAGCCGCGCCTGCGCATCTAAGTACGCGGGAGCGGACGGGGGGCGGGGATAGAGCTCAGCCTCCGGAGACAGCGCCTTCTGCTGCCGGAACCGAACCGCGCTTTGCTGGCCAGGAACGCTTTGGACGTATATGTACACAGAATTCCCGTAACGGTTTGTACTCCTGAAGTCGCAGGCGCTTTTAGGAAACGCGCGTAACCTTTATTCCAACTGGGCAGCTCCACAAAACTGACCCTGAAGGCAAGGAAGCTGAGTAAGCTACCCCTGAGGGCGTGGGCAAAAAAGCCCTGCCCCTTTTCTTCTGTGGATTGTAGTGAGCTCAGAAGAGATGCTCTCCCCACCCCCTCTCCCGGCCCCTGTCACCCCTCTCCACCAGCATGATCCTAGGCTAAGATTTAAGAAGTGTTAGGACAAAGGTCGGGCTTTATTTAAGGAAGGGGGTCAGAATATCATCTTTAAACTAACAACCCTCCTCTCAACTAAAAACTGCAGTGATTCAATTGGATCCATTTACGGGTTAGCTTTAGAGATCCCAAGATGCTGGGGGAGAGGGCATGCAGAAAAACTGAAGTGAAATTGGCAGTGGTCACTTTAGAAAAATCTAGTTTTCTAGCTTTTTAGCTTAGATGAGCCCAGTGTCAAAAAGTGGCTGTCCAGGGGAGAGTACCTATATGTGAAGTAGCATTTCTCTAGAATGATTTTATTTATTTATTACTTTATTGATATGAGTACACGGTAGCTGTCTTTGGACAAACCAGAAGAGGGCATTGGGTCCACCTATTTGTCGTATCATGTTTGAGACAAGGTCACATGTGGCCCACATTGGCCACAAACTTGCTCTGTAGCTGAGACTGGCTTTGAACTCCTGAGTTTTTTTTTTTTAAGATTTAATTATTATATATGAGTACACTGTAGCTATCTTCAGACACACCAGAAGAGGGCATCACATCTCATTACAGATGGTTGTGAACCACCATGTGGTTCCTGGGATTGAACTCACGACCTCTGTAAGAGCAGTCAGTGCTCTTAACCACTGAGCCATCTCTCCTGAACTCCTTGATCTTGATCTTTCTGTTTTCACCTTCCCCACTGTTGAGATTACAGGTATATGTGCACCACACATAGCCCTAGACTAATTCTTTATGTGACTACTAAGAGCGAATCCTGCAAATATATAACATTACTTAATTTTTAAAAAGTGTAGGGGGGAGGCCAGAAGAAAGACACCCAAGCACCCACGGTGAGTGTCTCTATGACGGAGAGATGGGAAAGAGGGAGAGTGTGGTGGAGATGGAGGAGAAAACCAAGCTGAGTTCATACACTGTAGAGGAAGGTGGATCCTGGGGGCTTGAAGGTGGTGAGGAATAGGGCGTATGAGGAGACCATGCTGAGGTCCTGGTCCGGGCAGCCCACAAGGGCCATGTCTGGGTTCCTAGTCCTGCTGCAACTGCTGTCTGTGGACCTGAATTACCATCAAAGGCAAAGTGGATGTCAGTGATCTGGGCTGCCACCAGAGACTGTGTGGATATCTGAGGGGCCTGCTGTCATGGGGAGGGGAGACATGCTAATTCGAATGGCTGCACTGTCACTTGATGCCATGGGTACATCTGGACCCACGCTGCTGCTGGGGTCCACATGTCTGGGTCTGTGTTGATGTCCCAGGCCTTTGTTACCATCCCTGGTCTGGACTGCTACCTGAGGCACTGTGCTGAACTGGCCATGTCCCTTGCCTGGGCAGCAGACTGGAGCTGCTAGGGTAAGCTAGCCCTGAGGTGTGAGCACAGAAGGCCCTGCCCCTTGTCTGCTGTGGATTGTAGTGGGCAAGGGAGAAATGCCCTTCCCGCACTCCTCTCCACCTGCAGCAGGTGGGAGAGCTGACCCCGCCCCTCACCATCTGGAGCTCTTAGAAAAGGGCTCTGCACCTGGCCTGGTCAGCACAGTGGGGCTAGCCATGGCGGCGAAGGCACAGGTGAGTCATCTGTGAGGATAAGAGAAGAGAGCTGAGGCCACCTCTTGTTGGCTGTGGCATGGGGGAGCTACCGGAAGCACTACTGGAGCACTTAACCTGGTGGTACAGGAGAGCTGGTCAACTCAGCTATTTCCCAGGCCCAGATCTAGGGCTTTTAGTTGGCTAACCCTAACATCTACCCCATCTATGATCTGCTGGAGGCGTGAAAGTCCTGTCCTGCAGATCCAAAGCTGCAGGATCTCCGTGGCACAGGGCAACAATAGGATATCCGAGAGGAGTCCAAGGGAGGATCCAGAATTGATAGTGTAGCAGAAGCCAGAGACCTCAAACCAGAGCCAATGACTCACTGCAATGAACATTTGCAAGTAAAGATGTGTGGACAGAAGGGTGTACTGTGTGACACACCACAGTTTCCACGACTAGTTGTTTGGGTTTTCTTGTTTTTCTTTTTTATTCTATCTTATTGGGGGTGCAGTTTGCAAGGGTGGAGGGCATATATGAAGGGGTGGGGAGATGAGTGGGATTGGGGTGCATAATGTGAAATCCACAAATCAATAAAAAAGTTGTTTAAAAAGTGTGTGTGTGCTGTGCATATGCCTTGGGATACCTGTAGAGGTCAGAGACAACTTAGTGTGGAGTTTATCTTCGACCCCCTTTATGGAAGAGTGAACTCAGGTTGTCAGGTGTGGTGTGTACTTTACCGCCCCCTGAGCAATTTAGTTAGGGCAGCATTCCTCCCAGCACCGCTCCAGGGACACTCTTAACTGGAGGGCTAAGGGAATGCTTTAATATGGCTAATAAGGGTGGCTGCAGGAAATGACCACAGCAGAGACTCTACCCAGTACAGCAAAAGAGACTAGAGCAAGGGGTTAAAATGCGGGCCACATTCAGCAAGTATTTCTGGGTAAGCCGCTAAGATTTAGTGCCTTAGATGTGAATGCTTCCTAGGAACATTTTCTCTTACAAATGATGAAGGCAACTAGTTAGCAATCCCCAACCCAGCCCAAGACTGTGGTTGCTAAACTGGTAACTGCAGTTTAAGTTGCCTAATTTGAAAATTCTTTGAAAAGAACTTTCTTGAGGAGCGCTCTCAACCCACCTGTCACCCCATGTCAGAGGAGGTGGCCTGTGTTACCACGGTGCTTACAGTAGAGAGTGCCTCTTGATTCTGTCACTCCACAGTGGAGACCAGTAAGGCTTATTTTCTGTCTTACCGTGGCCAGGAGAAACTGAACTCCATTAGAATAAGCTGCTCATTTAGGTAAGTTTACCTTTGCTCCCAAAAGAAAACATGTTTCTCAACCTTTCTAATGCTGTGACCCTTTAATAGTTACCTTGTGGTGATTCCCAACTATAATATTTTTGTTGCTACTTCATAACTGTAATATTGATAGTTATGAATTGTAAATATCTGATACGTAGGAGATCTGATATGTGACCCTCGTGAAAGGGTTGTTCAATCCCCAAAGTGATCTCAGCCCATAGATTGAAAACCCTTAGTTGAAGGAGAGGCTGGTGCATTTCCAAAGTCTGCAGTAGATGGAGGACCCAAGACCTCCCTACCTCCAAGCTGGAAGCCTTGATTTCTGGTGAGGGAAACTGTCAGTTATTGACTTGACATAAACTAGAATTACCTGGGAAGAAAAAAACCTCAACTTAAGAATTAGCTGCGTCAGATTGGCCTGTTGCCAAGTTTGGGACCCACTTCTTAATTGCTAATCAACATAGTGGGAGCTAGCCCATTGTAGTTAGTACCATCTCCAGGCAGGTGGGCCAAAGCTATCTAAGACCAAAGCAAGCGATCCAGTAAGTAGCACACCTGAGTGGCTGTGGCTTCAATCCTCTTCCTAGAGTTCCTGCCTTGGCTTACCTTTACAATGGACTATGACCTATAGGATGAAATCAAAACCCTTTCCTCCCCACGTGGTTTTTGTTCATGTTATTTGCAGCAAAATAAAGGACAAACTGTCCACAATGTACGAGGTAGGGTTCTCTCCTGCTCCCCCCAAAAAAGTAAAAATGACCCCTGCTTATTAACATTTGGTCAGGCGTTTACAAGCAGGTGGGGTTTGCTTCTGAATCAGGCAAATGACATGAACTGTCTGTCACTGCATATCGAGCAGTAAGATAAACCAACACAGAAACCAAGCAGAGAGTGGGCTAGAAAGCCAGAGGACAATACAGGAGATAACTTTATTGAAACGCAAATGGCAGCGAACAGATGAATTTTGCTGGATGGAGACATGCCGGGTAGACAGAGGACCCAGGGAAGGACCTCTGTGGCGATGGAGGAAGGCCATTTCGGCTGCCCAAGGCATGGATTTAATTTTCAACCAATTTTCTTTTCATTTAAAATGAATTACTGAGGGGACAACCCAGCTCTCTTCATGATTGTTACCGCAACTATATACAACAATTTGCTTTCCGGATTCAGTTTTGCCTTTTCCACATCAGGTATAAAAGGGGACGGATTGGAATAGGCGAGGGTCAAATGAGAAGAAAGTAAGACAAACGCGCGCACACACACACACATATCCTGGATTGGGATTTTCTACCCAGTTAAGTTTTAAAAAGTGATCATTCTTGCCCATCCTCCACCTGAGGAATGCCATGCATTTGAGAAACAGACTCTTTCATGAGAAGTGCTGTGTAAAACAGGATAGGGAGGGGGAGGAAAGGAAGCCAGCAGGGCCTGGAACTCTCTATAAATTTGTTTTGTTAAAAGCAATAAAAAGAACAGCATTAGGAAGTGGGGGTGCAGCAGAGCAGTACCGGAAACTGGCAGCAGCGTGGGAGTTTGCTTTTTATCTTCCTTCTTGGAGAAATGCCATGGAAGCAGGATGAAGGCACAGGACCTGGGATGGCAGGGAAGCAGGATGCTACAGGACCTGGGATGGCAGGGAAGCAGGATGAAGGCACAGGACCTGGGATGCAGAGAAGCAAGATGCTACAGGACCTGAGATGCAGGGAAGCAGGATGCTACAGGAGCTGGGATACAGGGAAGCAGGATAATGGCTACAGGTGCTGGGATGTGAGGAAGCAGGATGCTACAGAACATGAGATGGCAGGGAAGCAGGATGATGCCACAGGAGCTGGAATGCAGGGAAACAGGATGACGCTACAGGAGCAAAGATACAGGGAAGCAGGGTGATGGCTTAGGAGCTGGGATGCAGGGAAACAGGATGATGCTACAGGAGTGGGAACACAGAGAAGCAGGGTGACAGGGTGATGCTCTAGGAGCTGGGATGCAGGGAAACAGGATGATGCCATAGGAGCTGGATGGATAAGGAGGGTAATTTTAGTGTAAATGTTTTACTCTTGTTTCCTTGGACTTCCTTCCAGTGCTTAGTCCCTGGCTCTAGAGACCCAGTACTAGTGATTTTTAATACTCTACACAAAAGTGCTTTTATAGAAGGGAAACTGACAAATTTGAAACAAAACTGCTTATAAAAGTCTCAACCCTTCCATGGCCATTTCTGCTAGTTTGTGAGTTTGGAAACCTATGAAGCTCTTTCAGAGGAAAAGAAATTAAACAAAGGATTTTATTTTATTCTATTTGCAGAGTACTGTATTTAGGTCCTGTTGTGGGAAAAGGCAAGGTTGAACCTAAGGACGTAGATACTTTCACTGTGTAGAACCCTCTCTTGTGGGCTGAGCAGAGACATGGCCTTTCTGGCCTAACCGGAACCCCACAGCTGTCTGCTGCCCTGGGGAAGAAGGTCTGGCTAGGCTCTCAGACTCATCAGAACTCTTAACCACTTAAAGAAGGGAGAGGATTGTTGCCAGGAGAACATTTTACCATAGAGATGCAAATTAGATTTTATTTTACTATTTGCAGAAAAAGAATCCTTCAGAACAGCAAATCTGAATGAGACTTCCAACAGAATTCCTTAATGGAGACCCCCTAAGTTTGCCAGGTAGAAATTTCAGAGGCAGGACTTTTCCAACTAGAGGCTGCGCTCAGGAGAAATGCAGAGCTTCTCCGACTTCCACCCCAAATCACATTATTTTCACTGTTAACTCCCAGAAACCTAATTATGAGAAAAGACTTTGAAATGGTAACGTTTTAATTAGACCGTAGATGCTTATTTGGGGTCCTCAAACATCAAACATCTTGGAGCAAGGGCTCTCACGCATTGAATTCACTAAAAGAACTGTTAAAAGCATTGCCGGGCACTGCCACAAAGATCTGACTTGGCAAATCTGGGTTAGAGCCAGGGAATTTTATTCCTACCACATTCCCACACGCTGCTGTTGCTCATCTGCTATACGGCATGAAATATTGAATCAAGAACCAGGATTCCCCTTTCAGGATCACATGTCAGAGGATGTTTCCCTGTGACATAGCCATTAAAGAAAATCCAGAATATCAAACCAGAATGAACTGATATAAATAGGTGTACTTTTAAACTTTCGTTTCCTCCCTGCGGTTTCCAAAGTTCAAGACTGCTGCTTTCCAGTTTATTCTATCTTCCCCACAACAGCATGTGCTTCCAGGGCTAGAGTGTACACCAGTGTGTCCTGGGCAGTGGGGAGAGCCAAGCTGGTGGCCCTGTTGTCCCTGAGCAGGTTGAGGATTGATAAGGCTGATTCAGTTATGAAGAACAGTGTCTTCAGGCTTTGGCCATTTGAAACACATTTTTGGGCCTCCTTGTGGTGAACTCTCACGAATAGTTAGTTCATACTACAGGGTGTATTATAGCTGAGCCCAGTGATGCAGGCTGACATCCCAATTACTTGAGAGGCTAGTGTGTGTGTGTAGAATCATCAAATTCAGAGCTTGTCTGGAATATTCAGTCAATTCAGAGCCATTATGGGTAATTTAGTGAATGAAACCCTGCTTTAAAACCAAAGTGAAGACTAGAGACAGAGCTCAGTGATGAGCAAATGAGAAATCCTAGATTTAATGCCCAATACTAGGATAGAAAAAAAGTGTACCAACAACTGCTGGTACATCCATCTTAGCCATCTCTTATTAGCCAATTTGTTGTACCAGCCATTTTACTTATCACAAGGGTAGTTGGCTCATGGAGTCCACTTACTAGTGTCAATCTAGCTAGTGGGCGGGACTCTGGGAAGAAAGACTAGAGAGAACAAGGAGCTTTAATTAACCATCTGAGTCACTTCAACACTTGAACCCTGGATTAGATTTGTGATCAACACAACTTCCTCTCCCAAACCCCTTTGCCATAAGAAAGATTACTGTCATCTGAGTCACCTGATCAGGCTTGCGTTCTCAGTGCACACGCTGGCTGCTGGGAATGAGTTCCACTTGGGATGACAGGAAGTGTGTGAGAACCCTACTTCTTCTTTCCCTACTTTTCTGGAAAAAGACAGGAAACAGAGTTTATCATCAGAGTCCATGAGGGCGTGGTGCTCCTCTGAACAATGTGACTCATCTTTGCGAACCATCAGGAAGGAGGTGAGTATATGAAGTCTTACATAGACTCTTGCAAACTAGAGAAGCCACACAGCACAAAATGAAATGGAGAGGGGGGAAAATCATTATTTTGTCTTATGTACGGACAGATTAGAAGGTTGGTAATTCAAGACCCAAATGTTTACCAACCAAGAAAGGTTTTCTTGTGGGCTCTCTCCGTGGTCTTTTACCCCATTCTCCTTCCTTGCCAGCCTCTACCTTCCAAATGATTGGACTACATGAAACTACATGTAATAAGGATTTACAGAGACAGAAATAAGCACCAACGAATTACCAGACAGGAGGTATCAAAAATAATAATGTTCCACAAAGCCCCAGAAGATACAACGAACTGCTCATGTATGAGAGGACAAACAGAAAGATGCTCAGACATCAGGTCCCATAGCAGCCTCCAATACCTAGTATTTTATTTTTTAGTGCTTAGGCAGGGACTGAGAAACAAACACATTGAACACAACTTATTGATCTTCATCCCCAAGTGCAAGGGACTCTGGGAGCCTCTCCTGGAGCTGAGGCTCTCCAAAGGTTGATGTTCTTCACTAGCCAACTTTGGTGAGGGATGGAATCTGGAGTTAGAAGGAAAGGAAATAGCAAAAACTGCAGAATTAGATAGGCTGGATTCTTCTGAAGGTGCGTAGAGATTGGGAGTTTAGCTGTGGGACCCAGTTTTTCCTTTCTGAGATGTCCTAGTAGTCTCAACCAAGAAGCAAGTGTGTAGGTTGGAAAGAATGCTGTGGATTTGCTCTTTGCCATGAATTCTTAGGCAGTGAGGGGGAGCTCAGGCTTTTTGCTTCTTATAAGTCTGGATGAGCATCCCGAGGGGTTATAGCACCATGAGGAGGCTCAACCTTCTGCAATGGCCACAGAACCACGATCCTTTTTTTTTTTTTTTTTTTTTTTTGAGATGGTTGATCCTATGGTGAGGGGCCCAGATGTGCAACTGTAAACAGGGTCCCAGGCTCCGGAAAGAAAGTGGAGGCTTCAAGAGCGCTTCACTAGATGGGAGCACACTTCCTGGAGTACAGCTATTTGATGCCTGAACTAAAGAAATGTAGCAGTCAACTGAGAGAAGAGGGTGGTGGATCCCAGGAAGAGAAATAAAGTTCTAGTAGGAGAGGCCTCCAGAATCAACTTGCTGCAGACCCAAATAAAATTCTTGATGGTATCCATGGTTACCACAGAGACAATCCCTCCGTAGTCTGAGGCAGTTGGAATGGAAAAAGGCATATTTCCTACTTTCCTTCTTAAGTAGCCAGTAACATCCATGTCAGAAGGCACTGGCTGGGCAGCACCAGAAAAGGGTGAGAGGCTCAAGCGTTAGGATGTTAGCGAAAGTCTGAGCCTTGCCGTGGTACTGAAGCTTTGGATAGGGTTCGGAAGAGACCTTCCCTTCCTTCTAAGTTGGAACACCCAGCTCAGGGGGCCTTCTCATTCTGCACAGCAGAGACCTTAAGGCAGTGATTTCAGCACCATCCTCGGACAGCCGGCCTCTTCCCACCACAGAATTGCATATTTTGCAGCTGAGTTGGGGATTTTCACAGCTCATAGAATTAGCAGCAGTAGCAACAACAGTCTACAGAATAGAGGACCCTGTCATCCCTGGGGCTACCAGGTGGATATAGAAGCTTTTGCTGGGGGTGGAGGGGCACAAGAGGGACAAGCTAGACCTTCTTGGGGATCTGTCAAGAGTCAGATGCATGGAACTCCTTGGCTGGGTGGAACAATGGCCCAGGTTTGTTTGCCAACAGAATCTTGGTATAGATTATGGTAAGTCTTGTGCTACTTAGGAATTTGAAGGGCATACAGTTAGGCCCAGGCTTAATATAGATATTATCCGAACTGCAGAGTGCTGATACATCAGCCCATGAGGCAGCCCAACCTGGAACCTGGTTTCACCGGTTTCTAGAAGAGACAGAAGTAATTTTCCCACTCAAGACAAGCAAGATTTCATAATTCTTCAGGCTCCATTTAAACTGATCCCCAATCTTCTGCCCGCAACATATTGGAGATCTCATTAAAGGCTTCTTTTAATTGACTCCTTGGGCTTCACCTGCTTTTCTCAGATGATTTTCAAGGTCCAGATAACAAGGGTGTGGTTACTTAAAGGAGATTAACATTGCCTCCTAGACCTTGAATTTAAGAACCAAGGCTTGTCTTTTTGTTTTAAAACATAGTGACTGGTATTCGGTTAAATACCCGGTAAGTGCTTGTCAAATGACGAGTGTGGGTTAGGAAGAGGACAACTTCTGCAAGACATAAATCTCTTTAGAAGGCAAATACTGGCCACCAAGTCAAACTCCTCCAGCCTCTTATTCTCTGATTTGAAGCAGCTTACGTAGTTGTTCCATCTCTTGTAAGTGACTATTCACCTGTCAAAAACAAATAAGGGCTAGCTAGGGAATCTTGATTCAGTCAGGCAAAGTGGCTACCATCCAAATAGTGCAGTGAGGGCCCTAACAGGCCATGAGACAGGTGGGTTTCCAGTATTTTGATTTTCCTCCCAGTCCACGATGAAGCTCAGGGTAGGTCTATCATGCCAGAGGATGGGAGGTGAGCTTCCAGGTAGAACGTGCTTTCTCAAGAATCAAAAAGACTGAGTTCTTCTTTTTTTCTTACTATTATGAGCCAATGTTTCTTGTCCCAAATAAGCCCCAAGGATGGCAGAGACAGCAGCGCGGCAGGTGTCTTAACTTGTACCAATAGTATGAAATTAAATTCTCCACAGAAAACCCACTTGGAAAACGAAACTATCCCCTGGAAGGAAACTGAAGTATCTCAATGACGTGAGAAAACTGGAGAGAGGGAGCGAATAAATAGGCAGATGGGAGGAAAAAGTAGAAATAAAATTTAAAAGTTCGAAATTAAAAAGTAGGGTTTATTGACTTTCATGCACATTCAATTAGAGGGCTGAAAGACAGCTCATGGTCTTTCTCCGAAGGCTGTTATGTTACTCTTGTGGCTTGGTGACATTTTAGATTGGCAGCCATCTTGCGATGTCCCCTATTGTCATCCAGAAGGCAAGATCTGGCAGCTCTCTTTCCATCTTGGCAACTGGGTCCCCTCCTTCCAGCTTCATCTTTTCCATTGCCGTTTTTACCTTCTACTGATTGAGTTACACATATATTTTTTGTTTTGTTTTGTTTTTGTTAAACCACATGCTTCTTTTTTTCTGGGCTCTGGCCAGATCTCTGGGGGAAGGTTGTTGGCAGTGTTGACAGAATTGGGAAGGGTTTGCAAGAAAGTCTGTAGAGCCTCCTGCCTCCCTTAGATTTTCCCACATTTGACTGTGTCTCAGCGGTGTTCATGAGAACCAGCTTGGAACTGCTGCAGTTGGTTGTCTTGTTTGTTTCTTTGTGTCTTCTAAATCCCTCCCCAGAAAGCCCAAGAGTTTGTAGGTGAAACAAAACTTGGAAGAAAAGACCCAGAATCATCTTTTCTCCTAAGTCGTAAGAGGAGGCCAGCAAATGTATTTAAGGGGCGTGAGTTCCCAAACTCCACCCCTTCAGTTCCTACTAGAAAGTTCTCTAAGGTTCAGCACCAAGAACCGTCCCTCCTCCTGCCCCCTTCTTCCCTCCTGTTCTCTTGGCGAGGCTGGTGAGCCAGAGCTATGAAAGAAGAAGGCAGAGGAGAGTTAATGACGCTGAAGCCAGCCTTCTGCCATCCAGGGTGACAGTGACTGCTGGGCCCTCAGAGTGTCGCCTGGAGGTTGGGGTCCAGGATAGTCTCTCGATCTGGTGACTCAATGTAGTTGGCAGCTTCTTGAAGTTTCAGCAGCATGGCCATCTAGAAAGAGGCAAACATGGTGGTGAATGCAAGAGGGGGATGCTGGATCCCGCCTACAGGGAAACCCAACCCAAACCAACCAGCCTGTATCACACCTGATCCTTGGTGTGACTACGAATATGGAGTTTAGAGGTGGTTCGTAAAGAAGTGGCAACTTCTTCAATCCCGACTGTCACCCATACACACGAACCGTTACCTGGGACACCTTTGCTATACGAGCTGTCATGGGTGCAGAGGATACCAAAGAACAATACTTCCCATGTTTCAGGATGCATTCCAGGGATGAGAGGTACCCACCAGCTTACACAGGGAGTAAAGAGGGAAGTGCTGTAACTGACCCGGACTCTCAGAATTCCCCTGCGGTAGATCACACTCCAACAGCTAGGCTCTGTGCTATCCCCAGACGCTGTTTTGAGTCTGCCACCTCAGCAGACCCCTCTGCTGTTCCATTTTATAGCTTAGGCTTCAGCTAAGTGAGCCTGGTTGGTGCCACTCACAGCGCCAGCCTCTTCCGTCTATGTTATTAATCAGTCTTCTGGTCAAACAAAATGTCTTGACGTAGACAACACTCATTATCAAACAAAGTCCAAATTTAAGTAAAAATATATTAAGACTTAATTGGACTCATTCCTGACTGGAAAGGTGTGAAGGCAAAATTGATTTGTGTGTGTTAAGTTCCATTGCGTTCTGCTAACTTACCCTCTAACACGGTTTTAGTACCGAATATCCCCACAGTGGAGTATGGAAGTCTGCATCTCAGACCTACCACCTACTGCCAATGTAAAAGAGGGGCTCCTCGCTTTCATTTGTATTTCCTCGTTGTTAGATGGTGTGAGGATCTTATGTCTTTATGTCACCTGGATTTCCTCTAGTCAAATAAATGCCTCTTCCTCTTGAATCTTTCACTCTGCCTCTGGTTTATAAGCTTTCTTATATTTCATGTAATTTATTTCTTTATTGGTGTGTGTGTGTGGGGGAGATGCTGGAGAATGCAGGTGTGCACATCCCATGGCATACACATGGAAGTCAGTGGCCAACTTTTGGGAGTCAGTTCTCTCCGGAAACTGACTGTCAGCTTCTTTTACCCGTTGAGCCATTTTGCCAGCCCTGCACGCATCTTTTAGCTTTATACACTGAAGATACTAATTGTTTTGGCTCAATCCATTGAAAGTATTTTCCCCAGCTTATGTTTTACAGAATCCATGTAGCTGATGAAGTCTCAGAAGAATATTGGGGGAGGGAGAGACGGGGAAGCGCTAACAGCCCTTACTGTGCTATTTCCTTGGTTGATGAGAGTTTTTACATTTTAATTATTATTATTATCATATTTAAAGATTTATTTATTTATTTCATGTATGTGGGTACATTGTTGCTGCCTTCAGACACACCAGAAGAGGGCATCCGATGCCCATTACAGATGGTTGTGAGCCACCATGTGGTTGCTGGGAATTGAACTCAGGACCTCTGGAAGAGCAGTCAGTGCTCTTAACCACTGAGCCATCTCTCCAGCCCAATTTTTATTATTTTTAGTTGTGTGTGTCTGCATGTAGGTATGTCCACATGAGCACAGTGCCTGCTCAGGAACTGCGTCAGATCCCATCAGAGCCAGAGTCCTAAGCTTAGATAGGTGCTGAAAACCCAAATGGGTTCTCTGGAATAGCAGCAAATGCTTGTAAGAGCTGAGCCACCTCTCCAGCCCTTCTTCAGTCTATTTGCTTACACAGACTGTCTAAAACTTGTGTCTTGGCTAGAATATACTTTCCCGAATGTGTTATCTAGCTTCAGTCAGGATGCAGGCTTGAGCTCATTGCAAGAATCCTGATGCTCAAGAATCCCTCGCTGGCCTCATTCTGGTCCTAGCTGAAACCCTTCCATGCCCGAGCCCCCTCAGAACATACACGAACAGCATATGAACTCAGTTTTTAGGTACTCTGTGGCTTTTTAAAAGATGGCTTTTTACTCACCAGGGGGTCTGAGTCGAGGGAGTTTGGGGTGCTGTCTTTGACTGTCCTATCCTCCGGAGGTGAGGCAATGCTGTGAGGGCCCACAGACGGTGGGGGCAGGTGGTACAGCTTTGATTGATCTTGTTGGGCTGATGGCCAGGGTAGAGTGTCCCGGACCCATTCCACCGGATCTTCCCAAGCAGCCTTTTGTCCATGGACCTGGAGAAGAAACACGTGAACAATGAGAGGGACAACAGAGGAGAAGCTTATATTGTCTCCTCTTTATTTCATTAAAAAAAAAAAAAAAAAAAAAAAAAAAATATATATATATATATATATATATATATATATATATATATTAGTCCCTGGAAATATATCCTTTCTTAAACAGAAAGACTGGCAGTTTTGAACTTCTCATTAAAAAAAAAAGTAGTTATAAACTGCAAGAAAAATTAAGAATAACTTCTCACATTGTCTTAAAGGTTTGTTTAGAAGTAGTCTTACTATATAGCTTTTCCCAGTCTGGAATTCATTATGTAAAACAGGCTGGCCTTGAACTCTCAGAGCTCATCCGTCTCTGCCTCCCAACTGCAAGTGCTGGGATTAAAGCACGTACCACCACAGGCCTAGACAATCTCTTTTTAACAGTACCACTATGAAGTCCTGGCTGTCGCAGTGCTTGCTATGTAGCCCAGGCTGGTCCCAAACTGAGAGCTTCCAGAGGCTACAGTCATGTGCTACATAACTAGTTAAACCTTTAAAACTGTTACTTTTCTCACTAGGTAATGCAGGCTGGCCTCAAATCTGTGACACTCACACCTTGTCCATTTATCCAAATGCTTGAATTAAAAGCATGTGACACAACATGGCCTAGATTAACGAACAATATATTTATTTATGTAGTTAGTTAGTTTCTGGGAGTCGAGACTAAGAACTTAAGTCAAGTAGACAAGTAATCTACCATAGCTGTGTTCTTATATTTATATATTTAAAAATTAAAAAATGCATTTAAAGATAGGTGATATGAAGGACAGGATACAGACAAAGGAAACATGAATCACGACAGAGAGTATAAAGCTATGGTTTGTTCTGGTTTCAGCTCTGCCACTGCTGCTGCTGCTGACTGAGGACGACAATGATGACTTTTGTCCATGTGGTGGATAAATGAATAAAAATGTAATCTACAGTAAAAGTGGAAAGCCGTACGTGATGCCCCATGACTTTGACACAGCCATTCTAACTGTACAGAAGCTCACGGAGATGTGCAGGCTTCAAGACTGGGCAAGAGTTTAAGTGGCTCCTTAATCTAGCTGTGTGACACTTTATTTGTGAGTCTTTGAAAAAGAAGCAATTCAAGAAATATAGAATTTTATACAAATTTGTAAAGCACACCGTATTTAAAACATGTATCAGATGTGGAATGGTTAAATCAGGCCAATGATAGTCTATTTGGTGGTGAGAACACCTAAAATATGTTTAATTTTAAAGTATATGGTAATCGGCCTTGTCTGATGGTACATCTCTCAAACTTATTTCCTCTGTCTGGATGAATCTCTGTATCCTCCGACTGAGATCAACCCCACCTACCTCTCTAGCCCTGGCAGCCACCTACTGTTCTCTGCTTCTCTGTCTTTGGCTTTGGTAAGCTCCACATGTAAGTGAGAACATGCATTAATAATATGTTTTTATCCCTGGCTTATTTCACTTAACATACGGTCCATATGTCCATCTGACTCCAACTGACCCCCATCCATGTCCACACTGCACTGTAGAATATGCACACACCTTCATTGTCTATTCACCAAGATGGACGCCCATGTTACACTAGACCTGTGTACAAATTTCATGACCCTGTAATTATACTTTCTCGGGGAGTAATTCTTCAATTTTAGTCATACATAATATCTTTTAGTATTTAAATTTTTGTTGTTATTTCAAGACAGGATTTCTCCGTGCACGAAAGCCCTGGCTGTAGACCAGGCTGGTCTTGAACTCAGAGATCCACCTTTCTCTACCTCCCAAGTGCTGGAACTAAAGGCATGCACCACTGCCACCTGGCTAGATATTATCTTTTAAATTGGAAATCCACTAATTATACTGCAAAATTTTCTTAACAATATCACACATTTATAAATGAAGTAATCACTTATAGTATTTGCTAGAAAACACCTTTAGAAATATATCATCATATAGACCTTCCTCGATAAAATTACTTTTATGGGGGATACATCACTGAGAATTAGTTACTGGTCATTGAGTCACAGGATGTTAGCGCTAGAATGGATGTCAGTGATGATTATGAGCTAATTACAGGAGCAAATTTACCCAATTTCACAACTATTTTTCGAGAGAAGACATGCAAAGAGCCAAAGGGGCGTTTCAATATACTCAGGATCACTAATCACTAGGGTAATGCCAATCAAAACCAAAATTAGTTAAGAGCTCAGCCCACTAAGAATGGTGGATGATTCCTCTCGAGACTAGAGACCACAAATGTGGAACAAACAGAAGCCTTGTACACTCCTGGTGGGAATGTCAGTTAATATCTCCATAATGGAAAACAGTACAAAGACTCCCCAAAAAATTTAAAATAGAACCACTTTACTATCCAGCAACCTTTCTGCTAAGTAAACATTCAGAAGAAAGTTGGTATGCTGAGCAGACATCTTCACCCCCATGTTGGTGCGGCACTGACAAAGCCAAGTGATGGGAACTACCCGAGTGTCTATCAACCGATGAGCAGGATAAAGAAAATCCGCCTGCATACATAGTGGAATATGATCCAGTCATAAAAGAACTGAAGACTTGCCATTCACAGCAAGCATGGTTGCGAGTACGGAAATAAGCCGCACAGAGAAAGACAAGCATCACATGACCCCAGTCCTATGTGGTATATGAAAATTGATCATAAGATATTTAAGCATTGTGGTTATTAGAGGCTGGGGAGCCCAGGAAGGGAAAACTGTGGGAGGCTGGTCAGTGGGTAACAAGTCATAGTTAGAAAGCGATCAGAAGGCCGAGTAGCATCAGAAGGTGAGGCTCACCTTGATCCCATCCTTGGCTCCTTCCTGTAGATAGGGAATGATGGAATTATTCCACAGGTCAATGAACCAGGTCCGGAAGTCCTCAATGCCAATGGGACAGGACAGAAAGAAGCAAGGGCCTAGAGAAAATGACACAGCCATGAAGAAGCTTGAGAGCCTTGGTCTGTCCTGCCCTGCTTCCTTTACTCCTTGTCACAAGGCACAGAGGTGTGACCTCCAGAGCATCATAGGAAATGAAGAAGTCATACAGAAACATCGGGTGCCGACTGTCCGGCAAACCGATGATATTTACAAGGTGGGAATGAGACAAGGAGGAAGGGAAGTGTCTCAATTCCCTTCTGGATGCCTTCTCTCCCTTTTGCCATTAACCATGAGAAATGGGGCAGGGGGTGACAGCCTTACATTATAACCTATTTTATTTAATTAACCTATTTATTTTTAAGATTAGGGGAGGTCTAGATATGTTGCTCAGGCTGGCCTTGAACTTGTAGTGGGTCCATGCAATTTGGTCTCAGCCTACTTGATAGCTAGAACCACAGGTGCACACTACACTGCCTGGCTTTCTGATGTCTGAAGGGTTTTATCCAATCCAGAGCTGCGTCGGAAGGGCTTACTAAATACTCAAGTGGGTCGACTCCATTAAGCAAAGAGCACCTCCCTCCTGGGGGGGTAAGATACAAGACAGTTAACTGCTTCCAGCCCCCGCTCCCCCACCCTGGGGGGAAGCTAGACCCAGTACCAATGAGGAAATCCGAGGTGCTGTGTTTCTCAAGGAAGGTGTGGAGGTGATACCACAGCTTGGGCACCCAGTCCAGCACCCGAAGCAGCTCTTCCTTGTTAGCATTGACGTCACTGTCTGACTCTACCAACTTCCTCCGCAGGTAACGGACCAGAAAGCCATTGGCTGGCTCCACGTTGTTCGAGAAGGTCAGCATCCTGTCACCAGGGACAGAAAGAACAGAGTCCGGGTGTCAATGGGGACACTGCCAGGATCCATCCCAACAGTCTGGCCTTCCTCCTGCTTGTCTCCCACTAACACCCCCTTGACTTCTCAAGCCACAGGAGGTGACAATGGCAATTAGGTAGCAGATCTGGGAAGGCAGGGCTGAGTTTCAACTCAGTGGTCCTCAAATAACTACCTGGCTTCACAGAGTAACAAAAAAAAAAAAAAAAAGTTCTCAGTACAACAGCCAGCCAGGATCTCTTCTAGTCCTTCCCTTCCCTTAAAATCCTCTTGCACACTCTGATAAATAAGACCATCTACTTCCTGATGTCCCACAGCCTGCAAGGGTCTGCCTGTTCTCTCTTGCTACTTACAGCTCCTCTGCCCTCAAGCTCAGGATTTACTTATTGTTCTTTACAGATCCCCAAGGAAGGCCAGAAGGTTCATGCAAGGACACAGTTCTTACCTGAAGCTCAAGTGCAAGCCATGGTTGGGTGTCATTTTTACAGGCTGGTTGGTGGTACCTATAATATAGGGACTGTGGGAAGAGAGGGAGGATTCACTTAGAGCTGCCTTAACAGTTGCTGTGTGCCATGTGCACAGGCTTGGCAGCTCACAGACTGGACTGGGCTGCATTCTCCTCCCTTTTTCCACAGTGCTAAATGGTCCTCCCCAACCTTACCATTTGTGATACTTGCAGGTGAGGGCCCCATTGACCAGCTCACTGATGGAGCCTGCTTCACTCAGATCATCCAGAAGGATCACCAAGGGCACATCCCCAATTCCCGTTTCCCGGTCTATCTGGTTGGCTAGGTTGGAGAGGTACAGTTGCAGATCCTGGAGTAAAGACAGTAGGTGAGCCCTCAGGAATCGGCACTTGAAGAACTTGGAGAAGTTTTACTAATTCCATATTGCCCTGGGACCCTCAGTCCCTGTTGGATATACTTGTACATTGGATTACAGACCCACTCACCCACCCACCGTCTGTCCGTCCGTCCGTCCATCCATCCATCCATCCATCCACCCACCAAAGTGCTGGGGATTGAACCTAGGGTCGTGCACATGCTAGGCAAGCACTCTGCCACTAAGCTAAGAAACATCCCCACTAAATCTGGAGTAATCTATTCTGAAATGGCTTTTCACGGAGTTGATGTTACAACCTTCTCAGGTTGGGAGAGCCAAGGCTTGTGCCATTCCAGCTTTAGGGTACACTCAAAGAACATCTCTGGAGGAGATGACATGTAATATTTAATTCTGAGCACCTCCCTGCTATAGCCCTCGGTCTGATGGGAACACTGACAAGCAAGGTGGTGGGAAGAGAAGACTGAAGGGTTAAGATTGACAGCACCCGAAGGGTGTAGAGGAGAGGCTGCAGTTCACTGTTGATCGACTAAAGGAACTGAGGTAGCGGTGAGAGAAACTAGGGAGGAGGAAGGTATGGGCGAAAGAAGCTAAGAGCAAGCTGGGGCAGGAGACACGGCCTATAATCCTAGTTACTTGGGAGACAGGAGGATTGCACGTTCAGGCAACCTGGAGAGCTTATGGAGACAGAGCTTGGGGATGTAGCTCAGTTTACAAAGTGCTTGCCCAGCACGCACGAGGCCTTGTGCTTAATACTCAACACCGTGCACAGGTAACTGGGGCAGGGGAGAGAATGGTGGGAGGATTGCTAGATCCAAGCCAGCCTGGGCAAGACCCTGATTGGAAAGAAAGAAAGAAGGGGGAGGGGAAGAAGAGAAGAGATGACAAGACAGGGGCGGGAAAGAACATGGAGATGGACAGAAATGTAAGGCAGAGCTGTGGGCAGGGAAAAGGACTAGGGGCATGAAGGGCTGGGGAAAGGCTTGCGGGAGGTCTCAGGAGGAAGCCACCTTGCAAGACTGCTGGTGCATGTTGAAAGTGCTGACGATACCATCCGTGACCTCGCGACCCGAGCGCTCCACTAGGTACTCGGCTAGCCGATTGGTCAAGTAGGTCTTGCCGGTGCCACTAGGGCCGGAGAGCACCAGGCGCCGGTGCTTGAGCAGGAGGCTGATGTAGTGCTGCATCATGGGCTTGGGAATGAGCGTCTCGAACACCAGGCTGTCGACACACTTCTCCTTCAGACCTGCACCCCACCCCGGGAAGCATGAGTCTTCATCAGCCCGGAGGATGGCAAGACACCCAATGAGCTTTTCCATCACTGTCTACGGGTCCACCGGAGGAAGTCTGAGACATTTGTCTTACAGCTTCAGGGGAAGCCCCTCACCCCCAGCTTTAAAAACTTGGACCTCATTTTTAGGGATTCACTACGAGCTAGAGGAGAATGGGTAGAGAAAGAAGCCTGAGTCCACCAGACTGGATCTTACTGGTTTTTCCTATATTACCCAAGCTCCTTCACACTAAGAATTCCTCATCAATTTCTTGTTACATGAATGTATGATACATTGTTTAATGATCCTCTCCCGGCTGCTAAGCTATACTACGTCACCCCAAGAGACAAAGACTGACCTTTGAGAGCGACCGATATGTTATTGACACCTCGGCGGCAAGGAGGCATCTCTGGGGGCTCAGCATCCAACACTCGTTTTACGTGGCTCAGACTATAGCCGTGTATGGACTCAGTGCTTAGTCCCAGGGTGGAAGCTGGGTCCATTTTAGAAATGTAGTCCTGATGGGAGAACAAGAGAGCTGAAAAGACGCAGCTACAGATAGAAGAACCGTTAAGAAAAGACCAACTATTACAGGTAATAGGGAGGTGTAGAAGACCAGGATGTGTATCCTCCTATTCTGTCCTCCTCAATAAAGCACCAGAGGTGCCTAGGATCCCAAGGTATGGGTGACAGAAAGCCCCTTGAGAAGATGAGCAACTTCTCTGAGTGTGAGGATCATCTCACCTTGAACACTTGGAAAACGGCTTCATCCAGCATCTTCCAGTCAACCTTGCCGCTGACTTTGCTGCAACCCAGGAAGAACTCCTGCTGCTTTAAGTCCTGTAAGGTTAAGGTTGAAGCACGTGAACCTCAGCAAAGCTTGACACTAGAAAGGGAGATTATAGGACGCCTCGGGAGCAGAGTACTCTAGTTGCGCAGATATTTGGAACTCTCTTATTTTTTTTTTTACCCTGCACAAGTGTGATGGTACAGGTGTTCCTCTCCTTTATGAGCACAGCAACCCCCAGAAGAGGCAGGGGAAATCAGAATTTTAAGTTAGCCTCTGCTACACAGCAAGTTAAAGCTCAGTGAGCCACACGAGACCTGTCCTCCTTTCCCCAACCCCACTATAAGTCAGGGCTGGAGACATAGCTCAGTGGTTAAGAGCACTGACTGCTCTTCCTGAGGTCCTGAGTTCAATTCCCAACAACTACATGGTGGCTCACAACCATCTGTAATGGATCTGATGCCCTTTTCTGGTGTGTCTGAAGACAGTGACAGTGTACTCACATACATGAAATGATTCAAAACAAAACAAACAAAACCCAAACCATTATGAGTTAAGATATCATGAGTTCAAAGTGCATTCAGTACATTCAAGCCGCAGGAGCATTTGCTGGTTACTGTCATGGCTGGGAGCTGTGACTCACTGTCCTCATCCAGGGTTTTGTTATGCTTCAAATTACATACCACCAGCCCCAGGAATAGATGGAAACTCAAAATATGAGTAGTTTCTACTAAGCACACAGATTTCGGACCAGTGTAATCTGGGGCCATCTATATCATGCTGGTTCCTATGCTGGCCTTCCCTAGAGTCCCTTACCCCTTTGATGATGTGCTGGGGCGGCATCCGTACCACTACCCGAAGGGTCACCTCCTCCTTTGGACCGCAGGTGCTGATGCCATCCATGGGTGAAAGGTCTGCGGAGATTGAAAAGGACGGATTGGTTTTAAGGCCTCAGCCATACTTCGGGTGTACTGCTACTGCTTACTGACAGCATAATCTTCTGGAGTTCAACACCACCACCTCCTGGCTCGAGGATGCTGGTGAGACCCCTCTCTTCCTACCCAAACGAGCTCTTCTCAAGCAGGTACCTGTGTCTGTGAGACTGGGGCTGAAAGGGTGGCTGAGTGCAAGGCCCAGGGAACGGCGAGGGGACGACAGAGCAGATGACCCAGGGACCTGCCCTAGAGTGGAGCCCGAGGAGGGGCCGGGGGCAACCTTCAGCCGGTCATTCTCCGCTTTCAGCAGGTCCACCTCCAACTGTGGGCGGAAGAGACAGGGCAGGTGGCAAGGGTGGCAGAGATGTCAGGCCCTGCTCTCCCCTCCCGCAGCTCTGCCCACACACTGACCTGCATATTGTGCATGGTCTCTCGGAGCTGGTCCAGCTGGTGGGCAGAGTTGAGGGCCTCTAAGCGGATATCCGTAAGCTTCATCTCTTTCTCCCATAGTTCTGAACGAAGTTCAGACACCTCCTTCTTCTCTGGCTCTTCCTCCTCATTAGCTTGGAACAGTCTAGTGTGGGGGACTGAATGAGCAGGGGTCCTGCAAGAAAGCAAGAGTCAGCCTGGATCGCACAGAAGCACTGGGTGGTAGGGGACATTGACATCCTGGCCCACAGTCCTGTTTGCTTCTGTGTATAGGCTCCCAATTTGTATGTCAGGAAAGGTCCCTCTGTGGGTTTCATGTGCCCAGGGAAAGGACATACTTATGGCGTCATGAGTCAGGGTCTATGGACTTGCTGCCAACTCCAGCCAGCAGTTTACCAGGGTGGCTAGTGGACAGAGCACTTACTCGGTGACCTCAGTGCCCACAGAGGATGAGTTGGAGGATTTGATGGAAGGGGATGCGGTCTCTGTGGAGCCATGCTGTAGTTTGGGGGATGATGGGGCTGAGGAGTCAGGTGTGGCAATCTCCTCAATGTCAGAGTAGGAGGCTGACTTGGGACCCTTCTTAATACTGAAGGCTTTGTTGAAGGAGCTTCGAAGCTAGAAGAGAGCAGAGTCCAGGGAGAGAGAGATGTCAAGGCTGTGTGCTGGGATGGAGCAAATAGCTTTAGGGATGGGACTGGGACGTAGAGGCAGAGGATTTACTTTTATTACACCCACTGTGTGAAGTGTCGCTTGATTGGAGGCATAGAGTTTATCTAGAAATCAGGACTGAGCAAAAATTACAGGGCTGAGAAACTTGTCCAGTCCATGACACAAAACAAAACAACCCAAGCCCCTCCCCAGGTGTCACATGGTACACCTCTCAACAATCCAATTTCACTTGGGCTCATTATACAACAATCTATTAATCTCTTCACAAATCAATCAGAAATTGACAATATTATTCTGTAAAAATCCAGAGAAGGAAGTGATGGCAAGTTTCAGTTAGTATTACTTGTTCTCAGCACATAGCACAGTGGTTAAAACAACCAAATAAAAGATCTCTTTCCCCCTTTATTGTTTTAGAGGCTGGGTCTCACGTAGACCAGGATAGGCTTGAACTCAGTATATAGCAGTGGGTGGTCTTGAACCCTGGATCCTTCTGTCTCTACCTCCCAGGTTGTGGGATGACAGATGTTTACCCCCATGCCCACCTTTTATCACACTGTCTACTTTGCCAAATGTCCTAGGACAAGAGCCATTTCCCAGACAGTCTTTGGCTACGTGGGGCAATAAAATCTGACCACAGCTTGATTGACAGCTTGATTCTGGTGTCGATGAGCTTTGGGTGTTAGGGATGTGAGCTAGATATGCAAGCCAAGGACCTGACCCACACCCATTCACATGCCTCCATACACACATACACACACACACACACACACACACACACACACACACACACACACACACACACAAACACACACAGACAGACATGGGATGGCAGCAAGAGACAGAGAGTAAAGGAGAGGTCAAAGGCTATAGGGGACAAAGGTAAGCCAGATATTTGTAGTTTGAGTAGCAGGTGGTGGGATCTGGGTTATCTTCCTTTCAAGATGTCACATGTCTGAAGTTCCCCGGGAGCTTCTGGAGCTAGTACCTGCTGTGTGTGGACCTTCTAGGTGAAACGTGAGGACCAAGCTGACTGGGCCAAATGGGTAAGACATGTTCAGTTGGCAAAGACACATTATTGTGGAGCATAGCACAGGCCTTCAAAATACCACAATGCTCGGCTGTTTGTAGAGCCGAAGAGCTGAGACTGAGGCCAGAGCGGATGGACACTGTATCTTAAGGAAGGCATTCAGGCTTCCTGACTTCCAACCTGGTGTTTTCTCTATACCACTCTCTCGGGAGTTAGTCTTGTCTGTCTCCTTCCCTCTCTAGAGAGAAGTCCCGAGGCCACAGGCAGCCCACAGCGTGAGCCCTCTGTACACTTCGAACAGTAGTCCTCTATGTGAACTTCAGTATTCTGACAGTCAGGGCTGCAGGGAGCTTGCTCTGTCCCCAAATGCCTCAACCAGTGTATGAAGCAGAAAACCAGGATTCTTTGCTAAGGAGGGGGAGCTTTCTAACTTTCCTAGTACAGATATGCTAGTAGAAATGTAAGAGAAAGAAATGTGCCTCAGGGTGGCTGATAATGTCACCACCTTCCAGAGCACTAAGAATCCAGATTTAGATGACCAACCAGCTTCTTCATATGTGAACATCTGCTACATTCGGCATGTGTGTGTGGAGGTCAGAGGGAAACTTTGAAGAGTCCAAGCCAGGCGTGGAATTCACTATGTAGCCCGGGCTGCCACTGAACTCACTGTGTTCTTCCTGTCTCAGTCTCCCTAGTGTTGGGATTTAGGCATGCACCACCAGGCTGGTAAGCATCTGACTAGGGCAATAGGTTCAGTGTTACCCATCCTTTACAATTCAAGTACCATGCTGGAAGGTTAGTGCAGGGCTCACATGTCTGTTTTGAAGAGAAATTCTAGGCCATGTTCTCTTAACCTTGAACAACACTCTAGTCCCTGAAATGGTCTTAGAAGCTCCATGGTCTCTGGGGTGACAAGTATCTCTTATCCTGGATGAAATATATCCCTCACCTGTCTCCAGTTCACAGTATTCTAAAGCTAAAATTTGGATGAGGCCCAAAATGACTAGGCCTCTAGAGACTGTGATCCAGATAACCTTCACCCATTGGTCCTCTTCCATCTTGGGCTTCTACAGTGAGTGGGACAAAAGTAACAAAGCTCAATTTCTAGATTGCACGAGCTCAAAGTGTCTGCTTGTCACAACAGGTCTATCTTGGAACAGGGGAAGATGGCAGACAAGAGATCTGGATTTTGTTAGCATTTCCAATTTTACCCCTAAGCAGACCACTCCTCTGTCCTCATGAGGGGCAGCGTGGATGGACCATGCAGTGGAGTGAGTTAGGAACTGGGGCAGGTGGGGTTATGAGTGGCTTTTTTTTTTTTTTTTTTAAAAGAGAGGGTGCTTTCTCTGGAAACATGGTGGTGTGCAAAGGGAAAGAAAAAGAACAGGGAGAGGAACCGAGCTTCTTACCTCATAAACCTGGAAAAAAAATAGGGATTTGAGGTCAGCATTTTGGAGGAAATAAAAGGAAACAAAAATGAAAAGCAAGCTGCAGCAGCAACACTAATCATGCATTTCACACAGCTGGTTCTCCACACAGCTGCTCCTCCACACAGCTGGCCCCCCTGTGCACTAGCTCAAAGTCTGTGGCCAGCACTCTACAGCAGGGACAGGGACAAGACGCTCACTCTGGGTCACTCTCCCTTTCAGTCAGGCAGTACCCTACACCTGCGTACAGGTTGTAGAAAGCTGATCCAAGGCCAGTTTAGAGTTACAGGGTACAACACACATAACAAACCCACCTCTGGACCAGACAAAGGCAGCCTTTGGAGCTATATGAAGTCCTACAGTCCCCTCTCCAAAACTAAGGCAACAGCCCCGGGAGCACCTAGAGTGAGCTGCTTGGCTTGTAAATTCTCTCCACATGCCCCGCTCATGAATATTTTCTCAGCTTCTTCTGGGACCAAATATATTTGACCTCATCAGTAGGGAGAGCCCTGGGAGAGCAGATACATATAAAGGCTGCAGGGACGGTGGGGCAGGGTGTAGGGTAGTGGGGAGCTGACAATGGTTAGAGGAATGGGAACTTAGCAGATTTTTGTCCCCAGCAGATGTCACAGCACTGGCACCTTGTTAGAAGGGACCATCTCTCGGTTGATCCTGAAAGGGTCAGTTCCCTGCAGTGGGGTAAGTGACTCCTAGCACGGGCAGGTCCCCCCAAGCCTTTACCTACCCAACTCTTTTTCTTCTTCTTCTTGGCATCAGCATCCTTGCTGCTGCTGCCGATGCTGGAATGGCTGGTGATGCTGTTGAGGCTGGAGATGCTATCTGAGGAATTCTGTCTCTTGATCCGGAGTTCTATTGGTCAGAACAAGTGGGAAGATTGAAAGATGATGGGAGGTTTTAGAAGAGTCTAGCAGGTAGGGGAGAGGAACCCACCAACTTCTAGGTACACACTAATGTAGTGGATCATCCATCCAATGAACATTTATAGTTACAGTTATGCTTTGACACAGGAGAAAATGCAACCATAAAAACAGAACAACTATTCTCAAGAAGCCATCAGCCCAAGTTGGGCATGATGGTGCCCAACACTTGGGAGGAGTGTAAGTTCTGGGCTAGTCTGGGTTACATAGCAAGACCCTGCCCAAAGAAAAAAATAAAACAAAATCAAAACCACAATAAAAAGAAGCCCCAGTTTAATATAAGAAATAGAAAGATTTGGTTAGTTGTAAAAAACCTGGCCCTGAACACATTTATGTGGACATCCTCTGTCTGTCTGTCTGTGTTTTAGCAGAGTCCCACTCTGTACACCAGGTTGATCTTGAACTTGTGACAATCCTCCTGCCTTGCCTCCCAAGTGCTGGGATTACATGTATGAGGCACCATATCAGTTTTTGTTATTATTATTTTTTTTTTTTTGAGACAGGGTCTCACTCCTGTAATTGCCTCTGTAGCCCAGGCTGGCTCTGAACTTGTGGCAATGCTCTTGGTCCATGCCCTGCTTTATTTTTTTCACCCTTCAGCAATGATTAGCTGTCTTTTGGCTCAAGGTCAAGTATAAGCAGCCTTGTGCCTGGCATTTAACTTGACTGAGTTTTAGTTTATTGTCTGATAGGCAGGAAATTGAAATTCTCTGAGGTTTGCAAGAAAAATGAACCACTCTTCTTTAAAGAGGTGGAGAGGGAAGTAAAAGAGCCACTAGAGGAGATGTCTGAATATTGAAAAGCAGAGATATGTCAGATGGGAATGCTGAGAAAAACATTTTTGTTTGAAGAAAGGTATGTGCAGATGTCCTGGGTTCAAGCCCCTTCATAAGTTAAAAAAAAGAAAAGGAGCAAGAATTTGATGGGTATTTGACTAGCACAGGGGGCTTTCAATAGTTGTGAGTTCATCTATTAAGTTAAAACTTGTGTCTAAGATACTTTCAATAACAAAAGACAGCTAGAGATACAGCTGGTGGGCGAGTGCTTGCCTAATATTCATAAGGTGCCCGGCTCAATCTCAGAACTCTGCAAGGGGTAGATCATAAATCTGCAACAGTTAGAAAACTGTGCGTCTTGGTTTTTTTTGTACCATGCAAACGTATTGCCATTTTATAATTAAAATACACCAAGCCATTCCTGTTTAAGCACTAGCTCTGGTGAAACTTCTAGAAGTCCTCCTAATGAAGTTGCTTCTTGACCGACAATAGACAAAGGTGAACATTTCCAGCAGAAAGTCAGAATGTAGAAAATGTACAATTTCAAGAGCAAACTTCGCTTGGGAAATTCGAAATAGCTGGATATCCCAGACGGAGCACCTGCGGTAACAGATCCAATTTTTCTCCTCCTTAAAAAATACGCTTTGCTAGGTTGTTATCTGGAAGACCCGAGTGCAGGTGGGAAAGCGTCCACCTGTGTGGCAGGGATCTTTATAGGTGGAAGCAGGACAGAAGCTGGGGCCAAAAAGAAAAGCACACTTTTGAGAAGGAGGATGATGCCCTGCAACTCTGAAGGGCCAAAGATACATTCTTTCTTTCTGTAACCTGTCTTTCTGAAATGTTTCAAACACAAGAGAAAACTTACAACACAGGAGCCAGATACCCTCCGTCTAGTTCGACCACAGTGAATACTTTCTTACACCTGTTCCCTCCCCACTTTCTCACGCAGTTTGAAAATAATACCTGAAGATAAATCTCCCGTGAAAATGGCTATTTGCTCACAATAGCATTATCAGACCAAGGAAAACCAAATTCCTCCTTATTTAATAACCAGCTCCTATTTAATTTGGAATGCTTTCTGATGTGAACGGACAGTGTGTGGTTACTCTGGGGGAAGGGACGGTAGAGACCAGAGCACTCAGCTAGCCAGGGAATTACTACAGCAACCCAGGAAACAGCAGTGGAGATCCCCAGCCAGGACAGGACCAACACAGAGGGAAAGTGTAATTGAGATTGCAAAAGCACCAGGATGCAAAGGCCAAACAGTGAGGAGGAAACCGTCAGCAGCCCGGTAACCAGCTGATGGCAATACTGGATCTGGGAAGAATTGCTCCAGAAAAAGGGGTGTGTCGTGTGAAGGCAAGGACTTTCAATTTTAGGAATGTTAAGCTATCGATGCCTATGAAGTCAATTAAGCAGAAATGTCCAAAATACGATTAGAACAGAGGTCTGGAGTTCAGGAGACTGGGCTACATAGAAACAGTTGGAGGAGTGGGTTAAAACAAACAAAGAGAAAACCAGAAACAAGGGCTGGAGCGATGGCTGTTCTTCCAGAGGACCCGGGTTCAGTTCCCAGCACTCACCTGTCTGGTAGCCACACCTGATTGTAACTCCAGTTCATACAAACATACGTGCAGGCAGAAAACATCCATGTACGTAAAGTAATGAAAATCAAAGTCAAAACAAAAGGACCATTGAGATAATCAAGCTAAGCAAGTTCATAAGATCAACACTTGTTCTAGGACAGCCAAGGGTACAGAGAAATCCCGTCTCGGAAAAACAAACAAACAAACAAAAGGATCAAAACACAAAAATCAATAAGATCCCAATAGCAGACAGGGCTGCGGGACCATAATTCCAGCACTTGGGTGAGGTAGAAGCAGAAGGGTTTCTGCAAGTTTGAGGCTATAGTGTGATCTACACAGTGAGTGTGAGTGTACTAGAACTAGAACACGGCAAGATGCTTGTTAAACACAGACACATGCATAGCCCTGTTTCCTGCTGGCCTATTCCCAACAGCTCGGAAGCAGGACCAGTCTAGGTGTTCCTCAACAGATGGACAGATGAAAGAAAGGTGGCACATGTACACGGTGGAACTTTAAGCAGGCATAAGGAAAAAACGAAAATCTGTTATTTACAGAACTCTGGATGCAACCAGAAAGAACGTGAAGCCAAATGAGCCAGCCTCAGAAAGAAAAATACGATGTTTACTTTCATATGTAGACTCTAGATTTAAAATGTGTGTGTGTGTGTGAGAGAGAGAGATGTACGTAGTGCATGTGTAATGTGTGTGGCATGTACGGTGTGGTGTGTGTGTACGTGCGTGCATGTGTGCATACTCGAGGGTGCTTCTCAAAGCTGTAGGTAAGAGGTTCTCCTGGCCTAAAGGGAATAGTTCCTTTCAACAAAATGGGAGAAAACACACACGGACTGGATTAGGGGAATAAAGACTAGTAATGGAGTCTCACTTAGGATGTTTGTTTTCTTAAGTAAGGCACTGAGGGCTGTGTCCCCTGTAAGTCCCAGCGGTCAGCAGTAGGATGAGAAGAGAAGAGCAGGAGGGAAAGGACCATGGGCTGTGACAGTGGTAACACGGGCCTCTAATCCCAGCACTCAGGAGGCAGAGACAGGTGGGTCTGAGTTGGAGGCCAGCCTGGTCTACACAGTCAAACAACAACAGAACAAAAAAGAAAGAAAAGTGGCTGGCTGAGTTGTCCCACAGGCCTGGCTTGTGCCGAAGGGTTGGAAGTCTTGTTCTTTGTTGGGGATGGAACTCAGGGCTTTTTCCCGTTGCTAGTTTTATGTCAACTTGACACAAGCTGGAGTTATCACAGAGAAAGGAGCCTCAATAGGGAAAATCCCTCCATGAGATCCAGCTGTAAGGTATTTTCTCAACTAGAGATCAAGATTGTGGGTGGTGCCATCCCTGGGCTGGTAGACCTGGGTTCTATAAGAAAGCAGGCTGAGCAAGCCAGGGGAAGTGACCAGTAAGTGACATCCCTCCATGGCCTCTGCATCAGCTCCTGCCTCCTGACCTGCTTGAGTTCCAGTCCTGACTTCCTCTGGTGATGAACAGCAATGTGGAAGTGTAAGCTGAATAAACCCTTTCCTCCCCAACTTGCTTCTTGGTCATGTTTTGTGCAGGAATAGAGACCCTGACTAAGACACTAGTTAAGGCTCTATTACCGAGCTGCACCTCTGACCCCTGAGCTTCACTGTCTATAGCAAAGAGCACGGTGGACTCTGTAGTTTCCATCTCACTTGGACAGCAGGCTGACTGCTCCTTGGAGCACAGAAGAAATGACAATCAAGCAAAATCTGGCACTGGTGTGTAGACTGAAACTGCCTTTACTTAAGATTTGCTTTTTTTTTTTTTTTTTTTTTTTTTGGTCAACCTCAGAAAGTATCACAATTTCTGTCATTTGTACCTAGATTTGTCCACAAATATACGGATGCATGTGGCATGTGCGTGTCAGGAAGGCAGAACTAAGCCTCTCTAGGGAACGGGGGTGGGGGGTGGACACGAAGGGGAGAAGGCTGAGAAAGGGGAAAGGAGAAGACAGAGGGATAAAATATTCAACACGGAATATGTACTTTGTTTAAAACCTTTAAAAAGAGTAAGAATTTAAAAACAAACACAAAGGAGCAGTTCTGAGCTGGGCCTCGTGGCACACACCCATAATCCCACTTGGGAGACCGGGACAGCAATGTAGCCACGGTGCCAGGCTAACCGGGACTACAAGAGGCTGCCCTGTTGAGACACCTTTGACTGGTGTGGCTCTGGACTGAAGGCTGAGGAGAGGGTCGCAGGCTTGTGGAGATTACAAGTTTCCTCTGCTTGTCCTCATCCTCAGGACATTCAGGGTCATGTTCTGAAGCCCCTCCCTGGGCATCCAGACATCACACTGAAGAGCACCTACCGACCCTCTCCTGCCAGAAAGTGGGTATGAACGTTGGCGTGCTGTGGGCCCTGTAACAACCCTCCTTCCACCCACTCCCGATCTTTTTCAATTCCACTCTCTCTCTGGCTAATAGCCTACCTTTGGGTGTGGCTTCCGAGGCATTCAATGCTCCCTGGATGACCGCCTGGGCCTCAGAGTTCTTCTTCTTGAGAAAGTCTATAGTTTCTCGCAGATCCAGCAGCTCGGTGTCCTAAAGGAAATGATGGGAGTGTCGTCAGAGGCTCAGCAGAAACACTCCCAGGGAACAGGACACGGGTTTCCACTGCTCTCAATGGGAAAGGCGGAGGAACAGGAAGTGAGGAGCACGGGACACTGTAGTGACAGGCAGGCTGAGAACCAGGCATGCTCTCACCATCTGTGAACAAATGGTGTTGAAGATGGACTGGAGGAGGCACTGACTAGAGGGTTCAGAATCCACCACCCTGGGCCTCTTACCTTCTCCTCGGCCGTCTCGGCCAGGTGTCGTAGGCGGGATGTCATATTCACCAGGCTCTGCTCGAAAGCGGCCACCAGGTTAGCCTGAGACAAACACGTAAAGAACTTAAGGCTCTAGCGGCTGCAGAAGAGGAAAGAGCTAGCACAGTTTAACAGACTTCCAGCATCTCAGGGCTGACAGACCAAGGCAAACAAAGCTCTCGGTGGTTTTAACATTGATTTCTGCAGGCAAACAAGGTGGAGTCAGATAGGTTGTCTGGAATAACAGAGCACAGAGGGTGGGGCAGGCTTTTGAAGCTTCAGGGGAAATGGAGATCTGGTCCCCATTACCTATCAGCTGGGGTAAAGCAAATGACCTTCAAGTAGGACATATTTGGTTATCTCTTCTGCCTCTGCACCTGATTGGCTCCCCATTCTTATCTCACCCTAGATTTAGAATTAATGCCGTGTCTCTAGCAGGACTGGAGGGGATGCCAGTCCTTATGCAAACCATTTCAGGGTATTCCCCAGTTTGACCACTAGGGGGCAGGGCTACACTGGAAAGGGTGATGGGTCCTATGAGAACTCTGGTAGGTAGGCTGGGGAAAGGTGCCCAGTGGTTGGACCTCCAGCTAGCTCCTGGCAGCAAAGGGTATAGGGAAAGTGAAGGGGATGGGGTTCAGGAGCAGAAAAGAGACCACTCAAGGACAGACAAACAGCCCCCAGTGAGAGCAAATGGTGAGGTAAGAAGAAGCAGAAGGCTCTGGGCAGATCATTCACCCAGTCCCTGTGGTGTCTGCAGCACTGACCACCAAATCGAATTTCAGTGTCACTGGAGGCAATTTCCATGTTTCCTGTAAATCTGCTGAGCCCTGGGCTCTCAGGCAAATGCATGTCAGGATTAATTTATTTACTGATTAATTGCTTTAATGTATATGAGCACACTGTCACTGTCTTCAGACACACCAGAAGAGGGCATCGGATCCCATTACAGATGTTTGTGAGCCACCTTGTGGTTGCTGGGAATTGAACTCAGGACCTCTGGAAGAGCAGTCAGTGCTCTTAACCTCTGAGCCATCTCTCCAGCCCACATGTCATGATCTAAGCATGTTTTTTTTCACCTTCAGTCTTTTTTTTTTTTTTTTTTTTTTTTTTTTTTTTTGCAAAATTTGAAAGACTTCACTAAATTACACAGGCTGGCCTTGAACGTGTTGCCTTCCCGCTGCCGCAGCCTCTCAGGTACTCAGGATTTCGAGCTTGCCCTCTCAGACCGAACTCTCACCTTCTGCGTTCTGTCTCTCCTTTAAATTTTAAATGCTATTTTTGTATGGATATTTTTACCTGCATGGATGTCTATGTACCATGTGCAGGCCTATTGGGTACCAAAAGAGGGTGCTGGATCCTCTAGGACTGGAGTTACAGATGGTTGTGAGCCAGCACATGGATGCTGGGAACTAAGCACAGGTTTTCTGTAAGAGAAGCCAGTGCTCTTAAGCACTGGGCCATCACTCCAGCCTCCACCTTTTGTCTTCTTAATTTCAATCTTGTTTACTTCTAACTATGCCATCATATGCTTTTGCAGGCAGTTAATAGTCCCTGAAAATCTACTCAGAGCCCCTGGCCTCTTCATACATTTCTACAAGCACATCTCTCCCTCTGAGGAACTGAGCTGTCCTCTCTCTTCTTTCCTACCTCTCTTTTCCTCCATGGAACTCTGCTCTAATGCCAACCTCAGATTAGGGTGCCTGTAGGACTTCAGACCAAATGGTCTTTTTGCAGAGATTTTAGCATTGGAAGCAATATAGTGATCAGGCCCTCTTCCTGGCCAAAGTATGTCATCTTCAGCAGCTTGGCTGTTCCAATCAACATGGCATAAGTTTGGTTCAACATCAGGAATCCTAAGGAAAGCTCTGGGGCTGGGCATCACATCTCCCACTGAAGGGAAGGGTTTGGACCATTTGGCAAAAACCTGACTCTAGATTCAGAACTCATCAGACCTGGATATTTAGTTTGTCTTCTCTTGGCTAAATGGAACTTCCCATTCTAAGAAAATTTCTGGAACTAGCCCAGTCTTGACAGTCACGATAGCTGACAGATTGCAGTGTAAGTGAATCAGGCGTAATAATGTCCTCCGCCTCTCTGGCTGTTCTCCACCTCCCTGGCGCCTCTCCCCTTCAACATCTCCCAGACATGAATTTCTTAGGGTGTACAGGACATGACCTAGGCCACTAGCCTCGATGGGCGTGGCACAGGATGGTTCTTGTTTCTCTTCTAATTCTTTTGGTCTCAGAGACTTTGAGGCTTGATATGAGCTTCAAGCAAACCAGTCAGTATAGGACTTAGGAACTGGGGATTTGGGAAAAATAAAGACAACAGTCAATGTAGTAAGAGAGCTATTGCTAAAATACATTGGAAACATGCGGAATCTTGGTGAGCATTCTACCTGATTCCAAGGGGTAGAGGGGTAGGCTCAGGCCTGGCAGCTCCCCAGAGAGGGAGGGAGCAGAACAGAGCTCCCCAGAGAGGGAGGGAGCAGAACAGAGAAGTACTGCAAATGTGGTTATTGTGCAAACACTTGGAGAGCTCCTGGAGACCCAGCTCAGCTGTTGTTTATGCTTTTGGGGAGAAAATGGCTCTTATGTTCTCTGTTTGCAGTTTGGTCACGGGAGAGGAGCTACCCACATTAGATGAGGTAGCTCCATTCCTCCTCATCTCTCAGAACAGAAAAAACTAAGGTCTGGAGGAAGAAAGTCATTCTAAGTGGACATGTGGAGGTGGGTTAAATGCAGAAATAAAGGATGCTAGGTCCAAGGCTGAAGCTCAGATCGAATCTATGGTAGGATCGAGGCAGAGCCAACTGTGAACCACACGGGTAGCTAGAATGGGCTTTGAGCTGGCCTCATGGTCACCAGACAGAATTCTAATAACCGGCTCTGAGCTGGGTCAGTTGTGTGGCATCAATAAAGAGAAAAACACACCCCAGGGCAGTCAAAAGGATCCAAGGGCTCTGTAATTAAAATGCATTGCTATTTTGTCAATATATAATGGCCAATGGCAAGGTTGTTTCTGCCTCCCTGCAGAACCACCGGTCTCTGCTTTCCTTAGAAAGGTCAAAGGTTACCAGACAAAAACTCATCCATACCAATTAATTAAGGTGGGGGGGGGGGGGTTTGTGGGGGATGGCTCTTAGAGAAGACTGGGAAAAAGTGAAGAACAGTCCCTGAATCTTGTGTTGTAGAGCTGTGAATGAAACCTGTCCCCAGAGATCTAAGGCCTGGGCAGACTTGGTCAAATCACTTTCTCACATTGCCTCGTTAACTAGAGCCAGGTCTCACCCTGCTTCGGGTTACTCACATTGGCAGAGAGCTGAGATGTCAAGGTGGCCACTTTTTCCTGGGATGATTCCAGTTCCCTACGAAGCTTCCGAATTTGCTGCAAAGGAAGAGAGAGACAAACTACTGACGGCAGAGGTAGGTAGGTCATTTAGAAGGAAATTGGAGCACACGGTGATGTTAAAGAAGCAGAGACAAAGGCTTTGTATCCTACCTCAGACTGCATCCTCTCCTCAGCCTGAAGAAGTGGGCACAGAAGGAGAGAAAGACAGAAAAAAGCAGGCAGTTACTATGGAGGTGCAGAAGCCAGGCCCAAATGTCAGGGCAGAGACCGGAAGAAGCATGGTTGACAGATGCAGAGAGGTGAGTCCCCTGTCTCTTGGCCCTGCTACGTTCAAGTTTAATGTTTCCCCTCTAGTGTTTATCTTTTTTTGTTGTTGTCGTCTGTGTATTATTTATTTCATGTATGTGAGTACACTGTCACTGTCCTCAGACACACCAGAAGAGGGCATCAGGTCCCACTACAGATGGTTGTGAGCCACCATGTGGTTGCTGGGAATTGAACTCAGGACCTCTGGAAAAGCAGTCAGTGCTCTTAACCACTGAGCCATCTCTCCAGCCCTCTGGTGCTTATCTTTAGTCAACCTTATCATTACTGAGAAGGCTAGAGAAGGAAGCTGTTAATGACCTTCAAGGTCTGTTAGCACCTTGAAGGAATAAAGAATTAAGGTCAAAAACAAACCTACGAGTCAAAAAATATCTGAAAGCCAAATGCTGTGTGTGGTTCCCATGGTATACATTTGGTCAATTCTGTACATTACTGGCATCTTGAGAGTCTTGGGAACCTATTCATCTTGGGTGCTAGAAACACTTCCCACTTCCCACAGCAGGGAAAGGATGCTGTAACAAGGGGAGCTTCACTTTTCAAAAGAGGAAAAAAAACACCAGAGTTGCCTGGGAGTCGGTGGCAAGGCCAGAAAGAACACAGAGGACCCAAGACACTCATCTGAGTGTTCCAAGCTCTAGGTGCCACCCCCCAGACCCACTCCCATGGCCAGCAAGTGCAGAGACAGTTGTTCCCCATCCCTATCCAGTTACCCAACCAAAGGAGGTCCAAGGGAGCATGGAATGGTGGGGGCGGGGCTGACGGGAAAGGGACATTGATGGTCTTACTGAGGAGTACGTGGAAGAGGCACTGGAGGCCAGAGACAGCACCGAGCCATGAACTGAAAGAGAAGGAGAACACAGAAGGTTAGCAGGGGGCTCCAGGGCCCAAAAGTTCCTGCGAGGAGCCCAAAGCAGGAGTTTGGACTGAGATTCTGGAGGACATCTGGAGCAAATAGAAAAAAATAATAACACAGGGCACCCGTTCATATCCCAACAGCCCACAGCAGGCGACAATCCGAGGACAAGGTCCTGTGTAGAGACAGCCTCCCCCTCTCATCTATGTTCTCTGACAGCCTGGGCTTTGGTAGTCCCTGGCTCAGCCTCCCTGAGGAGCATGGGGGTCCAGAGAGAGGGGAAGGAGATTTTCATGGGTAGTCAGCATCTGGTCTGCTTAGCCAAGAAAGCACTTTAATCTGTAAAAAGGGAGGAGTCTCTTGTCAGGGCTGCTCAGAACCAGTATTGCAATTCTGCCTGTGCCTCCTCTTCTCAACCTTGCAGTGCCAGCCTAGGAGCCCGCAGACCACTCAGGTGGGGAGGGAAAAAAAAAACAAACAAACAAAAAAACCAAGTAGCGAATACAGCAGAACTCACTGCAAGCACTAACAGAACCCACACATGTCTATCAGGGGTGCGTCCTGAGAATAATAATGGAGGTTTCATGAACCCCACAGTCTTCTGCAAACACCATATTAACACCAACAATCCCAGGGCCAGCCTGGGAACAAGTCTTTGGAGCATTCTAGAAAGAGGACTGAGATGCCTAGATGTTTATATGGATTTAAGAGCTATCTTTTTGTCCCCGTTACCTCTTCTGAGAGACTGTGGGGAAGAAAGACCACCCTTAGAACAAGGAGGGCAGCTCTAGTCTCAGGGCATCTGAGGAGCTGCAGTCAACTCTCCCAAATCTTGATTCCCCTTCCCTGGGCCCCAGTGGTAGATGCTCCATCCCCAGCCCCCCGGTGCTAGGTGGTGCCACCCAAGGTTTCTGGGCCCCCAGACCCTTCAAAGTTATGGGAAGACAGAACTGAAATGGCCCAAGTTGATGTCCTGTGAATTATACATATGTGTGTGGTGGTGGCAGTGGTGGCAGTGAAGGTGGTGGTGGTGGGTGAGGGGACCCAGCAGAGCTGGAATGAGTGTGAACCGCGCTAGCATGAAGTCTCACCATCATCCGTGGGGTCTCGGAAGGATCCTGACCGAATCATTCCCTTGGGTCTCTCGGCCAGGGACAGGGTGCTCCCCATTTGGGAGCCGCTGTACAGCTCGAAGGCCGCCTCGTGGGTGGGGATGCTGTTGGAGCGGGTGATTCTTGGCGTGGTGGCCGCAGTGGGACTCACTGGAAGGACAGAGGGAAGGGGGAAGGATGTGGGAGGGGGGAGGCAGGAGAAGAGGCAGGGTCATCAGCTCTCTGGTCCCTCGTGGGGACGGAGCAGGAATCATTGAGAGGCAAATGGGAAGAGGGGAGGAGAGGAAGGAGCAGTAGGTGGGGCCGTGGGGGTGTGCAAGCATCTGTAGGTTAGGAGCGGCCCCTCCTGGGAAGGTTGGGCCCTAATGAAGGACTCCATGGTCTTCCTTTTAATGCTGCCTGCCTTGAATTTGTTGCTTTTGAAGGTTAGGCTGGGGGCCTGGCACCTTTCCCGAAACCTTCACATCACCAGGATGTGCTGATGAAAATGGGATGTTGTGGTTCTCTAAAACATCAGCTGTCTCAGGGTTGGACTGAGAATTTGGACTCAGGTCCGAATGAGGAAACAGAACGAGCTTTAGAGAGGCTACGGAAGCCACAGCCATGAAGTCTGTCAACCAGAGGCCAGCCCCACTTTTCTCTCCCTAGATCAATGCCTTTCAACGTTCATATCCCTGGGGTGCTCCCCTGTCTGATCTTTTGCCTCCGGACAGGCATGTGGATGTTCGCCCTTCCTGCCTATAAAGAACTGGGAAGAAGAAGCCACCCCACTGTCTTGGCCTTGGTGAACTCATAAGATGGTTACTATTTGGCCCAGCCCCTCATTCTACAGCATGAATGGCTTTTCTTCTTGTTTGGCCTTCAGTGGGGATAGAAAACAGGCTGATTAGCCCATGGAAGCCAGATAACGCTTCCTTAGGCACAAAGGACCCCCATTCCTAGTTTTTCTCAAATTCCCCACAGTCCCTGCACAGAGAGATGTTACAAGTTCTGCTGACAAAATTCACTCTGATGAAAGGAGAGATGGATTTAGAGATACAGCAAGTAACAGGTCTATTCCGGACTCGTTCTAAAGAGATTCCTATTAAACCAGCTCTGGCACAGTGCTTCCCAGAACCAGGGCTGGTGTGTGTCTGAGCTGGAGCCAGCCCCTCCTCCTGAAGCCTGTTTCCCCATGTTTCTGAGTCACAGAGCCACTTCCTTCTCTCCCAGCCCTTTCTTCTCCAAAGGCTTTAAAGAGGGTGTGGTGTGTCTAGGACATGTTTAGTCAGCCTGCCTTTAGGACTAGGATGGCCCTGGCTCAGCCAGAGCAGTTGGTGAATCTCGACTTTTCTGGAGAGGGACTTCACTCTGCAATCAACAACCCTCATCTCTCTTTGGCTCACCAAACCTGTAGGTCGGGATTACCCTCCCAGCAGCTGCCCACGGTAGTACTGTGCATGAATCAATTTTCTTAGGCTCGGGACTTTGGTTTCTGGATTGCCCAGGCTGTCATTCAGACCCTCTGATGCCATGAGGACCCTATAGCTGTGCCCAGGGGCAACCTTTCAGTTTAAGACCTTGGAACACTTTGTCTTCATCCTTAGTTTGGGTTGGAAAACTGAGGCACCATGAAGCAACCCCAACTGGAGCCAAACATGCCTAGTTTTGCCTCACTCTGCAGGGTGACCCCTGCCTCATCTCTTGCCACAGTGAATGATCACGGACACTGACCTATGTTGGTAAGTTGGCCCTTGGCACTCAAGGACATGGAGAGCGCAGGAGGGGACGGCAGCTCTGCCTGGTCATCGGATTCTGGGAGCCCACCGATAGTGTGAGAGTGCCGCCTCTCCTTGGTCTCCTCCTGGGACTGAAGCTGGTACCTGAAGAGGGAACAGAGAGACTCAGTCTGAGCTGCTATGAAGTGACACCAGAGGCTTAGCTGTGTGTGGGATGTCTAAGCTAGGCTAGAGATGGAAGGAGACTCTCAAAGAGGGACAGGGGAGAGAGGATTGGTCAGGGGCAAGGAATTGCAACTCAGGATTGTCCCGTGAGAGCTCCTGAAGGGGACAGAAAGGACGGATGGAGGCTTCGGAAATTCATCTGTACTCAGAGCAGGGCTCTACGGTGCCATATGCAGGCAGGTGACACATGCCCCACCTTCTGAGTAAGTCAGTGCTATCCTGACAGTGGAGAACCCGCAGTCCCTGTCCCTTGCCTCACAGAAGTCCACTGTGAGGGGAAGAACTGTATCGAGGCAGTTTACGGAGCTGTGATAGCACACAGGACTATGGTGGTTTGAATGAAAATGGTCCCATAGGCTTATAAGGAGAAGCATTATTAGGAGGTGGCATTGTTGGGGTGGGCGTGATGTTGGATAAAGTGTGCCACTAGGGGGTAGGCTTTGAGGTTCCAGATGCTCAAGCTAGGCCCAATGTGGCCCACTTGGTTTCTGTGGCCTGCTGAACTCTCAGCTCCTTCTCCAGCACCATGTCTGCCTGCACGTCAGCAGGTTTTCTGCCTTGACGTTAATGCACTAAATGTCTGAACTGTAAGCCAGCCCCAATTAAATGCTGTCCTTGATAAGAGTTGCTGTGGTCACGGTGTCTCTAGCCAACAATAAAAAACACAAGATAGAGACGAGCCCTGTGTGCAAATTCACTCCTTCCCTGACACCAAAGAAAGTGACTTGCTATAAAAACTAACACACTTAATGGTGAGTTTGCAGAGGGGTTGGATGGCATTTTTTTAGGACCACATACCCACATACAAATGATTGTCTAAGAAGGTCACTAAATTAATGCATGGGGCCATGGGTTAGGTTGGGTTGGGATTTTATCTTATTTAGCTTTGGAACCAACTGAACACAATTGCTTCTGCCTCCCACATTCTGGGATTAAAGGTGTGTACTACCTAGCTAGAATTTTTTTACAACAGGATAGGAGTCGTGGATATATATGCCATGGAAAACAAAACAAAACAACAAAACCCCCACATATTTAAGGGTTACCTGAGTCCTTTCTTGGGGAGGGTATTCCGATCTCGCTGACTGCTGTAGAAAGAGAAAGGCAGGTGAGCCCATGATGGAGTTTGGGAGTATGAGTTTGAAGGGTATATTCTCCAGGGATAAACTATGAAAGTCTATATGAACAAATGGTAAGATGGTCAACTCAGAACTTGGAAGGATTCGAAATGGTAAATGTTGCCCTCCTGTTAGCCATTTAAAAGGTCAAACTGTGGAAGGCAAGAACCAGGACATGAATGTAATAGGGCAGATTTTGCTCTTAAGAGCAAAAGCTAAAAGACAAACAGAACTAATTATGAGACTTCAGAGACATTGTTCTAACTTTGTGCAAAGCTTTCCTCATGTCCAAGGTGAGAGCAAAAGAAAAACACCCTGCATTTCTCAGGGAGTTACAAAGGAATTATTTAAAATGTGAATAAAAAATCATGGCATGGTAATGGAGGGAACCGATAGTGGCCCCAGTGAGTCTGAGGTAGGCTCAGCTCTGGCTCCACCACATACCTGTCCAATTGTCCAGCCCTGGGGCTTCCGCTCCAGGGCAGCTCTTCTGTGTCTTCCTCTGATGGGGCAGTGGGTGGGGTGGGGATGGGGGCAGTGCTGGGGAAGGCACTGGGCAGGCTCATTGGCATCTGGAGGGACTCCATGCTCCTGTGCAGGCCTGAGAGTTTGGGGTACATGCGAGTCTCCTTTGGGACACTGAAACCACTCATTAGCTCCAGGCCCTGGGAGAAGCTGGCTGAGTTAATATTGAGGATAGGTGCTGGGCTGGGGGTGAAGCAAGAAGGGAGAGGGCCCCCAGTTGATGAGCTTGGAGCATGCAGGTCTGGGACCTTTGAAGCAGGGGTGTCGCTGGAAGATGGCAGATCCAAACTGTTGGAGTTGACCTTGTCTAGGTTGGCTAGTGAGGGTGGCTTGACAAAGCTTTTAGCTGTGGCCCTGAAAGAAGTCAGAGGAAAGACAATATTCAGAATAAGAAATTACAGGGCAGCAGGTGTACTGGCTGGTTTTGTGTCAGCTTGACACAAGTTGGAGTTATCAGAGAAAGGAGCCTCAGTTGAGGAAATGCCTCCATGAGATCCAGCTGTAAGGCATTCTCTCAAATTGTGATCAAGGGGGAAGGGTTCAGCCCATTGGGGGTGGTGCCATCCCTGGGCCGGTAGACTTGGGTTCTATAAGAGAGCAGGCTGAGCAAGCCAGGGGGAGCTACCAGTAAGTAACATCCCTCCATGGCCTCTGCATCAGATGCTGCTTCCTGACCTGCTTGAGTTCCAGTCCTGACTTCCTCTGGTGATGAACAGCAATGTGGAAATTGTAAGCCGAATAAACCCTTTCTTCCCCAACTTGCTTCTTGGTCATGATGATTTGCGCAGGAATAGAAACCCTGACTAAGACAACAGGCGATCTTTTTCCAGTTCCCCTTTTTCTTTCCTGGCCGCCTACTCCTCTAAAAGTTTATTCTGATGCTGCTGATAAACCAACTGGAAGGAGGTCCAACACCCGACTTATAGCATCTTCCATCGCAAGGGGGACAACACGCGAATTTGGGGAACGTGCAGATAAACGTATCAAAACCACACGCGCAGGTACTAAAGACATGAGCGTTGACACGGGACAACAGAAACAAAGTGAGTTTTCAAACAGAGAGTTGGTACAGAGGAAAGACACAAAGGATCCACACAAAGATACAACGGACAGGCCATACCACATCTGGTTTAAGGCTGGAGACACAGAAAAAGAAGACACAGCCCAGCATGGGTACCTGAGAGGGGTTGGTGGCAGCTCTGCTAACTTGGTGCCTGGAGGGTGGCTTGCTTGGTTCTTGGGAGTGCTTTCTGGGGAGCCTATGCTCTTCAAGGAGATGTTGTCTGAGTCCAAGGCCACAGCCTTGGCTTTGGCCTTCTCTTTCTCCCGATCTGTCTGATTGACAGGGGCCGGAGTGGTCCGACCACTGGTGACCTTGGAAGGTTCCTTCAGTCTGGAGGGTGTAAGGCCACCCTGCTTGGTGCTGAGGAGGCTGGGATCAATGCTGCTGCTAACAGGCCGAGGTCCACTCCGCCCGGTCACACTCATAGAACTGGACTTGGCTGGCCTGGGAAGGCTGCGATATTGGATGTTGGACCGTGCCCCAGGAGCGAGAAATCCGGGCTCTACACTGTTGGACACATCTAAACTCGTCTTGCGCCCATTCACTGGCTTGACAGGGATCCCTGAGGACTTCTGGATCTTGCTGAGAGTGGCTGAGCCACCGGTCTGCATGACAGTGGCTGTGCCGGTAGCAGGGGGAGGCTTCTTGTAACCAAAGGATCCTGAAGTAGAGGGGCGAGCAATGCCCGAGGGCGGCTTCTTAGCATCACTCAGCCGGTCCCGGCCAGCATCGGAAGAGGAGCGCTGTAGTCCCGTGTTCTTCACTGCGAGCTTACCCTTGTCTGTAGCTTTGCCTTCAGGCTTGCCTGAGAGAGGGCAGGAAAGAGAGGAAGGGGTTACTATCATGATATCTTAAAAACACTTTTTCTTCTCTCTAGGGGAAAAGGAATAATTGCCTACATATTATAAAAATCTAGAGCCCTAAATATAGGCAAACGGGTACTGGATAAGCCGATACAGTTTCTTGCCAGAGGGCCTGTGGAGAGGAAGCCGGCTTTTCATTTAGGTTGTTTTCATTGTTTTCTGTAGGACAGTTTATTTTTGGTTAAAATGGCAGAGGTGACCACAAAAATGATCAAGAAGGAAGTCTGTCTAATAGCTGGTCAAGGAAAAACAAGGAGGGGACGCAATGAATCAGACAAGGCAATGTGTAGACACCAGAAGGAAATAAAGCTGTAAGAGACCCACGGGGCAAGCCCTGCGAACGACGTGCTTCTGTTGCTGCTGCTGCTTGGCATTTTGGGCTTTCGAGACTCTGTGTAGCCCTGGCTGTCCTTAAACTCAGAGATCTGCCTGTCTCTGTCTCTCAAGTGCTGGGGTTAAAGGCATCCGCCACCAAGCCTGGCTGTGTTTCTTTCTGTACAGCTGCTTAGCATATTACTTCAGGTAGACCTTCCTGAGATGCCAAGACGTACGCCTTGGGGAAGGAAAGAAAGAAACCTGTTCCTCGGTACACTGTCTCTCTCCAGTTCATCTGATCAGCTGTGTGATTCTAACTCAGCCAGCTGACCCCTGAGTTATTCCCAACTCACGAGACTATCCTAGAGGTCAGAAAGGATACTGTACATTAAAGCATTTATGCAGGGGCAGGAGAGATGGCTCAGTGGTTAAGAGCACCGGCTACTCTTCCAGAGGTCCTGAGTTCAATTCCCAGCAACCACATGGTGGCTCATAACCATCTGTAATGGTGTCCAATGTCCTCTTCTGGTGTGTCTGAAGACAGCCACAGTGTACTCATATACAGAAAATAAATATTTTAGAAATTATATAAAAAAGCATTTGCCATCATTCTAGAGGTTTGTGGTTATTAAGGAAAACCATCCAAAAAAGGTCCCGCCCCCTCCCTCCTGTATTCCAACTCACCTGCGACTTTGAGAGCACTCTGGGCAGTGTGAGTGATGGGAGAGGTGACAGCCACCGGCGGGGTCTTGCCCTTCTTCAAGGACCCTGGGTGTCCCAGGCTGATGGGTTTCTTCAGTTCTCCACCCTTGGACGAGTCATCACAGCTCTCAGGTCGCTCTCTCCGCCACTTTGAAGTCCCAGGCTCCATCTTCAGACTACCACTGTCGTACTCCAGTTTCTTAGGTGTCTTTTCCTCTGACTCGCTGAACCAGTTGAGCCCACTCTCCGCCAGGGAGCGCTTCTCTGAGTCCGTGCGTAGCTAACCAGGAGAGGGAAAGGCAGAGTAAGCCACTTTGGGGGGGTGGGGGGGCCCGGTGAGCTGAAGGGTCTTGATGATCCCACAGTGTTAAATCAACCAGTTTCCCTCCATCCCTAGGGCTCCCCATGGTTTCCCTCCATCCCTAGAGTTCTGGAGAGAAGATACTTTATCTAATCTCTAGGCTACTTCTCCAATCCATCATTCTATATAGGAGGGATGGCAAAATACAGTTGCAATGGGAACATCTACAACGTCTACGCAGGTCCCTCCTGGCAGATTTGGTGTTCACCTTGACCTTGGGGTCTAGATGTTTGCCAAGCCACATACCACTATTGTGGAGTTCCTGCGGGAGGCAGTGGGAGTCGTTGGGAGGGAGTTGAGTGAGGAGCTGGCATTGAACTCTTCTGAGCTGAGGTTGTCGGAGGCATCACTGAGCCCACTGCTGATGGAGCTGCTCTCATCCCAGCTGAGGACACGAGGGAGAAAGGTGAGCAGTTAAAACTAAAGCATCGCTAGACATAGCGTCTTATACGGATGGTGAACAGCTTTGTACCATTCTTCCAAAAGAAGGTTTGGGGCTAGTCCTGGGCTTGCCAATAATTCAAAGAGTGACTGAAACGTTCCTGTGATTTGATCTTCTTTTATAAAAGAAGCAGTTGGTACTTAGCAAGAGACAGCGTTCTATTTCCTTAGCAGGAAGCTATGTTATAAGGACAAGGAGGAGCTGTTGGGATGACACCATGAGTAAACCATGCTCTCTCCAAGCCTGACAACCAGAGTTCAGTCCTCAGGACCGGCATAAAGGTGAGAGGAGAAAGCCGACTCCAGGAAAGCTACCTTATGACCTCCACATGTGCAGTGTACCATGAAGACATCTTACATAAAACAGCAATAAACGACAAAACAACAAAGGAAAAGGCATTTTTAGATCCATCTAATTATTTAAAACCAATTTCAATGTAAACAGCCTTCAACCTTACAAGCTTCTATTTTTATTAGTTTATATATATATATATACCCCCCCCCCAAGCATATCCCTGTACTTTCTTTTTTTTAAAAAAAAGTTTTCTGGCTTTTTAAGACGAGGCTTTTCTGTGTAGCCCTAGCTGTTGTGGAACTCACTCTGTAGACCGGGATGTTCTTAAACTCACAGATCCACCTGCCTCTGCTTTTAACCCAAGTGCTGGGGTTAATTAAGGTGTGTGCGCCACTACCTGACCTCTGAGACTATCTATACCTAGTAACAGAGGTCAGACGAGACTTCTCTGCTTTTACTGTTGTTTGGTTGGTTTTACACGCTGGAGGTTGGACCCATTCTGCAGTCAAGGTCTCTACTGCTGACTTTTCTCTCCAACTCACACCTCTCTCTTCTAGAACTTTCAGACCTGGTCCTTCTCTTTGCCCCTGGAGTCAGATTCTGCGCCTAAGCATGGCTGCTTTTCTGGCAGACGGATCAGGTTCATGGCTAATTCAAGAAATATGTATCAGATGTAAGGTACTGAAGAGAGATGCCCAACATCTGTTCTTAAACATTTGTATCTGGAGCCCCAGGCCTGCATTCAAAATGAGCTTAACTATACCTTGCTATCTCCGTAGCTTGGTCCCTGTACCCTTCCTCAGTTCAACTTTAACAAGTTGTAGTCAGGAACTTTAATTCTTTTTTTATAGCAAGTTTATTCTAAATATCTAAACCAAACAGGCTCTGCATGTCCACCACCTTCTTGATCTATCTTTGTATGCTAGGCTGAGGCCTAGACCATGTTCACTAGTGAGCATGTGTATTACCAAGGATGGAGATCAGGGACTTACGTATGCTAGGCATGTTATCGACTGAACTATAGCCCCAACTAAGTAACTCTGTTCCTTCATTTCTCTTTCTCTTTCTTAAGATTTCAAAGCACGGTCTAAGTTGCCCAGGTTAGCTTTGAACTCACTATCTAACCCCAACAGATGCTCATCTTCCTGCCTCAGTCTCTTTAGTAGCTGGGATTACGGGCCTGTGCTACCAGGCTCGGCAATGATCACTGCTTTGTAAGCCCAAAATCTGTCTCCCAGGACCCTTCTTCCGAGGTCTCCTGTTCCAAGCTCTTCTTAAAAGGATCTTTAGCTTTCACTTTGGCTAGAGAGTCTTGAACTGAACACAAGAGTTTCACAGGCTCCATAAACTCGCTACATGTGAGTGTCTGTTTATGCTTTTGGAATTGATCTCTAAGTCTTATATCAGTTCAGAATGGGTTTGTTTACCAGCTTCGCACACGTCCAAAGGCTGGAGGGACTTTGTGCGTGCGAATTTGCCGGTAACTGGAATAGGTTTCTTTTCTAATTTATTTTGAATTTCAGATCATGGAACAGAAATCAGACATACAAGTCTAGGAGCCTGGCCTGGATTTCTGCTGGCTTTCCTCTAATTCATGTACTGGGAATAAGAGAGTGGGTGGTTTAGCCATTTGGCTTGGTTGCTCTGTAGTGATTTAGCCAAATACATTGAGAAACAGCAGAGAAAACATGGGGATTAGGACACACTGCAAAGTTATTTAGATTTTACTACCATTAAATACAGCCGTTACTGAATGACCCTGTGTCCAATATTAAGTCTCCCTTTTATCCAGGGTTGAGACGACACACAGCCCTTTTTTGCAGAAGGGTGCTGAGGAAAGATCAGTGCTGACTCAATGGTCCTATCAACTCTTATGGGCTCAGATAAGATCTCTGGCAGGCAAACAAAGGAACCATTCACAGAGTGTTCTCTTAGGTCAGAGACAGAGGAAGCCCGGAGTACTGAATCTTTCATCTGAGATTAATTATTGGTAATCAAGGGCCTTCAGCAGGGACAGCTCTCTGTGGAAGGGTTCTGTAGGAATCCAGAACCTTCGCTTGCTGGCCATTGTGATGAGACCAGCACCAAATGGCAGCAGGGAGTTTCCTCTTGTTCTTTGATGTATTTGCTTGTTTATTTTCTGTGTATGGGTGTTTTGTCAGCATGCCTGTCTGTGCCGTACGCACACAGGGTGCCCACAGAATCCTGAAGAGGGTGCTGGATCCGTGGGACTGGAGTTACTACAGATGGTTGTGAGCTGTCGTGTGGGTGCTGAGGATTAAACCCAGGCTCCTTGGAAGAGCAGCCAGTGCTCTTAAACTCTGAGCCATCTCTCTATTTCCAAAGCTCTTTCCTACATCAAAACAAAACCCCAAAACTAAAATTACCAGAGAAGGCTACATAGGAGTTTAAAAAACAAATTTCCCAGCAAATTTGCAGGTTGTACAAGGGAAAATTCTGCTGTTTGCCACCTAAGGCTTAAGTACCTCTATTGGGGGTACTCAGCGGGAGAGAGCATATTTCTTGTCTTAAAAACATTTAGAAAAGTAACATTGTTCCTTTCTTGCTTTTTTCTCCTCTGTCTTTCAAGTTAACTTTGCCCATCCTTTGTGTGTTTAGAGTCTCTGCCCATCTCTGTCCTTTAGCTGTTTGCTCACCATCTGACCCCTGGGAGCTGACTCTGTGGGGCCACGCCCCGACACGACAGACTGGCTACTTAAACTAGACATTATCCCTGGGTTTTGCTTTCCTGTGCTGTCCCAAGTCCTGATCTTGCCTTCACTCCCCAAAGTTTTGTTTTTGATGATTTTTTGCTTCCTTCTTCAATTCTCTTCTAGAATGTCTTTTATACAAACAATGGGTTTCTAGACTATACTCCCGAGTTTCTTAAGCTTTTCTTTGGAGGAGGGGTGGCTTCTGAAACAGGGTTTCTCTTAAGTAGCCCTGACTATTCTGGAACTAGCTCTGTAGACCAGGCTGGCCTTGAACTCAGAGATCCACCTGCCTCTGCCTCCCGAGTGCTGGGATTAAAAGGTTTGCACCACCACTGCCTGGCTGTCTTAAGTTTAGTGCTACTTTTCAAACAGAAGTTTATCCTCCCAGACTTTTAATTTCTATTACAGTGTTTTTAACTTCTTGGGGTTCTTTCAAGAATCCATATTTGACATCTTCTCTCAGCTCTCAGTCTGAGTGCTTCTTCGCTTACTGGGAAGAGAGGGTTACAACCTCTCCTCAGATTCCCATACCACAGTGCTTCGTTCTATCTGCATCGGTTTTCCCGAGTTAGCCTGGGCTACACAGTGCTTCGTTCTATCTGCATCGGTTAACCCGAGTTAGCCTGGGCTACAGTGGGCCCGTCTCTGGCTGGAGTGGGTGTGGGGTGAGTGAGGAGGATTAGAAGAGAGATCAGCAACGAGCTAAAACTGATGGACTTCTTTTACATTTTCTCATGTGTCTGGTGACATGTGACTGTTCTTTGTAAGACGGGGACACTGTTTGGACTTGCCACCGGTGGCTTCAGGACAGGAGGTACAACCGGACTGAGTCACTTAAGTACTTTTCTCTTGGGCTGATTTTCTAGAGATGACTCCTCCAAACTCTAACCTGAAGAAGGGTCACAGTCCGGTGTTCTGCACAGAGCTGGAGAAGCCGACCGGAGGTGTCAGCATTCAACTTGCAGAGCTTCCCTGGCTCTCTCCTGGCTTTTGTTCATATGCTGTGCTGACTTGTGTTAGAAATCTAAAAGTCCACACTCCAGAACACCCCACCACCACCACCACCACCACCATTTTCCTCTATCCAGAGATGGCTGGCCTTCTGCTGATGAAGGGAAAGGCTGCTGAAGGAGCAGAGAGGAGAGGAGAATCCACATGAATTTTGTGTGTGGGTTAACTAGTCTTTCCATTTCAGTCTTCCTGCCGACCTGATTACAGCGGCTATCACTTTGACCTGGTTACAATGGCTAACCCTACCACCTCGACCCGGTTACAGCGGCTAACCCTACCACCTTGACCTGGTTACAATGGCTAACCCTATCACCCTGACCCGGTTACAGCGGCTAACCCTACCACCTCGACCCGGTTACAGCGGCTAACCCTATCACCTCGACCTGGTTACAGCGGCTAACCCTACCACCTTGACCCAGTTACAGCGGCTAACCCTATCACCTCTCAGACTCTGAGCATTGGAGGGTGCAGACAGCACCACTGCAGACCTTGCTGCTGGCTCCCAGTCTGGCTTCAGGGCTCACAGATCAGTTCCCACTTGCCATTCACATTCAGCCCCCCATAGTCTCTTCACTATCAGCTCCCCCCACCCCGTCTTTACATAGGGTCTTTCCCCATATTTATTTGTGCGTCAGGGGGGAGGAGCATGTGTTAGATGCCACAGATCATGTGTACGAGTCAGAGGACATCTTGTGGAGTTGGTTCTCTTTTTCCATGTGGGTTCCTGGGATTGAACTCAGGTTTTCGGGTTTGGCAGCAAGCTCCTTTACCTGCTGAACCATCTGGGCAGTCCTAGATAGTCTATAGTGACTGTGATGTTCTTTAGTTTCCTGAGTGCTGGTGTTACCATAGGTGACAGTATCTGTTTCCCTCCCCTGAACCCCACCCCATACCCCTTTCTCCAAGGCATGGTTTCTCTTTGCAGTTATGGCTGTCCTGAAACTCACTCTGTAGACCAGGCTGTCCTGGAACTCACTCTGTAGACCAGGCTGTCCTGGAACTCACTCTGTAGACCAGGTTGTCCTGGAACTCACTCTGTAGACCAGGCTGTCCTGGAACTCACTCTGTAGACCAGGCTGGCAGAGATCTGGCAGAGATTCTGCCTCTGCCCCCCCCAGAATGCTGGGAATCAGAGACATGCACCGTCACTACCCGGCTTCTCTTATTCTTTGTATTAATGATTTTATGACTTAAGAGAAAATTCTTTATAATCATTTTACTTCTGTTGTAGTTGTAAAATATATATCTCAGATGATCAGCAACAAAATGTCCCAAATAACTTTTAACAGAACTTGTCCTGGGGAGTAGGGAGAAGGTATACCCCAGTGGACAGCTTCCGAGTCACTGAAGAGATGGCAGATTTAGGTTTCATGATCTAATCAGACAGAGACTAAAGAACCATCTAGAAGATTTTTTTTCCCAACTAAGAGCGATGGGAGAAAAGTGGCTGGATGGACAAGGTCCATCCTGTAATGTACGGCGGCTTATGAGGCAAGGACAGGAAACCTTTAGGAGAGTTTGCACAGTTTATCAGCATGACTCAGAGCACCACACAGTAAACAGCAGCCATTCAAAAGGGCAGGGAGAAAAAAAGACAACGTATATCTGGCCCCAAAGAACTCAGATAACGGCAAGCTATTAGATCTGTTGTTCGACAGACAGAACCCCTGAACTCACTCAAAAGCTCTTTGCTGCCTCCTTTTTTTTTTTCTCTCTCTATTTTTCAGTGAAAAGAGAAACCGTCCACCTCTCTGTGCGGACAGAACTGAACACTGAATGCTGTTTGGTCCTTTGGTTTCTCCTTTTACTCATCAAGCAGATCTCAGGTGGGGACAAGAGACCTGGGCAGCCACAAGCTAGACCTCAGTGCACCGGGACTCGAAACAGCAGAGAGACTTTACCATTCCTATACAATCTAATCTTTTCATAAGCCCAAACAACCACCCCCACCAGGCAACCGAGAGGCAGACGAGAAGCCCCGAGCAGCTCCTACAGATCGTCCCATGTCACTGTTATCTACGCTCAGGACAGAAGAGGAAATGACCGTGAATAATTGCACGAGGGATTAGGTCAAACACAGTCAGGATGATGAAAAATGAAGAGCTTGCCAGTCAGTGCAGGCTCAGGGTGCTTGGACAAGTTGTGAAGGGGTGGACGCTTTGCTCCGTAGGATACTTAATTCTCCCATCTGCTGGCATCCTATCTCCCAATCCCCCTATCCTCCCTTCTACTCACCCCTTCCTACCCCTCTCTCCACTGCTTTATCAAATAAACACGTCTTCAGTGTTTTCTGTTTTGCCCTGTCATCAAAACAAACAACAACAATGAAAAAAGCCCAGAGTCCTCAGCTCTTGCTCTCGCACCTGTCTCTGTCCCTAACAACCCACTGCCCTTGATTTGGTTCAGGGTCTTCTCCTCTCACATGAACCAGTGTAAGCCTGCCTTCCTTCCTCTACTCTACTGATCCTCCCTCTCACATGTGTCACAGTTTACCGGAGGCCTAATCTCCCTGGCATACGGTGCTTAGCAAACCCACCATTAGATCCTCCCCACTAATGGTAAAACTGAAACTCCACAGCTCACTGATCAATATATCCCTGAGCCATCATCAATGCACTATGGTGATTAAAAGCACAGAAATCAGAATCAGACTGACCAATAAATAGGTTTTAAGACCTACATGCTTTAAATCTCAGCACTCTGGAGGTAGAGGCAGGCAGATCTCTGTGAGTTCGAGGCCAGCCTGGTCAACTTAGTGAGTTTCAGGACAGACAGAGCCACATAGAGAAACCCAGACTCAAAAGCATTCCCCCACCCTCTCCACCCCCCAAAACTAAAGAAATAAATGCCACTACAAACTTAAGATAACACACACAGGGAAATGTAGAGAGGTTCATTTCTGCTGTAAAACCTTGAAATATGACTTGCCAAGTTAAAATATTGACATAATATGTACTTCCCCCACTTCTACTCCACCCTACTCTTCCATCCCCTAGATTCCTATTAGATAACCAACTATCTCACTAGATCTCAGGGAACAGAGGCCTTGCAGGGGAATCAGGTTCTGATCTCATAGCGCAATGATCTGGGTGTTAATGAAGATTCTGGAGTCCAGGCACTGTCCTGTGGTTTTCCCATCAGTGGACACAAGCTCTGTTCATCTCACATGGACATTTGGCCTTTCTTCAAGGTTAAGACCAAATGACACGTCTTCCACAGGTGGACACATGATCCTCCTTGTCAGAAAAATCCTCCCCCTCTTTCCTGTGCTGTATCTATTAGAGTACTCTGCCTGGAAGTAAGTTTGTACATCTCTTCAGTGAAATAAATTTCTCTGAGGGCTGGGACTGAATCTCGTCCATCTTGTTTATATGGTATCTTGAAATAGCATTTAGCTCACTTGTGGACTTGAATTCCTGGCTTCTACAAAAGTAGGAATGCAAAACCTCAAGGAAGGGAGTGGTGACTTTGGGACTGATATAAACATGACTGGCAATTTGTTTCCAAATAATAATCCCTACTGGGGAGTGGTGTTGCACAGGCCATAAATGTCTTAGAAGTTCCAGCTAACTGTTAAAACTCATTCTCTTCTCAAGAACATACTTAACCTTTATTAGAGCCTTAAGCACATTTATAGAGTACGTACACCTCTCATTGGCTAATTCTGACCTCTTGGTCATCTGCAGGTCTGTCTGCTTCTGCTGACTATTTTCCTCCTTAGTCATATGTTTCTGCTTCTTTTTGAGTCTTGTGGGTTTTTTTTTTTCTTTTTCTTTTTGTTTTTAATTATATGGTGATATTAAATATCTGAAAAGGACCACAATCAAATGGCTCAGAACAGGCACCATGAACCTCACAGAACACTTGGGTCTGGGTTTCCTTGTAGATTTACTTAAGTCAGTTCTCCAATGCAGGAACAAGGTGATCCTTTCTGCAGGGCTTTGCTCTGAGCACAAAACTCTGGGGCAATCTCACTGTATGGCAATACAGCCCATCCACTAGGCAGCAGCCACCAGCTTTCTGTCCTATGATGACATTTGTTCCCGGTGGGCTCCTTATACTCAGTGACAGGCTCTGGTTCATTAATCTTTCTTGACTCTTCTCTCCTGCTCTCAGATTTCTCTATACTGTGCTATGCTGCGAGTTCCATGGAGACCCTGTATACAATGGATGTGTGCTGGATGGGTCTCAGCTTTCTGCCCTGCCTTCAGGCTTCAGCTCACAGCGACAGGGTCTTACTTACGGAAGGCCTCCCAAGAAACAGTTAGGAGCGGGTACCCATGTTCTGTGATTAGGACGTCTATAGCCCACCCACAGGTAACTCTTACCTTTGTTCACAGTGCTTATCCAGTGTGCTCCTGTGAGGTAAGAATGCCATGTACTGGGCTGGAGAGGTGGCTCTGTGTTTAAGAGCTCTTCCAGAGTCCCTGAGTTCAAATCCCAGCAACCACGTGGTGGCTCACAACCATCTGTCATGGGATCTGATGCCCTCTTCTGGTGTGTCTGAAGACAACTACAGTGTACTCACATATAACAAATAAATAAATCTTAAAAAAAAACAAAACAAAACAAAAATACCATATACTGTGGTACTCTATCACCCCTGACTAAATCCTCCCCGAGTGCCCTCACAATAAAGAAAGCCCTTCATTTGGCTCCAGTAGTGAAAACTGATTACCCTTCTTATTTGCTTGCCCAGTTGCTCGCACTGACACCCCAGTCTCTGGAACACTCTGGTGCACCCCATCTCTGCTGTGGGATGAAAAGAAGGACTGTGAGGAAGAGATCCGCTCCACCAAACACTGCCCTGTTTGTGTCTGTGCAGACACGAGGGGACCCACGGGGCAGGGACTCTCCTCCCCTCTGGGAAAAACACCAGCATTCACAATGCTCCCAGACTTCTCATAGTGTCTGCCCACTACCTTTTGGGCACGTGGAAATAGAACAGCCAAGGAGGCCTTTGGGCAGCCGGAGGGCCAAGGGTGTGGTCTCACTAACTGAAGGGTGGACTTGCTTGTGGACCGCACAGGAAAAAATGATTACTTCAGTGTCACGGTGAAGTTCTCAAAAGCCACGCTTGAACACTGAGCTGGTTCTTCTGTCCAGAATATATATTCCTGGGCAATCACTAATGCTCAGTGGGCGAGAAATGTGAATATGGACTGTTCCTTTCTTCTCTTGATGGTAGAGAAATATCTAAACTACTGTAAGTTGTTTTCAACACCCCAGGCCCATTTTGTTTTCTTTGGAATTATCCTCAGGAAGAGTTTTGGACTTGGAAGTCTACGATGAAAGTATTCATGAGACTCTTAACTTCTTGCCTTCCCATCTAGCACAGAGGGAAGCTGACATTGCCTTACTAAAACTTGAAACAGGCTCAAGATAGCTGGAAGTCCTTTGACCTCAAAATGCACCCAACTTCAGGGAAGAAAATCACCTAACAATCCTGAAAAGCCAGAACTGGAGTAAGACGACGACTGACTCTTCATCCCTTTAACCAACATGGTAGCACTGTGCTCTGGTACTCGTACAAACATCAGATGGGATAGATGGCAGTCTCCTGAGTTATAGTTAAATAGGCAATGGTGACAAAAGAATTTAAAGCACCCTCTAGTCAAGCTGAGCAGGTGGTAAATATAATAAGCCCAGCTCTATAGTGCCCAAGGATCCACAAAGAAGCGGTACTTTCATAGTGCATGTGCTTTGTATATGGCTGTCATTGGATGGTACTAAAGTGAGTGAGTGAGTGTGTATGTGTGTGCGTGTGTGTGTGTGTGTGTGTGTGTGTTTATCCCATGAGATCTGCCCCTAAGATTCCAATTATCCTTAATATTTTAAGGGGAAACAGAAGTTACTAAAGCTCTATGTAGTCTGGGGTAAAATTAAATGCTTAAACTAAAAATTGACTTGTCCTCCCAAGGAGGCTAACCTTCCTAGCTAGAAATGAGGCTGTTCTTTGTGAGCATGTCTATGGGTCACAATAATACACTTTGTACTTTCTCTGGTCTTGAGATTTTCTATAGCTTTCTTATAACCATATTATATAAGAGTGAAGGTACAGATTTCTTCTTCATGCTACTTCAAGAATACTCTTGCTGATATATTGGGGTTAAAGGGGGGACCATGGATCAGTTGATACAGTGCTTGTCTTGCAGGCACAAGGACTGTCTGTGTTCAGGCCCCAGGGCCTATGTAAAATGCCAGGTGTAGTAGTGTTCTTGCAATCCCAGTGAGAGACTTTGTCTCAAAGGAAGTAGACAGCATTCCTGTGGATAACCCTCAGGATTGTCTTGCTCCATACCACACACATGTGTATATACACTTGCATGTGAAAACACACACACATACACACACATTAAAAACATGACTGATTTGTCTACTTGAGGCAGTTGGCTGAGCTGCCAGTGATCTTTGCACTCAGGAAGGTCAAGTGAGACCGTCTTAAAAAGTCAAAACAAAGCAAACAGAAAAAGAAAAAGTGTCCCCCCCCCAAAAAAAGTATTTTGGGGTGGGGTCTGGAAAGATAGCTTGGCAGGCAAAGGCACTTGCTGCTAAGCCTGATGATCCAGGTTCAACTGCTGGGAACTCTTATAGTGGAAGGAAAGGACCAAGTCCCACAAGTTGTCATCTGACCTCTATGTATGCTGTTAAAAACAAATAAATAAAAGCAAAAAAAGAAAAATATATTCTTTTCCAGATCAGGCTCAACTGGCCTGTAATCTGTGATGGTTAATATTGACAAATTGTCAAGATCTAGAATTACCCAGGACACAAACCTCTGGGGATGATGAAGGAAGGGTTATTTTGATTAAAGTAGTCTGTGGGCAGGCCTGTGAAGAATTATCTAGATTAGGCTAATCAATGTGGACTATATAAATATGAGCTGAGTGTGAGTTTTCTTCAAGTATGCAGCTTTCTGACTGTAGACAGGACCTGCCTAGTTACCTCAAAGTTCTGCTGCCTTAGCTACCTTGTCTTGATGGACTGCACCCTTGGACCATGAGCCAAAGAACTGTGAACCAAAGAACCGTGAGCCAAAGGACTATAAACCAAAGAACCGTGAGGCAAAACAAACCCTCTCTCCCATGTGTTCCTTGAGGCAGGTGTTTTGTCTCAGCAACAAGAGGATCAACTAGTACATAATCCTAGAGTTTAACAAGTAAAGACAGGAGGACTGTGCCAAGTTCTAGTCCAGTGTGGGCTGCAAAGTGAGGCCCTGTCTCAAAAAATTAGAGATGGCTAGGTAGTTAAAAGCACTGGCTGGTCTTCCAAGGACCCAAGTTCAATTCCCAGCATCCACATGGCAGCTGACAACCACCTGTAACTCCAGTTATAGAAGATCTGATGCCCTCTTCTGGCCTCTGTGTGCACTGCATACATGCAGGCATTTAACACTCATACACACAAAATAAACACAAATAAAAATAAGTCTGTAGGAAACTAGGAGAATGAAAAATATACTGTCCTAAGAGATGGATGAAGTAAGTCCAACCATATAAAATTTCTTGTAGGTAAAAATAATTCACTATTAAGTGTTTATTTTACCGTCTGGGTCTTATGTTAGCACTCATTTACTTAAAAAGTCTAGTAGTATGTTGTAAATTCTTTTTAGGAAGAGATAAAGTTATGAACTCTCAAGAAAATGACATAAAGAACTATTTGTCTCAGGCTGAGCCTAAGTTAACATATCTGAACAAGGGAACATGTTTGGGACTCTTAATTCAACCAATCTAGGATTGCGAAAAGATCTCACTATTCATTTGTCTTCTGTACATTCTTCAGGGAGGTGAGATTCCATGCCTCCCCCAGGGTGACTCAGAGTCACAGGAGATGGGTTGCTCCAGCGAACAGACTCCCTTGTTCATTCTCCCCTCTGCTTCCCTCCCATTTTGGTTTATTTTGGCTCCAGGTTTAAGAGTACACAATCCATCATGGTGCCTGGGTCTTGTCCGTGGTGACGGGAGTTGGCCGCATGGCTTGTTGAATTGTTTTACATTTCTCTCTTTTTTAAAGCAGCATAGTTATCTCCATCTGTGTTGACCCCGATGTCACGGGGTACCTGGAATGTGGCAAGTTCAAGCTGAGATTGCACTAGGGTTTCAAAGACTTAGTAGAAAAAAAAGGAGGAGAAAAAATAATCTTTACCAATAATTTTTATATAAATGCTATTTTAAAACAATATTTTAGATGTATTTGGAACACAGTTTCTCCCACTTTGCTTTTAAAAACTGTTTCTACTAGAAAGTTTAAGGTTACACACGGGGCTTGCATTTCATTTGGACTGGAAAGCTCTGTTCTGACTAGGAAGCTGCAGGTCGATGCGCTAGATGTCAGCTTAGAGGAACTGAAATTCACTAATGGCTGCAGCAGTCACGACCTGAAAAGGCTACACAATGCGGCTGAGCCGCATCTGTCCTTCTTATTGACGCCGAACGTGGAAGGAAGAACTGTTAGTGCACACAGTGGGTTTGCAGCCATGGTCTTCAGGGAGTATTTAGGAGGTTAACAAGGTCAGAGTGTTTAAAAAAAAAAAAAAAGATAACAGGGCTGTGAATGGCAGCACGTGCTGGTTCTCCCAGCACTCAGGAGGCGTAGGCAGGAGGATGGCACGTTACTTAGTGAGGCTTAGTCTTAAAGAAACAGAGAGGGAGACTGGGCTACGCTGGCAAGAGACATGTAGCGGTGGTGGAGGAATTAGAATGAAATTGGGTAACTGCGTGGTGCTCAGCTTTGAAAATGTACCAAGACCATCTATAACAATTCTTAAAGTCGGCTATCTCCCTTGCTTCTCACCCTCATGTGGACTTGGAGAGCAAGGGGGAGTGGGATGTCTGCTCCGTTACATGTCTGTGGTTTGGCAGGGACTGTGGCAAGCCAGGCGACTCTGGCCAACAGAGGCAGACAATGGGAGGGATGCATGGGTTCTGCACTGAGTAAGACAAGGCTGGCTGGAACAGAAGGACGCCAGGACCAGATTGTTTTGAGCTGGGAGTTCTGTCAAGTTTTGAGCAAAGGTAAAGATCACCAAGAAGAAACTCTGAAGAACGTAAGAGGGTGACACAGTTTAGCAGGAAGTGTACACTACTCCAGTCTCAGAAAACCAATGGTGTTAGTAATTAAAGACACTTTCTGGATTAATGACGTTCTCACTGCTGGGACAAAATACTCTGGCCAGAGCAACTTAAAGGAGAACGGTTTATTTTGCTTCGGAGTTGGGGTGGTGGTGGTGCATAGTTCATCATGAGGGAACCGCCTAGCTGGCTGAACCATACTGAATCCTCACTCAGGAAGCAGAGAAAGAACAGAAAGCAGGTCCAAGCCATATTACCTCCCCAACCATAGACTCCCTTTCTCCAGTGAGGATCTCTCTTAAGGGTTCTGCCACCCTTCCAGGCAGCATCACCAGCTGGGACATTTCACCTTCAAATCATAACACAGCCTAAGCCCAGTTTGAATAACAGAACTGTTTGACTCATCATCTTAGGTCCCGGATGCTGAGCCTTAATTCACAACGAATTAGGGATCCCTGAAGTCAAAATTGAGTCCTACTGATTTGTTACAGGACAGTAAACACAAAAACAGAGAAAGAAGTTACCATAGCCAGGGAGGTCACCACTTGAAGGTACCTGTTGCCACATTTAGAAACAAATTCTTGGGCTGGAGAGATGGCTCAGTGGTTAAGGGCACTGACTGCTCTTCCAGAGGTCCTCAATTCAAATCCCAGCAACCACATGGTGGCTCACAACCATCTGTAATGGGATCCGATGCCCTCTTCTGGTGTGTCTGAAGACAATTACAGTGTACTCACATAAATAGAATAAATAAATCTTTAAAAAAAAAAAAAAAGAAGAAGAAAGAAACAAATTCTGACCTAGACCCAACTTGGGGAATATTAAAAGGTTAGCTTTACAGAATTTGGAAATATTTCTGAGAACAAACCTAGCTAAAGAGAAAGTCAAGACAAGCCTACCTTCCCCAATCCTACTTTATCTTACTCTGTCACACCCCATGTGCTACTTTGCCCCCATTCCATGTCCTGCTTCCTCATCCTCCATAGCCCAACCCCTCACCCCCCATGTCCTGCTTCCCCATCCCCCATATCCTACTCCCTCATCCCCCTTGTCCTGCTCCCCACCCCATATCCCACTTCCCCCTCCCCCATATCCAACTTCCCCCTCCCCCATGTCCTGTTCCCCCTCCCCCATGTCCTGTTCCCCCATGCCCTATGTCTTGCTCCCCACCCTGTATCCTGCTCCCCCTCCCCCATATGCTACTCCCCCATCCCCTGTGTCCTGCTCCTCCCCACCCCCGTCATTCTGTTCAACTCTGAAATCGCAGGTTTTCCATTGCTGCTCTTTCCTTAAGTCACTCAGCCATAGTTTACAAAGTGACTGCCAGGGTTCCCCATGGCATTTAGAAAGGGAGTTGGTGTAAATAAACACAGAGCTAGCACACCACAGTGCAGCACCGGAGAACGTAAAGGCACTCTGACGAATACCAGGGCATATCTGATGGTCTTTTTGATGATGCAACAGAAAAGTGAGAAAACATCTGTAGGCCTGGACCCAACTCTCCTCAACCTGGTCAAATCTTCCCTGCTCCAGTTCCCACGTGCCTTTGCTCACTCTCCTAAAACGCCTGATCTATCTCAGTGGTGGCATTAGGATCGCTAGAGCCCCGGTCCTAGGTAGAACGGCACTTGATCGAATAAACACGCACGGTGTCCTGAAGATGCTTGACAGTCAGTCTGCAGAGCCAGGTGTCCTTCCGGTGATCTACAGAATTCTGTGCCAAGGTCAAGGTTCTGGGATCTGATGACACTTTAAAAATTTTAAGTATGTAAATGACCCAGAAACTTCCTTTAAACGTCTCATCTTTCCTCTAAAAACTCTGCCTTACTCATTGCATTTAAAAATTTTTATTTTGTTTTATTTGTGTGTGTGTGTGTGTGTGTGTGTGTGTGTGTGTGTGTGTGTGTGTGTGTGTATTCAGAAGCAGGGCCTCACTATGTACCCTTGGCTGGCCTCAACTCACTTCCTTCTAGATACTGACTAGTATTTATGCAGGTCCCCCCTCCTCAAGGAGAAACCTTAAAATTTAGAAATTTTTCTTTGGTGCTGGGGACGGAAGCCAGAGCCCTGAACCTGCTGAGCCATAGGCACCAGCACAGGGCTTCATGTCTAACCAGATGTTGTTTCAGACTGAATTACAGCCTCCCCTCCATTCATATAGTGACTAATAGAGATGGGGATGAGGTCATAGGGTAGGGCTCTAATCCCACAGGGGTGACATCCTATTGAGGATGGAAAGCCCAGAGCCTTCTTTCAGTGTGTGGTCATAGTGGGGAGGTAACAGTGTACAAAAGCCCGGAAGAGCAGCTCTACCAGAAACCAAGTCCAATCGCTGGTCTACATTATCTTATCACAGCAGCCTAAGCAGACTTCTACAAGCATTAAGGGATGGATAGTAACAGTTTCACGCAGACATTACTACCCCACTGCATTCCCTGATTCAGGCTAGTTTCAACCCGGAGCTTTCTCTATCCCAGACATTTATTTACTTATTGGGTTAAGAACTTACTCCGTAGTCCAGGCTGGTCTGGAATTCACTATGTAGCTAAGCCTGACCTGGAACTGATAGTAATCCTCCTGCATCAGGCTCCCAAATACTGTGCCATCATGCTTAGCTGATTTTAGGGCCTTTTTCAAAAATAAAGGGCTTACATTCATTTGTTTGTTAGTTTGTGTGTCTTTCTTGTCTGTCTGTCTGTCTGTCTGTCTGTCTATCTATCTATCTATCTATGCATGTCTGTGTGTGAGTGGATGTGCATACACCATGATGGACATGTGAAGGTCAGAGGTCAACTTCCGGGAGAAGGTTCTCTCATTCCATCATGTATGTCCTACGGATGGAACTAAAGTCCCCAGACTTTAGTCTGAGGTGCCCTTCTCACCCGTTGAGCATCTCCAGGGCTCAACACTAGATCTTTAATCACATCTCTACATCCAGAAAACAAAAGCAAAGGACATTCAAAGGCAACTGTCTGTTAGGGATGGGTAGAAAAGCTACAGTCCCGGAGCGTCAGAGTCAGGCTGAAGTGGAAGGAATTATCTGTCATTGCTGCTTTGACTGCAGGGAAATTCTGTCTCTCATTGACAAAATCTCAGGTTCTGTGAGTGCTCCCCAAAATCAGGTTCTGTGAGTGCTCCATGCGCTCTTACTCACCCGGCAGAGCACAGACGGCGCTTTGTGGGACAGAATGGATGTAATTGGATTAGAGGTATCGATATGTTTTATTGGGAGTTTCATGTGGCAGTGGGTAATTGTAGGGTAGCAGGGGACACAGAGAGAGGCGAGGATATAAGGGGAGACATGAGAGACTGTTTCCGAGATGGAGGTTAAAGCTTTGCCATGTCAGCTGGCAGGAGCACGGAATACAAAGCAGAAAGTTGAGCTGTTCAACGGGAGGCTCCTTAATTAGGACCAACTGTGGGTGAGGAATGCTGATTCCGCTGGCCACGATTTGCCTGCGTTTTTTTTTTCTCGGGTTTCAGAGATTTCCCTTTTGCGCCTGTCTCAAGCCTTCATTTCTCTCCTTCTCTCACTTCTTTCAAAGGGGCAGGAGCAAAAAATAAATAAATAAATAAATAAATAAATAAATAAATAAATAAATAATAATTAAGGCATTTTCTTCAGATGTTTCCAAGTCAGGAAACTGAAAGCCTTCAAGAAGCTGTAATGTCCCTGGAAATCCATTTCCAAAGAACGGGGGCTGGGGGGGAGGGGTCACGGGAACGTCATCAAGTTCACCTTTAAAACACTCGAGGAGCAGTCTGTGGAACACGGGAAAGGAGTTTCTAGCTCCGCTCGGCTTCATTCCTAAAGTTAGTGTTTGTCTTGCCCTCAGTTTCCCCAAGTAGAGACACGTCGCTTAACTCCTACTAACCAAAATGCACAGAAAGCTAAACATCAAGAAAAATGTGACGTTTGGGGTAGGGCAAGGTCGCACTATGTAGCCCTGACTGGCCTGGAATTCACAGAGATCTGCCTGTCTCTCCCTCCAGAGAGCTAGGGTTAAATGCGCTCAGGCCATGACAGTGATTGCTTTGGCTCTTGGTCTTCACTCTAGAAGCTGGAAGCCGGCATGCCCCCTTTTTCTAGAATGATGAACACGCTTGATGTAGGTTCACGGGGTACTTCCTGCCACCCCACCCCACTCACCCTCCCTGAAGGCCTTCCTTAGGAGTGCACCATTCAATTCTAAGGTCCCTGGTAAAGTGGGAAGGAGTGAGTCATACAATTGTTTGTGTTTCCACATCTCTCCCAAACCAACAAGAAATAAGAGGAAACTGACAATAATTTGAAATGTAGGGAAAGCTCAGAGAAGAACCTGGTTTCCTGTGAGGATGAGAAAGTAACTGTTTTGGCCTTTGCAAGGTATACAGTCTCTGTCACATATTCAGAAGCAGCAAGAAGGCAGTCAAGAGGGACTTGGAGACAAACTGCCATGCTCCCATATGACTTAATTTATGGATAATGAAATTTGAATTTCAGATTTTCCTTATGTCACAAAATAATCTTTTGATTTTTTTTAATCATATACAGATATAAAAATCATTCTTTAGCTTGCAGGCCATATAAAACAAGGCAGAGTTGGCCCAGTAGGCCAAAGTTTGCCAGTCCTGAGACGGATCCAAAAAGACCCCGAAAGGGTATAGTGGCACACACCTGTAATCTCAGCGCTTGGGAGGCGGAGTCAAGAAAATTCGTCAAGTTTGAGGCCTGGGGAAGGAGGGTTGACAGCAAAAACGTTGTTTCAAGAAACAAACAAAAAGCTCTAGAAACCAGAAGCTAAGGATTCCCCAATAGACAAACCCTGACAGAAAAAGCAATGACTCCTTAGCTTTCAACTTTTTACCAGCTTCTGATCTAAGATGTCCACAAGCCTCCACAGGACTGGCAGGAGTGTTACTGGTTCCATTTGACTCAGGAACCATGGGGTAGAGGAGGTGACAGGCACCAAAAGAAGCAAAGCGGCCTTAGTGCTGCCTGCACCTCACTGCTGGTACTCTGGTCTAGGAGCAGGTGGCAGCTGGAAGCAGGACGGAATTCAAGCATATTTGTGCCTCATGGGATGAACTGTATAGGGTTGACAGGGACGAAAGCCCTTTTTAGTTAGAAGCACAAATCCTGCTACATGGGCAGGTTGGAGGAAGTCGAGTGCCCATGTCCTGCACACGTTCCTGTTACACGCAGGGCAACAAATCAAAGTCCTGGGTATTAAAATTCTGTCATTCATCGTCACAGCCCACCTGGGTTAGCTCGAGTGAGCAGTAGGAGGAGCAGGCAGGGCCTGTAGGAGGGCAGTTCGGGCCCTCCATTCATGTCCACCAAGCATCCACTCTTAAGTCGTCCTGGTCCCTCCAAGAGCTTCAGGCCAGGCTACTGGTGTGAAATGCTGATCTGGCAATAAACACCTAGCACCTGAGAGCTGCACTCTGAGGAATGAGGTCTCCCACCACAAAACAAACCAACTGCCAGGAGCTCCCTTTGAAAACTCACCCACCATCTCCCTCTCCTCTCCTCCCCTCTATCTATCCCATACATCAGAACCCTAGGGTTTCTGTTGTCTCCTTTCTGTCAGGAAGTGGTCCCCACCCCATCCCCTGTCACAGCACTTCCATACCCGTATGGACAACATCACCAAGCTCCCTTGTTTAACCACACATTTTTCTATCTTGATTCCAAATACAGAGCTTGTGACTCATCCAAACTTTTCTGCTAATAATTACCCTAATGCTGTCCACATTTAATCTACCAAAGAAAAACAAAATAAGGAACTTTTTTTTCTTAAAAATCGGCAAAACAAACAAATTCCAAATTCAAAACCTTCATAGAAAAATCCTGCAGGCCGACACCTCGAGTCTGTCTGTGCACACACCACTATACTAAAAGGCGGAACTCCTGGGAGAGACACAGAAGTGTCTCATCAGGTCGAGGTTTAGGGAGGAAGGGTCTTGATTCAAGACAGGGGCAAACAAATTGGCAGTCTCTGATGCTTTGCAGTGTTCCTAAAACAAGGCCATCCAGACCCTGGGACTCACCATAACCACGTTTACTGAAGTGTTTATTGCAAGTTAAACTGTGTGTTTTCCATTTCAAAAACAACAGGGAGAAACCAGCCCACTACAAAGTCCGACTGCTTCTGTCAGGAATCTGTTCTCTTGAGATGTCTCAGGAGAAACTCTGAGAACAACCTTGGACAAAGAATGTCATTATAATACAAGTCAGATACTGGGGTCACACAAAAGTACTTGTTGCTCTTTCTCTAGACATAGAAGAAAATAAATATCGCGGGCGGGCAGAAGAGTCATAAAGGAGATGAAAGATGAACACACTTTACTATACAGCCTTTGCAATCCCCACCAGGATGACTTTGAAGTCCTGACCCCAGTGACCTGGGCTGGAGTTCTTCATTCCCAAAACTCCAGCAGTCTCATTTAAATTCCATTAAACTTATCAAGGATATATGCTGGCTGTGACCACAGAGATGGGGCAGGAGGATAACGATTGTTTTTCTCTCTTTGTCCTCTCCCGGGGCACTATAAACCCAGCAGCCTCATGGGATGCCAGGAGTCTACGGTACTTTGTGATGGAGTAGCTTACGGATCCCTCAGCTGGCATGCGGGTAGGATTATTTTCAGAGGAATGACACGCAGGGAGCTAGGAGAACTTAAGGACAGGCTTTCCCTCCGTCGTTGGGCTGTTTTTTTCGTCTGGATTCGACTGTCAAAATTTCCACTGTAGCACAGCGATGCACGTAAGTCTGAGATCCTTTGTGGGAAGCTGTTGTTCTGTTCACTAGAATCGTCGGGCAGGCCGGGGTGTGACTCAACTAGCCATAACTTATACCCAGTCGGTCGGGCTTAACCAACAGAACCTCTGCGATTCTGAGAAACATGCAGCAAGTCGACGGTTTTACCAAGAATGTAAGATAACTTGGTGGGAAACCACCTTAAATGATACGGAACTAAGAAGAGGACCAAGGGCACAAAGGAGCCTTCAAAAGATCTTTGTGCCACACTGCCCAGCATCAAGCAAGCTGACACCTAGGTCGCTCCGAATCCTGGAGTCCGTGGAGCTGTTTAAGTAGCCACTTGTTTATCTTTCTACTAGCTTGTACCAAGTCAATTTTCTACTTCTCTACTCATTGGTGCACCTTGGAAACCCAGTGATTATGAAGGACCCACTGTGAAGACTCTTCTTAATATGCTTCCTTTTTTTAAGAATTATTTATTTTATTTATATGAGTACACTGTCACTGTCTTCAGACACAGCAGAAAAGGGCATCAGATCCAATTAGAGATGGTTGTGAGCCACCATGTGGTTGCTAGGATTTGAACCTAGGACCTCTGGAAGAGCAGCCAATGCTCCTAACCTCTGAGCCAACTCTCCAGCCCCAATGCACTGCCTTTTTATAATCACCTGTGGCACTTATTCTTGTTAAAAGGGCATGCATTTTTTACATTATATTTCTAGTGGAATGGCAAGATGTGTGCTAATTAATGCAAATATATTTTGTGTGACTGTCGCCAGGTATCATTATTAAAACAATAATTACTATATGCTTCACGTTTATGTTCCTCTGTCAAGCACTCTGCTGGGTTCTTAAATGTCTGTGCATAGAGACATACGGGACATATACAGCCTCGTTTAATTTTCATATGGATCTTGAGATAGATACTTTACCCATAAGAGGATTAAAATTTAAGATTTCATGCTTAAGGCTGTACTATCAAGAAAAAAAAACATACAAGCTAAATATAAAGTTTGTCTGGTTCTTAACAACACATACACTTTAAACGCTCCCAACATAAGACGGATCACTGAAGTCAGGGTGTTCATTCAGTATCACTTCTGAGTACATTAACAGGCAGCTTCCCATTGCACTCCACTGGAGAGCAAAGACCTCGAACAGCAACGTGGTCTCCAGGCCAAATTTAATTTGTATCTCCTCTGTTACTTCGACACTTAAGTAGTCACTCACTGCCAGATTTGTGGAATTCAGAATTGTGAAAAGGCAAGGAGATTAGTTCCCAGACTTCAAAAAGCCCACGAACAAAAACGCAACGTGCTCGAAGCCGTGACATGTTCCTAGTAACTACAGGGCTTTCAGAAAATGGAGCTGTAGGAATATGTCACATCACTTGATAGAATCCTTCCACAACTTCCAAGGAGAGATTCGTGTATATTCTCATCACATAAATCTCAAAACTACATGTCCACCGTGGAGAGAAAACCAACTGTGCTCAGGTATCAGCCGGTGCCGCCAACCACTCTCATAAAGGCTTAGCGTCTGGCGGGCAGGTTATTCTTCCTGTACCTTTCCCGTCCAGCCTCTTCCTCCTAGAAAAGCTTACAGAGGAATTACTAGGTTCCATAATTCTAAGGCACAACTTTCTGGAAAGAAAAGCTTTGCAAAAGACTCCAAACACTACTTTCTTGTAGTCAGGGGAGGAGGAAGTGCTGGATCAATCTTTTCACATGTGGGATCACAATTCGGAGATTTCTGGCTGAGGTTGATGGTCTGTGCTCCCCAGGAGAGGAGGGAGGAACAGGGTGAACCAACAGGGGTCATTCCATGCACGGAGTCAAGCAAGTCCTCCCATGACCACCAAGAACTGGCTGGATCACCTGCATCTCCGCCCACTAAGATCAGGCTAGCCAGAAAACACAAACAGTACTTTGTGTTTCCATGGCCTGGTGCTCTAGCAGCTTCAGTTGATGTTGTTAGCAAGCTGGTTCCCCAAGGTTTAGACTTTGGGGTCAACTTGGCAGCCACCGCTTCCTAGGAAGTCCTGCCCTCTTGTCTAACAATATCTCCTGGCAATTGCTCATTGGTCTTCTTGATTCCAAGACAATGTTTACAGTGATGCAAAATCAGGAGTTGTGGTCTAGACTGTGGGAGATGATTCTGTATCAGGAAGTAGAGATCCAGGGAGTGGGGCTGTGGGATATAACCATGCCTACCTGATAGACATGAAACTCCTTCCCCAGTGTAGAAGAAATCCTACTAAGAGCCACAGTTCAAGAGGAGATGTAAAATCTTGTGCCTCACTGGATTAAAATGAGCCCAAAATATTTTCCCAGGTTGGTGGCAGATGTACCTGTCAGCTAGTTTTGGAGAACATCATTTGATGACTCCATTGAAGAATTTGGCTTAAGAGACAAACCACATAGCTAGGTATAATGGCACATGCCTTCAATCCCAGCACTCAGGAGGCAGAGGCAGGCAGATGCCAGCCTGGTCTACAGAGTGAGTTCCAGGGCAGCCAGGGCTATATAGTGAAACCCTCAAAACAAAACAAAACAAGATGGGGGTAGGGTGGAGGAGGAGCTGATATTGGGATGTAATGTGAATAAATTAATGAAACCAAACCAAACACCTCAACCAGATAAACAAAAAAAGTAATGAATTACAAAGTGTGTGGACTTTATATCAAGACAATCTCCAATGTGGAGCTTGAAAAGAACCCTCTAAAAGCTCCTTCTTTTTCGGGGATCTTCAGGACAAGGAGTCAAAATCTTGGCACAAAAGTAAAGCCACAGGTGCAGGCTGCTGAAGAGAGGTTTACAGGGATTGCTTTTTTGTCAGAATGCTGACACTGTGGGCTGCTAAGAACCAGAAGCAAAGCACTGATGTTTTTGTAGCAAGCATGTTTTAACAGACACCACACCTGCTCACCATTCCTGCCACCACAGAAGGAAACCTTGGGGCAGGACAGAAGCCTTTTCTGGTCAATGACAAAGACAGAAAAGAACAGTGTTGGGATGGGCTGGGGTGGAGTGGGGCGGGATTACTTAGCTTTGTTCCATTTTCGAGGCCCCCCCCCCCAAGTCTTAAAAACTGCTGCATGTGGTCTGGAGGAGGGATTTTTCTTCAGGGTGAAAATGCAGAGAATTTTGACATAAGGAGTCAAGTGAAGGCAAAAAACTCCGACTTAAAAGCGAACATCAAGGAAGTGGGGATTTTGAGGGATTATTAAGGAGCTGGCTTCCCTGCTTGGCCACAGCCCAGGATATCATCAGTCTGTGTGTGCAAAAAGGACAAAACTTTAGTGGTCAAATGTGCAAGGCCACAGACATTTCTTGACGCTTGCACAGTCACTTGATAGCAATACATAAAATAATACCAAGAGGTGGTAAGGCAACTTTGCTGGAGAATTACTAAGGCAATATGAAGGGTTCAGGAGCCACAGTGTTCTTGTCTGAAATGTGATTTAGACTGGGTAAACCTGAGGAGGTGGGGGGAGGGGGTCACACGAGGACTGAAGCTTCCATATAAACCCACTCACTGTCCTCATCTGTCTGTCTTTCTGTTTGTCTTCGGTCTGCCTCTTTGAACACCCCCCTCTCCCAGCAGTTTAAACAGGTATAAGGCAGGTTTTTTTTTAGGTTAAAGCCACCCTGCTCACTCCCTGTAAGTTTCTATTTAGGATCTTGTTTCCACATTAGGTAGAAAGAAAAATGAATTCTCTTTAAAAATCTCTGCCCTATGGGCCTTTTGCCACGTGTAAGAACGGATGTGAGGTGCACACAAGCTGTCCGATCTCACAAGCCACACCACCTCGACTCTTGCACTATATATGAAAATCAAACTAAGGTTGCTTGTAATGACGCCCCTCCTGCGCTGACCCAGGGGAATCACCAGGGTGAGGCCACCTGACCCTTTCTAAAACAAGCGAGAACAAGGAGTGAGGCCACCGGTTAACGTAGCAGGACACAATCAAGTTGCCCATACGGTAGAAAGAGCACAAGCTGCAGTGTCCTAACGTAGACCACAGGCTTAGAGAAGTTGCAGCAGGCAAAGAAAGCCACACATGCACTCACACCTGTGCTTTGCCGGGTCCTGAGCCACAGGAAGAAGTTTGCAGCTGCTTTTGTTAGCTGCCCTCAGATCTTTCAACTTCCTTTGCTTGGTACTACGCATCTTTCCTCCACACACCGGAACTTGGTGGGCTTGCAAAGACCTATATATTAATATATGCTAGTCTATATGCTAATCCAACTAGGGCATTTTAGATCACATGTCTGACTTCTGGGTTGCATCTGAATTAGTCTGTCAGTCGAGCCTTGAAATTCTCCTCCTGTCTCTCTTATCTTTGTTCATGTACTGAACTGTGGAGTGCCTCTTGACCTTACCATGTATCTGGCAGGGCTGGGGACTGAACCCAGGCAAGTGTTCTACCACTGTGCTTCATCCCCAGCACGCCCCTCCCCCACTTTTGAGATAAGAACTTGCTGTCTAGTAAAAAAGAAAAAAGCGCTTTTTACTTTTTACTCACTATGTATGTGTCCCATACACAGAATCTCCCTGCTTCCGTATCCCAAGTTCTAGGATACAGACATGCACTATCACAACCAGCTCGACTTTCTTCCATCTGTTCTGCTAAGAGTCTTCCCCACTCCACTGGCAACCATGATAGGAGAGTATCTCCTACACAGATTATGAGATGAGGGTTTGGTCAATATACTCCAGTTACTGATTCCAGTTACCTTGTTTCATCTTTTCCCCCCCTCAATGCTGAGGACAAAACCCAGAGCCTTGTCCTTGCTAGGCACACGCTCTACCACGGAGCTAAGACCCCCGACCCCTAGTTATTGATTCAGAATCACAGTGTCCATATGAAAATATCTTCTCCCAAACAGACATGGCAACTACAATGTACGTATCATAAAAGAAGTCAGTTCAAAAAAAATTTGCTAATTGTTTTCTTCATTTTATTATAAGTTCTATTTTGGGCTGGAGAGATGGCTCAGTGGTTAAAAGCACTGACTGCTTTTAACATTAGGCAGAATCAGGGGAGGTGAATATCCAAAGCTAGAACTTATTTTTTTAAAGATTTATTTATTTATTATATATAAGCACACTGTAGCCGTCTTCAGACACACCAGAAGAGGGCATCAGGTCCCATTACAGATGGTTGTGAGCCACCATGTGGTTGCTGGGAATTGAACTCAGAACCTCTGGAAGAGCAGCCAGTGCTCTTAACCGCTGAGCCACCTCTCCAGTCCCTGAAAGAAACTTTTAAAACCCCAAAGCCTCAAAATTTCTGGGGAAACATTTTTGCTGCCCAAAGAAAACAGTGTGAGCGGAGCACTGTCGTTTTGAAGAACTCACTATCGATGCTCTGTTGAGTTTGCACATCACCGGAGCCTTGTCCCAGAGAAGAATGTCTGAAAGACACACTCGACCACTCTTTAGCCCCAGACAGTAGTCAAACAGGAGGTCACTGAATTTCCCTGTCATGCACTGGATAGTGGGATTTAATTAAATAGAGGCTTCTCTAGTTACTCAATTATGGGCTGAAACTTAATTTAGCACAACTGCTTCTGTTTCTTACATTTATAAAACATGCAATGTAGCCCTTACACGGGGCAGTATTTATGCCCCATCGGCTCAGAAACAGACTATTTAAAAACTATTACATGACCATCTTTTTTCCCCCCACGAAATAAGTACTTCTCCTTAGACACATGGCACTTCTTCTCTGGGGAGACAGTCATGAGGAACCAGCAGGATTTTCTTCAGTTGGGGGAAGCAAACGGTTTCCAATCCATTCTCACATCCTAGACAGATCTGCGCTACCGAACAAGGTAACCTTTAATTTGAGCCTCCCTTTCACCCAAAGCACAGCCCATACATTCTTTCCTAATGTAAAGATTTCCAATAACAGCATAAAACTAGCAGTTAATAATAGGTCCCAGCATGTAAATTACAGTGGTCTCCAAAAATAAAGCTTCATGGGGGAAAAATGTGCAAGTTACCACTGTGAGGTAGACAGTCAACGAACAGAGTCCGCACACCACGGAAATCTGAAAGTGTGTGTAACCCAAACTATGCCTTTTCCCTTCCTCGCCTCTCTGACTCTCTGCCTCCCTGTCCTTATGCAACCTTCCAATTAAGTATCCAAAGCCTCCTCATAAGCCTCAATTTCTCTTACATTTCTAGAAAGCAGTAAGGGAAATTAAACGAAGACTAAGCTGTGGCCAGTTCTCTTCCTTGCACCTTACCTAAGGTAACCGGAAGTCTTTGGCTCTTTGTGCCAGAATGTTTGCTAAGGATTTTGAATATGTGCTCAAGAAGCCCGGTAGACTGGAGCTTTCTCAACAGCTCCCTTCCCCCCACTAAGATCTGTCCTTTTCAGTTATCAATCCGGAGGAAAACTGGGCAGGTTTGTCTAAAGGAATCCATTAAGAAATTCCAATGAAGAGAAAGTTCACTTGTCTCTGTAATCCAAGGAAGCTGAGTCTTCAGCCCCGCTAAGGGGGGTGGGGGGCGGGGAGGATCAGTGATCCAGCCCTGAAGGGCATTGTAATTTTTATAGTCCTCTGGCCTTCATCTTTATTTCAAAACCAACCGCCTTCTTATCTTAAGTCATTTAGTTCATGCACTGCTTACTCTCGGTGAAATATCTTTGTTGAGGGCTCTGGAGGTTTTCACTTGAGAGAACAGGACAGCTGAATGCCACATTGTGTACAGGGGTCAAAGGTCGATGTTGGAGCAAAAGCCCCACTAATGCATTGTGAAAGACCTTCGTTTTCACCAGCGAGCTCTCCATGCATGTGAAAGTAAGCGCATCTCTCACCTATGACAAAGCTTTCAATGAGAGGGATGAAAACAAAGGTGGGAGGGGGGGCTCCTTAATTCTTAAGCAATAAGTGAATGATGGAAGGAACTTATAAAGAAACCAGGTGTTCAGGGGAGGGAAAAGCATGTTTATGCCTTAGGCATAACATACTGAACACTCAAAGAATGAATAGAGAATAGGAAATTGAAAAGATTTAAACTTCTTAAACTCCCACCTACACACGCCAGATTCACCAAACAATTCTGAAAAGCGGACATTCTGTGTAAGTTCACAGAATCACTTGTAGTCCTGAGATGCCCTACAAATATGACAACCTAAGAATTTTTGAAGTGGTGTTGGCTTCTAATACTCTACAATAGCAATTTGCTTATTTGTAGAAAAGTCCTTACCGATGTGCTTTCTAGTCAAATGAAATGCAGTCTCTCCAAACTCTCACCTCCCAGCAGAGAAGCCCTCACATGGGGGTGGGGGATGGGGGTGGACTCAAGGCTGGAAGCTTTGGCTCAGGGAACCAATCAGTGATAAGGGTAGATTAGATCTCTGGGAGTTCCAATGCCCTCACTTCAGCACCAAAAATGTCCGCCCTCCAAAGTGGACTGGATGGACAGAAGACACTGGCCGGGTAGATACCCAGTGAGACATCTGCTCCTTCCCTACTTCTCTTAGAGGTCATTGTATGAAGCTTTCTTAAAAAGCGTCTTCTTCCTTGGCGCTGCCTGCGAGGTGGCTGCCATCTATTTTGCGGCATCATGGCTGCCCTCCGGCCTCTGATGAAGCCCAAGATCATCAAACAGAGGACCAAGAAGTTCATCAGAAACTGGCGCAAACCCAAAGGCATGGACAACAGAGTTTGGAGAAGATTCAAAGGCCAGATCCTGATGCCCAACATTGGTTACTGGAGGAACAAAATCCAAGCACATGCTGCCGAGCAGCTTCCGGAAGGTTCTGGTCCACAACGTCAAGGAGCTGCAAGTGCTGCTGATGTGCAGAAAATCTTACTGTGCTGAGATTGCTCACAACGTGTCCTCTAAGAACCAAAAGCCATAGTAAAAAAGAGCGACACAGCTGGCCAGAGTCACCAGTCTCAACGCCAGGCTGCGCAGCAAAGAACATGAGTAGCTGGCTTGTGTGCATGGTTTGTGTTCAAATAAAACCACAAAAACTGCAAAAATTAAAAGAAAGGAAGAAAGAAAGAAAGAAAAAGAAAGAAAGAAAGAAAGAAAGAGTCTCCTGAAAGCAAGAGGTAGAGCACATGCCTGGAATCCCAACACTCTGGAGCCTGAAGCAGGAGGATCACTAGTTCAAGGCCACCCTGGGTTATAGCAGTGAGATTTCCCCATCTCAGACAAACAAAAGTTGACTCCTATGTTACCTCCTCAGATCAAGAACAAGGTCAGTTTTTGTGATCTAAAGACACATATCTGGGGGGAAAAATAACAAGTTTGATAACACAGGAAATGAATGACAAGAAAATTACTTTGGTATTAACAAGCTTTTCTTGGGCAAGTACGAATGAACTCTGTTCTGAGGCTTCAGGATCAATCAGCCTGAGCTTTCGGCATAATCTTTAAAGAAGTCGGAGGAAGGAAGACTGAAATTAAAAGAAGAAAAAGTTAATCAAAAGCAAACTGGTTTTGTTTCTGGAGAAGACTCCTTCTTGCCATTGGCGGAAGCAGCAACAACGAAAACCATTCTGTCTATGAGGTTCTGGTGCAGGGTGGACAGGGGCTCTGTTAGTCCTTGCCACCTTGCCCTCCCTCAGGCACTCTAAACATCTCTGCCGAATTGGGAGAGCCAAGTCCCAGCAGAGCTCTCCTTGGAGGTGACTCTGGACATCAGCCAAGTGTCAGGGGTGTGTAAATATAAAACTGCACAATTAGCACTCCAAAGATTTTGAAAATGAACACACTAAAAATACGTCCTCTGGTCTCACTTGGGGAGATGAAGAGAAATAAGCCTTAGTGAAGACCCAACCTTGTACTTCCCAATCTCACTCCTGTTAAAGAGGAGCACCTCTTTTACCTCAGAGCAGAAATCCTCAGTGTGTAAAACCCTGCTCTGGTTGGCGGAATCCACCTGCCTCCTTCCTCCCTCTACTCCAGGAACAGTCTGAGTTGGAGGGTTTTCCCTCAATATGAAAACACTGCAACTCATCTGGTACAGTCTGCCTCTCTTCCACATTTGGGTGCAGGAAGGTCCTTCCCAGGGAAGAGCCTCGGGCACTCATTATGTGTAAAATCCTCACAGCCACAAGTCCTTGTACAGCAAATTACACAGAAAGGCGCCAGCCAACCTCAGCGCTTGCAGCTCAGAATCTCAGAACCCACAGGGGTTTCTCCTGCCTCTCTCAGCTCTTCATGCCCAAAACCCACGTAACACACTGTATCCACCGCCGTCAGCTTTAAAATGGGACAGGATTTTTATGATGCAAGACAATATGAAAGCAACGGCTTAGAACTTTTAAAATCTCCTCTAAACTTTAAGAATTTTCTAATCACTCCACCGTCAGCTTTTCTCAGCAATTTGCCTTTTTCAGCATTTCTGTGGATCTCAAAATAGTTCTGGTAAGAAGTGACTTTTTTTTTTAATTTAATAATTAGATGATACATTCGGGCATAAACAGACATGGAAATGCACCCAAAGCTTGGGAAGGAGTCCTTGTGATGGTAGGAACAGAGATGCAGGCACATCAGAGCGGCCTCTCAGCAGCTCCTACTTTCCGAGCAGATGTTCACTGGACAGGGGAACAATTGGATGCGTGCAGGGGCCTCTGCTGCATCCAATGCTCAAGCCATTTCTTCTCTTGCTCCTCTTCATCAAAAACAAAAAATGAAAAACCCACGACTTTATTTTTATTTTGTGTGTGTATGTGAGATAATCTTACATAGGTTAGGCTGGGCTTGAACTCCTGATCCTTCTGCCCCCACCTCCTATGTGCTAGGATTACAGGGGTATGCCACCTGCTTGGACATGCAGAAAAACATTTCAGGAAGACAAGAGTGGCATCCATGGCTCCAATTCCACCTTCTATTGCTTTCAATATATTCCCTGCCTCACCCCTGAATTTCCCTGGTATATGTTAAGGTCAGAGGTGTGGGTATGGATGTGAGGCTGACAGAAATAAGTATTCTGATTATTCTTGAATCTTTGGGCTGGAGTCATGACCAGTGTCATTATATTTGCAGAAGTGATATGAGTTAGAATTAGCAAGCCTAAATCTATAAAACAAAGAGCGGAAGCCAGGGCTTGCTAGAGTGAATTGTTATTTGAAACCCAGACACCAAATCGAGGACTTCTTTTGGGATGTTCTTATGGGCTCACTGTTTCTCTGGAACAGCAATGCTTTCCCCAAAGGTTCGACACTCTGGGGAAGCCTAGCTACTTCTATAATGATTAGCTCTGTGCTGATTCCCAGAATCAGTGTCTCAGAGCCGGAGCTCCCACAGCAGTTGTGCATGAATAAGCAATGATACCCTCCCTCCTGCAGGGACTCATGGGAAGTTTCTCAAGCAGAAGGTCTCTTTGATGCCCTGGGGTTTCGAGGTCAGAGGTAGAATTTGATGGAAGTGTCTAGGTTCTCTGGTGTGACAACTGAAGGTAGGAGCAGAGTCTATAAAGCCACATGCTGGCACTCCCTCCAGACCAGTTTTGCCTGCGATTTCCTACAAGGACCTGGGCTACAATGGCAAACATCTATATGGGTTGAAAGCAATTTTTATAAGTAACGTGTGTGGGGGGGAAACAGGTGCAATTACTGTACCTCCTCCATATTTAATTTCTAAGAGTGGAGGAGGAGGATTCTTAATGATAATAACACAAGGAAAATTAATAAATTAACATGCAGCTCATGTTAGCAAAAAGGCAAGTGTTTAAAAATGCATCCTGATTGCTGAGAACCAGGCCTTTTGTGGGCTCTACTTATTCAGAGCCCCTTCCCTAGAAAAGGTAGCTCGCCATTTTCTCTGAGGTCAGCTCAATGCGACCTAGGAGGAATCCGCAGAGTGCTGAGCCTAGATTTTAGAGAACACACTCATGGGGACCGGGTGCGCTGACGGGAGCTCTAAGTCCTGGAAGAAGCCAAGGATCAACAGTCCTAAGAAGCATATGAATGGGTTGACAACCGCTGGAATTGCAAGGGTAATAACCTAGAATTCATGGGGTCTATCTAAGTGGCAGGGTTTCAAGAGGGAGCACGGGGAGAGGGAGCAAGGTCTAGAATGTATACCCGAGGAACACAGAGCCTGGCAGGAGTTCAGAAATCCAGAATGCTCAGAGTAAAATACTGTCACTGTTTGTAAGCTGGGGACTGAGCTTCATGTTAGGTAAGGGCTGACCACTGAGCAATAACTCCAAACCTTCCGTTTTAAAGCTGTTAAAACCCTACTTTTAAAAATCATACAGTGGGCAGATCACCAGAATCAAAACCTGACCATCTAGCACAGTATTATAAAAGGATTTAAAATAACACGGGAAAATGTCCCCAGTCTAAAAAGTCACTTTCTCACACTGAAAGCCTGTGTGTTTACAGGAGCATAGAGCTCTGGGCCCACTGCCACAGAGTCTCAAGTATGAGAAGACACTGAGAATTCGTCAGTGGGAAGGACTGTATGGGTCCTGTTCTTTACACATTGTCTATTGGTCCCAGTGTTCCATAAACCCTCTTTAAACTGTGTCTGGGACCCAGGGCTCTCCCTCCCTCTTCTTTTATGCCAAAAATTTCCCTCTTCCAGAACATTCTCTACAGACTTCCCCGCAGTCTTTGAATACCCGTTGTTCCTTAAAATACTGCTCCTTAGTCCAGGTATAAATAATCCTTCATATTTCTGACCTGCTTGCCTCCAGTTTCCAGCTACAGTCAGAAATCAGCACTTCAATCCCTTACAGGTTAATTCCATTCTACTGAGGATCTGAACACAACAGGTAAACTTTCATTTCCTTTGTGGTAATTAAACAATTCTCCACATGGGGTAGGTCATTAATAACCATCTGCTAGTGAGTTTTCTCCCATCTTGTGTACCTGTGGTCCTTCAGTGGACAGGACTTGGCTCAATCTGAAGAGACCTGTGGTGGTTTGAATGAGACAGGTCGAGACTTGTCTCTGGTACCCTGAGAGTCTCATGCAGTTGGTCCTCACTTGGTGTTGCTGTCCTGGAGGTTCAGATGGTGCAGCCTTGCAGGAGAGGGGCTTTGAAATTAAAAGCCTGGTGGCACTTCCTGTTTTTTTCCTCGGCATCTGCTTGTGTGGAGGATGTGAGCTCTCAGGTTTCTGATCCTGCTGCCGTGCCCACTGCTTGCTCATGCTTGCCTGTCATGACGGGCTCTATTCCTCTACAACTGTACGCTCATCTGTCACGACAGACTCTTATCCCTCTAGAACCGTAAGCACAAATAAACTCTTTTCTAAGTTGCGTTGGTCATGGTGTTTTATCTCAGCAACAGGAAGTGTCTATTACATGATCCAAATGTGATCCAAAGCAGGTTAAACAGACAGTGAAAACTGTCATGAGCCCTTACAATGAGTCCCATCAGTGTTTCCCGTTGTCACCGAAAGACCACTATGAAATGACACACCTGTGTCACTTGAATAAAGGTCCTCAGATCCTATGAGCTGTACCAGGACAAATTAGCACGTCAAGAGCCAATATAGAAAATCAGATATAAATAGACTTGTTGGAGCGCAACTTCTCAGGAGGCTGGGGAATCTCATTAGCAGCCTTTTTTTTTTTTTTTTTTGTAAATAGAAAGTGACCATCCCCAAGGGGATCTGACTTAGGCTACAAGCCTCTTACACTTACATATCACAGGGACGAATGCTCATAGGACCAGTCAGAATTAGGTTTGAATTTCTGCTCCACTACTTACAGGCTGTGACAGAAGACAAATGCCTTCCCTTACTGAACACAAATGCCTTCCCTTCCTGAACACCCACTTGGAGAACAGTAACGGTCTCTCCAGTAATTTCAAGAAGTAAACAAGATAACTCTCATAAAGTACTTGGCTTGGTCCCCAGCAAATTGCAGGTGGGTGGACACCTTCCCAGTCCCTTCGTTTCCATTACCAAACACTACCAATCGAATGGCACCTGCAGTAATACACTGAGTAGGAAATGTACTTTTTAAGTTATATGTATGTAATATATGTTATAAATGTAGTTTATAATGCCTTCTGTCTCCCATGGTTTGCACTGATCATTTCTTGAGCTCAACATTAAATAAAGACCCCAGTGACCAGGCTGTTGCATATTCGTGTGCATAAGCACGCAAGGAGGGAAGGGGAGCCAAAGAACTTTGATGTTCTTTCCTTTCCAATATTTCTTCCCTAGCCAGTATGGTGGCACTTGCCAGTAATCCCAGCTCTAGGGAGGCTGAAGCAGGCAGATTGTGAATTTGAGGTCAGCCTAGGCTATAGAGTAACATTGTATCTCAAATTCTCCTCTTCCTTTCCCAGACGAACCAAGTTATCAGCAGCCTTTTAAGGTTTAAAGCATCACACCAAAGCTGAGCGTTTCCAGGAAACCCCTGAAGTTAGAATCATCTGACTGTGCTTTATTGTCAGGGGCAAGGGGAATTGGTTATTCCCTGGACTTAACTAGAGATGACACTGGCCTCTAGTCCCCAAAAGAACAAGCCAGAGGCATTGCAGGAGGCTTCCAGATGTCTTATGTCACATCATGCTCAGAGCTCTAGAGTAGGGGGGAAAAAAATCAGACACCAGTCTCAAAGGAGTCTGCCTCCGAGGTTGAATCTGTCCAACTAATGAAGCCACATTGACGGGGGACCCGGGCAGACAGTGTGGAAGATGACACCCCCTCATTACCCTCCGCTCTTCCAAAATAGATTTATGTCTCTCTAGAAAAGTCTTATTTCTCTCTTCCAGGTAGTTATAATGCCATAGCCCCTACAGCTATTCACAGGCATTTCCAAGGATGGTCTCTCCAAAGACGGCTGCTTCCTGTGTGCCTTCCACACGCCCTCGCCGCCCCGCATCCTCTCCCATGCTCTCTTGCATTTCTCACGGTTTGAACTGCAAATGCATTGACTTTTACATGCTTCTTTCTTATTACTGCATGTATACGTATGCACTATCTGTGGGAGTGCTGATACGCGCATGTCAGGTGAATGCATACCATGAAGCGCAAGTGTTGGTCAGGACAACTTTTGGACGCTGATTCTTTCCCTCCATCTTGGGATCCAGGAATCAGACCTGCATCGCAAGTGGTTTTTCCCCACCGAGCCATCTCCCTAGTCTGCCACTATTAACTTGTCTGTTTTCATTGCACAACTACAAGTTTCTGAAATTTGGGGGTCTATGCCTCCCTTGCTCACGGTATTGGATCCCCACTGTCATGCCTGACACCTAAGGGCTCACTTGGGTCTTTACAGTATGTTAATGGCTGGATAACTTGAGTATCAGGTCTTTGGGATTGAGCTATTTCTCTGGCACCAGTACAGCAGTTGACATAGAGCTATATCACACATGGTAGATGCTGAATGAGTATTTCTGCTTGAAAAACAGATTGAGGTTTAAGAAAAAAACAACCTGTATTTATGTACATTGCTGTTAAAATGTAAGTATGCTGTAAGTAACGGAGTATTTAATAACTAGACTATTAAAAACCTAAAGGTAGGCAATGGAGAACTTAAGGGGAAATGGAAGATTCTAAGTCAGAAAGCTGTTTGGAGTACTATACTGAGAAGCTCCATCCTTAGAACCTGGAAAGGGATGGGTAAAATGAAAAAAAAAAAAAACAGGCCAGGCATAGTGATACACGCCTTTAATCCCAGCACTCTGGAGGCAGAGGCAGATGGATCTCTGTGAGGCCAGCCTGGTATACAGAGAGAATTCTAGGACAGCCAGAGGTGTATACAAACACACACACAAAACTGTTTCAAAACAAACAAACAAAAACAAACAAAATCCACACAAAAAACAAAGCAAAAGAGAAAAAAAAAAAAGGAAGAGACACAATTTAAAAGCTAGGTGCCTCTTGGGAGTGGGAGGGGCTGCACCTGTTCCATACCTGCCCTGTGAACCCTTGTGTTTAAAACACTCTGGTTTCCACATTACCTCACTGTCCTCTCCACACCCCAGGGAGTAAGAACTAAGCCCATTTCACAGACAGAGCCTAAGCAGCTCTAGAAAAGTCTCTTCACAAAGTCAGTCAGCAGTGGAGTGACTTACAAACCAGGTCAGCTGACTTCTACACAAATATTCCTTCCACACACATCCCTGCCAGAGTCTGAGGCTAACCCAAAGCCTTGGCTGAGGTCTCTAGTTAGCCTCAATTTAGAATCTTCAGCATTTAGCATCTCCAAGGGCCTGGATTAGTGCCAGAGAGCACAGTCTCCAGTAATCAAAGGTAGCTAGAGTTGCTTCTAGTCAAGACAGACCTAGATGACTAGTCAGTCAGTCCCTGCACTGTGATCTTGAACGTATCTGCTTACCCTCAATCTCTTTTTTCCACTTGTGAGATGAGATGATTTAAAAAAGAAAAGAAGCCATCCCACACATGGGTGTCTATAATGCCCTTAGCCTTCACAGGGTTTAAAGCAAAAGGGAATAGTAAGGAAAGCAGACTCCCCAGCCTGCTACTGCACTTGGCCCTCCCTAAGCCAGGGCAGAGGTCTTGCAGGAGGTTAAGCCAGTGAATGAGGTTTGCCTGGGTTGTGCATGTCTAGCCTCGAGATCGTTCGTTGGTTTTGAGGTCCCTCACAAGGTACCTATCCTCTCAGAGTCTGCATTTGTGTCAAGCCAAAACTTGGTCCCAGGGACTTGCCCCGTGGCTCTGTGGGTTGTGTGAGCACCAGGGCACATTCCTAAACAGGTATTACTCACACCTGTTCCCGGGATATCCCTAAAGGCTATTTCTAGAAGCAATAGGGGGTGGGGGGAGGACTGGAGGTACATTTCTTATTTGAATGACAGAGGCACGGGGGGGGGGGGGATATAGTTCTCTCAGGGGAGCCTATTGTTTGGGGTGTGTAAGAAGCTGTAGGCAACAGCCTTCTGCGGCCAAGGCAGTAACCCTGGGCATCTCCACTAGGACTAGGAGGCTTGGGGCTAAGGGCAGATCAAAAGCTGGTCATGAAGCTTGTGAGGGCCAATTAAGCCATTCTCCTAGTATCCTTGCTGTCTCCTCCTGAGCATGGGGAAAACATCTCTTTGATCCCCCACTGGCTTCTGCTAAACATCATTTCCAGGAAGTTTCTAGCCGGCCTCAGAGCAAAGGCATGGATGGGTTAAGCTCCCCCTCTGTGGACCAGAGCCAGGCTAGTTAAGCTTTATAACTGGAGTGTAGCAATTCCTACACTTTACAGCATCCCCTCTCTCCGCGCATGTGGATGGTAGTAATCCACATTCAGCCTGCAACGTTTGGGCTTAGATAAAGAGGAAACCACAGCCCCATCCCTGGGGAGGCGTAATGAGACCTCAGTTCCCTGGGTTTTGGCAGACAGGTCCCACCCCCAGCCCCCCAGCACACCTGCCCAGAAACTGAGCCAGGTACTCAACAGCTGTGGCCCCAGGATAGGGCACTCAGCTTAACAAAGGCCAGGTTCCCTGAGGACAGAGTGACTTTTCTGGAAGGTGATGGGGCCTAAAAAGGGGACAGGAAAAACTATCAACTGGGAAGAAATTTTGTACCTAGAGAGGATGGATGTGTAGGAAGACGGAGTGATGGATATTGGGAGTCACTTGGAAGATCCTCAGGGGTTTAGCGGAGGTGAGGTGACAAAGCTACGGTTTTTCCAGGACACACCCCATGTGGAACAAGTAGAGTCCAGTTAGGGTGGTGATGCTTTTAGAGCTTGGAAGCTGTGACCCACCTTCTCTAGAAGTCAGTGAACTGTGCATAGCTTCTCGGAGGGTCTCACCCAGAGACTCTCCGGAGGGCCCTAAATGGATCTAGTCTCCATTCATAAACAATCTCACCAGTCATGGGAACAGACACTACGTTCCGCAGGCTTTGCAAGGCCTGTGTACTACGTGGTCAGGGACCAAAAAGTTTTTGGACCTGTGTCCACAGTTCAGAAGGAAACAGGCCTCCCTTCCCAAGCATTGACCATTTCTTGGCTCTTACCCTGCCCACCCTCTGCGCGAAGAAGAGCTACAACCTGGGGGCTCCCTCAGGAAACACCAGGAAGCAGGAGCATGTCTCTAGGGGGCAAGTCTGGGCTCCCCAAGAGAGCGAAGCATGCGGAGTGGGTGTGGCCACTGCACCTAGCACAAGGTTCTCTCAGTCAACCCTCAATACCCCCTAAGTCACACAGGTCTGAGGGAAACCAGTGTGGATCTGGGGATGATAGCCTAAGATAAGCTCTCAGGAAACCCAGAAAGTCCCAGCAGGCCACAGGAATGGACCACTTCTCTCAGTTTAGTGCACTTTCCAAACTAGCGCCAGGAACTTGGGATGGTGGAACTGTGGTCATTTTCACTTCCCGGTTTCAGCCTCCTCCCCTCGTCCTCACCTTACAGCGGAGGGCTGTACCTCACAGTGCACCCCCTTAACAACTCTCATTTCTTTCCCGTCCCCGGGACTCAGTCCCACTCCAAGTGATCCAGTCAACTGTAGGGTCACAAATTCAACGCCCCTCCCTTCCCCCCAGGTCTTATCTTTAAATCTCCCACCTCCTTCCCGGATTTAAAGCTTAGAGTTAGGTATAACGTTGGCTGAGTGGGCCAGAGCTATAGGCCCCTCTCCAGACACCGTCCTTGGTCCCTGAGGACCCTGACCCGGCTCAGCAGCCTCCGAAGCTGCAAATCACAGACCTCTGAGTTCCATTAACTTGTGCTATTGTCTGAATTCGTCCAGGTCTCCCCGACTCTCCCTCCAAGATCCTCTTTCTATACCTCTCCAGACCCCCAGCCCCTAACAGCAGCAAGCCAAACGGGGCGGCGCGGGGGCGGGGGGGGCAGCCAGAGGCTCTAGGGTGCTGGTACTCCTAGCTCTGGCAGAGTAACCGGACCATGATCCTCCTCCTTGCGGACCCCACACCACTGCCCCGAGGCTGTAGGTGCGGAGGAGCGGGAGCCCAGCTAGTGGGAATGGCTTAAACCGACTCTAGGCTTACCTGCGAGGGAAATTTGCTGTTCTTCCCGACCTGGGCAGGGGCAGATGAAGCATCTTCCCTGGCTCAGTCAACCATTCAGTGAATGAACACCAAATGTACACGAAACAGCCTTCACCTGGCACGCGGCGGGCACCCGAAATCGTAAGAGCCGCGAACCACGCGGAGGGGCGGACGCCGCACCGGTCCTCGGCCCTCTGCTCCCTTTTTTCTGCACAGCCGGCCTAGTACTTACGGCTCCAGCTGTACTTAAAGCGACAGAGCCCAATTTCTCTATTGCTGACTTCTGTCCCGAGCCCAGGCGAAGCAGGCTGCCAGCGGGCTCTTTAACGCCCAGAGCAGGTAGACAAAGAGCTACCGCAGTCTTTACGATTTCAGTGGCCTCTGCGGTCTCTGGAGCCGGAAGGTGTGGAGGCAGTGGGGGGTTGAGGGCCTCGACCTCCACCTGGGCTGCTCCTGAGTTAACCCCTTGAATGCCAGCAGCAGTCCGGTGGGCGGCTCGCCTCGCGCACTGCTAGGGTCGAACGAAGGGGGCGTGAGCAGCTGAGCATTTCCAGGTCTCCCGAGCAGGGAGCACCCGTGAGTAGGGTTGAAGAGACCTGGGCAGAGCCTCCCCCACGGGAAGGTCCTTCCTAGCCCACTCCTCATCACTTAACTAGGCTTTTACAAATATACTCCAAATTGGCGTATTGAATTCATACACTCATCCTTGAAACAAGATGAAGGTCAAAGGGGGTTACACATATTGCTTGAGGTTGGCTCTGGGCCGTTATTCTAGGGGTGGGATAAGATAATGCGACCTCTTTCCGATACCCTTAAGGGGTGGGAGAGAAAACAGATTTCTGGTATTCTGCGGACTACAGCAGAGGTGTGCTGTCCGCTGAAGGCTCTGTGGGCTGGCGTGCGGCTCACAGTTCCCGAGCTAGGGTCTGCACGCCTTCATCCAGGAAGCATTTTCAGAGGGCGGACTAAGTAAGTAGAAAAGGATCCCAAGACACGCTTGTCTTTAACTGAGGGCATGAAAAACAGGGGGGGGGGGTAGCAGGACTCAAACCTTGGGACTCTACTGCCTTCAGGACCCAGCCATGACACCCTACTTTAAGTCAAAGAAAAAGGTGTGCTGCATAGGACAGCCGCTCTCGATCTGTGGGTCTTGACCCCCTCCGGGGTCTAAGGACCCTTTCACAAGGGTTGCCCAAGACCATCAGAAAGCACGGATATTTACACCTCGATTGATAACAACAGCAAAATTATATTTATGAAATAGCAAAGAAAATGATTTTATGGTTAGAGGTCACCACAACATGTACTAAAAGGCCCCAGCCTTAGGAAGGCTGAGGACCACTGTGCTAGAGGACTGCTTAAAACCTTAAAGGAAGAGGCTCTGTGGTTGTCTCCAGCCAGAGGTGAACAAGCAAGCCAGGAAGATTGCATTTGAGAAGGGGATGGATCGAAGCTGCACTTCTTCCTTTGAGAGCCCCAAAGGAAGAGGCCCCAAGAGGAGGCCAACAAGATGGCTAAGACTTTAGCCTCTTGCCCAACTTAGGCCAAGTTCAATTCCTTGGATGGCCAAAGCTTAATGAGAGAACAGACTCCTGAAAATCGTGCTCTGGCATCCACACAGGCCATGATGTACACAAACACACACACACACACACACACACACACACACACAGTCAGTCAGTAAAACATTTATTTACAAACTTAACGAACTTCACGAGTACTGAGCTAAGATGGCGTAAAGCACAATGCAGTGCAGACTGGACTGAGGACAACACCATGGGACTGAGCCTTCTCTGGCCTCTGACACCTCATAGCGTGTGCTTTAGCTTTCACAAATGTAGGGAGCAGCAGCAGACGGACATTTCTGGGAGCCTGCCTTTTCCCAGACCTGCCCAGGGACAACTGACCTGAGGCTGCAGCTCCAAGGAATGAATCCTAGTTCTAGGGACCTTTGTCCCTGAATATGCTGGGCTGGGGGAAGGGGCTTTTATCAAAGGTATACGATTGCTGAGTTCTACAAACACACCCAGAGATCCTAAGAGAGGGGAAGGCAGTGAGTACCCCTCGGATGGTGAGACAAGAAGGTTTTATTACATATTTCAAGGAGTCTGGGTAAGACTTGGGAAAGATGCACTTGCCAGCTTTGTAGGACATGAGCCCAAGGCAAATGGTCTTCCTGATGTGTTCTTCTCTCTCAGTGTAGAAATAGTGTTGCTCGACCTATCCTGGTACTGTCCTGGACACATCCTCACCACAACCACAGAGAGAGAATCCTGGGAGGTTCTGTCCCCACTGCTGTGTTGTTGGAGTTGGCCTGGGTCATCTGAGGAACAACTTACAGCACCCTGAGGGGTTCTCTTTAGCCCCAGCCAGCATGAACCCTGAATAAAATGTCTGTGTCAACCAGAAGAATGTCATCCATAGGGGCGTTTGTTCTCCAAATCTAGCTGTAGGTTTTCCATAAGTTTTTGTTTTTTTTTTTTTTTTTCTTTCTCTTTGTGGCTTTCTGGTCAGAGCTGGAGGGAATTTCTGAGGAAGGGTAAAGGATGGGAGTTTATTAGGAGGCATGATGTGTGTGTGTGTGTGTGTGTGTGTGTGCGCGCACACACACACAAACGACCACCCAGAGACCACAGGCCATATTCTCCCTTATGCTGGCAGCTTGTCTATCCAACCATCTCCTCTGACTCTGGCTACATCTTGCACCACCAAAGAGACCAGGCGACCAGGCCATAATATGAATAAGTCTTGGCCAGCAGCTTTGCCACAAGGAAAGGCTGTCAGCTTCCTGGTCCTTGTTAAGAGGATTCCAGGCTTGAGGATCTATCTCCTCCCTAAAATGGATTCAGCAGAACAGGAGACTCCCTCCCTGGGTCCCTCTTTCTTCCCTCAAAGGGGAGCTGCACCTTGTAGAGTACCTAGTTTGGTTTTTTTTTTTTTTTTTTGGGGGGGGGGTAGGCTTGAGTGGGCAAGAAGCAGGGCCCAAGAGGCTTCACTTAAATAAATAGCATGCAAATTAGCACTTGCTATTTTCAGCCCACAGGTCAGGGCACTTTGGTAATTGGACTGCAGCTTAAAGAGGAATGCTGTCTGGGGGCTTTTGTCAAGTTAGAAAAACAGCCTTCCCTGTCAATGGACCTACTCCTGTGCTTGAAGAGGCCCTGACCTTGCCCATCATGGAGGTGTGGCAGAATGGGGCGATATGGTGGCCCTGGCTACTGAGGAGAGGCACAGAGGCACGTAGGGCTGACTCTGAGTGCTTCTTTCTCAGAGAAGGAAGACACCTGCTGAAAGGGAGCCGGGTACCAGGCACTTTTCCAGAAAGAAATGCCAGCCAACAAGGCGAGAGGAAAAGGGCCTGTGTGTTGTCAGATAGTCGCCCTCTGTGCTCTTCTGGCACTCCTCCTCAGAGATCCCTCAGGAGCTATGACCTCATTTATCTCTCATGCCAGCGCCATCAGATTCTTTACAAGGGGAAACTGAGATTTGGAGAGACTAGAAAACGTCTAAAGCAGAGCATAGGTCCCCCAAACCCCTCAATCCCCCATGTGCGTGAGTCCTTCAGCCGATTACTAATGATGATTTGTGTTTCCTATCCCCACCTCCCTGATCTTGAAGGGTCTCTGGTGGGTGTCAGGGCCCTCTTGGATAATGTCTCCTTTTCAGAAAAGATGCCAAATAGAGGTTTTGAGTGGTTCCTGTTGCATCCCTGACAAAAACTTCCAAGATTGGTATGGTTGGTTAGAATGGGGCAAGCAAAAAGGACACTGGCCAGGTAGTTTGGCATGATCTGCATTCTGAGATCACCTGGCTAAGAATTTCTTGGGGACCAGTGTCACCTATCTGAGGCCTAACCTCATACCTGCTTTCCTGGTGAGTCCCTTTAAGTAGACTGAGTCCCTGGGCAGACACTTCCGCTTTTCCCCTAGACCTACCTGGTTCCTTCTTTCTCGCTAACTCTGAGGCTATGGAACCTCTCAAATGAAAAATCCCCGGAGTCCCCACAGGTTGTCAGAGAACCTCCCTCCAGTCCTATGAGTGACTGGGCGCAGAGACAACCCCATACACTTTTGATAAGCTAATAACGGCTCCCCCTGGCCCACCTCTCCCGCTTTTCTCTTTCATTTGTTTGAGACAGTGTCTGACTGGCCCAGAACTTGTGAGTCTCTGTCTCAGCCTCCTAAGTCTGCAGTATCTCGGCAATATCTTGGCAGTGACAGGTATAAAGAGGAATGATAACAAAAAAAGAGAAAGAATTAAACAAAAAATGGTTGGGCAGGGAAAGGAGAGAAGGAGCTTGGGAGAGGGACTCAGCAAGTGAACCCTTTCCCCCACACTGTTAGGAAATATTCTGGCTAATCATCCCTAAGCCTGCTTCAAAGACCTACCCCAGATCTCCCAGTGACTTCCAAATTCATTTGGTTTTGTTTGACCTTGAGAGATGTCTAGAAAAAAAACAATGACTTCCAGCTTCTTTTCTCAAAGGACCCAGTGATCTGAGGCCAGATAGCTAGCCTTATACCTTCTTCAGATCACTCAGGTCAGGAGGGTCGAGAGTGGCCTGAAGTAATCTGCCCATGGGCGTTGCCATGGTGATGGCACTCCTAGATCAGGATCGCCAGTGAATTTTTCTTGACCTATTGGCAATGTCTGAGGTGTGTCTTAGCTCTTGGAATGAGCTTCTCTTTTCTCTTAATGTCCCAGCCTGCCTCCAGGCCTTTCCTGGAGGAGGTGCCAGGGAGTCTGGACTAGATTCAACTCAGAGATCAGAGCTGAAAAGACTTAGAAGCTCGCCACGGCCAGCCACAGGCCTTCCTACAGATGGGACCCATAACAGGTAAGTGATGTGCGCAGCATTTCTATACACAGCACAAGTAAGTCTCTTGGTTCCTAGACTAGGGCTTCTGCAGACAGTGGTATCACCTCTTGCTGGATCTCTCCACAGGGCCAGCATGGGACTCATATTTAAAGGTATGGAAGGCCAGGCTGTGGAACAGTTTGAATGGGGGCATTGAGAGTCGGCAGATGCGCACAGAGAGTTCCAAAGCCAGTCTCTAGACCCAGCTGAGATTTCTCTAGGGTGGCAAATGACCCAGCTAAGAAAGGGGCCCTGCTCCCAGCTGTGTTATTGCTCAGCAAATATTTATATAACCTTTGCCAAACCCTGTCTTTCCCACCATCCCTGCAGTTGAGAGAAAGAGAGAAGTGAGTCTCAACAGATCTTTCACGGTAGGCTAACATCTTCATAGGCCTCACCATCCTGGAGAAGAGACAGGATGCTGGGGAGGGGGAGGGGGGAGGAAGGAGAGTAGGAGAGGTTGCTGCTCTTATCTTGCAAGTGCCTGAGGAGCTGGGGGTGGGGGATGGGAGATGTGTAGAAGGTGTCACTGAGTAAATTCCAGTGTGTGTGTGTGAGCATTTGTGTGTCCTGGGTATGTATCATCTCATTTAATCCTAACCCCCTCATGTTTCTGCCTCTACACCCAGTGTGACTATCTGCGCGTGGCTGTATTATGGCAGAGGTCTCCTGTCACACCATCCGTTCCCAGAAGCCCCCAGCAGCTTTCACTCTCATAAGAAAACAGACAGCCCTCCTCATTCCACTCCCCACCCCGGCCCCTAGCTAACTCCTGACCTCATTTCTGACCACTCTGTCCTCTGTTTACTTTGCTTCAGCTGCACTGACCTCCTTCTGGTTCCCTGACCATATATTTACTCTTGCCTTGGGGCCTTTGCACACACGCTTCTGTTTGTTGGAGCAAAGAGCTTTTCTTAATCACCCTACATCAAGTGGCCTACACCCACTGCTTACCACTCAACCTTGCTCTTCCTTAGAGCCTTATTTAAGGTTGTATTTTAATTGTTATGTGTTTGCTTGCCATTTCGTTCTATGTGAACCTGGGAACAATACCCATGTTTTCTTCTCCTGCATCTGCAGGGTCTGCCATGCTAGTCTATCAAGCAAACACTGGATGCCTAAACAAATATGAAGTTGGCACTGACACCATCCTTCTATTGGGAGTGAAGCAAAAACAGGCTAGGGAGCATCCCAGGTCTGGAGGAAACAGCAAATGGAAAGCTAAGTTATAGTCAATCAGGCTCTAGAATGTTCCATAAACTGTCACTCTGCTTCCCAAGAAAAGGGAACTCACCGTGGGCACTGGGGTACTTGTGAAGGTGTTGCTGAGTCTGAATAGCTCCCGCCTCCCAGAGGGCAATGCGGTCTCTGAGTGAAAAGCACACATGGAAGTGCTTTGCCTGGGCTGACTCCAGAAAGCAGGGGACAGCTGGGGAAAGTTCACTTCAGCTTGGGCTGGAACCACTGGCTATCCCCAGGGCCCTTCTTCCAAAGCTTATTATGGGTTGGAAAGGGAGATGCCAGCTAGATAAATCAAGTCATTCACCCAATAACGCTCAATGGAACGCCAGCAGCCCTAGGAACCCCTGTTGCCAGCAGCCCTATGGCCATGTGTGTGGCCACATGTAGGTAGTGTCGGTTCTAAACTGCCCCTTGTACCAGACCTACAGTGTCTGAGAATATAGTCAGGCAGGGCAGTGGAGAAAGCCTGAGGCAGGACAGGGCAGTGAGAAGAGGGGCTGAAAGCCTGTGAAGAGCCAGGATGGGTAGCAGCCGGTCTCTGTCTCCAGGCTGGTGATGCCACACAGGAAGGAGAACTCAGGACAGAGCCCTTGAACACAAACCAGACAAGGGAGAAGTGAGGGCATTCCACTTGTACTTCCTGTTCTGGGTCTAGTGCAAGATCATTCACTTCCTCCTGGCAGTCCCTCCTCCTCTCTGACACTTCTGCGGTTGCTCTGTAAAGACTTGTGTATAGGCAGCTGTGCATCCTCAGGCGACCTTGCACACACATTGCTTCTACATCCAGCCACCTCTTGCATGTGCTCGGATATGTTCCTCCCACACTGCCCATCTCTCCCTCCCACTCCCGGGGTATGCACAGAGCTTCGGCTCTATCTGTGGCACATACTCGGATGGCACCTCTCTCCCACCTACTCCCTCTGTGAGCCTGCCACCCAAATTCAGCGAGTGTCCATTTCTGACATAGCCACATGCTTTGGATCTCTTTTTTTCTACTTTGCTTTTCAAATCCAGACGTCTATGTATCTGCTGATGCTTGCACCACTGTCATCGGGAAAGTGGAGCACGAATTAACTGTCTTCAGCCCCCTTGGTCACCCTCCTGAAGAGAGCTTGGTCTGCTGGCCTTTCTTCGGCTGTAGTGAATGGTCCTTTGCTGCCTGGTCAGAGACATCTGATAGCCCAGAGGCCTGAGCTGGCCCCTCAGGAATATCCTGGGACAAGCTAAGTCTTTGAGCTGATTCAAGCAAGGAAATACATTCAGAAGCTTGGGTCGCTCATTTGCCTGGCTCAGAGCTCCCAGCTGTGGCCACTTTGTGGCTCCCCAAAGTGAGGAAGATGGGGAGGTTGCTTAGGGGCATGCCAGCAGGGTCGCTAACAAGGATGCTCTGGGTGTTCAGCAGCATGGCCTGAGAGCCCACACTGCTGACAGGAGAAGCCATGGCCTCTGTCCTTGCAAAGCGACTGCTCCAGTGGAAGGCCCGCGGTCCCTCCTCCAACATGCTCCCGGGGGTTTAGGGAAACAAGATACACGCAGCCAGGCAGCGGTAGACTGGAATGGGAGTCAGGGGTCTGGGCTTTGTCATGATTCTGCCATTCTGAAGCTAGAGAATCCCACCATCCAGTTAAGCTGAGTTCCAATTTCTCAGCTTGTAAATCAAAGGTAAAGACTATGGAGTTCACACTGTTGTTAAGATTAAACGAGATAATTCCATGTTAGTGTTTCCTAAGCTGTTCCTTTACAGTTGTCAGGAAATCATAAAAGCACAAATTACTGCAGTACAAATTATGCACACGAGGTTTGGAGCAACCCAGAGTCAGATAGCAACCCCACTGTAATGGGGGTAAATTAAGGAAGGCTCCCCGAGGAGAGGAGATTTTGAGGAGATGAATGTGTCAACCAAGCCTTGCCACCTCAGCAGGAAAACTCTATTTCTAAGATGGTTTTTATAGCTCTAGATTCTAGAAAGTCAAACAAGAGAAGTGGGACATAAGCACTTACTGAGCATCTACTGCATACCACGAACCTTACATATACTGAGCACCTATTGCATACCAAGTACTTTATATATGCTGTGTTCTGTCACCTTCCGACAACAATCCTAGTCTTCTACTGTCGTTTATGCTCAGAACAAACGGCTTTCTTGAAGCCTCAGCGACGGGATCTGACCCAGCCTATCAAACTCCTAAACTTGTGCTCTTTTGGTAATAGCAACTTGCACGAAACTTTCAGGCACATAGAAGCCCAGCTGGCTTATCACAAAACATATGGGTTGTGGAGCAAAGGAGAAGGCTGACAGTTAAAGAGGAGAGACAAATGGACCAGGAGACAGGTGGGCGGGGCTGGTAGAGCAAAGCCATACCCATCTCAACAGCTTCCTTCGATGCCTATCCTCCCTGATTGTCAGCCAAATTATACGTCATCACACTCAGTGAAAACTCAAGCAGCTCAATTGTAGGTTACTAGGACACCCAGAGGAGGGGCCCCTCCTTGGTCTGTATCTGTTGCCATGGTAACACAAGCATGCATCCAGCAGTCCCTCTGGAATACCTGGCTTACTCCAGGTTTTAAGAAACACTGCATAAGACACACACTAACTCTACAGACAGAGAATGGCCCACCGTTGTGGAATGATTGAGAATATAGTGGAATTTTGAGAGTCAAGGGCTCTCTCAAATTAGTCCCTTCCATTCTGATTCTATACCCTCCCACCTTTCTTACTTTCCTTCCATGGTGTCTGTGTCTCTCCACCCTCCTCTCCCCATGCAATCATACATGCACCTGACACAGTTGCAGGCACCTGTGGCTGGGACCCAGCCAGAACAGGTTCAAAGTGCAGCTGGTGTCTCCAGGAGCTGCTGCATTTGAGAATGAACGGGAGCTGAAAGAGAAAAACAGCCATGCTTTCTTGACCTATATAGGGACGCTAATCTCTTAGAAATCTCTAAGCCTCAGGGGCCCATGGCAATAACCTGTGCACACCCTACCTCACCCCATGCAATCTGCACCCCAGTTCTGCTCACTCCGTAAGTCCTCAATGATATAGCTTAACGTGTCACCTGAGACACAGGCACGTGCTGGAAAATCTTCAGTGTGATAGCGGTAAAATGCAGGACTTTTGAAAAAAGGTTTGATTTATTTTATTGTATGTGAGTACACTGTAGCTGTCTTCAGACACACCAGAACAGACTAGAAGAGGGCATCAGACCCCATTGCAAATGGCTAGGATATGAACTCAGGACCTCTAGAAGAGCAGTCAGTGCTCTTAACAACTGAGCCATCTCTCCACAGTTAGTTCCAATGGGGGTGGGCTCCTGATAAAGCAGGAGTTAAGCCCTCTCTCTCACTTATGTGACCCTCTATTTCCCACACAGAAGGTTTTCAGTAGACTGGCCCTTCAGTCTTGGACTCCCACCTCCCAGAAATCTAAGAAATAAATCTCTGCTATTCATAAATGACCTCTTTGTAAGTATTGTGTTAAAACAGCACACAGGAAACTAAGATACCAGCCCAAACCACCCTTTGCATGTAAGCAATGTTTGAGTACGGGATAACTAGCCCAGTGAACCAGGTCATGATGGGGAAAAGGGCAGAGTCATTGTGAACCTGAGCACAATTAGCTTAGTTCTTAGATTGTTCTTTGTAAGTTTATTTTCGTTTTAATATTATGTACGTGTGTGTGTGTGTGTGTGTGTGTGCTTATATACTTGAGGTGCAAGGGTCCTCTGAGACCAGACAATGTCAGATTCCCCTGGAGCTGGGCTTAAAAGTAGTTGTGAGTCACCCTGATATGGGTGCTAGGAATTGAACTCGGAGCCTCTGGAAGAGCGGCAGGCACTCAGCCCCTTAGCCATCTCCCCTTCCCTACTTAGCTCTGTGCATAGCTATATGCTGTAGTCATGACCCAGATCCCAAGCCACTTGTGGGTACCGTTTGTCAAAGAAGAACATTGCAGGCGTAAGTAAAAAGAGCCAGAATAATTCCTTACTCCCAGTGAAGATCAGAAGCGTAATTTTCAGCATAAAGGCAAACACACCCTTGGAAATACAGCGTTACCATTAGTTAGGCCATGCATGTGACATCTTAGGCCTGTCAGTGCCTTGATGTCTGTCACCACACAACTGGCGATGGCTAGAATGTATGGAGTCCTTAGGATACCTGAAGCAAACATAAGCAAAGAATTTAATTCTCACATCTTAGGAGACAAGAGGTACTGTGGTCCGCAGTCTTCAGCGGTGACAGCAAAAGAGGAGGCAGGGCATGCGTGTGACCACACCTAGCTGGGAAGAGGACCCAGCAAGCAAGCCTGACCTCCAAAGCCTGTCTAACTGTATGCCTGGGGGACCAAAGGGATGTGAAGACAGCACTGAAAAGCAGTTAGGCCGTTCTTCCAGAGAGAGCTCAAGGCCTGCTCCCCGTGTATGAATTACCAAGTTTAATTAACTTCAGTTTGGCTTTGGTTTTGTGTGACACCTGGTAACCTCGGAACTTGGACATGGAGGAGGAATGATTATGAGCTGAAGGATAAACTTGTTTGTGGCTTGGTTAGCAAAACATGTATGAGTGTGAGAACCTGGGTTTGGGTCCCAAGCATCCACGTAAAAGCCAGGCGTGGCAGTGTGTACCTGTAATGCCACCACCAGGCCTTAATGACCCTAACCTAGCTCAATCAGTGAACTCCAGTGTCAGTGAAAGACCTTGTCTCAAACAAAACAAGATGGAGTGCATACGCACACTCTCGCAAACACACACCTTTACTATATACACACAAAGAGTGTAGGAAGACTAGGCTACACAGTGGGGCCAGGGTGGACAGCACAATGACACCCTGTCAAAAAGGGGGAGGGGAGTCTAGGGAGGTAGGCTGAAAGTCTAGAGCACTTGCTGCTCTTGCAGAGAATCCAGTTTCGATTGCCAGCACTCATTGGGTGATTCACATCTGAATGTTTAGTTCCCAGTTGGTGGAACTGGTTGGAAAGGACTAGGAGGTGTGGTATGGTTGAAGGAGGCGTGTTACTGGGGGTGTGCTTCAAAAGTCCATGGCATTCCCAGTTTGCTCTCTTCACATCCTGATTGTGGATCAAGATGTGAGCTCTCAGCTACTGCTCCTGTGCTATGCCTGCCTGCCTGCCTGCCTGCTGCCTGCCTGCCTGGCACCATGCTCCCTCTCATGATGGTCATGGATTCTAACTCCCTGGTACCTCGAGCCCCAAATTAAATGCTTTATTTTATAAGTTGTCATGGTCACAGCAATAGAAAGATAACCAACACAGAAACCATTTGTACCTCCAGCTCTAGAGGATCCAACACCCCTTGGGCCTCTGTGGGCATTAGACATGCTCAGGGTGTATTTTATACATACATCATACATCTGTGGAGGCAAAATACTCATGAAGTAAAATGAAAAAAAAATCTTTAAAATTTTTCAAAAATAAAAGGAAGGAAGGGGAAAGAAGGGAAGGAGGGAGGGAAAATACTTTATTTTAATACTGACAACCTCTAAGACAGAAGCCATTGGCTGAGAAAAGAACATTAAATTGAAATTAGTATTTCAAGCTAACATTCCTGTATACATTTTTTAAAGTAAATTTTTAAAAGATTTATTTATTTATTTATTTATTTACTTGAGTACACTGTAGCTGTCTTCAGACACACCAGAAGAGGGCATCAGATCCCATTTTGTGGTGTTGATTATTTTGGGTCAGGTTTTCACTGTGTGGCCCTGTATAACGTGGAACTCACTATATAAACCAGGTTGGATTTGAACTTACAGAGTCCCACGCCTGCTTCTGCCTCCCAGGTGCTGGGATTAAAGGTGTGCACCATTATGCATGGCTTCAATTTCATCTTTATAAACGAGCAAACTAAGACTCAGAGAGGTTAAGTGACTTGCTTAGTACCACACAGCAAACTAGAGATATTTAGTATTGAACTCCAGATCCTAGATTAGCCCACTGCTCCTTCCCAGGCAGCGGATGGGAACATGCCATACAACAATTGTTTGGTGCTGTCCCAAAGAGGCAACAACCATTTTCTACTTCAGCTGCACATCCTTTCTTTTTCTTTCTTTCTTTCTTTTTTTTTCCTTTGGTAGACCTAGAAAGTGTTCACCCTGTTTATTCATTCACTTGTTCATTTCTTTAGCTCTATACTATTATGGTTTCCATGTGAAACATTTCCCGTCTGCTTATGAATTTGCACTTGATCCCCAGCACCATATGGAAGGTAGTGGAACCTTTAGGAGGTGGAACCTTGCTGGAAGAAGTGTGTCACTAGGGGTGGGCCTTGAGGTTTTATAGCCTGGCCCACTTCCTGTCTGCTCTCTGCCCTGGTGGACTGTACCTCTTCAAACTGTGAGCCAAAGTAAATTCCTCCTTTAAGTGACTTCTCCTTAGACATTTGACCACAGTGATGAGAAAATCACATGGGGATAGAGCCCAGGGCCTCCCAAATATTCTGGCTCCTCCCCATGTCTACACACACACACACACACACACACACACACACACACACACACACACACACACCCTGTATGTTCATTGGCCAATGACAGCTGTCCCAGCTGCCCACCAGAGGGATTTCTAGAGATTAGCCAGGAAATAGAAGGCAAAGGCAAAACAAGATTGAGGGCAGCTCTTCCTGTCCAACCACACCCAGCAGGCTCTCTTTGGGAAAACTGCAAACCCAGGGTCCATATGGGCTTCTCATCCCTGGCAGAGTTGGATGGGCATCTTGGGGCCTGACGTTCAGGTGTGGGCTAAGATGGACAGTCATAGATGGGGCTCTAAGGGAGCAGAGGAAGGATGCTGTGCTCTGAGACTAGAAGGTATCTCTTTAAGACTTGAGCTCAGTGCCTCTGGGATAAAGAGCCAGTCTGGGAGAAAGCAAGGGCCCACAGTTTATTTTATTTGACATTTTTCAACGCCAGGACACTTTAGAGCCAAAGAGGAAACGAATCCCATCTGTTGCTGAGCCCCCAAGAGCAGTTCAAGAGAACAGGCTAGGGAGGGAAAGGAGGGGATGGAGGAGGAAGCAAAAAGCCTGAATATCTAGCCACACACAGAGCGTGGACACCACCTGGAAGAGACAGGGCGTGGCAGACAGACGCTACAATCCCTTTGTGTTTACCCATAGATCCCTCAAGATGGAGCCTGCTAATGCTGCCTACTGCTCTGTGGCCCTTGGCATAGGTTGTGCGACAGCAGACCAGCCAAGGATGCAGATGACACACCTCTGTGAATATATACAGCGCCCCCTGGAGTTGTGGGGGTTAGCAAGTCTATGAATGCTTTGGCCTGCTACCTCCATCAGTGACTAGCCCTGACACAGACAGACGTGAAGACACAAGTCAGAACCACATCCCAGAGCGAGATGGGGGTGGGGTAGGGTGAGGAGACTGTCTTCCTGTCTCTCTGAAGTGCTCAGTCCCAGCACCTGAGTGCCTCTGGCCTCAACTCTCTCCAGCCTGCCTCTGGATGCTAGGGATAGGGAGGACAGATGGCCGGGAGACTTAACTTCTTAGATTAAATTCCAGACCCCACTATTTTTAGAAAAACAAATTCCTTTTGTCTTTTCAAAGGGTAAAAATGTCCCGAGCTGTCCTCTATGACAGTCTGCAGTGCTATGGGTTGAATATTGCCCTGCAGGACGGCTTCTGCTGTCAAGAAGTGATCAGTAAAGGAGAGATCGGTACAGGGGCGAGCTTTAAGAGGCTTGCTGACAACTTGAGAACTTCCATGGGAGGGGGCACTAAGACAGGAGTGGTCGGTCGGGAAAACTGGCTCATTTTAGAAAGCGCTGACATTAGGTGGGGTCCTGTGGCCCCCCCCAGCTGAACAATCATTCATTAGCAATCTGCTGACATATTTAAATGAGGAATCACACGTATTTCATTTTTCCCAGACAATAATATTTGAATTACCCAGCAGGGGTTATTATGAGGCTGAGTCCAGCTAAATATTAAGAACGCTGCCATAAGAATTAATTCTATGGAAAAGGTAACGTCACAATTTTGGGAGAACCGTTAGGAAAGTGTGGTTTCCCAGGACAGCAGGACTACTCTGGGGTAGACCCAGAGGCTTGAAACTTTATTTTCTTTCTTAAAATTAGCTGTAAAACACAGGAGGATAACTATATCCCCTTGCATCTATCAGTGACTTTTTGGATGTAAGCCCCAAAGCACAGGCAAGGAAGGAAAAAAAAATAGATATACTAGATTTCTTCAAAGCAAAATCTTCAGCAGGTGTAATGGGGTTCCAGCTGCTAAGGAGGCTCAGGAAAGAGGATTGCTTTTCAAAAACAGCCTAGAAAACAGTGAGATCCCCTCCCCCAGTCCCCTACAACACGCACGCTCTGAACCAGGTATGGTATTATGAATCTGCAATTCCAGCACCCAAGTAGATGAGGTAGGAGGATCTTGAGTTTGAGGCCAGTCTGGGTTATTTAATAAGATCTTGGCACAAATCAAAGCAAAAACAAAACCACCTAAAGCCAAAACAATTTTTGTGTGTGAGCATCAAAGGACACTACCAATAAAAAGAAGGGCAACCCACAGAATGGTAGAACTTATTTTCCAGTCATATATGCAATAAAGGTTTACTACCCAAAATTTGTTCTTTAAAAGTCATATATTTTAAAAAATATCTAATAGCAAAGTCTAAATAATCTAATGTTTTGTAAGGGCAAAGGGTTTGAGTAGATAGTTCTAGAGAGAAGAGCTCCAAAGGGTCAATAGTCACTTAAAGACATCACTGATCCTTAGGGAAGTGCAAACCAAAACCATAATGGGATATCTTCTCCCCTTTATTAGACAGGCTATTATTAAAAAAAATACTGGTTATGGCTGTGGAGAGAAGGAAACTCTCACGTGATGATGGTGGAGATGAAAACTAGGGCAGGCATCTCAGAGAACAGCGTGCTGAACCCTCAAACAACTAGAAAGAGTACAGACCCGTCCTCTGGCCCAGCAACCCCACGGCTGGGTAGGCTGCATATACCCTGCAGTCACACCTTATGGTAGCACAATTAAGAAGAGCCAGGGCACAAAATCAACTTGTGTGTCCATTGATGGACTGGTGATAAAGAAAGTGTGTTTATACCTCTCGAAGGAATGTTATTCAACCATAAAGAGAATGTAATTGTGCCCCTTCCAGCCTCTGGCGGAATACGGAGAACTCTGTTGGCTGCAGTCAGTAAGGCGCAGAAGGTAAATAGTTCATGCGCCTCTCACATGTAGAAGCTGGTCCTCTCAGAAGGAGGAAGGAGAGTGGTGGCTTCTTAAGTGTCTGTCTGTCTGTCTGTCTGTCTGTCTGTCATACATGCACATGAGTGCAGGTGCCCACAGAAGCCAGAGGCATAGGCTCCCTCTGAAGCTGAATTACAGGTGATTTTGAACCACGTAACATGGGTACTAGGAAGTAAACTTGGGTCTTCTGTGAGAGCAGCATGTACTATTAACCACTGAACCATCTAGCCAGTCCCAAGAGTAACTTTTAATATTCTATGGCATTACTAAAGTATGAGAAATGTCTTCTAATATTCTGTGGTTGATAGCAATTCATTGTACATTTCAAAATAGCCAGTAGAGAGGATTTTTAATGTTTCCGACACAGAGAAATGATGTCTCAGTTGGCAAGATTTGTCAATTACTTGGACCACATCATATGCATATATTGAAATATGCACAATTATTTTCATCAAAACAACAAAAGCCAGGTGTGGCGGTGCATGACTATGATCTAGCACTTAGGAGGTGGAGGCAGGAGAATCAGGAATTCATTCAAAGTCATTTTTAGCTACATAGTGTGTTCAAACCCAACCTGTGTTGTGTGGTCTCATTTCTGCTTCAAAAACCAGAACTAAACAACAAACAATACCAACTGACCCCCTCCCCCAACCAACCAAAGCAAAAAATATGTTTAAAAAAAAAAAACACAGTAAAATATTTGTCTTTACCACTGTTGAATTTTAAGTGTTTCATGGAGGTCATGAGTTGGAAGCTTTGGAGGGTGGTGGATCCTTTAGGAGGTACCAGTATAATGCCTTAGGTTATTAGGAGTGTGCCCTTAAAGGCTAGGAGACCTGTTCTCATCCCCAGGGCCACTGGATTCTCAGACCCCCACCTCCATAATGTACTCACTACATTGTCATGGGCCTTAAAGCAACAGAGACAACCAACCCTGCACTGAAATCCCCAAAACTCTGACCCCAGACTTTCCTCTATCAAAACCATCTACCTCCTATCTCCGGGCATTTTGCTACAGTAACAGAAAGCTAACTAACACAAGGAGGATGGCTACTTTTCTTAAACCAGAAGGAAGGAATAAGCAGTGAGACTACAGAGGACACAGAACTGGCAGCCACCGAAAACGGTCCTGGCTCAACGGAAAACAGTGGAGTGGTTCCTCAAGAAAGGGTACACAGAACAGCAATTCCTCTCTATGTGCACGCCCCAAGGAACTCAAACAGGTATTTACACAAGGTCCATAATAACCTAAGGTAGGTTCCTGAACCTAAGCTTCCTAAACCTAAAATGTGGCAAGCAAACCAACAACCAAGCAAACAAACCAGAGCACACACACTCCAGGGAACGTTTATTCAGCCATGAAAAAGGAAATTCTGACACTTCCTACAAAATGAATGAGCTTTGTTGATGTTATGCTAGGTCAACATATATGGTAACATGCACCACGAAAAAGACACTTGCGTGACTTGCCTAGAATAGTCCAAACCAGAGCTGAACTCGGAGATGGAGATGGTAGCTGCCAGGGGCAAGAGGGAGGGGGGAAGGGAAGCTACTGTTGAGTGAGTATGGAGTTTCTTGGTCACCTGAAATGCATGGAGGTGGGTGGTGGTGACCAGGGACCACAGTGTGAATGTCTTTAGTGCCAGTGAACATTTAAATGTATCTCTTCTGAAACAGTGGCTCTTTACACACTCCACTAATTTTCAAACTTCATTTTAAGCATGTGACTGCTCTGGCGGCGGCAGTAGTGTCCGAGTCTCCCTCCGATCTGTCGTGCTCACTGGTTTGAAGAATACGTCTGTTTGCTGATCGATAAGCCAGGAAGCCACCTGCTGCTAGACAGGGCCAGGACATCTGACTTGAAGCTGAACACAGCGGCAAAGAACCTCAGAGAACAGTCCCCATGCGACAACTGAGAAGAGGGTGAGAGCCACTGATGCCCACTGTGGCTCATGTGGACGGCCTGTGGCCAACTGTGTCACCCCAGAGGAGGGCAGAAGGAGGCTCAGCAATCTGGGAAGTGAACATTCAAATGGCTGTAGGACCCAGCTGATGGGTGGATGGGGACTGTCACCATGTGGGTGGGAAGGGCAATGACTTTTTTAAAAAAAGAAAACTTGTATGCATGCTTTGCCTGCATGTATGTCTGTGCACCATATGTGCACCTATTGCTGAAGACCAGAAGAGGTCATTAGATCCCTTGGGACTGGAGTTGTGGATGGGAATGAGGGTGCCATGTGGGTACTGGGAATTGGAATCAGCCAGTGCTCTTAACCACTGAGCCATCTCTCCTGTTCATTTTTATACATGAGAAAATCTGGCTGAGAATCACGGGGGCGGGGTAATTAATGGAAGCTGGGGTGAGGAAACAGCTCGAGTTTGCAGGGTCGCCTAAGGATTTTCCAGAGTCTAGCATTTTCTGCTTTAACTGGGGTTCGACGGTTTGCATTAATGTCACTGAACACTGTGAACTGATTGCCTTCACTGCTGGCTTCCTAAGCACATTTAGGATGTTGTAGTGGTTTGGACAGGAATGGCCCCAAAGACTCACATTTTTGAATGCTTGGCCCATAAGGAATGGCACTATTAGGAGGTGTGGCCTTGTTGGAGGAAGTGTGTCACTGTGGAGGCGGGCTTTGGAGTCTCCTATGCTAAAGACAGGCCCAGTGTGGCACACAGCCTCCTGCTGCCAATGGATCAAGATGTGGAACTCTTAGCTCCTTCCTTCTCCAGCACCATGTCTGCCTGCACACCCCATGCTTCTTGCCCTGACAATGCCAATACACCTCTGAAGTGTGCACTGGCCCCGATTCATGTTGTCCTTCTTTTTTTAAAATGTATTTATCTTATGTAAATGACCACACTGTCCTGACACACCAGAAGAGGGCATCAGATCCCATTACAGATGGTTGTGAGCCACCATATAGTTGCTGGAAATTGAACTCATAACAGACAGTGTTATTAACCACTGAGCCATCTCTCCAACCCCTAATGTCCTTTTTGAGAGTTGCTCTGGTCACGATGTCTCTTCACAGCAATAGAAACCCTAGCTATGACAGATGCCCTTCTGGTTTTGGTCCTAGACAGAGAACACTTAAAACTAGTGTAGAAAGTTACCAGTATCTGAAAATTGACCTTAAAAGACACATATGGAACAATACTGCAAATATAATTTTGTAAATATCATCATGCCATTTATCCTACGTTCTCCATACGACTCCAGGCTTCCCTGGCCTCCCAGCTGCGGGTGGGCAGAGATGTCTGGTTCTCATTCCTGTCACTCCTGAGGACATACACACTATGGGGGGGGGGAGATAAAAGGTGGGAGCTAGGCAAAGGCAACAGCTTTCCTTTCCTCCCCCCCCCCAGCCTTTTGTGCCCCATACCTTATCAAGTTCCCGGGGGCTAGATCTGTCCTTGCTGCTGACTCTGGGTGAATGGGGACCCATACAGAGGTACACTCTCTGAGGGGAAGGGTGTGTCCGTTGGTTAGTCAAGGATTCTAACACAGTGAGCAATTACACTGAGCCAGGAATTATACTAAGGAACATAGAAGGAATTATACATACATTAACCCTTTTTTAATCTTCCTAATGGGCCACAGATTGTCCTATGGCTGTCTGCACTCAGCAGCTAGGCAGATTAAAGTCTAGGAATAACTAGCTCAAGCTCAGACAGCTATTTAACTCTAGAAATCCTGCTACTTTAGTCAGAGTGGGTCTCTCCACACAGGGGTCCTGTGCCTCTGTACTTGGCACTTTGAGGACATCAGTGGAGTTGTAAGAATGCTGATATACCCTGAGGGGGAGGGTCCTGCCAGTCCTGGAATTCCCTAGCAAAGATGCCACAGTGCTGAGCCCTTAGCCCCATAGGCTTTGTGCTTCCCTCTGCCCTATAGGGCTGGCACATCAGGAGACAGGGGCTTGATGCTCCAGCACAGGCACTTCCCAGGGCATGTGGTCTTTTTGGAACAGCTTTTCCACCACCTTGGCTCTCCCTTCTCCTCATCCCAGGCTTCTGACCACAGCAGCAGCTGGGGTCTGACTACAGCAGGCCTTCTATCCCAGCTCCAGGCTGGTGGACTGGAGCTGAGGTCGGGCTGCTCCTGGGATCTCCCCGGCAGTAAACAAGTCATGCATGTGTCAGTTGTTTTGCTCCAGAGCAGCCTCATCAGCTGGATGGAGCCTGACCAGACCTGCCAAGTTTATTCCCCTGGGTGGGCTGGGAGTGGCTGATGGCCTGGAACTCCGTGCAGTCTTCCCATGCCCCTGAAGCTGCAGGGTTTTATTAGTAGCAGCCATCTCTGTTAGTATGGTTTTAGATACCTGAGAGATAGGCAAAGGGATGCTGTGGCCTTCCAGGGTATCTTAGGGAATGGAGACCCCAGGAAATCATAAATGAAGAAACGGAAGTGGCAGGTCTGCTGAGAGATACACCACAGGAGTGTCCAGAACCACACAGCTCTGTTGGCTCAGGGTTGAAAAAGTTGGCCAGAACACCCCAAACCCCAACAGTTCAAATTCTTCCTGCCCTCTGTTCACTCCCAAGACTGCCATGTCTGCCCCAGCCATCTCCCCAAGTCTACCCTGTCAGAGAAAGGTAAACTGAGGATCCCTGGGGGTCCAAGGGTAGGAAAGAAGGCTTAATAAGCTGGGGTATGGAATAGGGTGTGGCATTATGGGTAGAAAGATTGAGGAAGTAGAAAGTCCACTGAGGGTATAAGCCAAGGGCCAGAGTGGGAACCCTTGGCAGGGGAAGTGGAGTCACCACCCCCCACTTCCGTCTGACTGGCTTCATCTAAATTCTGCTTTCTCTTAGCAGGTAGAAGGAGATGACATTATTAGTCTGTTTTTGAAAAGGCAGAAGCAGATTAAGTCATCAGCAGTCTACCCAGTTTGCAGAAGAGCTGGTCCTCAGGTATGTTCCCAGGCCTCTCTGGAGGACAGGCTCAAGGAGGAGAAGGGCATAGCTTAATGGACCAATCAGCTTCTCCGTTTCCAGCCCCACCCACCATACACATCTAGAATAAGCCACATCTGGTTGCAGAGGCACCCTCTGCAGATGCCTTTTTTCACAGTACAGTAAACCCATCCCCTGCCACCGCCCTGTCCTCCCGTGCCTCCTGCCCCAGCCGCCTCTGTGCTCACCCTGTCGTGATGTCATCATCCTCTGTCATGGTCTTGCCCATGAGGTCACTGTCACTCATGTAGCCGGACTTGAGGTCTACCTCGTCAGAATCCAGGGACTCCACCAACTCCAGGCGAGAGATGTGGCTGAGCTTGCTGGGGCTCCGCATAGGCATCGTGTGGGAGTAATGTGCCCGCTCCCCATGCATGTACCAGGCGGGTGGTCCCTCAGAACGGCAGCTCCCCCCAACAGAGGGTGCGTCGCCAGCCTGCAGCCGGGGACTAGACTGGCCGTAGCGCCAAGAGAGAGGAGAGGAGCGGTTGGACAGGCTGGACACACTTCGAGGGTTGGCATCATCACTGTCATAGCAAGACATCTCCAGAGAGCTGCGGAGAGAGCGGACAGCACAGATTTAGTCCTCAGCCCAGCCACTCACTGGGACGCCCCTGTGTGGGGCCTTCTGAGTGTATGTTCTTTTGTTACAGAGTATCTCCGGCTGTCAAAGGACCCAAGGCACCAATCCCATACCAAGACTGTGAGTGTGGCCTGTGTTTAATACTTTATTGGTCTTTTTTTTTTTTTTTTTTTTTTGGTAAATGCCCCAAAGAAAAAAAATTAATCTTGCTGGCCCACTGTTTCCCATCAGTGCGATGGGGTAATGTCTACCTACCCTATGTAAGGTTAGTAGAGCTGGGAGGAAGCTTTATGTAGCCTTACGAATCTGACTGGACCGAACCAGAATGAGCCAGTGAGGCCCTGTGAAGCGTGGAGAGTGGAGGCTGCTGATCACTAAAGCTCAGAAGACCTCGACTCTCCACTTTGTTCGGGGTGGATAGTCAAGGCGGACATCACCTCTGTCTGTCGGTGAGCAAAGGGTTAGCTGATTCCCAGGTACCAGATCTGGGAAAAGGTTGAAGGTACAAGACAAGCTTTTAGAAACCTTGGATATTAAAGCAGGCCCCTGGAAGATTGGTCAGCCATAGGCCTGGGCATCAGGGGAAGAAGTGGACTTCCCACCCGCAACCCAATCCCCTAGGGAACAGACATGGCTTTCACTTGGTGGAAGGTCCATGAAAGCAGACAAAAGTAGAGCAAGGTTCAAGGTCACAAGCCTTAAGGCTGCTAGGCCAGGCCAAGGAATCCACAGGCAGGCTAATACCAGAGGGCCTGAGGCTAGGGTCCTGGGTCCTTCTCCCACAGGGCCAGGAAGGAAATATGGCTGAGATCTGGCAAGAATGGTGGTCAAGACTTTGGTTCAGTTTAGTACTGCCACCAAGCCTAGCCATGGAGAGGCTCAAACTTACTGGATTCTTCTCTGTCACATGTCCTGGCTGAAGTCAGACAGGGTTGAATCAATGACACGCATGAGCTATGGCCACCGGAACTGGGTGAGCTGAGGCAACCTATGGCTACACATGGGGTGCACAAAGCAAAGGAATCTTCGATCTGTGATCACGTCCCTTTTACAGGGACGTTAGACACCGGCCATTTGGGGTGCTTTATTTGTTTTTAATTGTTTTTATGAAGTTGCCTGAGAAAAGGAAAGCCCTCTCGTACGGTCTCTACTGAGCCTGAGAAAAGGCTCTTCCTTTTCCTTAGCAGAATTGGAGGAGTCAGTGGTCCTGATAATCAGCACTGTGGTCCTCTCCGTGGGAAAGACTGACATCCTGCGTGCTCTCCGCTGGCCTACGCCCATCTTTCCCTCTGGGCCCTACAGTCCCAGCATCCCTTGCAGCTCCGCATCAGCTTCTAGTTACTGCGGACCTCAGCTTCTAGTTACTGCGGACCTCAGCAATATCTCCTGGGGGACAATGGAAGTTCCCTGATGGCAGGGAAGCCACAGTCATGGTGTAATGCTCACCCCTGTATTCTACCACCTTATGAGGATGATTGTGCTGAACAAGGTAGGGACAATCTCACCACAGATGAAAGTCAGGGTCTCATGTAGTAAGTACTTAGCAAAAATAAGCTGACCATGAGATGGGGGTGGTGGTGGTGGTGGTGATGATGATGATGATGATGATAGAGGAGGAGGAGCAGCAGGAGACCATGCCTAAAACATGATGGTATACGGGGGAACTGGTTTCAATACATGGCTTCCAACACCGTAGCAAGCACATAAGGAAGTGAGGATTCCTCACTCCCTTCTGCTTCTGGCCTATCCTCTGTGTTACTCTCAGACCATAAAGCCCCTCTTCCCCTATTTTGAGGCCTTATTATTATTTTTTTTTAATAGTTGTTGGTTTTGTTTTGTTTCCCGAGACAGGGTTTCTCCATGTAACAGTCCTAGCTGTCCTACAACTCACTCTGTAGACCAGGCTGGCCTCAAACTCAGAGATCCACCTGCCTCAGCCTCCCGAGTGCTGGGATTAAAGAGATGCAGTGCAACCATCCAGTTGTTTGCACTAAAACCCATCTCTAGATCTCAGGGCAAAAGGGTTTCTAGCTCACAGTTGATCTGACCTGCAGCAAGCGCCCGTCCCCAGGCTTGCCTCTCCGGGAAGCCAGTTTTGTTTCTTCTCCTCACTTTCCCTACCTTACACTCTTGCCACTGAGAGAAAAATACCTACAGAAATAGAGGATGTGGCCCAGAAGTCAAGTTTCCAAAAAAGGAACAGAATCTAAGTTACCCTGTGAGTCCCAGGGGCAGGGCAACCTTGGCAGACACACCCTTGAACCCCCCCTCCAGGCCCTCAGGGATGAGACTACAGTTGCTCTGAAGGCTGCTGCCTCATGCTGTGGGGACACACAACTGCCCCCATCAGCCTGTGAAGTCCAGCATGTGTGTCTCCTCCCAGGTCTCTTTTGTAGCCTGGGGAATATTGCTCCAAGGTACAGGGAAAGAGTGATTGAGTGAAAGCACTTTAGAAAGCAAAAGAGCCATAAAAGCCAGGACACTAGTGTTTGGGTTATCCAAGTGTGGACCAGAGCTAATGTAAACCAAAGGCTGAGGGAGGAAGTGACCCGGAGTCCACAATAAACAGAAGACCCGGGGGACTTTAGGTACTTTCTTTTCCATAAAGGGAGACAGAAGCAGAGGACCGAAGGCTCTTGTCTCAACCAGTCAGCATTACGGAAAGGCTTCAGGCTTTCCCTTCCCATCCAAGTCATCCCTACTTCCCTGAGGCCTCAGGCATGAAGACACCAGGAGGCTGCCTCTGCCCTGCTTCTGTGGGTGAGTCATTTGGGGTGTGACTCTTATAGCAGCTCAGCAATTCTCGGCTTCTTTGGCATGATCCTGGCTGGTGACTTGGCACGGAGAGATGTTCCAGAAACTTCCTTGGATAGGGGAAAGATTCATCTATAGGGGACTAAACTTGGATGACTCAGGGAGTTAGAGCCTCCCTATTCTACCTGGATTCCTGCTTATGGGTTTGTGGGATGGGCAGGTGCTGTACCAGGGCTCCTGAAGCAACACAGACCACTTTCTCCAGCCTCCCTTGAGTATTTCCTCACTAGTCAGCAGAAAGATGCTTAGGTGTCTGGGAGTGAGAGCCGGGTTTTAAGGCAGGGATATGAGTGGAGATGTGGGAGGTAGTGGGAGGTAAGGGAAGGAGAAGAGTCTCAACGAGAAGAGCTAGGGCCAATGGATGAAGGCTTCTGAGGCTGAGGTTCAGCAGCAGTCATGGGCTCCCACATAGCCTGAGATGCCCTAAAGATAATGGGTCCTCTGACATTGAAGACAGTGTCTGACAGGCCATGCTCTGAGCTAGTGAAAGTCCCTTTCCCACTGACTACCATGTCCCAACTTTGCATTCAGTTTTCTAGCACCAAGAGGCAGAGAGGGACCTACCTCTAGTTCAACTGAGGAGGCTTCTGGTTCTTAATACACAAGTTTCTAGTCTCTATATCTGTGCCCCACGATTTCCCAATCTTGGCTGCCTGCTCGCCTCTCCCCTCAGACCTTAGCTGGGCCCTCTGTCCCCCTTAGAGCTGACAGTATGAGCTCATCTGAACAGCCCAGGGAAGCCCAGAGGAGCTGAATGGGAAATTCTGACTCACGGGGGCTGCTGCCAGAATGCTGCTCTTGGGAAAAGGTCTGCAGGAGAGCTGTGTACCCCATAGCTGGAGGCTTGGGGGTTTCAGTAAGGGCTTGGGGGTGGGGGTTGAGAGGGATACCACGTGGTTGATTTTGTGGGTACTCAGCCCTCCTTTAGGGGTGATAGGAGAGGGCAGAGGACACCTGGCTAACAGAGGGCTGATGAGCTGAGGTGTTGGGGGTGGGGGGGGTCCTAGCATCCCAGAAGATTGGAACTGAAAACCAGGAGAAGTGTTTAATAAGCAAAGCCCTCTTAGAAGAGGAGAAGACTGCAGCCCACAGAGAGAAGAGGGATCACAGACTACACACCTGGGCTTCCCACCCATACTCAGCCTGTCCTGGGTAAAATCCCATGCACAAGCAGGAGCAGAGGCAAGACTGAGCAGGGTCTGCTCTGGTGCTGGGTTTTTCTTTCCTTGCAGAACTGGCAATATGGGGCCTCAAACACCTGTCATCAGAGGCCCAAGGTTATCTGGTCAACTTGGGATGCCCATGTGGAGGTGTGAGGAGACACGGAGGCCTTACCCTCCAGACCCAGGAAGAGTGTATCATCAAGGGTCGCTCAAGCTTACCTGTGAGTCACCTGGGAGCCTCGCAGGCTGGACATGGTTTCTTCCAGGTTCTGTCGAAGATCCAGAACATTCTGTACTGTCCTCTTTCTCTGTGACTCTGGATCTGGCAAGGAGAGCAGAAAGTCAGGAAAGGGGAGACAGACCCTGGGGCTAGCCACCTGCTTTCTCAGAGGTGACCAACAGAGCAGGTAAAGCTAAAGATCTCCATGTGTGCCTTGGGCTGGCTGAAGCCCCAACCCCAACAAGAGCTGCAGACAGGGCCCTTCAGAGCCTCTCTCTGAGTGATCACTATTGTCTCTGGCTTTTGTTTGGGGAGGCTCTTCTCACAGAAAAGACAAGGCTTCCTTGTGAAATGCCGACCTCCCCACCCCCCCACCAAACCTACTTCGGAGCAGTGTGTTGGTGTGTGCTTAGGGTGCTTGGAGGAGGGGACACTCTGATGGGCAGAGCTTGCCTATTTCCACCCCATAATCATCCCTACATGGCCGGTTTCAATCCATCAACATATGGGCCACCGTTCGAAGGGTTGGGAAAGTATGGAGTTGATCTGAGGGCTCTAGGAGGTGGTTCTGAGTCTCATAACGGTGAGGTGGCTGGTGAGAGCGGGAGATGAGCAGTCATTTTCTGGGGCAGTTGAGACCGGATTCAACAGTTAGACTCCCGACTGAGAAAGAGGCTTGGGTGTGGCCAGAGTCTGAACCAATCAGGACCACTTTGCTCAGCCTCGGTTTCTGGACAGGCAGGGTGCTGTTACAGACAAGAGCCTCTAACTGTAAACGAAGCTCTCCTATCTATGGATGAAAATAGCATCCAAAATGATGGAACAACTCAAAAGACCTCCTTCTCCCCCTTCTATTGACCCACCCAAGAAATCTTTATCAAATTTCCACTTGGGCCGTGGTAGCGTACACCTTTAATCCTAGAACTTAGAAGGCAGAGACTGTCAATCTCTATGAGTTTGAGGCCAGACTGGTTTACATAGCAAGTTCTAGGCCAGCTGAGGCTACACAGTGAGGCCCTGTTTCAAAAGAGAAAAGAAAGGAAGGAAGGAAGGAAGAAAGGAAGGAAGGAAGGAAGGAAGGAAGGAAGGAAGGAAGGAAGAAAGAAAGAAAGAAGGGAAAACAGAAAAACCTCTAAAATGAAAAAACAAACAAACAAACAAACTCCAAACAACCCCCCCATCAATACAAAACAAAACAAAAATCCCAAAGATTCGAACTCAACTTGGTACCAGGCACTGTGCTAGGCTCTGAGAACACTAACAAAGAGGCTTGGTCCTTGTCCCATGGATAACCTTTTACATAGAGTTCCAAAGTCACTGTCACTGAAGAACCCAGCTTCCCCAATCCTCATCAAAACTGCTTCAGCAGTTAGGGGCAGAGATAACTTTGACCATCCCTCTCCTTCTTCCCTCAACCCTTCCAGTTCTCTGGGCAAGCCAACCTTATCCCTACTCCCAGGCCCAGCCTCTCTCCACCCACAGACTCAGCAGGAGAGCAAGCTCCTTTTGGCTGCCAAAGAGAACATTTCCGAATCCCCTAAGAGGCATTTTTTTTCTTCTCAAGACTGAGCTCAGGCTGGCTGACTGTCACTGGACAGCTGGCCAAGAGAGGCTGAGGGGGTGGAAAGGCCATGGCTCTCCCCAGAGCCTCTGGGACACCTTCTTCTAGGACCAGCTCCAATCCTGGGCCCAGCCATTTCTGTTTCCCTCTCCTGGGGTCTTGTCCCCATCCTCCAGTTTCTCAAGCCAGTCGCATAGACTCAAACCTCCATGTTGGTGTCAAGGAACGAGGAGAAATGTCAGGCCTCCGTGCCAGTGGTCTGAGCTCTGCCCACAGCCCTGGCGTCATTTCTCTGGCTGCCAGTGCCTGTTTATCCTGGCGAGTGTCACCTTGGGAGCTGCTCCCTGCCTTTAAGTGATGGCTTGGCACAGGACACAGTCAGGGTCAGACAGTGCACCTATATATTTTAAGGCTTAGTTTTCAAGACCTTATGTGGGATCAAGAACACAGCATGAGTTTCCCAGAAGGGTAATGCCTTCTATGGCTTGGACGGAAATGAACCCAAGTTGTACATATCTCCAAAGGGTGTTTCCAAAGATGAGAGTGACAGAGGAAGGTTATTCAGAGGCTTCTGGGTGCGCCCAGTCCTTTGCACACATCATCTAGCCAACCCCAATGGGAGATTTGTGCTATCGTTCCATTTTACAGACGAGAATACTGATACTTTGAGATCAAATAAATTACTCAAGCCGCACACAGTTAGCCTGAAGCACAGGGTAAAGCTAGAGTCTGAAGGAAGCGCAACCTCTTTTGATGTAACACAGGGCATTCCTGTAGCAGCAGCATCATGCACAGTGACTGCATACAATAAGTGCTTAATGATATCCCAAGATTTAGTTAGAGCTACCCCCATCTAAAAATTTTCGTGTGTGTGTGTGTGTGTGTGTGTGTGTGTGTATGTACATATGTGTGTTGTATGTGTGTAGAGTGTTGGATACTGTGACATTAAAAAATGTCCCCCTCCTTTTAAGGAAAAACGTTTACGACATACAGTTAGTCCGCTTCATTCCTAATTTTCTAGGCTTCAGGGCACTGCAGGGAATGATGGGAAGTAGAACCCAGAATTTTGGTAGTGGCTGAGAACAATATATCAACTCCCAACACACCAATCACATCACCGTTTCGCCCCAGCCTCCTCAAAGACGTCTACCCCAAGCCCTACATTTGTCCGTATGAACAGAGTAGAGTCGGTCACACACACCCCTCTCCACCTCAAGGGCGAGACTCTTCAAAAACCAGAGATATCAAGGTCCTGGAGATGGCTTGGCCCAGTCCTGCGTGTCACAGAGGTGGGGTGCCAAGGTGCAGGAGCACAAACATCTGGGAATGGCAGATCTGTTCAGTGCCCTGGTTGGGACGGTCGGGAAGAGGCGACACCCTAAAGCTCCCTGGGTGCCTCAGCAGTGTCGCCTAGTGGCCATCACAGGCATGACACCTTACACTTCCACAGCTGGGTCGGCTGGGTGTGTGTGTGTGTGTGTGTGTGTGTGTGTGTGTGTGTGTGTGTGTGTGTGTAATATGTAGTATATGTGTGTGATATTCATACTTCTGATTGCCAAGTAATTTTTCTGTGTTTATTGTATATTAAGTTGTATTTGCAAAAGAACTCATCCACCCCTTACCCTCACCCACTCCAGATCCGTACCCTGCTCTACCCCAGCACCCAGCCATTCTTACTAAGCTTTGCCTCTTTCTCACTGTGTGCAGTGGGAATGAAGATATGGGAAGAGGTGGATGGATTGGAAGTCTTAGTCGGTTTGCAATGACATTAACATAACCTAAAACTTTATTCTACTGGCTACGTCCTGATGTCTCGGAGCTACCTCCCTGTGTCTTGGTCAACACTGTGGTCTTAGCATAGGTGAGTCTGAGGGGAAAGCTGAGGTATGTCAAAGGTGGAGGAGTCTACTGTCACTAAGGATGTTTCCAACCTATGTGACACCTTTGTGCACGTTAGAGCTAATTTTTTTGCAGAAGACATCATAGCTCCAAGGATTGTGTGTGTGTGTGTGTGTGTGTGTGTGTGTGTGTGTGTACAGTCTTGCTACAGATCAACAGTTAAATATATTGGACACACAGGTGCATGCACACAGTAATTCCAGTGAGCACGTGTTTGCCCTATGTGAGGCTCAATGCTAAGCATGTGACTCTGTGGCATTTCATTTGATTCTTCGTATTTGTTTGGATTCCAATCCTCCTATTCTTTCCATGACGATACATTACCTCAGAATATGCACATCTCACCAAGGTGTGCTGACACAGTGCTCTGCAATTCTGCAGATACGCACACGAAGTGGTTTGGATGGCTCTGCCTCCCATTGTGGGACAGGAAGGTGACTAAGAAATTCATGAGGAAAAGAGCCAATTTGCACCTAAGAAGGGAAGGCCCAGGGTACACCGAGAGGGAGACATGAGCAGATTCCTTCTACCTGCCTAGCATCAGACAAGGGGAACAGACCTCCCAAGAATGCCAAGACTGAGGCTTTACTGCTAAGCTAAAAACTTGGACAATGGGGAGAAACTGACTTTTAACTTAGTGTCAAGAACATAGTTCTTAGTCTGGTAGCTGTGGTTCACGACTTTAATCTTAGTACCTGAAAGTCAGAGGCCAGCGGAACTCCGAGTTTGAAGGCCAGGCTGGTCTACAGAGTGAGTTCTAGGACAGCCATGTTTATATAGAGGAACCCTGTCTCAAACAAACAAAAACCAACAAAACCAAAAAAGAACACAGTTCTTAGTGTAAAGGAAAAAATCCACCATTTAGGCCCTCTGCAGCTGGCCTGGCCCTGAACAGGTTACTTCATCTTGCTGTGGTTTTCCTTTCTGCTGAGGAGAGGAATGATCTCACTGCAGTGAGGCTTAAGGGCCTAGCTCACTCACACACATAGCATGGTGCCCAGCAGACAGCACACTGCCTGGAAAAACAGCTGAGATCTGGCGAAAGGCAGAGGTAGGCAGAGAGTGTGTGTGTGGGGGGGTTCTCATTCTCTGACACGAACAGGTAGTCCGTGCGCTTGCTGGCTGAGGCCCTCACATCTGGACCTAGGGGCAAGCCTGGGCTAGCTGCTTTGCTCAGAGTTAGTGTTGTTTGTGGGTTGTACTTAGCTACAGGGATTTGCTTGTGAGCCTCCAGATCATATGGACAGAGAGCCTCTGGCTCAGTAAAAGACCCAACAGATTCAGGCAAGTTTCAGAAGTTGGAGGCTCAGGGGTATCCATCACCCCAGTAGTCAGATTGCCCCACGTTCTGGGAGGTTTTAATTATTAGCCAGCAATTAAGTAAATGGCAGTAACTTTTGACTATGGAAGCCTTAATTACCTCCACCGATGTCTCAGAACCCAGAAGCCATGTAGCTCAAGGGAGAGCAACTGAGAACTAGCCCGATCTGCACCTTAGGCTTTACCGTGACTAGCTGGGTGAGGTACAAGCCCCCAGGAGGGACAGAAGTAAGCCAACTGCCACCCTCTCACATTAAGGACAGGAAGTGACCCCTCCTTCGAGTCCACAGAGGGGAGTAGGGCTGCTGTGACTCCTGGCATGGGTTCTTTTCCTCACTGGCCAGTACTGTGGGCTGAGACAGAGACTCAGATGTGTCTGCAGAAGAGGTAAGTCACAGCCAGAATTAACCACAGGGGATGGTCTGGGCCTACATCCATGTAGAAATCCAGGCCAGCCTAAACGACCTGGAAACAGGAAGCGCCAGGCCTCTCCATGTCTGTTTCTCTCACATTCACACACCTCAACAACCCTTCAGAGGAAGGCAATCCCCCAACCCTTATTTGATTCCCCACTACAGGGGTCTGAACTTTAAACTCTGGAAATCTACCACAGTTTCAGCTTCTACAAAGATTCCAGCCCTAGCCAGCGGCCCGTCTTCTCCCCGTATTTACAGCAACAATAGAAAGACACTGGTGTTTTACACTGGGCTGCCAGAACCGGTTAAGCAGTACACCGTGTTTCAGTGGCTCAAATGTCTAAGCAGTACACTGTGTTTCAGTGGGTCAAAAGACATAAATCTACCCTCTCAGGCAAGAGCAGGCCAGGCTGGCCACAAGGCACTCCTGGTCTAAGGGCACATCCCAGGGTATCCCCAGTGGCTTGGGGTTAAGCCAGGCAGTTCTGTGGGTTCTGTACCAGCGTCCTTTGACTGAATCCACTCCTACACCTGCAAAGGCTGACTCAGACACCCTGGCTGGGGAAAGCTAAACTCTGACAAGTTGAGTGCTACACAGACCTCCCCTGCCCAAAGGTAGAGCACGGCAGCTTGTCTGAGAGGCAACTCCACCCTCTTTTTCCACCTCTTCCCAAATCATCTGCTCACCCCAAAGGTCCTAGGAGACAGGGTGGGCCTCCATGCCAGAGACACTCCACTGTCATGGAGCAGGCAGCCAGGAAACCCCATTATTCCTCTCAAACCCCCCCCCCCACTGAAGTCACAATATTGTCAGAGGCTGTTAACACAGAACTCTGCAGTGTGGCAAATCCTGTGCTTGTAGCTGCTCTGATCACTCCTGCTCCCCAAATGAGCTCCCCGGAGATTTTCTCTTTACCCTGGAGAACCCTGAACCCACTCAGTCAGTGAGTGGGCTGACTGGGGTACCCCTGATAGGTGCCCCATCATGAGGCACCAGAGAGAGCCAGGGCTAAAATTAAAAAAAAAAAAAGAAAAAAGAAAACACATTGGCCATATGGGAACACTGGACCAAAACTAGAACCTCACACAAACCTGGGGCTAAACGAGAAAGGTATGCACAAGCATTACAGCCTGGAATTTGCCAGTCAGGAGTCTACCTGGCTGATGTGCAGTTTTGATTTTCATTGAGGCAAAAGTCCCAAAGGAATATATCAACCAGCTGTGGAACTTGGATAAATGACTTCTCCTTGAACCTCCTGGTCTGTAAATAAGGGAGCAATGTAGTTGACTACGTTCTGCTGGTGTGATTCTATGACTCTGCGCTAGGCTGAAGTCTGCATAAATGCTCGCTTTTAAGATTCCAGGGTGTCACCCCCCAAAGTTTTTGGTTCAGCTGCCTGGAGGTGGCCCCTGGGAATATGCTACGCTGCCGGCTCCTAAGTCAGGTGCTGTGGTCAGAAGGTCCTACTTTGCTTTTGGCACAGGAGATCTGACAAAGCACCAGGGCTCAACATCCCTACCCAAAGTGATGGAGAAATGCTAGCCACCAAAATCTTGCCAGTTCTCTGGGGCTTGTTGCAGAGAACAACCACACGAGGGCGCTAGGGGTCCTCAGCCGCCTGTAGCCTTGCTTTTTACATTGATGCCGCAATGCTGTAAGACCAGCAGCTAGCTGCCTAGCTGTCCGGTTTGGGAGAAGTCGCCCAAAGGCCCCTTTCCCTTTAGATTCTGCTTAGAATTGCTTCTTTGCAGGCCCTGCACTTCCGGGGTAGACCTGCTTTGTACCCCTCAGTCGCTGACCTGGCTAGGTTAGCACACTTGAAGAAGAGTCTAGTGTCTGCAGTATCGATTTTTGGGCACCATCTACCCAGGCAGTGCCTACCCTGTTCCTGGTGGACCAGAGCAGGCCCTGGATTACTGAGATTTTTTTCAACCTCTTAAGGTAAAAGTAGGCTCTGGAGACCCACAGTCTTCCTTGGCAAGCTCACATTCAGAGCCAGAGTTTGCGAGAGAATCCAGCTTGCCTTTCTACACAAGCAGCCTGGGGAAGTGTGTGGGGGTCCAAGTCTGTTCTCTCCTTTCTGCTCTTCTGCAGTGTGCTTGGGGACAGTGGCTTTCTGGGAGAGGTAGGAGGATAGATTCCCTTCCATTATGCCCCATCAGGGTCCTTTTGGGAAGAGAGGAGGTCTCTGCAGTCAGCTGAAGGCAGACAGGGAACCCCACAAGGCTGCAACGGAACACAGCACAGTGTCACACAGCCCTGTGTACAAATGCAGCCTTTGGACTTGGGAGTAAGCTTATAGGCCCGGGGGACCGCTACTTCTCAATGACTTGCACTTGGAGAAGGCTTTGCTAGATTAAGGACAATTAGTACCGCGGGCCAAGAGACCAGAAGAGGACCTTGTTTGGAATGACTGTTGTAAGATCCGTTCATCTGTCTGTCCATTCGTCTTTTTTCCCCTCCCTCCCTCTCTCCCTTCCCCCTCTCTGCTTTGTTTGTTTGTTTGGTTTTGAGACAGGGATTTCTCTGTGCAGCCCTGGCTATCCTGGAACTCACTCTGTAGGCCAGGCTGGGCTCCAACTGAAGAGATCTGTCTGCCTCGGGAATAAAGGTGTGAGCCACTTCTGCCTGGCTAGGCCTATCTTTTTCTATTACACTTCTAAAGAAATCCCTCCAATCCCTTTTCCTTTGAACGGCATGTTACAGGATGAGAGAGGGTTCCGAAGATTTGACACTGAACTGGGCTTGTAAGCAGGCTTTCAGCTGAGCATAACTAACAGTCAGTCACCTGTCTCAGACACTCAGGCAAGTCACTGCTAAGAACAGGCCCAGGATCTCCTGCCTGGTGAACCTCAAGGTTTACTGGAAATGTCTCCTGTTTTAACAATGCCCAGAGCCTTCCAGTGACACTCTGCTCAGAAGATGTTGATGAAGTCTCTTGTGCAGCTGCTTCTGGGAACCGGGAATGGTTGTTATAGCAACAGTTTAGACAGCAGAGAGCCATCTGCAGGCAAGGCTGTGGGGAGAGGAGGAAAGGGGCTGGGCTCAGGTGTGAACAGCATCGGAAGAGTCTGGGGGGATTGCTGGTTGTGACCTTCGTTAATACTAGGTCTTGGCTAACTCTTGTATCTCTGACACTAGGTACTGTCCTAGAAGCTTTATGTATATGAACCCTGTTTGGTTGCACGACACACCTGGGCTGGTCTATTTATTACCCCAACGTCATAGCTGAGAAAACCGGGCTTCAGGGCAGCCGAGACTGCCGTCCAGGGTGACACAGCAGCACATGCCGAGCCAGCCTCGCCCAATACTGGCGTCACGAGCTAGAGATGGTGAGACATGTAGACCAGGTTTAATCACATGCTATAAAATCCACTTTTTAAAATGCATAACTCCATGGCTTTTAGCATGTTTGTACATCATCACTCACGTGCTTTCAAAATATTTTATCATCTCCCAGGTAAGCCCTCTACACTAAGCACTCACCTGACTTTCTCTCCCTCCTCTAACCCCGGGCAAATACCAGTCTACCTTCTGACCCTGCAAATCCACCCGTTCAGGACCCTTCATACAAACAGAACCGCACGCCTTTGTGGCTTCTGTCACTCTGCACTGCCTTCCAAGTTGGTCTACGTTGTACTATGTTTCACCCCCCTGTTCCTTTTCATGGCTGAATAATATTCTAAGGCGTGGATAATATTTGCTCATCTAGCCATCATTTGATGGACATTTGCTTCAACCCTACTTTTTGCCCAGTGTGAATAATGGTGCCACAAAAATTCACACACGTGCTGAGATCTGCTTCCATTTCTCCTGAGCGCACGCTTAGGCGTTGTGTTGTGTTATACTGTGCACTCCTAATATACTTAGGATCATGTGGTGATTGTACATTTAACATTTTGAGGAATGGCCACACTGTCACCCAAAGTGTACTATGGCTCATTCTGGCTTCCGCCCAGCCTCAGCAACACTTGTCATTGTCTCTCACATGGTGGGCAGCCCCGTGTGCCAGGCTGTGTCACCACAGATCCAGCATGTGTTTTCCTACTGAGCTGAGAATGCTGAACACCTTTTATACTGGCACTAACTAAGGCACAATTCCCTCCACAGCATCAGCCGCATTTCAAGTACTCACCAGTGGCCCTGCCACACTGGCTGCGGAACCACTGCAGCCCAGCTACACAGCGTTCCTGAGAGTGCTGGGCACTGTGTGGCAGGCCAGAGTCCACTGGAGTGGGGCCGGATAATGCCACAAGTCTGACACACACCCTGCCCTGAGCCTCCCTTCATTCTGCCAGAATCAGCCCCCCTGGGAGGGACTGATTTTATGTGTGTCTCCTGCTTTTATGCACAATCCGGTCCATTTTCCGGGTGGACCCAGCTTCATGTTCCCAGGGTCCTGACACTGGGACCCAAAGTGGGTCAGTCATATGCTTGTCAACAGCATGACTAGACCTAGAGGCAGACAGGAGCAGAAGGTAAGCCCTGGCTGGATACGTGGCTGCCTCTCACATAGCTCCACCCCCAGGTCTCTCTCCCTCAGACCTGTTCCTAAAAGATGTCACCCTTCCAGAACCTGTCCCTAGAAGTCACTCTGTGAAGGTGACAAAGCCTGTGGACCTCAGACCAGGCCTGACAATGAACGGTGTAGGGTTGGTTTGAAAGATTCTGAGGGAGAAAGCTAGGGGCAAAGTTTGGAAGCTGTTCGCTCGCCCCTCCAGCTCCCTGAACCCACACAGCATCTGATGTGGTCTCAGCCTTGGTGCTGACTGATGTTACTGCCAGGCTACCTCTCAGAGGAATGTAGTTCTGGGACCGCCTTCTATGTTGCTGATCCCCGGCTTCCATCACCGAGACCTTTGGGTTCAGCCATCTGTCACTACCTCCAGGGTGACCCTCAACGCCTTAGACAAAGGCTTGGGAGCACCCACCTGCCCCCTCCCAGGGCTTAGACACAAGGCAGAGTTAACAAGCTGTTAGCTTTAAGAAAGACTTTCAATTGTGAGACAGAGAATCCCACAATGAGTTAGATTAAAATCTGCGGAAGAGATAGTATTCTTGGGGACAGTAAGGGATGGAAAGAAAGGAGACCATTTCCTGAGCGTGTTCTATGTGCCACAATTGACCCTAAACATGGATAGACATTCTGTCCTTGGAAGACAGGGATCCTGAGGGGATAAAAACAGTTATCCCTATTTACAGGTGTTTGCTTCTAAGAGGCCGGCTAACTCTCTAAGGGATCTAGGTTCCGGTCTCTTCGAAGCCCTTGCCCCCTTCCTAAATAAATTACCAGTGCCAACAAAGATAACCTGGCCGGGCACAGGAGGCCCTTCCTGACTGGCGTGTTGGGAGTCAGTCCTCACAGACCACAGGATGAGGCCTGTCCTCCGCTCTGGGATGAATGAGATAAATCATTGCCAAGAGACAGGGGAGTCATGGGCCACTGGCCAGACCAAGGGTTTTTTACCTCCACGATGCAGGGCCGCCCGCCAGTCTGGCAGGCTTTATTGGCAGCCACTGCTCCTGTCCAACACTTCCTCGAGGGAGTCCTTTCTCCCCAACTGGGCTTTGTCCCAGCTCCACAACCTGCAAAGCTTCTGGCCTTGGAAGAAGCTTCCTAGAACGCCTGGCAGGCGGGGCTCTAGGCCTGCTTGCCAAGCCGAGGCCAGTTACTGCCTGCACAAAACATTCAGAACTCTCTGTCCGATTCCAGAGGCAGCCTGGGAACCCGGGCCACAGGGCCACCTGGGGGTGCAGCAGCCGTGCCTTCATCTGCTGATTCCTCACAGGGAATACCTCAGGTGGGAAGAGTGGAGAGAAGTAAGGCCTTCCTGCCCAGTCCTGCCCTCACTAGCTGATCTCTGCCCCGAGGAACGTGGTCGCCTACAGCTAGAAGGAGAGCAGTGTCAGCATGAACTCCAGCCTGGGAGTAGAAGCTCTGTGTCCAAGTCTCGGGATCTTCTGGGGCCTGTGAGCAAGCTGATTAGTCTCTCCAGGCCTCAGTTTCTCCTGGGAAAGACCATTAGGCTCATTCCTACTCTGAGAGTAGGGGAGGGGACTAGAAAGAGACACGTGAGCTGCCATCTGCAGAACCACGAGTTGGTGCCAGCTCCCAAGGGCAGGCGGGGCTTCATGGGAACCCCATCAGAGTTGGGGAGGGAGGAGGCTGCGTAAGATCCGGAAGAAGCAATGGGGGAACACCCAGGCCTTCCACCAGCCCGTGTCCAGGGCCTGCACTCAGCTCAACAGCCATGTACCTCCTGAGCGGCTGAGCACCTTAAGGGTAGCCGTTTGAACGTCCACGAACTTTCCAGGATGACCATCCTGTATCTGAGTTAAAGGACAATATAACCTTTTCTTCTTTTTTTAAAAATTATTTTATTTTTAAGGTATGAGTGGTCTGCTACATATACATCAGAAGAGGGCACCAGATCTTATAACGGTTGTGAGCCACCATGTGGTTGCTGGGAATTGAACTCAGGACCTCGGGAAGAGCAGTCAGTGCTCTTAACCCCTAAGCTATCTCTCCAGCCCACAATATATCTTCTAATGTGGAGTGCCTACTCCTCATACCCCACTTTGGACTGGCTGCCAGATGTGTCCAGGCTGTGCAAAAAGTCAGAAGACACAAGTATGTGGAGGAAGGTCACACTTTGTGGGCAGAATCACTTGGACTAGCCTGGCACCCACACAGGGCAAAGCACAGTGATAGCCCTACGCCCAGGGCTCTGGAGAGTTAGAGCCAGGGTGCCTGTCTGCAGCACAAGGAGAGGAAGACCTTGCCCTGAAGGGACTAAAAGAAGCCACCAAATGTCACTTGTTGTGTATCTCTACCCTTTGAACTCATCCAGGTTGTAGCAAGAGGCCGTGAGCATAGCCTGCTAGCCCTAGAGATTAATTTAAAGTTGAAAGAGGGCAGCTCTTAAAGGAAGTAATCAGAAGGAAAATGGAGAGGCGTGTGTGTGTGTGTGTTTGTGTGTGTGTGTGTGTGTGTATTAGTCTGTGTGTAGGAGTCAGGGTGCATGTCTGCACTCAAACATGTATATGTGTACATATATGTATATTTCTGTGTGTGTGTGTGTATGTGTGTAGGAGTCAGGGTGTAACTGTAGATGTGTGTGTGTGTGGGAGTCAGGGTGTGTGTGTTAGTCTGTCTGCACTCGAACATATGTATACGTACACATATATGTATTTCTGTGTGTATCTTTCTCTCTCTCCCCGTGTGTGTGTGTTTCTCTGAGTAGAACCCAAGGCCTGGCTGACCTCAATTCTTAGAAATACAGCAACCCTCTGGCAGACCCTGTGCCATCTGTCTCTCCACCTTTGGAGCACCTATTTGATGCCTCCTGTGTGCCAAGTATTTCACACACTTCAAGCCTTCAAAGCTCTCACAGAGAGCCTGATTAGCAGTTTGCATTTGCTGGGGTTTGAACCCCAATTCACCAACTCCAGCCCTAGTGCTCACCGCACTGGATCCCTGAGACGCCTGTAACTCCCCCATCTGTTGTTTTCAATGACTAAGAAACACAACAGAGCCCAGAGCCTGACTAGTCATGGCTCTCTGGACTCCCTGTTGTACCCCATTTCCTATCCCCCTACCCCTTCTGCCTCTGCAGTTAGAGCAGGTAGTCACGGCCTCTCCCTGAAAATGATCTTCTGCCCATCTCTGGCCAGAAGCTCTAGCAGCTGGTGACCCCTGAGACCCCTCCCTAGGGTCATCTATGTTTAATGATGAGCGGGATGCAGAGGGACTTCAGAACTGGGGAACCAGCAGCCTGGGCCTGGCTGGATTTCCCTGATCCTGGCTTCTAGGCTTTGCTCTCACTTTTGCTCCAACTGGGGCAGCTCACAGCAATGACTGGGGAGCTGCTCACTGCTTCCAGCCCCTTGTTTCCTTATACCCTTAGACCAGGCACCTGTAGGTAGTTGCCATGGGAACAGCTGGCTAAGGCTTCACTCTTGGGGACTACTGAGCCTAGCCTATGTGTGTTCCTTCTCCCACTGGGAAGACAAACTGGAAGACACACTCAGGAGTAAGATATTCATGCAGGAGCACCAAGCCCAGGTTATGGGAATGACATGGGTGTCTTCAAATACCTCAGTCACCTACCACCTACAGTATCTCAGAGCAGGTCCATCCACTAAACCTGAGGTCTTTGAATTTTGAGACCTCAGCATCCCAGATGACCCTAGGGTCCTTGGCCTAGAGTCTGAAGCTATCTGCTTGTACTGGCTAGTTTTGTGTCAACTTGACACAAGCTTGAGTTAATCACAGAGAAAGGAGCCTCAGTTGAGGAAATGCCTCCATGAGATCCAGCTGTAAGGCATTTTCTCAACTAGTGACCAAGGTGGGTGGGCCCAGTCCATTGTGGGTGGTGCTATCCCTGGGCTGGTAGACCTGGGTTCTGTAAGAAAGCAGGCTGAGCAATCCAGGGGAAGCAAGCCAGTAAGTAACATCCCTCCATGGCCTCTGCATCAGCTCCTGCTTCCTGACCTGCTTGAGTTCCAGTCCTGACTTCCTTTGGTATGAACAGCGATGTGGAAGTATAAGCTGAATAAACCCTTTCCTCCCTAACTTGCTTCTTGGTTATGGTGTTTGTGCAGGAATAGAAACCCTGACTAAGACACTGCTATAATTGTTTGACATGGTATTCCTTCTCACCCACCCTATCCTTTCATCCATTCAGCCAGTCTAGCTACCCACTGCATTCTTGCCCACCATTGCACTCTTGCCCACCGTTGCATTCTTGCCCACCGTTGCATTCTTGCCATCCGTTGCATTCTTGCCCACCACTGCATTCTTACTCATCATTGCATTCTTGCTCACCATTGCATTTTGCCCACTACTGTATTCTTGCCCGCCTGTGTGTCCTACTGCTTTATTGGAAGGTGTTTTCCTGTTTAAGTGAAAGTCTGGTTCAGATCACTTCTCTTCACAGAAACTTTCTAGGCCCACATCAGATACAGCTTCCTCAGGTTCTAGAGCTTTCTGTCACTGAATCGTTGATCAAAGAGTACATGCTGTCCCAAACGCAGCGGCACAACCTTTAATCCCACCACATGGGAGGTGAGGCAGGCAGAACTCTGTGAATTTGAAGCCAGCCTGGTATACCTAGTAAGTTCTAGGACAGCCAGAGCACAGTGATAGCCTTTCTCAAGGAACAAACAAATAGAGGGGTACATGTCACCTCTGCAGTGGTTTTGCCTACTGTGACCACTACCCTCCCAACAGACTTATCCAATGCCACATCACTGCTCATCAAGCTCATCAAGTACCCAGGAAAAGTAGCCCGAATGACCCCTGCAGACTGTTCTTCACCTGGCCCTTCCCCTTGGTATACAACACTATTCCTTTCTCAGAGTCCCCGTAGCAGACTCCACCACAGCCTTTGTGTCCCTTCTGACTCTTTACACAGCTGCTGGCTCTGAGGACAGAAGCCCTATGCCATTCATGTTTGAATGACTGTACCTGACACGGTACTTAGGCCACAGCTGGTGTCTTAGTCAGGGTTTCCATTGCTGTGAAGAGACACCATGGCCGTGGGAACTCTTATACAGGAAAACATTTCACTGAGGTTGGCTGACAGTTCAGAGGTTCAGTCTATTCTCATGGCATAAAGCACAGCGACACTCAGGCAGACATGGTGCTGGAGAGGTAGCTGAGAGTTCTATATATGGATCAGCAGGCATCAGGAAGGGACAGTGACATTGGGCCTGGCTTGATCAACTGAAACCTTGAAGCCCATACTCTGTGACACACACTTCCTCCAAGAAGGCCACACCTACTCCAAAAAGGCCACACCCTATAGGGCTACAGGGTCATTCAAACCACCACAGTAGATCTTCAGTGCAAACTTGCTAAATAAATTCATTCCTGGGTCTCTGGTCAGAGCCTTTCTTTCCTTCCTGACTCAGGGCAGATAAACAGAGGAATTAAGGGGACATAAGTGAGCCATAGCCTGGGGTCTGCTAGAAGCATCTTGCCAGTTGAGCAGCAAGAACTAACAAACTCTGCTGTGAAGACTGCCTGCCTACAGACAGCACACCTTCTGTACAGAGCTATTTCGTGTTAGAATAGCAAAGAGCCATGGGTAAGGCCTGAGCTCACACAACCTTCAACTAATCCTTCCGCAGATGCAAACAAGACTACTGGAGTTGTTGTTGTTTCAAGACAGGGTTTCTCTGTGTTGGCCTGGCTGTCCTTTGTAGACCAGGCTAGCCTTGAACCTCAGAGATCTGACTCCCTTTGCCTACCGAATTAAAGGCATGCACCACCACCAGCTGGCTTACTAAAGTTCTGTTACAGTAGAAGATACATCTTCCCTTCCTCATGACTCAGCTCAAACTAACCAGTGCACCTCAAGATCCACCCTATTTACTAAAAACAAACTCGAAATTCCTTAAAGTACCCTAGAAAAAAACACTATCTTCAGAAGCCACCCAAACTGTATGTGTGGTAACTGTTAAGACACAGACCATCTTCGGAGGCGCGCACACCCACGCCTGGGTGGGTGCTCTTCACTAAGTTCTCCTATCAGAGTCCCTGCTGAAGTCATGCTGAATGCTCTTAATGAACTCCAGCTCCAATTTATACCCACTCAGCCTGAACTCTGTGTCTGCTGAGCAGCAAGCTTTGGCCCAGTGGAGACCTGAGAAGACCCCTTCAGGCTGTATCGGTTTCAGGAAGCTGTGTCTCTGATCCCGGACTCTCCCCTGACTGTCCCCACTCCCCTTCCTACCAGGCTCTTCCTGCTCACTGATTAACAAATGAGAAAGGACACCCCGCCCCCCCCCACACCCCTACAGCCTTAACCCGAACTAGCACCATTCCACCCATCTCCAGCTCCTTTCCTTCAGGGACCCTGCCCAAGGACCTCCAGTCTCAGCCCTTTCCTTCCAAATGCAGCAACCTGACTGTCAGTTTCTCCAGCTGTGACAGGCTTTACTTCCCACAGGTGGAGAGGGAGACCACCTTGCCCTTGGTTCTCTTTCTGAGGTGACCCAACCCAAGACTCTGCCTTGGATCCTTTCTGCAGGTAGACTCCGAGGTTCTACCCCATGTTCCAGGTAAACACGTGATTTGTAGTCTGTCTTACATGTATACACACACACACACACACACACACACACATAGACTCTCTCATGCAGCTTGTGCACACATACCACAAAAACGTATACATATAAACCACACCACAAACACTGAACATGCACATGAGCATACTAACACACCACACAAGATTATACATAGACATCAAATGTGCACGCCACATACACACCACAATCACTACAGACACACATCCCAAACATGCATACCACATACAGACTCCAAACACAGCATACACACGCATGCACACACAAACTCGAACCTCTTTGTCTTCCTTTCCAACATCCCAGCCTCCACATTCTCCTCAGGTACAAATCAGTGGGAAATAGCTCCCCAGACACCATAAACGCTTTTAATGGAGACCAGAGAAACTCATTTTAAAGATTTTCCTCCATTTTCAAGGCAATTACAAATTCCTGTTACCTGGGAGTCAGAGCAATTGTCCCCAGGCAGGCAGACATATATTTTACTGGACATACAACTTTTAAACACACACAGAAAAAAAACCCACAATAGAACTCACTTCCCAGACTTTCAAATGGCGCTATCTGTCACTCACCCTAATTCCCCTCTTTCGATGGCCCTTTCCCTTAAAAGGCTTCTAAAGGACTTCACTCAGCCAGCTGTTAGGCAATGCTCTGTCTCCCCCACATCCTCTTTTCCCCACAACTCAGTGCTCAGCATGTGGTAATGCAGTCTCCTGCCCATGCAAGCCCCTCTGTATCTTGTGCATCAAGATCCTCAGCAAGACGTTTGCAAACAAGAGGATGTATGTGTAAATGAATGAATGAGGCAGCTGGGAGACGAGGGTCCAGAGACAGATCAGCTCCACATCCAAGAGGGAACGAGGTCGGGAAGAGGGAGAAGACATACAGTCCTGGAAAAGCCACAGCACATAAATTGTGACCAATGACCAAGAAAGACTCATGCTTCCTGTCTGAGTCGGCTTTAAGCAGAACATTCCCCATGGCTGACACAGTCCCCTGGTCTGCAGCTGGGGACGCTACGTGTCTGCTCCATGAGAGGGTGCTAAGTTAGAACCTTATGCTGGGCTGTTCTGAGACTTCTAAGACCCCTTCCAGGTTCACAGGAGCAGAGTGTGTGGCCAATCAGTGGGAGATTCAGAAAACCGCTCCCTCCCCTCTCTGATTTACCATCCTCCCACCTGGCAGGAAACAGAACACAGTTCTGTTCCTTAGCCATGGACCAGGGACAAGGTGGCTTTCCTGCACTCCCTGGAGACACCTGCACCACCAACACCTCTGTGGCTTTGTCTATGCCTTCAACAGGCAAGCCTGGCCTCCCTGGATGCTTCTACCCGTCAGAGAGCATGATCTCAGCACCATCACTGGGACAGACTCCTGGGATAACAAGTGAGCAAACGGAGCAAAAGGGCTGGCCTCTCAGACCTCTCCCCAGAGCCTTCTCTCACAAACCCATTCCTGGGCCCTGGAGCTGCTCACTCGGTTGTGACTCTGCAGTGGCTCTCAACCGAGAACAGAAGTATTTCTGCAGACACTTTTGACTAGATGTATTATTGGCATCTGGATGCCACCAAACATCTTCCAATGTGCCGGGCAGCACCCTCAACTAAGGAATATCTGTCCCTTGTGTCAGCAATGCTGAGGTCGACTTTATCATCACACTCTGCAGAGCTCAAATCCCTCGAAGAATCCATGAACCAAAAGTGCTGCCGAAGGTCTAGAAGCTCTGAGATTAAGGGCAAATCGTTTTTTCTAAAAGACTTATTTATTTAGTCAATGTGAGTACACTGTAGCTGTTTTCAGCCAGACCAGAAGAAGACATCAGATCCCGTTACAGATGGTTGTGAGCCACCATGTGGTTGCTGGGAATTGAACTCAGGACCTCTGGAAGAGCAGCCAGTGCTCTTAACCTCTGAGCCATCCCTCCAGTCCTAGATGCAAATCTTATCCCTGTGTATCATGTTCATCTTTTGGAAAGAAGGACTCGAGAACGGGCTAGTTAAGAGCCCGTGAGGTGGAAGTTAGCACAGGGCAGCCCAGTAAGGAAGCCATAGAGTATACAGTCTACAGACACTTAGCAGGCAAAACCCACAGCCCAGATGCTCTGAGATCCTTAGATGAGCATCCAGCAACACTCCCATGAGCACTCACACCTCTCTCAGAACGTGGGCAAACTGAGCTCCACAGACAAAGCGCCCTCCTCGGAGTCTACTCAGCCTTTCTCCACCAGTAGCTTCCTATCAACAGCTCCCATAAATAAAAAGGAAGACAACAGGCTTCCGCAAGATGTGCGGGGGTGGGGAGGGTTCTTGGTGAGGATGTTGGGATTATCTGCCTCTGGAAACCCTTCCTCGGAGCTGGTTAATCCCTAATTGATTGTAGACCTTGCTCTCCGATCCTGACTCCCTGGGTAAACTGAGGCCTTAAGCTCCAGGTTATTAGTGTGTGGAGAGCCAGACACAGAACCTCATACCCAGGTCCCAGCCTCCGCTGCTCTTCTTAGCAGCCTTCTTCTTAATGGAGATAGAACTTATCAATGTGAGAGGCAATTTCACTCTATCATGTCAGGAACAGGGAAAGGAGATAAAAGGACATTTGACTCCCTGCTGTCAGCCAGGGATGCTAATGAATCTTTTGCTTCCGAAGACGATTATCGAACAGAATAATTCATCGCTAGAGATTAATTGGACTAATTATGTTGGCTCTCAGAATCCCCTGTATAATTATTTTGTATTGGGCCAATGTCAGTGATAATCCTGTGATACAGGAACCTCTTTCCCCAATGGGAACAGCCCGCAGAACAGGATGCCTGGGTTTGAACAGTGGGCAGGTGGAAATGGCATGGACAGCCATTATGTTTCTGCTCTGATCTGCTTACGCAATGCCTGTGTTCTGTGTGCTAATCCTTTATTCTGGGTAATATGATCATTTGTTAAACACCCCAGATTGCTTTCCATGCTCCTTCATTGAGCACATTACTCTGGCCTCCCAGTCCTTTCGGGTTGACATCACTCCGAGGAAGAGGTTGGTCTGCTCTAGGCACCCAATGTGCTTTGTCTCCTTAATGCTGGCCTCGACCCACCATCCCCATCACCACACTAAGGAGTTAAGAGCCCTGGGCCCAGCAACAAGGTGAATCCTATTTCGCTCTGACTAGCCACAGCATCTCCTTATTTCAGTCAGCAATCTAACATCAAGCTCTATGAAAGCAAAACTTGTACAAAGCACACAACCCGAGTTACTCTGCCCCGTCATAATCTACACTGCCGCTCCATGCTCTGGGGCAATTAAATACAGCATGGCCAGGCAGTTTCTCTCCTCTTCAGTGGTGCACGGGTGAATTAAGAATGTTTGGAATCGTGTTACAGGAGAGGAGTAGGGGTATAGGAAAGCCCCTGGCTTCTCATCTGCCCACATTTGAGGGCTAGCTTTGAAGAAATGGACTTATCATTTTTCCTTCCCTGTCCACAAATGAAGCTCAGCTTCAAGAAAAAACAAACCTGAACTAGGGCCAGATAGAGTGTATCGATTTAGAATACACGAATATAGCTAGATTCCCGACTACACAGAGATTCCACGTAAGCTTAGGCAAGGATCTTTTAACGTCTCAAACTTTTTTTTTTGTGGTAAACTAAGTAATTATATTTACTTTTCACAGTTATTAGAAAGATTAAATTAGTTAGCACACGGTAAGAGCTAGTATAAGGCCTGCTATCTGGTAGGGGCTCAAATGTTGTCATCTGCTACTGTAATTATCCAGGTATCCCAGGTATCCCAGCAACACCTTGTTCCCTTTGGTTTTAAACCTGGCTGTCTCCCAAGGGTCCTCAGCCTTGAACTCTTGTAAGGAGCTGGGGAATGAAACACAGCAGATGCATACTCGGCTAAGAACTTCCCCCTGGTGACTGGAGACGGGCAATCTCTAAAACCCCACCAAGATGGCTACCTAGATTCAGGCATGGAAATATATCCAATCCTTAGACGAAGACCACGCCATTCCATGGAACAGTTCAAATCACCACAGATATGCCAGCAAAGGAAACCTCCTTGGGTATGCTTCTGTACAAAGAGAGGGAGAGCCTTTACAAGCCTCAAAGGAGCTGAAAGGTTTCTGTTAACGGGTAACAACTATGCAGAATTGCAAAACACCTTTTGAGCCAGGAAAGGGCTTAGGAATTGAGTGGTAAGGCAGCTGTCACTGGAGCTCTGGGCTATGGCAGCAAGTGAGCCACCTCCTGTCATCAGCAATCCCTGCTGTGGACAGGGGCACCGTGTGCAATCCGAGGCTGGCAAGAGAGGTAGGCGGCAGGGGTTGGGCAACTCTCCAGGAAGAAAAGGATGTTTGCTGCCCGGAAGCCAACTTAAGAGCTCTCTAGGAAGCAAAGGCAATAGTAGCAAAGAGAAAGCCCACCCACAGAGGTTTGGACCAAGGGTAGTTGGTGCAGGGTGGTAACACCAGGCAGCTGGAAGAAAACAACCTTGTAACTAAGTTTTAAGTAAAAGGAAATTAAGTGCTGGAAGCACTAAGGACAAAGTATCCAGGGGCTGGAGAGACGGCTCAATGGTTAAGAACAGGTTATTGTTTTTTGTAGACCTGACTTCGGTTCCCAGCACCCAAATCTGGAGGCTCAAAACTCTTATCTCCAGGAGAATGGTTCCCCCTTTTAGTCTCTGTGCATATATTCACACACCACCAACATACTTAAAAATAGTAATGTCCACATGAATGATCGTTTCTAAGTATCTAGTAGCAAGGTAGTGGTGGCACGTGCCTTTGATGTCAGGGCTAGAAGGCAGAAGCAGACAGATCTCTATGAGGCCAGCCTGCTCTACAGAACAAGTTCCAGGATACCCAGCGCTACATAGGCAAATCCTGTCTAGAAAAAAAAATATCTAGAAAACTGCTTCCTGGCATTTAATTACACTGATTTCCAAATATCTTAACTAAATGAATGGTGTATTGGTGGGGACACAGGGTAAATGAGACACAGAACTTTGAGACAGACCTCTGCATCAAGGAGTGTAGTGACCGGTAAGCCATTTCAAGCTTCTTAGATTCTACTGGGAGGCCTATACATGCCTTGATTAACACCTTGTAGAAATGAAATACTGGCTGCTGGGCCAAGGAGATGGCAAGGGATTGTCATTGAAGATTCTACTCCAGGCTATGGTAATGGATCCTAGACACTCTGGCTTCACCCCAGGAAGTATCAGGTGTTCAGGGAGACAGATAGGGGCGGAAATGAACAGAAACACCCAAACATGGGTTAATAGACACCTTGGCAGAACTACAAGCTGTTTCCTTCCAGAACCACCTGGGGGAGGTGAAAGCTAATTTGCGTCGAAGCCTAGGGGCTAAACACAGGCACAGGTCTGGAAACCCTGAACGTACACGAAGGGGCAGATATGGGACAATACAGTTCAGTTCAACAGACACTGAAATACATGACAAATGTCTCTCAGCCTTTGGAACAGCCTCTAGCCCAATCTGAAAACACTGTGATTGCAAACAAATGGTGTTTGAAACTCCCAATTTGTATAGTGACAAAATGTTAATATTTAAAAAACCTGGCGTTTTAAAAGGAAGCATAAAAGGAAGATTAGAATGAATGACAGGATTCTAGGTTCAGGTTGGAAAGATCTATATTAACTTACGTTTATTTATATACCAAGCTGGTGTTTATTCATATGTTACTGCAGAACATCTACAGACATGGTCATACATAGGTTTAACACACACACACTACTTTCACCAACTGGAAGGACCTAGAAACAGCACCATTTTAGCAGCAAGGAACCCACCCAGAACACAGATCTCAGTTCCTCCTCCTATCAAAGCAACAAGGGTTCCTTAGAAAAATGCCTGATGCTTGGAACACCGAGGCAAAGAAAATGCCATCTATGAATTGTACAGGGTCAACCAATAAAGAAAATTAAGGGTTGAGAGGTAGAGGCGGCAAGCAGAACTAGCTGGTGAGTGCCCAACGCAGGAGGCAGAGGGATAAAGAGGAAATGGTAAAAGAGTTGAGAAGCAAGACAAGCCTGCCTGGACGGGAGCCCCCATCCCCTCCATTTTCCTTATTTATCCCTAAGCATCAAGACTGTTGCAGAATTCTCCCAACACAGCAAAAGAAACAGCACAATAAATTCAACCTCATCTACAAAATGAAAAACAAACAAACAAAAGGTCCTGGACTGTATCTCAGAGGATGAGAGAAATACCCACAAGTCCATTCTGACATACATCATGGAGTAAATAAATAGGAAAAGCAATTTCCCCTCCAGAAGAATCACAGTAATGTATGCATCTGATCGGTATAAAGATGTGAACTGGGTACCCAGCATCCTGCCTCCCTCTCTGTACCACAACCCAGCACAGCTTCTCAGGGAGGCACAGAGTGGAGCAGCCAGAAACCAAATTCCCTTCCCATCGCTTTCTAGGGCAACGACTTCAAGCAAATTACTTAATCTCTCTGTCTCAGTTTCCTTATCAGCAGGAGAGCAAAAATAATTCCAACCTTGTAGGCTTCCTACATGGAGCCAATAAATGTAAAGTGCTCAGAATAGAGCGGGGGCATAGTAAGAACACAATAGCATTCAGCCATTCTCCTGGCTTGGAGGGGGCCAGGATACCCATGCCCTGAATGAAGGAGTCAATGGAAATCCCGGAGAAGATCAGATGAAAATAACAGGCTGGGCTTATAACTCGGTGATAGAACATTTGCATGGCGTGTGTAAAGCTCTTAGCAGAGAGGGTGGCAGGTGTGACCTGGGAGAGGAAGGGAAAGAAAGAGGGAACAAGATGAAACAACACGGTGCTTGGTAGAGGAAGCCCTTGGGGGTAGCTTGGAGAGACATCCAGGCGCTGGTTCTTCTGGCCGTCACAGGTGGAAGGAGCCTCAGGCTGCCGCTTGTACCCCCCCCCCCACCTCACTTTCCCAGATGTGCTCTGCTAATTGGAAACCCCCAGGTTCTTGTTCTTCAAACACCTCTATCACGTTGTGAATGAGACCACTACCCAGCTTGGCAAAGGAGAAGGTGTGGAGAAGGCCAGCTGGCTGCCCTCTGCCAAAATGCTGGAGGGCAGTGAAGGAGAGGCTTCATTTGGGGGTGACTGCTGAGGCAGGTAGAGGTAAGATACTCCGTGGATCCCCCAACTCCAGTGACTAACCCCTACCAACAGCCCTCAGCGAGGCGATACCACCTCTCACCTGGGCTACCCTATCTCAGTCTCCAACAGAATCCCCATGCTCTACCCCCACCCCCATCCACCCATCCCTACCCCTGCCCATGGCATTGCAGACGGTGGGGAGGGGCTGCCAAACTCTCCCCACACCCTCGGGCCTCTCCCCACCTCCGACTGGTCCTTCCTGGAGGCTTTTCAGGCTGAGATAAGTAGGCAAAGCCTCAGCTGGGGCGGAGAGATGGCAGGAGGCGCAGCCTTGAGACTGAACCGGAGAGATTAGCGTAGGCGGTAGGAAGCGATGCATTTAAAGGGGATGAATGGAGCGCAATGCTGCAGGAAGCAGCCTCTTGTGGAGGCTGGATGAAGTCAGAAAGCTAAACAAAATTGTGGGGAAAATTACTCCTCCCATACACCTTCCTTCTTTCTTCCTTAAAGGCACTGAAGCCTCTGCCATTACTGCCAGGGATTTAAGAATGAAGGTTGAGGGAGAGCGAGGTAGTTCGGTTGGCGAGGGGCTTGCTACGCAAATGTGAGCCCCTCAGTTCCATCCCCCCCACCTCATCCCCAGACTCTACCTTTTTAAAAAGTTGAGGCTGGTGGTGAGGATTTGTAATCCTAGCTCCAGGGGGATGAAGACAGGTAGATTGTTAGGGGCTGTCTAGCCAGCCTAGCCCATTGGAGCCCCGTGCCAGCAAGAGAGAGACCCTGTCTCAGAAATCAAAGCGAATGGACAACTAAGAAATGATAGCTGAGGTTGACATCAGGCCTCCATGTGTATATACACACAGATGAACTTGTATACACACGAATATGTGTATGTGCACATGCATGCGCACACGCACGCACGCCCCAATCAAAGCCAAGACTGCAGGGTTCTAGTGCGACTGCACTGGCTACCAACTCCTGACCCCTAGCAAACACGACCCTTCTCTACATCTCAACCCTCCGCTGGTTAGTGTTTGTCAAGCTAACACAAACTAGAGTCATCCAGGGAAGAGGGAACCTCAATTGAAGAATGCCTCCACCAACTTGGCCTGTGGGATAATTTCTTGATTAATGACTGATGTGGGAGAGCCCAGCCCCAAATAGGCAGGGCCACCTCGGGGTAGGTAGTCCTGGGTTATATGAGCAAGCAAGGGAGCAAGCAAGGGAGCAAGCGAGTAAGCAGCATTCCTCCACAGTCCCTGCCTCAGTTGCTACCTCTAGGGTTTTGTGTGTGTGTGTTTGTGTTTTAAGATTTATTTATTTATATGAGTACACCGTTAGTTTCTTCAGACCCACCAGAAGAGGGCATCAGATCCTGTTACAGATAGTTGTAAGTCACCATGTGGTTGCTGGGAATTGAACTCCGGACCTCTGGAACAGCAGTCGGTGCTCTTAACCCTTAACTGCTAACTCTTAATCCTTAACCGCTAAGCCATCTCACCAGGTCCCTACCTCTAGGTTTTTGCCTTAGGCTTCCCTCAATAATGGGATGAAATTAATCCTTTCTTCCCCTCCCCCAATATCCTTGAGAAGCTAAATAGGGCAATGCCATCTATAAAACGGAGGTAGAAGCACCTGTGTCGGAATTATACAGAGCACACCATTGCCTGGCTTGGTACAGTGCTTTGTGCACAGAAGCCCTTATATCAAGGCTGGCTCAATCAGCCGCTTTCAAGGACCATTGAGGAGCATTCGAAAGGCCTGCTTGCAGGAGGAAGATTTAGCTGAGAAGTGGGAGGTTTGAGTTCTGGGAAGAGGCTGCATCATTTAAGCTCAAAATGTAGTTCCCTTGTCTGTGTACCTGAGATAACACTGCAGCGTCCACCCACAGGGAGTATATATATACACGAGACTATGAGACCATAAGACCACACATCTGGGGTTTCTTCAAAACCTGATTGGGCCATCAGGTTCCAGAACCTGTCTTCAAGGACACTGAGCAGGGGCAGGAAGTGGACCCAGCTGGGTTTCTGGTGCTGGGGGCTGAGAAGAGACCAGCCATGAGAGGGCAGGGTTCTCTTGGTTCAGGAAGGAATGGGGACCCAGGAGTGAGTGGGCCAACTTGTTCCCACAGTGTAGAAGCAGTGGGGGCGGGGGGGGGGGTGATGACAATGACACAACAACCATGCAAGGATCCTGGCTTGGCTAAGAGTATCATGCCCACAACATGACAGCAGCAGGAAACTCAACCGCTTTAACCCTAACCTACCCAGGAGAGGGCTATCGCCAGTCTGAGAGCTGGAAGAAGCCTGCAGAACGTGCTCTTCAAGCCCCTTCTAAACTCAGCTGAGGCTTGGGTGCAAGTGTTGGTCTGGGGAACAGGACCGCAGAAACTCTGGAACGAAACATCTTGGAGTTCAGGTAGGTAACAGCTCAGAAAGAATTATGTGGACTTGACAAGTAATAGAGCAGCTGCTGATTGTCCAAGTTTGTGGGCTGATATTCCCGTGTGTTACAAACAGACTCCAAAGTTTTTACAAAGTGTAGAATGCCAGAAACAAGGTCTACGACACAATCATTAATTACCTAATTATTCTGGCGTTAAAAGGCTCGACAGGAGAGGAATAGGGGATGTTCAGAAGAGCCAGGAAGAATTTGGACTGGAGCCCTTCAGAAACTGTGTCTCCTCTTGGCAGAGCTGGCTGAGCACGGGGTGGGGGGTGGGGGCAGACCAACTAAGCACCCAGGCCCTGGCCTTGCTCAGTCAGGCCAAACCAGCTCAGTGCAGTTCTCCCTCAGAGCTGCTCCAGCCCAGCCCACTTTGTCCCCCAAGTCTTGCTGATTCTTCTGTCCTGGAGGTTCCAGGAGACATGTGGCACATGGGGAGAAACATCTGGGCCTGTTTCCTAAAAGGTGATATGTGGTCTCCTCAGCTTTCCTGGAGCTCTGTTCTAGCCATGGGGGCAGGGGTGGGAAGAGGAGTCCCAGAGTCCTGAAACCTGAGTTCTCTCAGGCTACAGCTTCCACTGAGCCCTGCACAACAGGGCTGAATGCCTCGGAGGGGCCAGGGTCTCCAGGGTAAGCTTCGGGCACACCCTGAACTTCTCCCTGGTCTGACACAGCTCCAACTCTGAAACTGGGACTGGCATCATCTCTTTGGTGAGGGAGAAACTGAGGCCTAGGATTATAAAAAATACATTCTAATTATGAATGACAACTGCTGGGCCAGACCATGGGGACAATAAAATGTTTCTTTCTCTTGAGGTTCCTCTCCTGCTCTTTCACTTCAGAAAACGGCCCAGTGGTTCCACCAAGTGATGGCCCCGGTCCACAGATTGTTCAAGCACCGCCCTACTCTAGGCAGTGCTGAGGGAAAGAAAGCAAGAGGCAGGATTTAGCGTGCGCTTTTCTCCTGCTCCAGTGAAATCCAGATATCGTCGGCTCCTTTGCTGTTTACTGTGAGGCCACACTGAAGAGTGGGCTCCTCTGTGGAGCAGTTCTTCTGAGTTATGTGTGGTTTTTCCAATGCTCATGATCAAGTCAGGCCCCGTCGGAAAAGAGACTGACTGTGAGAGATAGCTGGGCCTGGAGTGTTTGGCAGGAGCCATGAATTTTGAGGCTGTCATGGTGTTGCCGAGGAACAGACCTGGCACTGAAAGATACAGTTGGGCAAAGCACTCACCAGGGAAACGGAAGACATGTTTTTGCATTGGACACCCTCTGGGAGTGTTCCTGGGAGTATCAGTACCATTTCCCAGAAGTGCTGGGCTGGGCTCTGGCTCTCCCACCATTCCCAGGAGGAACTCCAGGAGCCATGAAACAGAACCTTGGGAAGTACAACACTGCTACAAATGGTTCCCCACCACCCTTCTCGGCTGCAACCCGTCCCCAAAATAATTTTTGATTTTATACATGTTTCCGTGGCAACCCGAGTCCCCATCAGCCAGAGGGTTACCATGGTGACTCTTCTTGGCTCTGTCCACAGCTGAGGCAGGCTCTGTTCCTTAGTTGGCAAGCTGGGCTCACAGGGAGTCAGGTGAGGGAGGACTTGACCTGGGGCTGGTCATGGGCACTCAGGGGGTCTGCGAACACTGCCTGGGCCAAGCAGAGACATCTCAAAGCAGGAATTGGCTTGGTTTCCAACCAGCCGGAGAAACACTGGTACAAGCTATCCCAGGTCCTCAGTCCTTCCTCCCGCCTGCTGACCCAGGTCCCAGTCCTCCCTCCTAGCAGCTCACCACACTCTCCCCGGATGGAGTATCTCTGCAGCTGCTTTCCTTGTTCTGGGCTTCTCTAAGAATCCATCTCTAATTCTGTCTGTCCTCCAAGCTCCAGTCCTCAGCACCCTCCTGGCATTTCCACTCCCAGTTAACCATGTCCAGACAGCTCTGCAATATTCCACATCTACACTCTGAGTAGAACTGGCAGTGCAATTGCTGTGTCCCTTCTTCTGTGCCACAGCTGTGCCCACCGCCCTGTGCCTGGCTCTCTCTCCCTGCCAGAGCCTGGAACGCCTGACTGATGATGTCCTCTCTGTCAGGTGAGGGGCTCTCTGTGGGGAGGGTCTGTCTCTTTGCTATGAATTTCTCTACTGAGGTTAGCCGAGGACGCAGACCAAGCACTGAGATCTGGGAGGGACCGTCGTACTGGGGGTGGCTGAGAGCAACGGGCTTAACACCTGCAGCTATGAAAGAGAGGAGGGAAAGGTGTGGTTGAGTCTCACTTTGGGAGAGGCTAAGAATAATTAAGAACTCTGCTTCGGGGGCTGGAAAGATGGCTGAGCAGTTTAGAGCTTTTGTTGCCCTTGTAGAGAACCCATGTTCGATTCCCAACATCCGCACGACACCTCACAACTATTTAAGTTTAATTTCAGGGGAATCCAATCTCGTCTTCCGGCCTCCTTGGACACCCGGTACACACATGGTACACAAAAATACAGGCAGGCAAAAATACTCATAAACATACAATGAAATAAATCTCAAAAAAGAGAATTTGGCTTCAGCCATTTCATTGTCTCCCAATCTTCCTTGTGTCCTCCTTCCTTTCCTCCATCCATCTGATCATCTCTAGCTACTATAACAAGAGAAGGAAGAGAAATGAAATCTGGTAAGTGTGTGCCTCCCACGACGATCCCTTACAAATACACGCTTGTTTTACTCATGTACGCCATGGCCCATCTGTGGGTCTTGCCTGCCCACGTGCAGGAATCCTTGTCTTAAGTCTTAAGAGCAACCTATAAAATATGGGGACACATTCAGGGGGGAAAAAGGTTTTTTTAAAAAAACTTTTATTGCATTTTCACAGAGCCTAAAACAATGCATTCATTAAAAAACAGCGAGAGTGTAAGATTAAGCTCACTTGGGTTTTTTTAAAGCCCGTGAAAAGTGTTATTTTTAAAGTTAACAGCAGTACTTTTTAAGAGCCAAGGATCAGGCTGGTTTTTGACTCTAATGCCCGTTGGGCAGTGGGCAGAAGAATTTTAGAACCTCATGTTAGTTCCATCAGGCTCTGGAGTCCATGGAGCAGAGGTACCTGGGCATCTAGAGGGGCTATGACAGCTCACACAGAACACCTTAGAGCATACAAACCAGGCCGGCCTCCCAGGGCAAGAGAATCCAGCTCTGACTATAGACACCAAGGCGTTTTTTTGTTTGTGTTGTTGTTGTCTGAGACTTGGTTTCTCTGAGTGGCCCTGGCTGTCCTGAATCTCGCCCTGTAGACCAGGCTGGTCTCAAAATCACACTGATTTGCCTGCTTCTGCTTTCCAAGAGCTGGCATTAAAGGTGTGCACTGCCACCCGCCCGTACATGCTCACTTTGTTTCTGTGGCCTATAAAATATGGGGACACATGTTTAAGGTTGCAGGTGTCTGGGGTCCTAACACTCATGGAGCAGGTTCGGACAAATAAACTAAACCCTATGTGACCTCACTTCCTAGCTCTTCAACTGTGAGTTCTGGGGACAGTAAACCCTGCTCTGAAGTGCTGTGAGGATTCCTGCCCGGCTCTACTTTGTAAAGGTTCCCCAGACAGTGCCTGGTACCGAGAAAATGTTCTAACATCCAGTGTCTTGGTGAACTGGTCTCCCAGCCAGTTCCCAGGGAACCTCTGTGCTCAGCTACAGGGTCCTTTTAAACCAGGGCTTTTCAAATCTCAGGCTGTGACTTGTCTGTGGATATGGTAGATACAGTAATCAATACAGTAGGTTACAACCATCTCAAGGGGCAAAAAAAAAAAAAAAAAAAAACACTAAAACAAACCAAGTTCAACCTACATAACTGTTTCAGAAAACTTCAGATTCGATAATGTATATCCTGGGTTTGGTGGAGTGTATAATAGTGATTTGGGGTAGGGGTTAAGGCTGGAAAAACAAAAACCAAAACAAGAAGGCGCACTGTCCTAGGCTGCTGTAAGACAGTAGTATCGGTGAGGATGAACTCCTGTGTCCTGAGGAGAGGAAGGGCTGAAGGGAGAGGGGCCACTGCTCAGGGTGGAGGTGGAGGTGAGAAAGGAGGTCGAGGTCCTGAAGACAAAGCAGGTCTGAAGTCACTAAACTGAGCCTAAGCCGTCTGCAGATCCGAGAGACTTCCTTCCAACAGTTCCACCTCAAGCCTGACATGACTCACCAGAGATAAAGGCCAGTATGGACACATGCTTCCCCATGGGGACTCCTAGACAAGGACCCCCTTTGTGGCCAAGTCTGCTGACCAGACAGCTGGTAGACTCTGCGAGGAATGCACAGTGCCCACAGAGGTCCCCCTCCTACCCCCATGCCCACACATCTGTGTCTGCTCGTGATGGAAGATGCTCTCATGCCAGCAGCAGCTAGGAAGGGTGCAGCAGATGTCCCCTCCTTGTAAGATGCATAACAGGAGGACCCAGGAGGTAAAAATGAGTTGTTCAGGGTCACAGAGAAACACGTGACGGAGCACACAGTCCTTGCTATTGGCAAAGCTCCACTGATTTTTACCTCACCTGTCACGGCAGCAGAGCTGGGGTAGGAGAGAGGAACAGGGGTTGTCAGATACATAAAAGGGTGCTTTAACACATGGGGGCGCTCATGAAAAACTGCAGGAGTGGCCTGAGTGTCTGTCAGCACAGCAACTCGGAACACCAAAACTTATCATGAGTCACATGGCAGGCAACAGTCAAGGACCAATCACGTGTGCATGTATGATGTGGGTAGGTACGAGCCACAATACATGTATGGTGGTCAGAGGACAGACACTACAAATGCCAGGCAGGCTGGCCCACCAGCTTCCAGTGATTTTCCTCTCTCTGCCTCAGATCCTCATAGAGGCCCTGAGATCACAGATACCTGCATTACTGGGCTGGGCTTGTCCCTAGGTTCTTCCGATCCAAATACAGCTCATCAAGTTTGTTCAGCAAGCACTTTACCCACTAAATCACCCCCCAACCCCCCAGGGACCAATTCTACACTTCTGTGACATCTACTGTGGTCAAACTTGATGCCTAAGTAAGATAATTAAGACCCTTTGTGGGGACAGGGGGGCTGCCTTTAACTCTTATTTTTGGGCATACATGGGGCGGCCATGACCCACATCGCAACGATGAACTCCAAAAGCATCACATTAGTGTTCCCTGAGACTACAGATGACATGACTGCCCTCACCATGCCATTGCAATCACCACCATCTTTCTCTTTCTATATCCCTGAATACTTTTCTACTATCATTACATCACTCTTCCTCCCAACACCCAAAACTCATCACCACCGCCATCACCACCACCAGCACCACCACCACCACCACCATCACCACCACTACCACGAGCACCACCAGCACCATCACCACCACCATCACCACCTCCAGTACCACCACCACCATCACCACCTCCAGTACCACCAGCACCATCACCAGTGCCACCACCATCTATCAACCACTGAGGACCTCGTGACGGTCCTTCCCTCTTCCCTAAGTTCAGTTTGTACGAATCCCGTGGGCACTAAGGTTCAGCTAAAATTGGCTGACTTTTTGACAGATGGCATTACTAGAAAATTTGAGAATTTTGTAGCTTTTAGTCAAACGTGATGCTTTACAGGCAACAAACTTCTAAAAGCAAGCAAAATAAAGTTTGTCAGTTTAATTTTTTTAAAGTGACAGTGAAAAATACATAGATAAGGAAACTTTAATGCACGAGGGCAGAGATGATCCCATCTTGTCACCGAAGATTTTGCTGTGGGTCAGGGGACAAGCTCTCCAGGACCACAGGTCCTGTCCTTCCCCAGAGGGACACTGGCTGGGGGCTACTTTCACCCTCTCCCTGGAGCCCCGTCATGCCCTCCAAGTCTCACATCTGCACTGTCAGCGTCCTTCTCTGGAACACAATGACGTCACTGGGATGGTTCCGATAGTCTTGGGATCTTCCAGGTGGGACTCTATCACTCTTGCCTCTACCACTTACCCTCTTCAACCGTTGCCTGAATGGCTTTCACAAAACGCAACCTCAAATTACCCCTCCTCTTCATGACCTTTCCTGGGGCCAAGCGGGTCTCAGAGTTTGAGGCCAGCTGGGTTTACAGAGCGAGTTCCAGGAGAGTTAGGACTATACAGGGAAACCCTGTCTTGAGTCTCCCACCCACCCAAAACAAACCCAACCAACCAACCAACCAACCAACCAACCAACCAACCAAAAAAACCAAATGTCTCCTATCTTTTCACTTAGAAGAAAATTTAAAATCCTGATTCTACCCATCAGGTGTAAAACTCACCCCAGACCCCAACCCTATCCGCCCCTATCCTCCCAGCATCATGGTATGGCCCCTCTGCCTTGATGACCTGCTGCCTGCCCTTCATAAATACTTGGGCTCACTCGGACACCAGTATCACTCATTGCTTTACCTGGCAAATCTCTGCCCAGCCACAGGGCCCTGGCTGACCTGTATTCTCCTCTGAGAAGTCTCTCCATGACCAGCCCCTGTAACCTCCCTCAGTCAGGGTGCCTTCTACTTTCCCGCCACAGCCCTGAACCAGTAATTAGGAATTAGGATTCCTAGAGGCAGGGAGACCAGGAGGAGAGCCAGACTGGGCAGTAAGGACCACCAAGCAGCCAGAAAAGCCAAAGGGTCACTGTCTCAGCCTAAGTTCTAGAGCCTAAAGGTTCCAAGATGCCTGTTAGAAGGATAGCCTGGCCCATCTGCACCCGAGAGCACAGAGCCTGCAAAGATCGTGAGAACAGCAGGGCCAGGATGCGGCAGCTCTGGTGGGTGAGGCTAGGGGCCTGTGGACCCTGGCTATGGGGCTGAAATACAGACTCGTCTGGGCCTACCCCCATTGTTGCCACCCTTGCTTGACTGCAGAGGAAAACTGAGGCCGTTTTTAATCTATAGAGGGAGGACAGAAAATTCAGGTTCTTGGGCTTGAGGTCATAGTCTGTTAACAGGGCTCATATTGCCCATCCAAGGCTATTGGGGGGTCTCTGTCCTGCTCTTCCCGGTGAGAGCATCTACCTACACTTGGGACTGTTGCGGGCAGACGCTCTTTCATCAGGTCGGGTTTTCGAGACAAGATTTCTTTGTGTAGTCTTAGCTGTCCTGGAACTAGCTCTGTAGACCAGGCTGGCCTCGAACTCACAGAGATCCACCTGCTTCCGCCTCCCAGGTGCTGGGATCGGAGGAATGCACCACCACTGCCCGGCTACATCTTAGGTCTTGGTGAGTGTTTTATGAACCTTCGGGCGGTGGAAACTGTACAGTGATTTTTTTTTTACATGTGTACTTATGAGATTCTGTAGCCATGGGGAGGTAGAGCAAGCTTATTGCTCGATTCCCAAACCTCAGCAGGTACATTTTAAAAATGTACCCTTAGGCCGGCAGCATCCATTTGCTGAGGTGTCAGGCAGCCTGTCTGCCCTCCCTAGGATGAGTGCCTAAAATAAGTATCATGGGACAGGTACAGAAGTCAGAGACCTGAATCTAGAGCTTGCATCTGCCAACCATGGGCTGGGTGACTTGGGGCCAACTGTCCTTTAAAGTACCTGGTTTCTTCTCTTGTTGAACAGGGGATTCAGTGATGGCCATTGAGGTCTCACACTGCTCTTACATTCTTGGATCACCTGCCCGGGGTGGGTGCGGGGCAACTCACCTTACACCTTTATCTAAAGGATCTATTGTGTGTGCCAAAGTAGAACATCCTAATCAGGGGAAGGGGGTTGGAGAATTAAACTGGATAGGGAAGATGGGGTTCTTCAGGTCAGGAGTCAAGGGAACCCTGGCCTCAGTTTCCACATCACCCTGAGCTCAGATCTCTCTGGCTATATAACACAATGTTGCCATTGAGTTGAAGTAAGTCCCCGTGACCTCAGGTGGCTCTAACTAGCTCCGGTGGAAAGGTGTCTTGACCTCACCAGGAAACGTCACTGGGTGCCCTCACCTCTGTTCATGGCTTTCATATTTGAATTCCATTCGGAGAAATCTCAACATGGAACATTCCAAAGGGCAGCAGCCTACTGGCTGCGCAGTGGAGCTCAGATAGATCCCCGTTATCCACTGACTCCCAGAGGCACAAATCTTTCTAGCCAAAGGTCCTTGAAATCTCGGGGAAAGACAGAAGGGTAAGAAAAGGCCCACCCCGCTCAAGACCCAGTGCCCTGTCTCACTCACTTGCCTGTTCCCTGACTCTAGGCCAGCAGGAAGCCAGGTACCCCAGCTGGGCTTAGAGCAGATGTCCTTAGGCTCCACCCACGTCCCTCCCAGGTGTCAGTTATCTTCTTCAAAGTCTCACCTCCATTCCTTCTGCTGCTCCCATTTCCCCCTGAGACCCCCTCCCACCACAGAGGGACAGAAGGGACACTTGTCACCTCATCAACCATCCCCCACTCCATCTGTTTTTCTTCCAGACATATTTCTCCTACATACAGAGCTGCCTGAGATAATGTGGGTTTTTTTTTTTTTTTTTTTTTTTAAAAGGAGGGAGGCAAGACAAGAGGGGGTGGAGGCAGATTCCCTTTCCAGCGATGTCTGGCTCAAGCTGATGCTAGTGTCAGCTTGCATTCCCTGAACATAAGGGAACCAGGGAGCCAAGGAACATAGGAGGTAAGCGATTGACAAAGGGGGAGCTGGTCTCCCTATTCCCAGCCATAGCAGATCACAGCACTCAGTGTGACTGAGAACAGGCTTTATCAGAAAGATGCTCTACCTAGTCCCCTAGGAGCTTGGCTCACTCAGCCCTGGTCACCTGCTCATCTAGCCTCAGACCCCATCTGAATGATCCTTACCCACCCGCTCACCCAGAGTCTCTGCTTCTTCACTTCCTCTGTACAAGAGCTCAGGGAATCAAAACAGATACTCAGTGTAGTCAAAAATGTCTATAGAGTTGGGCGTGGTGGTACAAGTCTCTCATTCTAGGACTTGGGAAACAGAGGGATCTCTGCTTGAGACCATAAGTTCCAGGCCAGCCAGAGTTATTTGGTGAAACTCTGTGTCAAAAACAAACAAGCAAAGTATCTGAAAATAAGGAAAGGAAAACCAAATTCTAAACCTCAAGAAGTAGGTGGTTCAAGATGGGACGAATTTAAACAAACAAACTTTTATATACTATCCTAGCTAATGGAGAAATGGGTATATTTGTGATGCAGGCAGCAAAAAGTCTAAGTAGTGGCAGGTTTGGGGTCAGCCTGGGGCAGGCAAGAGGCAGAGGCAATACTCTTAACGGAGAGTCTCCAACAGGCTATAGAAGCCAGGGGATTTGAGCACCCCCGCTCTCCTCATCTCTCCTGTCTCTGGGCCAAGGGAAGCACAGTGGTGACCAGATGCCTTCGGGGGAGGCTCCGACTGGCAGCAGTGTTCTTGCCTTTGGCCTTGCAGAGAGACAGAAACAGAGTGAGAAAGCTTTCCTGATGCTGCCTCAAGTCTGGTGGCTTCCTGCGCACCCTGGTGCCTGTGGTGATTCAGAGCAGAGACAAAGGACCATCTACCCCACTTCTGAGAGCCTCCAGCTCAGCACATCTGTCTTCTCCAGCTTCGAGGACACAGCTTTCCTGACTTCCAGCCACTTTTGACTACCAAGGATATGTCTTGATTCCTCGAACTCATGTGCAGAGAAAGAGAAGGCACAGGGAACTCTGGGTGAGCGGGTGGGCGGGGCTTGTTTGGATGAGGATCAAGGCCTGATAAGCAGTTTTGCCAGAGGTAAGGAAGCAACTTCCCATCGTCTAGCACCCTTAAGAGTGCTAGAAACTGACAAGGCTGGACCCCCACGAACGGCCGGACTCACAGAGTGTGGAGGCCAGCAAGAGAAGTCAGTGCTTCTCTGAGCACGGCAAAGGGAGAGGGAACAGTGAGGATGAGGGGTCACTTTGGTAAAGAGAGGAGAAAGTTGAGAAAGAAAAACTACCAGATGGGTGGATGCCGGTGCTGTTTAAGCTCATGTGCATCCTGCAGGCTGCGGTGATGTGCCTCACTTATGTGTGTCTGGAAGTCTGGGGGCACAGCCGGAAGAGCATCCTGGGAGACTCCTGTCCATCTAGAACAAATCACCCAGTGGACATGGGCATATGGGGACGACACGGAGACAGAGGCGTTCAGGAGATGGCAGCCTGGATACAGAGAAGAGAGGGCTGGGGTGGACCAACTTCTAGAAGAAGCTAGAACTCCGGAAGGAGTCCGTTCCTGTGGATTCAACCCTATCAAAGGCTAGTTCATATAGAGAAAGGATTTAAATTCAGATCTGTCTGACCCCAGTGCTTATGGACTTGGCCACTAAGTTCTATGTCCTCTCTCTGATGACCCCGTGGGAATAAGGCAATGACTTAGGCTAATGCTGAGTGCTCAAGTTGAAACCCTGAAAACATTGTAATTGTGATTCGCAGATGCAGGGGAAATCCGATCCTTGCAGAGTGTGAGAAAATGGCTGGGATCCATCCCCTGTCCTGGCACAAGCTAGGCTCACACAGCGCAGAGGCAGGGCCAGCTCCTCTGGGGGAGAATTTCTTCCTGTCTGCCATTTGACTACACCGTCTACTAATGCAAGGCCAGCTCCACTCCTGCTAGCCCAACACCTTGGCTCCAGCCCCAGGCTTATGGGAAATCACAGGTCAGTCTCAACTCCATCCACCTGCTCCCAAGGGAAAAGGGAAGGAGCCAAGATGTCCTGGCTTTCATTCCTCCACAGATGTCTTCCCAGCTGTGTGAGGACAATCACAAGGGTAGGTCTCATGCCTCTGCCCCAGAAGGAACAGAGACCACCAGAGACATTACTGACCAATAGAAGGACAGATGAGGTAAACCAACAGCTCAAACCTGAGTCCCCAGCCTGCCCAGAAATAAGGACATTGCTCATTTTCACCCTGACCTAGGTCCTGGGCTAAAGGTTACAATGAATGCTGACCTCGAACTGTTTTGAAGGCGTTATTTTCATAATAGTTTAAACAACCACCAAGCTGGCCTATAACTGAAAAAGGCCAATTTCCTCTCCTTGTGATAGGTCAGTCAGAGCCATCTCCTCCTCCCCTGGGTAAATCAGCTGCTCTCTTGGACTGAGCGTGGGTTTCCACACTCTGCCACGTGACTGAGAACAGAAGAAGCCAGAGGTATGATAGGAAATGAATCTAATGTGCAGAGCAGATCGGGGCAGAACCAACATGCTGAGCAAAGATGCTTGCTGCTAGTAGCTCCGTTTCTCCCGGAAACCTGGCTAACTCTTGGTGCCCTCCCTGTCCTGCAGATGCTGTATCCTATAAGAAACTCCCATATTTTGTTCAAGCTCCAGAGAGCTTCATAATGCACATCTCAGAGCCCGAGCTAGCTTGAAATAGGTTCACAATGACTGAGCCAAACTATGAATGGAGTCCCTTGGGATGACCAGTCACAGCTGAGGCCTGAGAAGCTACAGTGGTTAGAACTGAGGAAGAACAATTGTACTGCAAGCCTGTAGGGGGGGGGGTGGGAACAGAATTATTTAGTGACTGCCTACTATGTGCCAGGTACTCTGTACTTTTCCTTCAATTTAATCCTCACAGCGGCCCCCAAATGCTGGATATTAGTCTCAGCCTGCAGATGAGGAACAGGTTCAAAGGAGGCCGTGGACAGGAAGGAGTTGATCTGAAATCTCATTATCAGGCCTTTAAAGCTGGTATGGTTTCTATAACCCCACGGAGTGACAAGTGTCCCAGAGACACAAATTGTCCGGGGCAAGGGTAGATCCAGAGTCTTAGTGCACACCTGTCTCCTGTAGTAAGTATGGTGGGCCTTCCAGGCCATCGTGATCCAGGGTGGAGAAGGACATGCAGATGGTGTCAAAGTATATGGCAACAGACCTCACTAAATGTCTTAAATCTGGCAACAGGTACCCAAGGAAGTAAGGGGACCAGCTAGGCTCCCAGAACCAATCTTACAGAAACCCTCAGGTAGGCACATTTTGTAAAGGAACAGGCTCTAGGCAGATGCCCAGGAAGATCTGTCATGCCCATGGGACATTATAAGGCCAGCTTTCTCCATGGGTGAGGTGGCACGACCTAACAGTTCCTTATTGGAAAAAACGGGAGCAAAACTAGTACCTAATTCTGCTGTCCTGAAACAGAATTAATTCATGCCAGAACAGGGTCTTGTATACAATACATCGACAAATTAGATTTTATCGGAAGTCTAAGACCTTTCCCGGAGCTAACACCACCCACCCCCCTATCCCTGTGAAGCACCATTATGGGGAATCTAACCTAGAAATCAGGGGCTACTTACAGGGTGAGAAGTAGGAAGAGGGAGTAAGAAGGAAGTAGGACTCCAACTTGCAGATGGGGCTGCCTCTGCAGACCAGCCACAGAAACCTCTGTGTCAGACTTTTCCCACACATTTCCTTCTCCAAGTCCTCTAGATGGGAAAGCTGTGGAGTCTCACCTCTGTTTAGCCAACGAGGAGACTGAGAGTCTGGTAGATACATGGCTTATCCAAGGCTGCGCTTGAAGAGAGATCAAGAGTCCACAGGCAGAACAGCAGGCAAGAACAGCTTTCTGGTCATCTATGATCTCTTCTCTTTGTCCACCTGGGAAGCTCCCTTGTGACAGCCCTCCTGTGGCTCATGGGCTCTGCTCTGCCCTGCTTCAGCTGTGACCCCACTGGAACCCTTCCTACACTGGACAGTGATTACTGTGAGATGCACGGCCCTTCACAAAGGTGGCACAGAGATCAGGAGAGAACTCATTTTTATGCCTTGACCATTGAAACTACGGCAAGATTGAACCCACTCATTCACTATAGCAGGAGCAAGGAAAAGATTTGCTACTTGTCATGCAAGAGAGAAAAGAGCCTTATAGCTAAATGTGGGAAACGGAGTCCTCAAGTCTGGTTTGAAGCTTAGATTCACCATTAACTGGCCACATACCTTAGGGAAAGTTGTTTCACATTTGTTAGTCATTTGTAAGTTCTGACTTATCTAAAAGTCTCTTGTGATCATGGGCTTAGCAGCCAAGAGAAAGGCAGCAGTACGTGTCATCCTGAATATTACAAAACCCTCCCTCATCTTAGGCAAGCAGCACTAATCCATGTTCCCTGCCACCTTGGCCACTTCATCTCCATAGTCCAGAAACCACAAGAGGCAGAGCAGGAAGCCCTTGGGTTCTTCTGGCACTATTGCCGGCCACCACAGTTGTGAAAGATTTTGTACCTAACCCTTGAATTACATCTCATTCTAGTGATGAGATGGGTGCCTCACAGCCGGTAAACAGTGAGCGCTCAGTAAGTTGCTGCTCTGCAATGTCTCAGACACTCCCGGGCATTAGGTGGTCCTCCGAAGGGCCTTACATGAACCTCAGCACACTACATAGCCATCATTACAGTCTTGGGGCTGGGTACTCTCTTCCAAAGATCCCAAACTCTACGGAGTGGCCCTTAGGCTACAGATTAGGCTCAGGGACTAGCAAGGCTTAGGGTGCCAAGCAGGCCTCTTTTCCTGGAGACCTGGCCATGGTGCCCCTGGAAACTCAACATGTTCCTTTAATCACAGCAACAGGCACACAGCAGCCTCTCCACACTGCCTGCTGAGAACAAGCCGACCCTGCTGTCTAGGAAGTATCAGGAATCCCAGGCCCAGCCCTGACAGCTAAGGCAGGTCTCATCTCTCATATCCACAGTCATCTACCACGGCAACGAAGCAGCATCATAACATGACCACCCAGGACATAGATGCTGCCTTTTCTGTGGCTGCTCCCCTCCCTGAGTGCTGAAGCAGGGACACGTTGACAGCAAAGCCAGGGGTCAAGTCCTGCAGCAACTCCTGGACCTCATCAAGTCCCTGTGGAAGGATGGAGATGGTAGGGCAATGCCTACTCTCCTATGGCAAACCCTGAGCTTTAGGACAGTACACTTTGGGACAGCTAGATTGCATGGCAAAACAAAATCTTCCTTGACTCCTAGAACAACTGAGTTAGAGAGAGAAAAAAGATAAAGTCTTGTGTATAAAGCACAGATACCCTCACATCCTGTGAGCACCCTCCTAACCCCAGGGCAGCCTGTTTCCTTCACTCCCTGGAGGACCAACTTCGAGAGCTCCAAGCCAGCCATTCTCAGTGCTGTCCTACACACAAACAACGCCGGATGAGTGGAATGCAATCTCTCTATAACAAGGTTATGACTCTGTTATGTGTGTGTGTAGGGGTGGGGGTGGGGCTGAAGAACAAGCCTAGGTTTTGTGCATGCTAGGTAAATGGTGTACCCTTGTGTCTTTTCAAAACTCTCTTTGAGGCCTGGAGAGATGGCTCAGCAGTTAAGTGCAGTGACTGTTCTACCAGAGGTCCTGAGTTCAATTCCCAGCAACCACATGGTGGCTCACAACCATCTGTAATGGGATGACAACCATTTGTACTGGGATCCTTCTTCTGGTGTGTCTGAAGACAGCTACAGTGTATTCATATAAATAAAAATAAATAAATCTTTAAAACAAAACAACTCTTTTGGAGATAAGGTTTAGCTAAATTGCCAGGTGTCCTGGCTAGTTCTATGTGTACTTGACACAAGCTAGAGCCATCAGAGAAGAGGGAGTTTCAACTGAGAGAATTGTTTCATATAATCAGGCTATAGACAAACCTGTGGGGCGTTTTCTTTATTAGTGATCGATGGGGGAGGGCCCAGCCCATTGTGGGTGGTGCCACCCCTGGGCTGGTGGTCCTAGATTCAATAGAAAAACAGGCTGAGCAAACTCTGTGGTGCAAGCAAGCCAGTAAGCAGCACTCATCCATGGCCTCTGCATCAGCTCCTGCATCCAGGTTCCTGCCCTGTTTGAGTTCTTGTCCTGACTTCCTTCAGTGATGAACAGTAATATGGAAGTGTAAGACAGATAAACCCTTCAGTTCCCAAATGGCTTTGATCATGCATGGGTTTAACTGCAGCAACAGAAACCCTAACTAAGACACTACAGCTAGCCTTAAACTTGCAATGCCCCTGCCTAAGCTTCCTGAACATCTGAGATTACAGAATATATACCACCATGCCCAGCTCTGGTTCCCTGGAATAGATTTCTAACTCCTTTGGTGTATGGCTTCTTGAATCAAACAAATAATTCAGAGGATGAAATACAGCCTCCTTTCTGTGTATCCCTGCTTCAAAGTTAGATGCAAGTGAACATTTCCATGGATGTAGTGGGTGCTTGTAAACCCAGGCAGAGCAAGATCAGGAGTTCAGTGTCTACCCTTAGCTACCTATCAAATTAGCTACATGAAACCCAGGTTTTGAAAAATGAGGGCTGGAGGTAAGGGAGAAAGGAGTAGAGGGGGGAAGAAAAAGGGGAGGAGAGAAGAGGGGTGGGGAGGGGAAGAGAGGGGAGGGGAGGAGAAGAGATCAGAGCTCTAGAGTCTAGTTCTGGGACTGTGCTGTGGGTGGTCTGGTTCATGCATTGGGGGCTGATGGTCTGCCTTTAGCAGGGCACACATGCCCCAGCTAAGGCTGAGGAAGACCAATCTCTGATAAGGGCAGAACACTGCACCTTAGGCAGTAGGCCTTGTCAGAACTGTAGCTAATGAAGGAGGAAACATATGAACAGAAGAATCCTTAGGCGCTTCCTTTTCAGTAAGGGCCACACAGCTAAGTCCCTCTCGTCAGGAGACATAGAACCTGAAGGCCCTAGGGAGTTAATCTCACTGGTAACCTCACCTAGAGGGAGGATACACAGGACTTTGGGGGAGGTCCTGTTCATTCCTTCTGATAACTCCCCAGAGCCGACTGGCCCAGTGAACCGTTTCCCATCAACCCCAAGCCCACCACCTGTTTCTTCTCTTTGACCAGCTCTTCTGCCAGCCAGGAAGGAGCCCTCGCTGCCCACCTCTCCATCTAGTAAGCCCGCCTAACGGCAGTCTCAGGTACACACTGGTGTCCCTTGCCCGCTGAGACACTCGAGAATGAATTAAGCAGAATTAAAAGAAAAACAAACAGGGAAAGGACTGAGGATCCAAGAAGCTGTACATCCTGGAGTTTAAGTTCAAATTCTGGCTCTGATACTCATTTGCTTTCCTGGCTTCCGGTGGTTTTTCCTATGGCGGTTTTTTTTTTTTTTTTTGTCATTGTTGTTGTTTGTTTCCTCATTTGTAAATACCAAGAAATCATGACGCATCTGCCACAGAAGCCGTGCCCGTCGCACGATTAGTAGATATTACAAATAGATATTGTATTCTTGAACTTTCCTTTCCTTCTACCTGGGAAGAATCCGGTAGCGGGGCCCCTAGAAAGTGCCTCCCCAGCACAGGAATCTTGGAATTCTAGGCCCCGTGGCACCTTGGGGACTCGGTAGAGAGAAGGCAGGGCCTCCTATCTGGCTGGCTGCCAGCTCTCCCCAAAGGGAAGGGCCTGTTTAGTGGGTCACCAAGGGCAAAGAAAGTCTGTGTCTTCAGAGTCTGAAGGGTAACCAGTTCTTAAAGTGCTTGTCTGGGAAGGACGCCAGGCATCTGAAGCCTGCAGTCTCTGCCTGGGGGTCTGTTTGGGGGAAGTTGCTCCTCCGTGGTCATGTTTTACACTCTTTAACCGGTCCAGCTTGTGTACATACATATATACACATGTAAGTGCATTTGTGCTGGAAACCAGAGCGTGCTGGTACTGGCGTGCACTGATCCACGTGCACATACCGCCCGCTGCACGCTCCAGCGTTCAACCTCACCCAAGTCCCAGGCATCTGCTCTGTGTGCCACATAACCAATTATGTCAATATGTCCAATGTGCTGTGCATCTGTCGTCTTACTAGTCATCCTGAGGTCACAGTTTGTAACGCCAGCTCTCTATGAAAACAGCTGGAACACTCGACTCCAATCTCCTGCACCCAGCTCTACCCAGCAGCAGGACTCGATGAATAATCCTCAGACAACTCTGCAGGGGACAGGCAATGGGGGTGGCTGACCATACTGACAAAAGTGCTAGTTTCTTGGTGCCCACATCCCAAGTCATAGGAGTAGCAGCACCGTCAGACACACTGGGAGAGACTGCAACCCAGAAATTAGAAAGCTCTGCAGAGAAACCACCTACTCCCATGGCCCCGAAATGTATCATTGAGATATCTAAAATAGATTCCAGGATGGCCCAGGCCAAGGCATGGCTCCTGCCGAGAGTCCCCGGTTGCCTTACTGAGGTCTGGACAGAACGGAATGGAGAACTGTATATAAACACAAGATGTACAGTGGTGTTGACAGCAAGAGCAGGAAGCCTGCAGAAAATCTATGATCCCTTCCTCCCCTACCCATCATAGCACCAGGCTAGGCAGAGGAGCACAGAGGCCTAGCAGGTCCTAGACACCTCCCCCTCTTTCTTTCTTTCTTTCCTTCCTTCCTTCCTTCCTTCCTTCCTTTCTTTCTTTCTTTTTAGCTTCTCCCATACCAGAGGTATAAGATCTGGGATGGACCCAACTGTGATCCTGTCTCCGCCTCTAATGAGAAGACATCTTCCCAGTCGGCACACTGATGTTTGCTGGCCAGAAGGAAGCAGACACCTGACTTCATTGGACAAAGTGGAATGGAAAAAGGGAGGTTTGGGTGTCTGGCCTCCGCAGCTTCAGAATCAGCCTCGGGGGGGAGGTGTCCGCTTTGATGGCAGGAATTCTACTGGCTTCTGTTGGGGTCACCTCTCCATTTAGGGTCGTCAGCTGGGTCTGGTGCCCTGGCTCTTTATGTGTAAGAGAGGGAAGGCTGCAGGCTCCCAGGACATCAAACACATGTGGGTAATCCAACAGGGTGTGGGGGGGAGGTCGGCCAGAGCAAATGAGAAACAGGTGATGTCCATTTCCTTTCTGCTGGCTGGTTAGCACAGGAACACTCCCAGCAAAGGGAAAGAAAGGCTTTGCTGGGAACAGTTTCTCTGGGACAAGAAAAAACAAAAGCAAACAAACAGAACAAACCTATGACCAGGTGCTCTAAGTCCTAGGAATCCTCAGTCATTTTAAGATGTAAACAGTGCGGGGAAGCAGGAAAGTGATCTGGGTGAGAGATGGGCACTATCAGGCCTGGGAACCAGGTGCATATAGGTCAGAGTCCTTCTCCACAAAGTTATATTTTTTTAAAAAAACATAATAAGGGGGAAAAGGCACAAGACAGGACAGGGCAAAGGAAGGGAAGATGAGGCAAAGCTCAGACAGGCATTGAGCTCCTGTGAAACGTGGGCTCCCTTCATCTGCAAGGACCCAAAGAGCAAATGTGCATCACGAAGGAAATTCTCAGAAGACAGAATCTGGAGATGGGGGTGGGGACTTCCAACAGTGAAAGCTTTCCAGGAAAATAAGGTAGTGAGCCCTCTATTACCAGGAGCATGCAAACACAACACCCACTGCCTGGGCTGCCACAGAGGGACTGATTTCAGTGTTTAGTGGGTGGTTCATCTAGACAATTCCCACTGTTTGGTTCTAAGAAATCCCAGGGAAGGCTGAGCAGGATGCAGAGAGGAGGGCATCTCGCCCTTGCCTGACCAGGGAGACGCTGCAGTGTGGCGCAAGGGCAGCGGAGCAGCAGCAGCTGTGTGCCCAGCTGTGCATTCTGGAGACTCAGCTCCAGGAAGCTCCCAGCGTCACTGAGCCCCGGGGCCAGAGGCTGGACAACTGGGAATGAATGTATTGAAAAGGGGCAAGACTGAGAGTAGCAGGGGAGGAGAAACTGGGTTGGGCAGCTTGAGATGGGGGGCATGGAGGGGCTGATTACAGCCCCAGAAGCAGACTGGGCACAGGACAGAGAGAAATAAAACAAGAAGAAAGCATTAGAAAGCACCTGCCAGGGTCCCAGATGGCTTAGTCCTATTTAAGGTCTCTGGGCTTGGAGTCAGTCAAGAACTCCCTGTCCACCCTTTGGTGGAGACCCAAGCCTAACCTTAGATGAAGCCATTCTATTCTGACAGCGGCAGAGAAAGAAATGGTCTGCTCCTCCATGAAAGGCAGGAAGCCCTGAGCCCTAAGGTCCTCTGTCGCCTCCTATTCCACATGAGCACATGCACCGGGTGACCCAGCTGCCACAAACCATCAACCTGTGATTCCAAATCTCCCCTCTCGCCGACTGCCACTATTCGTGCCCATACTCTTTCGGGGTCTCTTAGAACTCCTGGAATCACCAACCATGCCTGTGGGTGGAGCTGCTAGGACTAGGTGAACTTGCTTGTGTGTGTGTGTGTGTGTGTGTGTGTGTGTGTGTGTGTCTGTGTGTGTGTCTGTGTGTGTGTGTGTGTGTGTTCGCGCGCTCTCGTGCAATATAATATATATATAATCACCTGCCAGCTCAGGGCAAGTCATCTAGAGTCATGTGCCCACTCTTCACCAAGGCTCAGGAGGAAGGGTGAGTGAGGAGTGCTTGGGAAAAGAGGTCATCCACAGCACTCAAAGACAAGTCCAGAATACATTCTCCAAAGCAACCCTTTCCCAGCCCTCCTCCCCAACGCCCCAGTGCCTTAGAAATGGACAGCTTCCTGCCTTTCCTCCTTAATTGTATTTGGTCAGTGCTTCAGAGGGTAGAGAACTGTTGCCATGGAAACCCATCCATGGATGCCAGACACCTTTTGTGAAGAAATGGAACTATGGACGCCAAGACCTGGGTTCTTTCTCACCCTGACCTCGGACCATCATTGTCACTGTCTTCTTCTGTCTGGTCTTTCCTGGAAGGATGAACATTTGGGGAGTCCACAAACTGACTGATTTAGTCCTCAGCTGAAGAGCTGACGAGCAGAAGGGAGACTTGGGGTATAACTGTAATTTTAACTTCTCTGTGTTAATGCAAGTGCTCTTTGACCCACCCAGGATGTTTACAAGGTCTAATCCCTGCCTCCACCCTTACAGAAGGAGCCATGGGAGGGGTCTCTTCCACTCATATATGGGGGAAACTGAGCCCTAGAGGAGGAAACAGAACTTAGGACTTCTGGACAAAGGTTTGGGGAATGTCGCTTTCTGCTTTGCCCCAGAGCTGGCCTAGTGCCTTTCTTCCAGAACCCAAACTATCTCATATGGACTATCGAGGGGCTGGAATTGGCCTATTTTCCCTGGGACTGGCCCTCAGTCTTCTATGCTTCCAGCTCTCTCCGAGGGGACCATACTTGGCAGCTTCAGGTTAGGGAAGGGACAGAGAGCCTGCTTAGATCATCTGGGCCCCAGCTGAGACTAGAAAGAGGTGAGCAGGTTTCAGGTCTTCCCCTTTATTCCAGAAAGGCTCCTATCTGAGGCTGTCCCAACTCCCTGCCCTTTGCTTGCCAAGTTGGGTTTGAGATGGTACCAGGGAATGTGCATAAGCTGATGCTGGGCCTCATGGGCAAAAACTCCATGACCTTAGCCATGGGGAGGTATCATAAGAGCCCTGTCCACAGATGCTGCCCTGCTACACACCAAGGGCCTGCCCTGACCCTGGGCATACTTGTACAGGCTCTGGAATGCCAAACGGCTCCACCTTCTCCCTTCCTCCTCCTAGTCAGTGTCTCTCTTCCTCATCTTCACACAGGAAAAAGTGGCCTAGTCATCAACTGCCTCCTATTGTCTGACTCCAGACAGTGTCTTCCAGGGCCTGATGCCACCATATCTTGGTATTCTCATCTAGAGGTAACATGACAGCCTCTGCAGACTCCCCACCTCTCCCTCACCTGAGAGCAAAGCTTCATAGCTCTCTATGAGGCAATTAGAATGGCTCTGCTGGGCAGGACCAGTACCTTCCTCAGACCCCTCCACACCTGTGGGCTCTTCCTCCTCCTAGGTCTCCCACAAAAGAGCTGTAGTTGAGGAATGACGAAGAAATGGATTCTTCTGCTTAGGCGGCAAGCTCTTGCCTTTGGTCCAGCGTCTGGTCAGAAGGGGAGGGGTTCCCTGGTTGCCCTGTAATTGTTAAGTGCTCTTCTGGAGGGTGTGCTCGGGGAAAGGACAGGTAGGCAGGAACAAGAGACCACAGCTTAACTTCTCTTCCTCTCCTGCCCCTAAGGCGGCTCTAGGACTACCTTTCAGAGTTTCTGTGGTGACCCTTCTTGAGAAGCAGCTAAGAGGCCTTTGATGGGCAGTGTGGGAAATGCCACTAACCCATCCCAAACAGAGGATGCCCTGACCTTGAAAATGGGGCTGTGCCCTCTACTCCAATACTCATCTTCCCCTTCCCAAAGCATATAAAGGCCCTTTCTCCCAGCCCTTTTAGACTATGTTCATTCTTCCAAGATAGCCCCATGTCTCAAGGCCCAATTCCATGGCCACCTCCTTCGGCAAGGCCTAAGACAGGCCTCCCTTCTCAGTCCTTCTCTAGACTCCAGTCCAGTTTTCATCCCCCACATGACCCTCCTGGTGCCTAGTGTTTTTTTTTTTTCCTTATTGTCCGTCTAAGCCCACTGAATGGTAAGCTCCTTGAGGGCAGGATCTCTGATAGGCTCAACAGGCAATAGGCTGGCACTTCTGCCTGTCACCTCCACACACTCCACTCTATCCCTCTTTTCACTGTCACATCGAATTTTGGGGGCAGCCTAAAGGCACAAGGCTGTTTTCCTCCCTTTCCCCTTGCCTCTGCAAGAGCCATCTGTGTCAGAGGTGGAATCCTTGCTCACCAGACCCTCACCACCCAACAGGCCGGGATTGGGGGTGAGGATGGGATATCTCAGGAAGACTGCAGCCGGCTGAACAGGTTTCCTTCAGCATTCTCTAGGGGCCTTGGGCCAGCACTACCTTCTCCCCCAATCAATATGGTCACTTGGACCTCCACCCTTCTCTTGGCCCCGCCCTTTCACACGCTTATGACACGCCCCTTCCCAGCCCCCAGCAGAGCTGGTACCAGCCTACAAGGTACCCAGAAAGATGGGGTCCCTGGGCTCTGGTGCCTGAGGAACCACATCCACTGCAACAAGTCTGTGCACTTAAGCAGCCGATCTCCCCACAGCTCCTGTACTACCAGTGCGAGCTTCCAAGGCACAGCAGCCTTGCTTGTTAGGCACATCGTCCGTGTCCCCTCCTGAGGACAGGGTCTATACAGAAAGAAAACACGGTTCCTGGGCTGGCTCTGAATTTTTTTCCTCGGACTGTTCAGGCTTTGAGAACAATGGAGCAGCTCTCCAGCTTCCTCCACCGTGGAGGAAGCTTTGTTCCTCCCTTCCCGCCAGCTTGGCTTTCATTAGCTAAAGGGTAAAGGCTTCTCGGGAGTCTCCTTGCAAAAGCCCAGACCTTTCCCTAAAACATTTAGGGGGATGGGGTGACTGCTTGAGGCTAGGGGAAAGGACTCGTATCCAGATGCGCACAGCTGGCTGCCCGCCCGCCTCCCTGGCCCCAGACGCTTCTTGTTGCCAGGTCCCCCACACCCGGGGAAATCCGATTCAAGCTCCCACCCGGGATTCATAGAGGAAGTGGAGCCTCAGCTCTGCTCCAAGGACCAACTAGCCCTCACATCTGCTTTCCCCACATCTTTGCTCTAGATCTGGGCTCTTACAAATGCTTCCCTAGCAATGCAGGCTGCTGTGTTATCTATGCAGGGCAGACCACTCCTCAGCTGGCGTTTCTACCAACCTCACCGTGGTTTGCCATATTAGGACTATGGACTTCATAATTCAATGAAGATAATGATTTCTGAGCACCCAAACCCCCCATCCCCATTGTCCACTCTCAGTCCCAAGAGGCCACAGCAGAGACCAGGCTCCCATCCAAGACATCTTTAAGACACACATTAGCCAGACACAGCTGGAGGTAGCCCAGCTCTGCACATCTGGGCAGTAATGCCCCCCCTCATAACCTGCCCCTTACAATCTGAGATAGGTACCGAGGGGAGAAAGGGTTTGGAAACCTTTGCTTTCCCCACTTCTCCCTGCAGCTGGCCAGGAGAAAAACCAGGGGCGGGGTGGGGCGGGGCGGCAAGACTTACCTAGCATCTGGCTGAAGAGTAGCTGCTCCAGGTCGCCCAGCACGGTAACCACAAGCTCGGGGTCCACCTTGAGGAAGGCCCGCTCCTCCTGGCCCTTGGCAGAGGGCACAGTCCCTGAGCCCTTTTGCGCCTTAGCCTTGCTGGAAAGTAGCTCGTCATCCGATTTGCCATCATCGTTCACCGCTGCCTCAGGCGCCTTGCTGAGAGGCTTGACCTCGGCATAGGGTCCCCGAGGAATCCGGCTAGGTTTGCCTAGGCTGGGCGCTAGCGGAGCCAGTGGGGTCTTGGCGCCGCCCGCAGGGCCACCTTTGGGCTGGAAGAGCGAATGCTCAGACTTGGATAGCGTCTTGGACATCAGAGGAGTCTCGCGGCCCTTGGGCCCCAATTTGCCCAAACCCTTGGGTGCCTTGGCCATATCATCGCTCCACTCGGGCTCATACAGCTGCAGCTTTTTCTCGGAATCCGTGAGAAACGAGAGGTTAGTGAGCGACTTCTGTTTGCGCAGGTTGGAGGTAGGCAGCCCGCCGGGAACACGACTGTCCACGCTGCCCGACTTGAAGACCTTCAGCTCCGCTGCACTGGCCTTGGCCATACTGCCACTGCCGCCTGCCGCCTTGGCGCGCTTGGGCAGCATGCCTCTCCCGTCCGCGGCGGCTGCCTTTCTGCTGGCTCCCCGAGACTCGTCCGCGCCCTCGTCGCCGCCGCTGCCGCTGCTCAGCTCCACCTCGGGCTGCACGCTCTTGACGCTGCTGCCCAGCATTCTGCCTGCGAGGAGCGCATGGACGATCCGCGCGTCTGCAGGCACGGGGCGGGGGAGGGGGCGGGAGCGCCAGGAGAGGAGGGGGCGGATGGGGGGGGAGGACGGAAGAAACCGGGGAGGAAGGGGAGGGAGCAAGGGGGCGAGTGGAGGGCGAAGGGGAAAGAAATGCGGAGAAGGAAGCCGGGGAAGAGGAAAAGGCAAGGAAATAGCGGGTTGATGGGGCGGGGTCGAAGGAAAAGGGGCGGGGAGAATATAAATTAAAAAATTTAAATCACTCAAAGGAACGATAGAAGACCAGCGGCTCCATCGAAGCCGGGTTGTGCTGCGATGCTGGGATCTCGTCTCTGTCCCCCGGCTGGCCGATCTGTGCTGCGGGCTGCACACTCCCGGGCAGCGCCCTCTCTACACTCCTCCCTCCAGCTTGTGGAGAGGCTGCGGGCTGCAGCTCCCAGCGAAAGAGGGGAGGGGGAAGGCGGGGAGCAAACAGGAGGAGGGGTGGAGTGTGCGCAAGGGGAGGGAGGTAGGGGAGAGAGTGTGTCTATTTCTGGCGCGGAGGGGGAGGTGTCTGTGAGCTGAGCCCTGGGGGCACAGAGAGGATCCCACCAGTTTTTCTCCTTGCTTTCTATAGACAGATGGGCTAGAAGGTTCCCTGCTGCATCTGGGAAAAAGCAGGAGTGGATGAGGGGAGACTTAGGGGTACAGGTAAAGGTACTGGGAAAGGGTGTCTTAGACCTAGGAGAAAGAGTGGCCCTGTTGTAGGTCTTGGGTAGAAACTGGCAGAGCCTGAGGGAAGCTGCCACAAACCGTTACCTTGGTTTCCCTCAGAAATCCTCTTGTTACCTCTAGTCTCTAAGGTATAGTTTGCTCTCCTAAGCTTAGAAGGTCAGGGACACAGTACCAGGACAGGGTGCTTTAGACAGGGCCTAGGATTGATGGGGACGGGGAACTGAGGAGTTGAAGAGGCTAACCCTTAGGAGCAGGAGTCTGAGTCTCCATTCCACTTGATCATATGACCTTGTCAAAGTCATTGAGCCTCTGTTGCTCTTACGATGGTTATAATCCTAGCCTCCTAGGTAAAAGTGCTTTGGGACACTAAGGACTCAGAGGAGAGTTAGTATAAGTCCCTTGGCAGGGCTGCAGAACCAATTTAAAAGATCCTGGATATGTCTGTTTCATCAGCATATGAGCTCTCCAAGTGCCACACTAGCCCAGAGTGGGCATTAATGACTCAGGCTCTGATGCCTGAGTGCTAGACACTAGGTGCTGACCAGAGCCCAGGATACTGTAACTTCCATGACCCCAGGGCTGGATTGAGATTCTATAAACCTTCCTAGGACAGGGACTGGAGCAGAGAGGCTGTGTCTAGCACAGCGCTGAGAAGGGGATTGTTGGGCAGAGGGGTGCCTAGCGAGAGAACAGTGGACTTTTAGCTGACCTTGGGGACCCAGAGAAAGATGGAGAGAGTTTACCCTTAAGGAACTTAATGCCTGGCGGGGATACAAGGCAGACAACCCAAGACTTGGGAAAATAACTGTGTCCCTGTAAAAATGCAGCGTCACACACTTAGGAAGACGGGCATGGATAGGTTGTGTTTTAGTTACACCAGCGGGGAGAGGCGCCACCTCAGTGTGCAGGAAGCAGTCTGACTGTTGAGATTCAACTGGTAGACTGTGCTCAGAGGCCCTAAGTCCAGATCTTGGGAAACTCAGAGGTGGGAAACCAAGCCTATGGAATCCATGTAGGATACAAGAAATCTGAAGCTGGTCAGAAGAATGTTGAGGACTATCCAGGTAGAACAGGAGCAGGCATAGACACTGTCATAGGACGCACAGACATTCATGGTTGTGCCTAAACATATGCTCCTAGTTCAAGTAAGAGCTAGAGAGTCTCTGGTCCCACAGACGACATGTAATAGTGTCACAAACCACTGGACCTTGGGGTCCTCCTGCTTCAGCCCCCAAAATGCTAAGATTATGGGAAAACCATCATTTGCAAAGTTCCCCTTCTGCTCCACCTGCCACTCTGTAATGTATATAACACTGCCCTGACTCAGTCACACAGGGATGTTGCTTTCTCTAAAAATTGCAATTTGGAAATCCAAGAAGGCCCGTGGGATGCTTCACCAAGTTTTTGGTTGTTACTGATAGCTTGCCCCCAGCGTATAAATTCTGCTCTGGTTACCATCCTCTCATGTCTACTGCTGCAGCCAATGCTCCTGGCTTAACCTGACCCCCTCTCTGGTGTGCATATCTGTGAGGTCCTATTCCATGGGTTGTTCTGTCCACCTGCATTTCCTTTGCTCCGGATGCCCACTGCCCTCGGGGCCTGACCTTCCTTCCGCCATGATTGTCTCACTCCCTCACTGGATCCCATGTGTCAGCTTAGTTCTTCCTCTTCTCTGTATCCTCTTTGTTTCTCTTGCCCGTCTCTCACAGGATATCATATTCCCCAAATCTCAAGTCCCCTTTTCTTCCTCCAGTAAACAGCTCCTGAAAGTCGGCTTCTCTTCAGAAGAAGACAGACCAGATGAAGGAAAGATCACTCCTCAGCCTCTTGGCTGAAATCGGAAAAGAGGCACCCCACCCCTTTCTACTTTCTAGGCCTGGGGTCCCCCTCCCTCCCACACAGCATGTCACCTGTCAGTTGCTAAGATGTAACATACCATCTATGCACAATGTCACAGACTGACTCACTGCCAGGCTTTTTGAGAACAGGCTTCCTCCTGTCTTTAAAGGGTCTTGTCATGACCCTTTACACACCATCCTGGAATACTCCAAGGCTCCCTAGCACACCTCTCTCTCACTCTTTCTTATTCTTTCACATTCCCAGTGTTTCCCAACCATCCTCTTCTGTAGGGAGGATGCTCTGCTGCCGTGGCAACAGCCATTCTGGCATCTGTCGATAAAGCTGAGAGGTACACAGCATTTTCTCCAGTGAGTCCTAAAAAGAGAGGGTTCTGCCATGTCCTGCTGTGTCCCCAAGATCAGCCCCAAGCCCCTCAGACTTAGCCATTTCTCCCTTTACCACCCTTGAAAATGCCTGGTCTCAAATAGCTCATGCATAGAGGTCAATGATCCTCAAGGGACTACAAGATGGGGGTGGGGCTGGGCTGGGCAGACAGTGGGTGCTGATGATGTTAGTCGACCTTCGGGCTGGCTCCTGCCAGTTCCTACTGGGAAAATGGGGAAAGAGGCTGGTTTAGAATCATTTATCTCTTCAGTCCCTAGCTCTCCTATAACAAGCTTGATGCCCTGTTTCTGCCCATTTCTGTGGTGGAATTGGGATGTGCAATTCAACCATGTCTGTTGACTGATAGCTTAAAGCAATGTAAGGAATGAAGATGTAGGCACAGGGCCAGGGAAAGGCATGCTGTGGAGACAGTCTCACACCCCTGTTGACTAGAAATGATGTACCGCTGCCTGCCCACCCGTCGGGGTGGTGGGTGGTCTGGGGCTCTGCTTTGTTAGGATAGTGTTAGCAGAACTGGAGGGAAGGCAGTGGAAAGGAGAAGACGGTAGAAATGAGAGCTGGGCTGTTTGTTCTTGACCCGATGACCTTGGAAGGTGACCTTGTGAGGAAGGAATGTGAAGGAGAGGGTAGTGGGGTGGGGGTGGAGGGATTCACACCCTGCTCCCTAAAGAGATCAAGACAGAGTTTGGGGACAGGCAGAGTTGGTTTCTGAGACCAGAGTCAGGATCTGGAAAACGAGGACTAGAAACCCAACCAGGTGTGTGTGCAAGCCTACCATGTCTATCCTGGGCTAGGGCCTGGTCCCATTAACCCCAAAGAGTGACAAGCTTTCTCTTTAAGGCTTTCTGTGCTCATCCCCCTATAATAACCTTCTTTGTAACTTTCCAAGAAGATTCTGTTATACCCCTGTCTCTGTAGAATGCTGCTCCCTACTTCCTCCTACCAGGTCATTTCCCAAAGTCACTCCACCCCTCAGTAGGGACTTCAGAATGTGAGCAAGGCCAGGCCAGAGGCTGTGGAAATAGCTGCTGTTTGAGCAGAGTCTCTAGGAAGACAGCTCCAGGTTACTCATGTCGGTTCAGGTCAGCTGGGATTGATGTGAGGATTTAACAAAACATAAAACAAAAACCCCTTTCCTCAGTGGGAAAAAAAGACAACCAATTAGCCAGAGATGCCAGCTACTTAAAAGTTCGAAGGAGGGGGCCAACGAGATAGCTCAGTGGGTAAGCACACTTGCCACTAAGCTTGACAACTTCAGTTTCATTCCCAGAACCCACAGCGTGGAACTGACTCCTGATAGTTGTCCTCTAGGTTCACACACACACACACACACACACACACACACCCCACACACACATACTTTAAATGTAAAAAAATTGATGAGAAGAAGAGCTGAGATGGAAATAAGAAGTTCATGGTATATTTCTGAAAGACAACAAGGAAGGTAAGATGTTAGAGAGAAAGAAGAGAGGAAGTTGCAGGAAGTGGGGGGGAGAGCTATGAAAGGGGGGCAGGACACAGAGGGCTTTTAGGTCTTTATATACAGATGTCATTTGGAATAACACTGGCAGGTCAGGGAGAGAGATACCTGGCTTCCTTTTGAGTCTTATATGGAGAAGCTGTATGGGTTCTTGGCTGCCCTCTGAGAGATGCTGGTAGAGAGACCGGCAGATAGATGGTCACAAGCAGTGATCAACAATGGCGTACAAACAGTAGTGCCATTAGAACCTGCTCATGGGCTAAACGTGTGTGCAGGAAAGAGGGTGATCAAGAATATTACCCCAAAGGTTTCTGGCCTACACAACTCTTGCATGGGTGGGGTTTTGTTTGTTTGTTTGTTTGTTTTTTCCCCCTTGAGACAAGATCTCACCAAGTTATCCTTGAACTTAATATCCTCCTGCCTTAGTCTTTTCTGAATGCTGAAATTTTGTGAGTGCTACCAAATGCAGCTTTCCTCAACCCTTTGTGAAGGCCAATGCCTCTCCTTCAAGGATGGCACACCTGTGCACACACACATACATACACACATACATACACATACATAAACACACATACATTCTCACACACATACACACTACACACACATACACACACACACACACACACACACACACACATACACACACAGCCTGCCCCATTGTTAACTGCAGCCACTTTGATGATTCCCCTGACATCTGTAGCCATCACTTATCATCTGTTTATGTTTCTCAAGAATCCAGTTTTGGTTGAACTAATCTTCAAAGGCTGTCAGAGTCCCGTGCACATAGTAGGCTCTCAGGAATATTTGCTGAATGACGACTAATTCAATGAATGAATGCATGACTCGCAACAGATGTGTGGGGCCTGTAAACAGGGCTGACCTCTCAGTACCCTGTGGTGAGAGACAGCACAGCTGGAACATGGAATGGGAGCCAGGTCTCTGGGATGCAGTCCCGGCTACATCTTTTCTCACTTCTCAGCAGCCCAGGGACAGGGGGAGGCCACTGAGTCTGTCCTTGTCCCCTTCAAAAGAAACTTCATATCTTTGGGAAATGACCTTGAGAAATCTAGCTATGAGACTCCTTCATGCCCCCAAATTTTTGCTCTATTCAGAGGTATGGGGGAGTTTTGCTATATATCTGAGAGAAAGGAGTAGTAGGCAAGGCCACAGTATCCTCACAGCCCAGACTGTCTGGTACATGTATAAGTACTAAATTAGGACTAGGGTCCACCATCTACTCCTGTGTGCATAGGAAAAAGTTAAAACAGACACAGTGGTATCACACGAACATCCCAGCACGCTTATACCTTTGGGAAGCCCTCTTACATTGATCTACTTGCTTGCCAACAGCCCAGCTGCTAGCTTTGCTTTGCCATAGAATTGGTAGAGAAGACATTACTGTGTTCTCTATGAGCCCCGGCACACCCTCTCGAGTCTTACAGACTCCCTGAGTTCAGGAGTTATGAATCTTCATTCTAGGCTCAAAGGTCAGATTATGGGCTTAGGGGAGAGATTATAATCTGCCTGCCTGTCAGGGAGAACGTGGCTTGAAATGAAAGAACGGTAATAGAACCAGGGCTCTAGAGCTTAGCCCCCACCCTGTTCCCAACTCTGGACCTTAGCCTGCCCCCACCTTGACCCTGCCCCAATAGGACACAAATGTGGACCAACCCTAAGCTGCTGCACACATTCCTTGAACTCCCAGCTGCCTGGCCTCCGGCTCCTCTGCTCCTCTGAGCCCCAGTACTGACAGGATAGGGATAATGTGGGATGAGAGAGAAGACCTGAAGATGAAAATCAAGTCATTTCTCATCATACAGGGAGACAGGACCTGAAACCGCTGGAGGATCCCCCCTTAAAGATTTATTTATTTATTATATATAAGTACACTGTAGCTGTCTTCAGACACACTAGAAGAGGGCATCAGATCTCATTATAGATGGTTGCGAGTCACCATGTGGTTGCTGGGAATTGGACTCAGAACCTCTGAAAGAACAGTCAGGGTTCTTAACCACTGAGCCATCTCTCCAGCTCTAGAGGATGTCTCTTAAAGGCTGGAGAGGCACTGACCCTCTTCCAGAGGTGGGAAGAACCTGAGGGAACAGGATTCAAAAAAGCCTGCTCCAGACCTAGCGTGTAAGGGCATTGGACAGGCCCTTCCTCCTGTTGTGGGTTCCTCAGGAACCCCATGGTTATTATATCTGGGACCAACAGAGTTTAGCTCTGGGCTGTACTATGCTGTTCCTCGTTCTTTTGCCAAGTGTTCTGGGGTGGGGTCTTCCTTCCTGGTGACTGGTTCTCAGAGGTCAGTCCTGGAGGTAGGGGTGTGGACTCAGGGTTCGAGGACATGGAGGCCCTCCTTCCCCCATAGCCACAGTTCTGAGATCTGCAGGAGAAAAATCCATAACTTGGTAATCTGGATGGCCTTCAAGGTACGGACCACTTCACCCTCAAAGGTCTAGCTGTCACATGAGCCTGTGCTGATCAATACACAAGCCCTCCATAGCTCTGGCTTTGTCTCCTGGCAACTGTGCCCCCTAATGTTCCTCTACTTGCCTCTGCCCAGGTCTAATCCCACCCCTATACCTTTGCTTTGTCTGGCCTTTCTCTATTTATTCAAATCCAATACATCTTGCAAGGTTCCCTTGCCCAGAAATCCCCTTTCGACTGCCCCACACAACTTTGTGCCATTTTTCCCCTATTGACGTAGTCAAGAGCCATGTAATCACATTCTGCTTAGTAGACGCTCTTCCACCACTGCATTAAAACCCTCCTATATAAGACAGAAGGTGATAGTGAACTGAGGCTGGCTGAATGGAGGGCAGGAGACCCCACGGGCACCACATACCCAGGGCCCTCTTATATACTATATGTATGTTATAAACCCTATGCATCAAAGAGTATCATTATCTTCATTTTATGGAGAAAGAGACTTGCCCAACACCACATTGGAGGTACCTGAGAAAATCAGACGTTGAGTAGAGGCCCGTGAGGGGCCTACAACCTTCCGTACTAACCTTCAACATTCAGCTGTATCTGGAGACTTGCTTCATACTGCATACTATTCCAAGAAGTATGGAGTTCCCATAACATAGCCCAAGGTCCTACTGATGAGACCCTGTAACCCCTATACTTGCTGTACTGGATGTTAATGTAGCTCTTGGACCACAGTCACAGTAAACCTGGCCCAGTGCATCTAGGGAATGGGGAGTGAGAGGGGAGCCATCCCATGGATAGAGGAAGTGACATATGATTCCACCAGTCTTTCCTTGCCTCAGCTTCAGATTAGTCCTTGCTAATTCAATCGATGTCTGTGCTCTCTGCACTGCTACTGGTCCTGTAGATTGGGCAGGGTGGGAGGATACAAAACCTTCACTTCCTCTGGGCTTAGGACTTCTAGGAAAAGCCAGAAGAAAACTAATCTAGGGCACTCTGCCTGAAACTGTACTCATTTAAAACTGCATCCCCTTGCTTCTCTGGCCAACAAGAAGTCCAGATGTTTCCACCTGGATGTGTCCTATGTATTACTATGGCAACTGTCCCATACACACAGCTTCAGCAGCCCTTGCACACTGGGCCTCGGATGAGCTCCGTACCTAGATAACATGGTCCATAGACCAAGACCAGCCTAGATTGGTTGTCATGGCAACCATGGATAGGAAACTCCAGGCAAGCAAAGGGAGAGGAGAGTAAAGTGTGTGTGTGTGTGTGTGTGTGTGTGTGTGTGCCCCATATATCAGTAGAAGCAGGCAAAGTACTTAGGCGAGTATACGTCCTTTTTTTTACGATCTAACCCAGAGTCAAAGCAGATCCTCTATGCACTGTTGCTTGTCTCACACTGCTGAATCACAAGGTTACATGGGACCCTGAGATAATCTTATGCAACATTTCCCTCCAGGGATTAACTGACCTATTTGTTAACAAACCCTACTGCCTCACTGTGGGCCAAGTAAACCCCCAAACAGAAGAAAAACACAAGGCCCACAGCTGAGGTTGTCTTGCCAACCCAGCGGTGACATCCTACCACAAAAAAGGAACTTTACGATCGGTATCCACGGACCGGATTCAGGAGGTCAGGAGAACGAGTCACCACATGTCAGCCACATGCCCAGATAGATGGCAGTCATTTGTCTCTGAGACACAATGTCCATCAGTTTCTTAAGGAGGTTCAGGAATTCCAAACAGTCAAAGATAACTGTATGAACAAAGAAACCTTAACAGGATGTGGCCAAGACACTGCTTAGAGACACCTGGCCAAGTACAGCCCAGAGAAGACACTCCCATGCTGTGGTTGCTCTCACGGGTCCACTGACACCTCTGGGCTTTTATTAGCGTTTTTGTTAGATTTCTCAATAAGGCATAGCATATTATATAGAGGACTGCCATGAGTTTGCAGTTTAATTATTTTTAACAGTATCGCTGGCTATTGGTACAGAAAAATAGCTCTGTAAATCCTAGAAATAGTCCTCACCGCGGTGGGCGGGGCTCTTAGAGCTATGGGTGGGACTTTCAGAAATGAGCACTTCTCACTTCACTTCCTTCTGCCTCTACATGAACCCGGCTTCTACAACAGGAAGGATGCTTTGAGCTCACAGAATCCTGCTCCTGGCTGGACCTGTTTAGTATGGAATCCCAGGCCCCATATACCCGGCTTCCACTTCCACTGAGGTTGAGTTCTCCCTCAATTTAGAAGTTCTCTTAGCTATCTGACCCCTTTTACACTGAAGAACACCCTCAGTTTGTATTTCTGCCCTCAGTGGCAGTGAAATCCTTCAAAGAAGGTACAGAGCTCATGTCTTTAATTCCAACACTTGGGAGGCAGAGGCAGGGAGGTCTTTGTGAGTTCCAGAACAGTCTGGTCTATCTACATAGCAAGTTCCCGACTAGCAAGTGGCTACACAGTGAGGTCCTGTCTCAAGAAAACAAAACAAAAGAAGGTATATCCAGATATTTATTGACTTTCTTTTGTTCTCAGGGTTTTGGCTGCTCTGGGGTGGGTGACCTGGAACTTACCGGCCCTACCTAAGCCTCCTCTGAGGACTGTATCTATGCTTGTGGCTCTGGTTCTGCCAGCTTACTCCTCAGCTGGAAGCTCCTCTGTAAGTCTGCCCAAGCAGCCTGAATGGACAGAGCCCGGGGCTCTAATCCTCTTGCCAAGGGGACCATGTGGGATGTGAGAGGATGTAGTCCAGTTTCTGTGAGGCACCAGGATAGCACAGATTTGACTCCTTGAGACAAAGCCCAATAGGTCCTTACCGAACCTGGGATTTCTGAGAAGACCACAGTACAAGGTGCTAAGGAGGCTGGCGAGCCTTCACTGGACAGGACAGAGCCAGTCTGGGGAGGTCCCTAAGAACAGGTCATGCTTTGATGCTCAAGTCTTCCCCCAAGGATCACTGGTCCACACAAGCTAAACAAAGGGCTTGGGTTTCTGAGAAAAACAAAACAAAACAGAAACCAACAACACCAAAAACAAAAACCAACCAACAAACAAAAATCCCTGAAGTAGTTGACTACAGTTAAAGAATGACTCTCCCTACAGCAGCCAAGTTTAAGATATACAGGATCTGGGAATGAGGGCAGCGTTGTCACCAGGAAAAGCACAGAGGAAAGTTTATCACTGACTCATCTACTCTACAGTTGCAAGGAAATAGTAAGGACCCAGATGAAGGGGGATGGCCCCAGGCTCCTTATGATGATGCTGTAAAACTCAACAAGGACTTAGACTGTCCAGGGAGACAGGTCTCTGGACATACTCAGAGTCTGGGAAGACCTGTCGATAGTGGGCAGGATCATTCCTTGGGCAGGAGATTCTGGGCTATATAGGCAGCTAGAAGGGAGAGATGAGCACTGGGGTGCATGCATTCGCGGCTCCCCGGTAACTTCTTCAATCTCAGCCTTTCCACCACGAGAGACTGGAACTGTGCAAACACTGATGCTTCTAGTTTCAAGGGCATCGTGAGGCTAGAGCTCTACCCTGATCTCTGGGTTGGGACACGAGGGTCGGAGCAGAAACATCACTGGGATGAGCTGTGGATCCTGCACAGCTGCACAGACTGCGAGGCTCCCACTGTATCCTAAACTCCTCAAGGACAGATGCTTTTTGCCAATCGTGTTCAAGCTTCCAGGACACTACTTGGCACATAGTAAATGCTCAACTAAACAGTTGTTGTATATTAATTCCTTCTGGGGTTGGGCAGGCAGAGGTCTTAGTGTAGCAGGAAACAGGGAAACTGGGCCTTGCTGATTCAATACCTTATGTTTTGAAAACTCAAAGTGGCAAACGCTGTGTGGAGCCATTCACTCATCGGTGGTAGGGACGATATGAGGAAGGTCTGGCTCAGGGCAACACTGGGAAAAGGGACTCCAGGCTGCCCAGCTTCTGCAGCTCTTGATATTTGCTAAAATTATTCCTACTGGGTTCAGTTTGCTCTGGAGATAAATCTCATTTCCAGCCAAATGCTGTCGGGAGGAGTCACTCAGTCTTCTCGCTCCCCCTCCCTCCTCCAAGCCAGCAGAATCCAGATCTCTCTCTTTCTATTCCAATCCCCTCTGGCAGGATACCTCAGATGACCTTCCTCCTCTAGCCTCTTCCTTTGGACCCCTCACGGAGGCAGGCTCTGCACTGTGGGCCCTCCCAACGCTTCTCCCTCAGGCACCGACCCCTCACTGGACTCAATATATCTTCTTGGACAAGGTCATAGCATATAAGGCTGAGTGTACGGCACCCGAATGTGGGTTGCCTGGGTTCAAATCCTGAATGGACCAAGTTGGACAAAATCGTTTAAGTACTTTGTACTGCAGTTTTTCCATCCATGAGGTGAGATGAAAACTATAATGCTTCCTTCAATAACAAATAATACTGGACATACATTAAATAAATTAATAACTAGGCTCTTTGTTTAAGCACTTTACCTACATGGAAGTGCCTAATTCCCACTAACCTGTAGAGGAAGGTTTATTTATTTATCCATTCATTCCTTTAACACTGTTTTTAGAAATATGCTCTCAAATAGCCCAGACTGGCCTTGAGCTCTCTCTTTAGGCAAGGATGACCTTGAACTCCCAAATCTTCCTGCCTCCCCCACCTAAGTACTAGGATTACAGGTGTGAGTCACCACACCCAGCTTCCGAAGCCATCTTTATTGCCCCCAGAAGCAACCAAAGTAAGGAAGGCACAGAGAGATGTTCTTTTCCAGTGAGGTGCAACTGGACAGTGGAGGGCAGAAGATTGTGAAGATAGGCCCCAGCCTCATGCTGGTGTTGGGCAGATTAAATGTATTTTAACAATGCTTGGCTTGCAGAGAGCCACAAATAAGTGTCAGTCGCTGTTACAAGTGTTATTACCCTCCACCCCAACTCCTAGAAGCCTACTCGGTCCCAGATGGCTGTTTCTGTAAGAAGGGTCTTCTGAGTTCTGCCCCACTGGGGGCACAGCCCCTGGAGTGCATAGCCACTCTGAACTCTGTTTTCTGGTCAATTGTGTGCATGTCTCGATCCACAGATGGCTGGCATATCAAGCTTATCTCGGCCCGCGAGTCCCCAGAGGACAGGGAACACAGCCGTGTGAACTCAGCATGAAATGACATGGACCTAGAATGACAGAGGTGCCAGCAACATCCTGACCGGCTGGGGTTGAGGGAAATGGCGGTAGAGGTGTGTGGCTCACTGACCCCATTTTCTTCCCTGCCACTCGGCAGGGGTTCTGCGGCAACTGAGCTGATCTTGGACCATGTGCAGTTACCACAGTGAGCCCTGGTGGCAGATGGCAAGGCCAGGGGGAAGCAAGAAGGGCTCGACCTTCAGGCAAACAGGGATCAAATCCTGACACAGCCCGGAGTGTCCAGTCTTCAGATAGGTTTCAAAGCCCGAGGGTGCTTTTTTTTTTTGTTTGTTTGTTTTGTTTTTTTAATTTCTTACCTGAGCAACTAGTGCCAAAGAAAACACCGAGTTCACAAAGGACTTCAAGGAAGGAGCACCTCGTACGTGCTCACACAGAGTGGCCATTCAGTAGATGCTGGCTAGCATTATCATTTAGTTCTCTTAGTGTTTGGGGCCTTGGGAGGCAATAGTCCTGATCTCAGTCCATCTGCTGACTCACTACCATCAATCGTAAGCATGAGGCCCATCCCTCCTCAGGGAAAATGAGGCCAAGGTCAAGTGAACCCTAAGGGCTGCTGGAGCTTTTGCTCACTGAGGTCTCTGATGTCTGCTCGGACCTCTGCTGTTCCATGAGTGCAGAGCCTTCTCTATGCCTTCTCCCAGAGAGCACCATGTTCATTCTGCACCCTTGTCCCGTCCCAGACTAAGGCAGAGCAGATACACTGTGAGAATCATAACAGCTTTCTTAGAAAGAGTGCTGTTCTGCACCCCAATTCACAAGACATGAGCTGTGGCTTAAAGACAGTCAGCTCACCCATGGAAAAGACACCACCACCAAATAAAATCTCCTAGCCTGAGGCAAACTGCACAGGCCCCTCCCAGTCTATGTGAGTATCAACCCTCATATGGGAAGGAGGCAGAAAGGAACCTCTGGCTGGTTCCCCAGTGACACATGTTTTTATGAGAAAAGATCTCTTCAGTGTGTGTCCACTTAACACTCATTCAAACATGCCACAAAGTGGAAGTAATTAAGGAATCCGTGTAAACCTCAAGGCGACCCTTTCTAGTCCTGCACACAGCCTTACACATGTGGGCATGTGGCAGAGTCAGCCCTGGTTTTCTTGCCTGTTCATATTAAGGTCTGAGGACAGCTGTGTGCAGAGAGAGCCAGGGCTGAGTGCGAGCAGATGCGCCCAGTGCCGAGCTGTCCCTGGAAGAACCAGGGGGACCCTGGGATGGTCTGGGAATGTGCAGGAGCACCTGTGGCCTGGAGTCTTACACTCTTGCCCTCTGGGCAAAGCAGAAGGAACAGCTGGCTGTGGATAGTCTTTGGCACATATGAAGGCCATCATCCCTAACACCCCAGCATGGTGGCAAGACATCATGGGAAAATTTCTTCCTGCTATATAAAGATCATAAAGTGTTTCTTTGGACTCTATTTCAGGCAGAGTAAAGCTATGTTTTGTTTTGTTTTGAAGTGGGGTACAGGGCGAAGAGAACTCTGGCATTCTCCTTCTCTTCCCCTTCTAGGACCCTACACCTCCCCCATGCTTACGAGAGAAGTAAAGACTGGAAGAGCAAACCTGGCTCACACAGGAGGCACGAGGGACAGACTGTTCACTCTGGGTTCCTTGCTCATCAAACACAGTGAATTCACCAGCAGGCAGGGTCCCTATCTGAGCTTAAAGGTCCCCATCCCCCACAGACTGACATTAAAATAACATAGCCAACAACCAGGAAGTAGCTACATGGCACATGCTCCAAGGCACCCTATTACCCTTCCACAAGAAGTGGCCGTGATGTGGGCCCTACCGCAGCATGGTTTATGCATGCCCGGTGCAGCCTTTGTCAATAGGTACTCGGGCAGAACACTGGCTGGGACACTGGGGACACAGAACACTGGGTGGGACATTGGGGACACAGATACTCCAAAAGAGTTTGCAGATTGAACCTCTAGACACTGAACTCCTTAAAAGCAGGTTAAAGTCTTACTTGTTTTCTACAGCGTCAGCAAGTGTCTGACACAAAGAAAATGCTCACTGGGCACTTGCTGACACAAGAGAGTGACTCAGGACGTGTCCCGCCTGAGTTCAGAAGTAAAAGAGCAAAACAAAGTGGAAACTCTGCTCTTTCCTTTCTTCCTTTCTCCCCCTTCTTCAAGCTCAGGAAAGTGTGGGGTCCCCCACAAAGAAGGCATATCTTAAATCTCTTCCCATCTAGCCCATCAAAGAGCTCAGTGGATCCTCTGCAAAGACATGTCTGTCACCATGACAACCAGCAAGGACCACAACAGAGGCAGCACCATGAACCTTGATCCCTTCCCTAGGTGTCCCTGAGGAGGCTGGTGCTTCCACTGTTCTTGTGAATCTCATCCCTAGAGCTCCTTTTGCCTTCCCCCAAGGGATCACCTAACCAGGGGATCTAGTGACCATTTTGAGATCTGACTGCAGAGGGTGGTTTTCAAGCTAACAAGTCAAAGGGCTTCCTAATGTCAGCCTGCAGCTGACATGAAAGGCAAAAGTTCTCCTCTTGACTCCGGGGTCAGGATGTATAAGGAGCGCCAGGCTAGGTGGATGGAGCTCATTAGCCTAACAATGTGGTGCACGCATAAGGAAGCCATTACTGCTAACAAAACTGCAAATGTAAAAATAGAGCTGCACATAGTTTCCTGGTTACCACATTCTATTCTGATGCTCTGTCAGTGCCTGTGAAATTCGGTTTACTTTTGTCCCTGCCATGCCCCGCAATGTGTACTTATTGTGGGAGGAGGTGGTTGCCCTTTAAGTGCCCAGGCCCTGCCCCAGAACCCTCCACTGCCAGGCCTGCTGTATGAAGTGAGTGTGGCGGCTCTCTGCAGTCTCTCTGCCCCGAGATCACTGCTGTTGAACTCTCTAGAGATGGCTCTACAACCCAGCTCACCTTTCCACCTGCCCAGCAGGGAGAGAAGAAGACTCAGTGGGCGGACCAGCCACCCATGCCCGATGATGTCAAGGCCAGGCTGTGAGCTAAACTCACCCTTTGCTCACTGCAGCAGGGTACAGAAATGAAGCTATAGGACCAGCTTTCTGGACAGCCTTGGTCTTCTAAAAGCAAGTTCATTATGGAGTGGCAGAGTCAGCATTCATAGCATGCCTGGCATGTTCAGGCCCCTGGGTTCAATCCTCAGCACCACAAACAAAACCAAGTTTATCATTTTGCTGGAGCAAATTTCCCTTGGTCTGGGACACCAACACATAAGGCTCGTCTTCTGCAGTGGGCTATCACGTGCCCTTTGGTTGGTATTATGCATTGTTGGATTCGAAGGTATGTTTTTTCTGTTTTAATGCCACAAGAAAATCATCAACACACAAACATAAATGCTATAGGAAGTTTAGAATGTGACTGACTGTCTTAGTCCCAGCCTATGGGTCACAAGGCACTTGGCTCTTTGTTCATCATGCGCTCATTCAGGGACACTGACACCCGAGGGTGTACTTGGAACAAGCATATTGCTGGCTTTAAAGTCAAGGGTCTTGTTGGTCAGTCTTGGGCCTTTGGCTTTGTTAACAGAGTATGTGCACTGGGTGACTCCCAAGTGTCACTGGGTGACATTGTGATTAGGGGGACACATGTGTGGGGGTGACTTGTTATTATGGGTGTTCCTGGGAGTGAGGCAGGTGTTGGGCAGTCAGGCAGGTAGCTCTGGACTGCCACCCTGACTCCCTGCACCTTCATGTTGAACTTGGACTTTATTACAACCTGCCTTTCTTTCTCCCAGCTTGCCGCCTCTCCACTGTGATCTCCCTGTGATAGACCCAGTGTCTGAGAACTGGACAAACTTGACCTTGGTCCCTGTAGTCACCTTCCTACCCTGACCCTGAAGTGCTGGTAGACTTGTCAGCTTTCCTCTGAGTTGAGTCAATCAAGGGGGAAACCCTCGGGGCAGTTCACAGGTGAGTGTCTCAGGTCAAGGGACAGGCCTGAGGACAGAGGAGGCTCAGCAGGTAAAGACACCTGTGATCAAGGCAGATGACCTGAGTTTAATCAAGGAGAGAACCAATTCTTACAAGTTGTCTTCTGACCTCCCTGTGTGCTGTGACACCTGAGTATGTACACACACACACACACACACACACACACACACACACACACACACACTATAGTTTTTGAAAAATGTAGGGCTGGCTTGGTGGCTAGCGTGGTCTTCATAGCAAGACCTAGCCCAGCCAGGGGTTACATAGTATGGCTATGCCACAAGAAACAACAAAAGAAAAACTTTTTTTTTTAAAAAAAGAAGAGATAAATCAAGCTGGGTGTGGTGGCACCATCTATAATCCCAGAGCCAAGGCTGAAGAATGACAGGTTTGAGGCCAGCTTGGCCTCCTTCATTTGGTCCTATCACAAAATGGAAATGAAGCCGGTACTAGGTCTAGGCCACTTCTACACCTCAGAGATAAGGAGCATCCAGATAGGGGCTTCCATATAGGAATCTTTCCCCAGGTACTTACCCACGCAGGAAAAGCTGTCCCCAGTCCTGCTAGGGGGGCTGGTATATCCATCAAAGACCCTGCTTTCCTGAAGAACGGGGCCAGGTTCCTGGTCAGGCTGCAATCTGTGGGACAAGAAGGAAAGGTTATGCATGGCCTCAAAACCCCTCTGTGGAGCCTGGCAAACCCTTTTTGAGCTCGGGTCCTTTCTTCTACAATGCTCTGAGCTCTCTGGGCTTCCTGAGGATGTGTGTACATGCAGACACTCCATCAAACAGCAGAGCTGGACCAGGAAGGAGTCTCCAAGGGCACGGGAATGTTCAACATCTGTTACCCTTTGCAGCTCAGCAGTGTACACCATTCACAGCGCAGGAAGATGCCCCAGTAGCTCCAGGCTGGGAGTCTTCTGTCCTGCTGTGATTGTTGCCCTTAAGATGGCCATGTTTGCTCAACGAAGAGCATGCCAGCAGGGAAGGGCTGTCTGAAGTTGAAGCCACGGACTCCTGCACTCAGAGGGCATTTGGCCTCTGTGAAATCGCTCACCTCAAGCACACGAGGTCAGGAATGGAGGAGTTGGCTCAGCCTGAGCCACAGCGACTCCTGGGCCCATGGTGCCACAGTGAGGTCTCTGGGCACTGGGTACCAAGTGCACAGACCTCAGAACACAGCCCCCAACCATACAGCCGATTCAGGAACAAAGGCTGTGAGAGCTCTCCTTACTTGCAATTACCCTGGGCTCAGAACAGTCCCGCCTACCCCCATATCCCCGCCCCAATGTCACCAGCTAAATGGACCCTTTGGCAGCTTGGCAGGAGGGGGAAGGGAGGGCTGTGCAGACAAGAGGGGAAATTGACAGGCTGGGCCAGGGGACCCTGGGAGTCTCTAGCACTGCTGCTATTTGTCTCTTAGGTTTTCACTTTTTCCAATACCTCTCCGTCTGAGACTCTGAATCCAGCTCTGCCCTGAGCTCACTCACTGAGATAGCTCAAGTGAATATCTTCCCCTCTCTGGGCCTGGCTTTCATCAGGAGGGAGAAACAACCTCTAAAGGACCAGGCTCCAGTTACGGTCTGACCATCTGGGTTTGTAGGAAGGGGTCTGTGGCTATAGCTGCCTTGCTCTAAGCCTTCGGGGCAGTCTTGGGGTGTTGTGTGGCTGCCAGCCCTCAGATGGGTACCCAGCACCAAATGAGGCCGAGTGGAGTAAACTGAGAAAGCAGAAGATCTCATGCTGGCCTCTGGGAGATGCTTGATATGGTGGGGACATTCAATCTATCCAAGTATAGAGCAGTCATAGGGACAGGGAGAAACGAGACTGTTGTTTTCTTGGAAAAAATTAGCATGGGCATGCAACATATTGCTGTGAAAATGACAGCTAGGGATGCTATGTATTAGAGATTTCATTGGATAGCTTTATATATAAAGAGATAGACAGTGTCTGTCTTGGAGCATATAGGTACTGTGTGGCTTTGACTGTCACCAGTCTACTGCCACCATCATGTTACAAGGGCAGATGAGACTGAATCATCTGTAGGTACCAGGAACCCCAGACCTAAGGTCGTGGAGGAAGGTAGCCTTTGCCTCTCTGCTCATAGTTGGCTCTGCACATGTGTCTATACCTGCCGGGGCTTGTCACACGGTCCAGCCCACAAGGACAGGACAACACAGTCAGGAGGAGGAGGCTGAACCAGAGAAGAGAAAAACCACATTGGTGTCTTCAATGGCCCTAACATTCCTGACACCTTCAGCCAACTCCTCAACTACAGTCTGACACAAGACATGCCTGAGGACTGACAGCATGCACTTCCAGGGAAAGGAAGCCCTTGGTAGGTGGGGATTATGATCTAGATGCCGTGACTTTTCACAGGAACATACAGGGAGTCAAGGAGGAATCTGTGATGGAATTGGATGTGTGAGACCAAACCCTGGAAGATGGCCAGAGGGACATTCTGCCTTCTGGGGCCCAAGGAGGAAGGGCATCCAGAGGAGGTGGGAGATGAGAGGCATGTGAGTAATTGGGATGGCCACACCCACGATTTTGAAAAACATAAGGCTGGGAGGTAAAGTGAACCATGGGTAATGAACTTGTTCTCTGGAGCATGCGGAAGTGGAGGAGGACCCCCATTAATCTTTGCTTCTGCATTCACCTGAGGTTTTACAGAAGCCCAAGGTGTTGGGGGGTGGAGATAAATTTCCAGGAAAACAGGATGTCTATGGATTCTAGGGAACAGATGGCACCTCCTTGGCTCTAGAGCTTAGATGGGTGGCCCAGCCAAGCTCTTGGCAGAACTTGTCCACGGCAGCAGCTCTCGGCCGTGCACGGTGTACGGAGATCCAGCCCATCTGCCTACAGCATGCTGGGTATTCTCCATCCAAATCTTACTGGAGCTGTGACCCATCCTCCAACCAGAACTGAGAATCTAAGAAGTGCACAGGCTAAGGATGGTCGGTAAGGACAGCTCTTCCCGGAGAGGGGTAACAATCCTGCTTCTGTTAAAAAATGCAAACATGCAGCCCTTGTTTGCTGAACGGTGTAAGCGCAGTTCTATTTAAGTTGCATTAAAGTGTTCAGAGGGAAACAGGCTGACCTCTTTGAAAAATGCCAGACTATAAATATACCAGGGGACTTGTAGGGTGGATAATATAAAATCTTAGACTATTTAATACCTAGACACATTTCCCCAAGAATGAATTCATAATGAAGGGAATCAGGTAGGAGAGGAGAGTCATAGTCATGGGGGAGGCTTTTAGCTGTGAGGAAAAAAGCCATTCAAATGAGAGTGGGGGGCTGGTAGTGGAGCCCTTGCCTAGGATGCGAGTGGCTGTGTGTTTGACACCCAACAAGAAAGAATAAAAAGGAAAGGTTTTCCCTGTGTCTATGTTTCTTGATTCAGCTTTAGCTTCAGAATCTCAGGTAGAGAAAGAAAAGGAACAGAGGTGACCTGCCCCTTAGAGAAAGGAACATTTGTGCATTGATTCCGTTGGTGTAGTTGGGCAGAAGGGCTTGCCTGGCTGGGCTGTGGAATCAGCTGGGACTCTGTAGTAATATGACTCCCTGCCTTACGGGCAGTTTGTAAGCCTTTCTTGCTATTGGAAAGTTCTTCCTATCCAGCCTCAAAAAATCTATCTTGAGCCACACTATGACACTGAGTCAGCTCTTTGGAGCTGCCCCAAGCAAACTAATTCATCTTACAACGTGACAGCCTTTCCCATATTTGAGAACAGCTCACACACTATCCTGCACCTTCTCTTTCCAAAGCAGGCGAACTTCCTCACATCTTCTAATCGTTCTTAAAGCACCTCTGGGGGACTCCTCGCTAAGCTGTCAGCCTTTTTCTGAGCATGTTTTAGTGTGTCGATGTCCTTGTAAAATGTGGTGTTCGTAATCGAATGCAGAACTGAAAGTGAGACCTGACCACACGCAGAATATAGTGGATATTAATTTCCTTGTTCCAGGTCACAAACACCTATTACTGTGATATAAAGTTGCACAGTCTTGTCCAGAGATCTAGACACACATGAATTGACCTCTAGTGAAAAATGATGTTCCTAAGGCCTTGGCCTTCAACTGCTATGATGTCCCAAGAGTCCCCAGCACCCAGGGGCTGATGCAAAAGCTCTTGTATATGGACAACCACTTCCTATATTAGCATGGGAGTTGTGGGGGTGGGGGGTGGTACACAGGAAGTGAGTGTAGTTTGGAAGGGGTTTAATTTGCATCTGGGCATTTCTAACCTACATAATGATTAGTAATTAAAGTTTAGTTTACTTAATGTGGTCATGTTAGTCAAGAGTTATTTTTTACTTAAAAAGCCTAGTTGGCTAAATATTATTCTATGCACTTAGCTTGCCACGTGCGCAAGCTGGGAAGGCTGGCATGGTGACCACACTGCTTCAACTATACTGCCGCTGCCAATGACAACAGTACCTGCCTGGTGACTTAAGAAGTAGTATGACCGGCTATATGCAAACAAGCAGGTGAGAGAAAGAGAGATGGACAGACAGACAGACAGACACAAGAGTGCTAGGAGACTAGCGTGGTTAGGTCTTTGCTCAAGCAACTGAAGACTCAGTGCTCAAGACAACACCATTTGTCTGACACACAGTGGTGACAAACAGCCCACACAAATTTGGCAAGTCTAAAGCACCTGCCGATGCACCTGCCTGTGTATCTGGCTGCTTAAATACCTTTAATACCCAAATATTGTTGGGATTCTGTAAACCCCACCCCTCAGTTACCTGGAAACAGCCAGGTATGCCCCCCCATTGCCTGACACTACAAAAGGGGCTACCTGCCCCCTCCTTTCTCTCTCTCTTGCCCTCTTGTGCTCTTGCTCTCTTGCTATGCCCCCCTTACCCCTCCTCTCTCCCTTCCCTTCTCCCCTCTCTCTCTCCACATACTCATGGCTGGTCTCCACTCCTCTACTTCTCTACTCCTCTCTTCTCTCTCTGCCTCTACCACCCTCTTAACTCCCCCATGACCTGAATAAACTATTCTGTACTATACGGTCAGTTGTGCGGCTGGTCCCTCGGGGGAAAGGGATTCCCAACATGGGTCCCCCAGAGGCATGCCCCTTGCCTCCATATCTCGCCGTACCTTATGGGGGACATAGTCCCCCCCACCCCGCCCCATACACACACTCTCTTTATCCTTTTCCCAACAAATATAGTTTCATCATTTTCAAGAGAGTGTGAACACTTTAGGATACTCTTAACGAGTTCTTGTTTTTGGTCATGGCCCCCGAGGGGAGAAAACCCAAAGACTTTAGGTTACAGTCCTAACTCAGTTTACCACACTCCGTGTTTCTAGCTGTCCCCGCTCCTAACCTCTGGCCCTGTGTTCTCCACCTGATGTTTGTCACCAAAGCCTCTGCTCTCTTGAGTTTGCCCTTGATCTCCTCTCAGTTCCCCTTTCTCTCCCAGCTTACCTATACTGAAAGGGGGCCACCGTGGCTGTGATTGGCTGGCTCTGCTGATGGGCTGAGGAAAAGCTAATGACCCCAGGAGGCGCGGAGGGCCGCAAGCTCTGCACAGGGCTGCACACTGGAGAGGAAGTCCCCAAAGCTTCCCCTTCATCAGACTCTAGACACCTAGGGATTTTGTAGTTGATGTTTCTTTGATCTTTTCCCTGGCAGCCAGGAGGCATTCGACCTTCAGGAGGCCCTGGAATTTGTGTCTCTCCAAGACAGCTTGTCTGGGGCGGGCTCCTTCCTCTGGTCTGGCGAACTGGAATTCCTTCCTGGGTCTTCTTCCTCTGAGTACTTGGTGTCTCCCCAGCTCTTCTAGATCCTGCCTGACTGGACAGGGCTGTTTTGGGGGTTACCCGGGGGCTATTCCAAGGGGAGCTGGGAAGACTTTCTATGCTCCCAGCCAGTTCCCTGGCTGGCCCTGCAGCCCTGGGGGTTCCTCTTCCCCTGTAGGCCTTGGGGGATGAGTTTCTAGAAGAGACTGCAGCCTTGCCCCTTCTTGGAGAGGCCCCTCGCTGGGGACTTGGGGCCAAGTCAGCCTGTTGGCGAGGCCGCAGCTGAGGAGAAGCGCCTGGGGTCCTGGTCTGTGAGGACGCTCGAGGCACAGGGATGGAAGAGACATGGTGTGGGCGGCTGGCGGAATTCACGTTGGCCATTCCATTCATGGTCAGTGGCAGAGGTAGGGAGGCACTAGGATCCTGCAGAGAGGGGACAAAAGGAGAATGTCAGGTCAAGTCCCAAGTCCCTGTCCCTAGTATATAAGAATGATGCTGGCATTGACAGAGAGCCATTGGGCTTCCTGCCTAACTCTAGACAAACATGTCTGTGTTTAAAAAGGCTCTGGGAGCATGCTCTACACGTGGGCTTTGTTTAGCGCCCCTTGACTTTGCTCCTGTCTCTCTTACCTTCCTTGTTGATAAGCCAGTTTTCCCTACCCCACAATCATGGGGGGGTTGAGCACCTGGCCTAGAGTCTTTACTGGTTCCTCACCTACCTCCTGCCCTGGTAAACTGTCCTCTGCCACTTCCTGCCCCACACTTGCAGGTCGAAGCAGCTGCCCCAGATAACCTCCAGTCAACAGCCCTTCATCCTTCTCTTCAGCCTTGATCCATTAAGGATCCTGCTCCCTTCCGGTTCTCTCTCTCCCTCCCCTCACTCCCTCCCCAAGTTCTGCCATGTTAAGGAGTGGATTACTCTCAATTCAAAGAGAATTTGTAGCACTTTACAAAGACACATGTAATAAGATTTAGATCAATTAAAGTTAAGCCTTAAAAAAAAATCAAAATATAAGAATTTACAGAATACAAACATGAACACGTCCATACGTTTGTTATAGAAGAGAACTTATTTTTTAATGGAAAATTTATTTATTATATATGAGTACACTGTAGCTGTCTTCAGACACAACAGAAGGAAAGGGCATCAGATCTCATTACAGATGGTTGTGAGCCACAATGTGGTTGCTGGGAATTGAACTCAGGACCTCTGGAAGAGCAGTCAGTGCTCTGAACCGCTGAGCCATCTCTCCAGCCCCCAGGAGAGAAAGACTTAAGCACCACATCAAAGTCATGGAAATGCCAATAGATTTTGAATACATAAAAGTTAAAATCTCTATATGGATTTTTTAAAAAGAACCTTTTGCAGACATTCAAAAAAACTATAGAGATGCCTCATGCACATGTGAAAAGCAAAGAGTTATTGCCTCAAAAGACAGGACCTTCTCCATGCAAGAGAAAGGAGGGTAAACAAACAAAAACTCACAGCATTATACGGTCCGTCCAAAACAGAGACCAAAGGCTCCATCTGCATCTTTGCATCCTGGCCTGGGACCCGATAAGTAGAACAAACTAAAATCCACAGAGGTCAGTGTGTCTGACTCCCACGTGCTTGGGATTAAAGATGTCTGCCACCAGGCTGGGCTTCCATTCAAAATTTTAAACATGCAATTAAAAGAGCTCTCATCTGTTAATATCAAGGCTACTATCTTATTGAAAATTATAGCATGGGCCATTGGTAAGAGCACCAGGCCTTTTTTTTTTAACTTTTAAAGAAAGATTTAGTTTTATTTTATATATGTGAGTACACTGTCACTGTCCTCAGACACACCAGAAGAGGCATCAGATCTCATTACAGATGGTTGTGACCACCATGTGGTTGCTGGGAATATAACTCAGGACCTCTAGAAGAGCAGTCAGTGCTCTTAACCACTGAGCCATCTCTCCAGCCCAAGGTCTTTTCTTTATTTCACTGTGGGAACAATATCACGTCTAAAAAAAAAACTGTCCAGAGAACATGAATAAAGATTTGGGCAAAGATTTATGTACAATGAAAATACTTAGGTTGCCTTTTTGCTGGATAAACTGTCATCGCTGCAACAGTGGTGACAAGGACCTTTGTGGATTGCGAAGAAAATTCTCAAAACTTGGCCTGTCCACCTGAGGCCACCCAGACAGCTGCTTTCTTGATGACAGAAGCACTGAGCAGCTGACTGGGGTTGTTTATGCTTTTCCCTGACCTTTGACCTGGGACCATTTCTGGACTAGTCCATAAGAAGTCATCGCTAAGTGTTGAGCAGGGTTGGGTTTGTACAAACAGCTTGAAGTCTCCGAGTCAGAGTGTACACAGGCTGGATTTCCCGGCAAATGACAAGACAAAGAAACCATGCCCTCTCTCCTTTCCTCTCACTCATATTTGGGTGTCCTGAGGCCATCACTGGATAAGCTATAGGACCTTCCACCTGCTCCATTAGAGGGGGTTAGCAGAGCCACGTGCATTCAGAAGCCATGACAAGTTCTCTTCTGTCCCTACCGTGTCATTGCCTGCAGGACCACAGGCAGCGAGGTTCATCTGACTCCCACTTCCCCACTGTGTTCGGAGCCTGCCCACCAGGACTGAGAGAGTGGGTCACTTTTTGCCTGCCCAGCTTGTCCTCAGTCCCACATGAAGGGACCAATAAGTTCCCTCCCTGGGCTGGTTTGACTATGCTTGGTCCAGGGGCACTGTTAGGAAGTGTGTCACACCGTGGGATGGGTTTAGAGACCCTCTTCTCTTATCTGCCTGAAAGACAGTAGTTTTCCCTGACTGCCTTCAGAACAAGACGTAGAACTCTCGGCTCTTCAGCACCATGCCTGCCCGGACACTGCCGTATTTCCCACCTTGACCATAACGGACAAACCCCTGCATCTGTAAGCCAGCCCCAATTAAATATTCTTTATAAGTGTTGCCTTGGTCATGGTGTCTGTTCACAGCAACAAAAACTCTAAGTCACTCCCAAAGAAACCTAGGAGGAGCTTAAGCAATCCTGCTAGAACACAGGAAAGTATTCAACATGCCCATGCTTAGCCTGAAAAATGAAGGCAGGATAATATTGACAAATACTGGGGTACAGACCATGAGTCCTTCAACAGGAGTGAGTTGCCCATGGCCCTAGTGGGGTTGAGAGCAGGTTTAGCCTGTTGTCCTCCTTTTACCCAGCCCCACCCACCTTTTAGCGGTCAGCACTGAGCATTAGCTCTGAGGTTTATGGGAACTCAAGCTGCTGACCTTGCCTTGAACACTGAGCTGTACCAGGCACTAAGATTGAGCTAACCTGTGGTCCACTCACAGCAAAGGCTTTGGGTGGCCTTCTGTGTTCCAGCCCCCCATGGTAAGCAGCTGCATGGCCCATTTCTGCTTTCATTCTTAATCCCAATCCAAATCCCATTAGGCCCCTCAGACCACCATCCCTTCTGGAAACTATACCTTTAAGAGAATCTAGAAATTGTCTCTTGGTTCAGAGTGTCTCCACAGTGTTGCTTTTGATTCAAAGGCCACCCCAAGCCGCCATTAGGAGCCAGCTTACCTACCTCATCTGCCAGGGAGCTCCAGCTCCTAGTGCTGCAGGGCCTATTCTGGACTCCCTTGCCTCTGGCTAGGGCTGGCCCGATTTCTAGCTCTCACAGTCTGAAGGCCAAGCGGCTTCTAGCTTCCTTGCTAATGGGGTATAACCACACCCCTGCCACCTTCACTAGGTCATCATTTTCTTAAAAGCATCAAGAGAGAACTTTTAAAACATTGCCTTGGTGGGATGCAGGGGCCCCGCCCTGCCTCTCCACTGCAGCTGGGACCTTACTTGACCCTCTTCCTCAGAAGGTAGTCTTCTAAGAGATAGGTGACAGTCATTGTCCTCAAGCACATTAGCCTCAGAGTAATGAATAATCACTCCTCAGACAACAAATTATTCTCGCCTGTGGCAGAGGGGTCACAGAGGGGCTTTCCTGGTTTGCCTTCGAGTGTGCATCTCCAGGTAGCGAGCATCTGTAAGGGGAACATAAAGAAGGCCCAGCACATACACCTGTCCTTACCAAGCTATTCCCTGTGTGTCCGGGAACAGCTTCTTAGTGAAACATCGTTTCTGATCCTTACAACAGCCTGAGTCGGTAAGTTTACTACTCCCCTTTCACCAGACAGGAAGATGATGCTGTGGGTAACAGAGTTAAGCCAAGACACACTGCAGATGGGATGAGCTCTGTGGATCCAGAGGCCACATTCACCACCAGTGGTGCCCAGCTTCAGCTGCCACATCCCTTGTTCCATGATGGACTCATTCCTTGCTATGATGGCTGTTCTGAGTCTTTCAGAGATAGAGCTGAGGAGACAGATTTAGTCCATAGGTTGGAAACAAGAGCAGAAGAGAATCATTCATGGGCAGCAGGGGGGATGAGGCTTTCCTTCTTTTCTTCCCCCAACATTCCTTATATCTTACGTGTTCCCTGCCCCCTCACTCTGTTTGCCACAGGCTGGTTAAGGTGAGAGATGATAAGGGCCCCAAAGGAAGAGTGAGGGAGAGATAATAGATGTAATCCAGCCTGGACACAGTTGGTGGCTAGTGATACATGTTGGGTAGGGGAGAAACTTATATGATGGTTAATCTTGGTTGTCGACTTGACTACATCTAGAATCAACTTAAACCCAAGCAGCTGGGCATCACTGTCAGGGATTTTATTGATTGGACAATTTAAGATAGGAAGAGTCACCCTAAGTATAAACACATGAAAGGATGTAGAAGGATGCTTTTGCTTTTTGCCTGCTTGCCTTCACTCTTGCTGACAAGTTCATCTATCCTGCTGCTTCCTTTGCTGGTAGCAGAACCTTATTATTTGGGATTCCAGTGTACACCGAAGCCCAGCACCTCTCAAGGATCCTCTAGGTCTCCAATAACAGACATCCAGTCCCATAGACTGAAAAACTGTAGAATTCTTGGACTTTCTGTCAGGAGATAGCCATTGTTGAATCATTTGGACCACAGCCTATAAGCCACTCTAATAAATCCCATAAATATATGTGGGGTTTATTGAATGAATGCTATGACTATATTAATAAGTGACTATATAAATGAATATATGTTCATACTCATTCTGTCTGTTCTGTGTCTTTAGAGAACTCTGACTAATACAGCTTAGGAGGAAGATTGTACAAAAGGTGGGAAAGGGGGGAAAGGTGAAGAAAGACACATAGAGGGGTGCTCTGAGCTGAGACATGGACAATGGTCCCTCCTGAGGTCATCAATAGACCCAGATATTTTCTCCTGAGACATATCCAAATGCTTGCTAGCTGTGGCACCTACTGTATTTTTAGTGAGCCAAATGGTTTTGGGGATTCTGCAGTTGCTCTAGGGCTCACTCTGCTCCTGCTCTGCCCTCACTTCTCGTTGTTTTGGGTCCTGGACAGGCAGAATAAGATAATGTTGGGGAGATGCTGGACTTTATTCAAGGTGGCTACTAGTACTATCATCCTTTATGACCACTTCACAGTGCATCTTAGGAAGAGGGTCAAGGGCAGAAGAAAGCTAGGGATGGAGCTGGAAGGAGAAGCAAGAACTATTTTATGAGGGGAGGGGAGAGGGAGTGAGAGAGGAAGGGAAAGGGAGGTAGACACCCTCAAATCACTATGCACTCTGATCTGACATTCATTCCTTTGGTCTCCGTGAAGAACAAGGTCCTGGGAGTCCCTTAGTTTCCCCATTCAGAGGATCCCCGTTCTCAACAAGTTACATTAGGGAGTTGGTATTCCTTATTTCAGACAGCATCCCACTTCCCAAAGGGCTTTTGGCATGCTCTCTTTGTTTGACATTCACACACCCTAGCTGGGTGACATCCACTTGCCATGCACTTTGTCAGGTGCTATGTCAACCAAGATGGCAGACACCGGGTTCTGCTCTCATGGACTGAAAGATACACCAAGAATCCTGGACAGTGAGCACCAGAAGAGCACAAAACAAAGCAGCATGGAGACATCGTAGCCAGAGAAGGATGTGGTGTCTAGTGAAGCCTCAGTGGAGAGGCAGCCACAGGGCTGTCACTTGACAGTCTTGGAAATGGTGGCTTGGTACAGGATTTCGCACACCCATGGGTCTATCCATCAGCTCCACCATTCAGACCCTGCTCTTCAAAGAGACTGAGTACTACAGTGATTAAGAATAGAGCTTGGAGCCACCAAAGTTTCTGGACCCAAAGCCTGGCTCTGCCATTTGCTCTTGGTATGACCCCTGGCAAGTTCTAGAACTTGAGCTTAGCATTCTACAAAATGAAACCAAGACCAGCACCTACCCTACTAACACAGTTTCAGTAAGTAAGCTAGTTATATGCAAAATACTTAGAACCATGCCTCATCTAGCATTCAACAAATAGGGTTGTTAGGACCTCAAAGACAACAACTCTGCCTATCTTTACTATTTTATCACTAGTATTTGTTTATCTGTTTGAGACAGAAATGCACATATTCTAGGCTGAAATTCAGTGTGTAACCAAGGATGACCTTGACCATATGACCTCCTGCCTCCACTTCCATTCACTGGGATCACAGGTATCTGCCTCTGTATCTGGTATTCAGTGCTAGAGATCAAATCCAGGGCTTCTTGCATTGTTAGACTTTGCTAACCCACGCCCTTAAATAACCTTCTTTTTCTATATCCCTCATCCCATGTCCCCAGATTGGAGGCTAAGCTGCCTGATTCTCCTGTTAGAGCTCTTCAGCAGAATATACACGGCCCAGATTCCACCCAACTGTCTACCATAAAAGGGGAGGAGACTAAACAGCTTGAGAACCATGTCATGTCACACTAAGTATAAAGGCTTCCAGTGGTCTGGAAGGCTTGCCAGCTCTTGCTTTGTGGCTTTAGACAGTCAAGTTTTCTAAGCTTGGAGTCCTCACCTGCAAAATCTGGCCATGGGCTTTCAGGAAGATTACAGGAGGGAATAAGAATGAGATACTCAGCATGGTGACAGGCACATGGTGGTGGCAGAAGTTATGTTAGAGAGAAATCTGTCCCTCCTCCCACATTCAGATGCCTAATGGGACTGTCTGATGTTCTGCAGGTAAGTCAAGGGGCTGGGGGCTTCAGGTAGAGCAATGCCAGGACCCAAGCAGTATATGGCAGCCTCACCAAAACTTACATCTTGTTCACTCCACGATACCCCCTTTTGTCTCCAACTGTCTACTCTCACACACTCATCCTGGTATGTCAAACACATATTTAAAGTTTTATTTATTTTTCAATAGTGTGTGTGTGTGTGTGTGTGTGTGTGTGTGTGTGTGTGTGTGTGTATGCATGTTAGCCCCAGGTGCCACTGGAGGACAAAGGATCCTCAGGAGCTGGAGTTACAAGCAGTTGTGAGCTGCCTGTCGTGAGTCCTTTCCAAGAGCCAGAAGTGCTTTTAACCCATACACCATCTCTCCAGCCCCTTATATGTTATTTTTAAACTAAATTCTTTTTAAGTTGCCTTTCCAGGCTGCGTGTCTGACACCATTCTAAACATTGCACCTGCAATAACTTGTGTCTCTACTGTCCCTGCTTCAGAGGCACAGACTGCAGGGAGGTTAAGGGTCTTCCTCAGGATCACACAGCCTACAGAGGGCAGAGCTGGGTGGCACCTGGATGGTCCAGATAGCTCCTGAGCCTGTGCTTGTGGGTAGCCCCCTGCATCTTCTCACTTAGCAGCTGGGACCTGCCTCCTTTCCTGCCTCCACCCAAGCTCTTCAGACTGTTCACTCAGGCCCAGGACGGATCAGGACAAATGCCAGCTAACTGGCTTAATGCTCTGCAAATCCCAGAGCCAAGAAGTATTTTGGGCCTATAAATATTTTACTCTAGCTCAGAAGGTAGTGAGAACCTAAGTGCTAGCTTCCTCGATTCTGCAAGGCCTGGGACAGGCGTCGGGAGGAAGGCGGTCCCTTGTGAGGCTGGGGAACTCTCCAGATTGCTAGTTCTAGACCTCCTTTCCTCTGCCCTACTTGCCCTTGAGCGGCAGCCCGCAGTCTCCGCCGTGGTGCTGATAGGACAGCTCCTCCCGCAAGTGCCTGTTAAAGGCGCCGCCGCTCTTTGGAGGAAGCAGTTAAGATGCCCATTTCACAAGGTCGGAACATCTTAACCACACCACACCATGAAGAGGATGGATATAGAACACTGGAATAAAAAAGGTGGAGGGGAATAAAGGAAGAGAGGGGACAGGGGAGAGAAGAGCCTGGAGCATTCCACATAGTTCAGAGAAGTAGCTAAATGCAGATCCCGAGCCACCAGAATTTGCTACAGCCTCATCTTCCCCATCCCCTCACACTGCTATGCAAATATGGGCACTGATGCTTTGTGCCTGAGGTCTAGAGGCAGCCCGGAGCACTAGATATGAAAGGAAGGGGTACAACGGTCTCACTCTTACACTGTCCTGCCTGTTGGCGAGGCAAGTCCTCAGCACAGCGCTGATCTCTCTGTGGTCAGCGCCCATGTTAGCCATTTCAAGGCAGAGTGGACACTGCACAGAAGGTTTCGTTTCTGACCTAAACTTCATTGTCACTGATTTATGTAGGACCGGAATGGAGTGCATGTCCAAAGCTTCACAGCAAGCTGAGTTTTCATATGTTTAAAAGTAGGGCAGGGGCAGGTGAGAAGCCTGGGCAGTTAAGAGTCTACTGCTTTGGGCGGGAGAGATGGGCCAGTGGTTAAGAGCTTACATGTTCTTGAAGGCAGCCTGAGTTTGATTCCCAGCTTCCACATCAGATAGCTCATGACAAACTGTGACCCTAATTTACAGGAGATCTGACAGCCCTTCAACCTCCTCAGACACCAACACATAATAAGCATTGAAAAGAAGACAAAACATACTGTTCTTTCAAAGGACCCGAGTTCTGTCTCCAACATCTACAGCATGCAGTTCACAGCTGCCTGTAACCCATCCTCCAGGGGATCTGATCCCACCCCCATACTCCGTGGACATGTGCATTCAAGTGCACACACCCTCATATAGACATACACAGAATTTTTAAAATATTGATTTATTTTATTTTATATGAGCACACTGTAGCTGTCTTCAGACACACCACACCAGAAGAGGACACCAGATCCCATTACAGATGGTTGTGAGCTACCATGTGGTTGCTGGGAATTGAACTCAGGACCTCTGGAAGAGCAGTCAGTGCTCTTAACTACTGAGCCATCTCTCCAGAATTTTAAAGCAATATAATTTTTAAGACTAAAGCAGGCTAGAGAGATAACATTTAAAAGCACTGGCTCCTCTCCCAAAGGACTTGGGTTGTATTCCTGGCACACAATACTCCTAGTACTCACATGGTGGTTCACGAATGTCTATAGCTCCAGTCCCATAGGATCTGAAGCCCTCTTCTGGCCTCAGAGGACATTAGGTATGCACACAATACCCTCATACAGGAAGATAGTCTAGGGGCAACGTCTGGGATGGGAGAGTAGGTAGGATGCATGGGCCATATGAACTTCGCTGTAAGCTGTCTCACTTCATCAGCCACAGGGTCTCTTTTGCTGCTGTAATCCTGATCAGAATTCCTTCCTATGTATAACCCAACCTCCACCCAGGCTCTTCTGGCTGAGACCCCAGTCTGCTTCCTGGGATCACCAGGAACAGATACCTGTGTCTGGGGGCTGAGCCATCACAGAGAACAGACAGCTGTGCCCTTTGGTGCTACAGCAAAGATGTGGCTTACACTGCTTTGCCCTTTGGACAAACTCCACGCAACACACACATACATACTTCCTTGGTCTGAATGATTTTGTTTCATGTGCTGAAACTGATCTCTGTGTGTAACATTCAAAGGCCAGGCCCCTAGGAAATGACTAAGTTAGGACAGAGTTCCTATAAACAGGGTTAGTGCCTTCTTCCACGTGGCTTAATAGATGCTCCGGCCCTTCTGTGACTTGAAGGCACAGAAGAGTCGGGATGAAAGGCAGCCTTTATCAGACAATGAATCTGTAATGTCACAGCTTCCAGAACTACAATCAACATATTTCTGCTGTTTATATGTTCCATAGAGTAAAACATACATACTTGCATCCAACACACAGAGATATGTTCCCACTCCCCACAAATATACACACTCACACCCAGACCAGACATACAGGGGCACACACTTACATACAAGCACAGGTAAACCAACATACACACACACAATACACTCATAAATACACATAGTCACACACTCTCATAACACACATACACATGCTCCCATACACACATACGTGTACACATATACAAAAACACAAATGTTCACCCTCACCCCTCATCACACGTTCTTAAACACACACATTTTTAAAAATTTGTTTACAAATGAGCCAGTTTAACCTTGCCTTTCTTTCCCTTTTCTTTCTTTTTCTTTCCTTCTTTCTTTCTTTCTTTCTTTTTTTTTTTTTTTTTTTTTTTTTGAGAAGTTTCTTTCTATCCCTGGCTATCCTGGAACTCATTCTGTAGACTAGACACTGGCTTCAAGCTCAGAAATTCTTCTGTATCTGCCTCCTGAGTGCTAGAATTAAAGACATGGACCACTACCACCTGGCTAACCTTGCTTTTTTTTTTTTTTTTTTTTTTTTTTTTTGAAACTAGGTCTCTCGTTATGATCTGGCACTTACTAATTCAGCTAGGCTGACTGTCCTCCTATTGCTACCCGTCTCCAGCAATGGATGTATAAGCACATGCCACCATGTCCCCAGCTTTTAGGTACATAAATGCACTGGGAACTGAACTCAGATCATGATGTTTGCATGCCAAGCACTTCACCAACTACACTCGCCCCTTGCTGTCCTTCCCTTTGACCTGTTTCCAATCCAGTCTGGTGGCCTGTATTAGCATCTGGCTTTCCTTGGAGAATGGAGTTATGGACCTGATATGATACATGTGTGATACCTGGGGCAGGATGTACAGGCAAAGATGGCATCCTCGGCCTGCAAGGAAGGAGCCTGTCCTGAGTCATCACTTGGCCTCCCGTCAACGTTAAAAACTCAGTCTTTCTCAGATCTGGAGCTGTAAAGAAACTCGGGGTTGAGGATGGAGCCTCAAGACATTTGCTAGTGTCAGTCTGGTCTAGCCTCTAACCTTTGACAGCCTCTGAGAGCAGACAAAGGACAATCTAAGAGGTGTTTGGGACATCCCTCGCCAATTCAGCTGCCAAGTCCTTGGCAGAGATGGGGATCACCCTCCGCAGCACAGAGAGAAGACAAGGGCCGGCAGCTAATGCACCCACTGAGTGGGCAGAGGATTGGCAGAAGGCAGAGGAAATGGTTACGACTTGGCAAAAGAGCAGTGTGGGCTCAGTACCCCGAGTCCGCCTGGCTGGCTCCTAGCTCACAACAGGGATTTAGGTTGTTCAGAGGCACTACTTCCCTCCCTCTGAGCCCCAGGCCTCTGCCAGTTCTTAAGAATTCCCTGATCCTCCACACTGGCATGGCCTCCTTTCTGACCTAATAGTGGCATGTGCTTACAGAGAAAGCTGGGGCTCCTGAGGTAATCTCAGGCCCTCAAACTGGACTCTGAGGGAATCATCAGGCGGGAGCTCCGCACCACCTCCAGCCCAGCCCTGCTATTCCCAACAGTGGCTTCTGAATGCTTCCCTGACCATGAGGGAACCTACACTCAGGCCGCCAAAGGCAGGGCACCCTGAGATTTCAAACTACCTTCCTCCTCGATCTCAGAACCAGTCATCTCTTTTCCCTGGGCTAGAAGTTCTTCCAAATATCTAACCTCTACCCTCGAGCTTAAAACAACAACACCCCACATTTTCTAGTTCTTCATTCTGGGACTTGCTTATCTCAGTGCCTGGCTTCAGATGCAGAAGTGAAGTCTGAAGTTCAGGGAGGGGCCTCAGAACTTCCTGGCTACAGACTCCTGCTGTCAGCATATCTGGCCTATTGCTGAATTGCTCCATCCAGTGGCTCCACTCAAAGCAGTATCCTTGGTTCCTTTTCAATTAGCCAAGAGAAATGATTTAGTGCTAATGAAAATCAGCGGTTTAAAACTGTCCCACAAATCACAGGGGGCTGGAGGCCTGTTATAAATGCCTCCTGGGGAGGTTAGGCTAGGCCTGGGAAGCATGAAGCCCGCCCACAGCTTCCTACAACTAACTCTACAGAGGGGGCAGAAAAGCCACTCTTCTTCCCCTGATCCCCCTCCTCCCCACCTCCTTTCCTCCCTGCTCCTCCCAGGTACTTTCCTGGAATCCAGAATGTTCCTGCTTCACAGCCTCCAACTCCAAACACCCTGGCACTATGTTCGGCTGCTGTAATGAAGATTAAAAACTTTGGAGTCCGAAGTTGCAGGACACAGATGTAAACCAGGACTTCAGAAACCAGCTGGAGGTTTTGTTTCTTAAGTGACAGCTTAGGTACCAGGTGGAATGATCCAGGCTGCTGGGTGGGGGAGGAGCAGCTGTGAGTGGAGCCTTGGGAGTGGGGACCTCCATCAGACAGAGTGAGCCCTAGGCAGCGAGCCAGGTGACGGTCTCCATATTTCTCACGTTCACTTTATGATTTTTTTTCTCTCCCAACCCTAGGCTTCCAGCATTTCTCCATAGATGAGTTTTCCAGCTGGGCTGATGAACGGTCTCATTCAGCAAAGGCAGGCCACTGGGCTGGACCAGAAGAAGGGAGGTTCCTGATGGCAAGGCAGAGGAGAGCTCTCCAGGATTCTAGAATAGCTTCCAAGCCTCCAAGCCACTTTGCTGTGTGGGGGCTGGAGTTTTGCCAGCATGATGCTACTGGGCATCAGCACCCTGGAAGTGTAGGTCTAAGGTCTCAGAACAGCATAACATGCTCTCCACTTGGGAGGGCTGATAGCGGGTCTGAGACAGGCTACCTGAGGAACAGAGTGGAGTTTCTTCAGGGCTGGAATTTACATGCTTGGCCCTGAAACCACAGGTCAGGCAAAGCAAATACCTCTCACCTGCCCTCACCAGCCCAAGTTTCAGTATTAGCTTTTCATGGACACTTTTAGGATGTGTGGAGAATCTATCTATAAGGAGTGTGGCTTCTGGAAAGTTGCTCAGCTTTTCTTGAGCTTTAGTTGCTTAGAGAAAACAAGGGTGACAAGTATCACTGAACCATAAAGATGAAACAAGAGCTGGAAAGATGGCTCAGTGGTTAAGAGCACTGATTGCTCTTCCAGAGGTCCCAAGTTCAATTCCCAGCAACCACATGGTGGCTCACAACCATCTGTAATGGGATCTGATGCCCTCTACTGGTGTGTCTGAAGACAGCTCAGTGTGCTCATATACATTAAATAATTAATTAATTAATTAATTAAAAAGTAAAGATGAAACAAACACTCAGGATAGGAACACATGGGAAGTACTTTAAAATAGCTGGAGAGATGGCTCAGCAGTTAAGAGCACTTGCTGCTTTTCCAAGGATCCGAGTTCTAGTCTCAAGCACTCAAGTAAGCAGCTCACAATGTCTGCTCCGGGAGATCCAAAGCCCTCTTCTGGACTCTGCATACACCAGCACAACCTGACATGTATGTATACATATAAGTAAAAATAAATCTTAAAAAAACAAAATAAAACGTATATTAGAAAAAAAGTACACACAAACTATAAAACTATGACTGTACTATTGCATATGTATACATCTCTTTACTATAGACATTTTAGTCTTCAGAAGTCATTCAAAATATACTTATTGGATCATGAATTGTATGTGGATATATCGCCTGAACCCGAGCTAATCTGTCAACCCTTGCTGCCCATAAATGCTGTTTCCAGTTTTCCACTGTTAGGGGTTTTTTGTTTGTTTGTTTGTTTTGTTTTGTTTTTTGTTTGTTTGTTTTGTTTTGGGGTTTTTCTTGGTTTGTTTTGTTTATTTTGTTATTTTTGTTTTTCATAAATAGGGTATCTCTGTATAGCCCTGGTTGTCCCAGAACTCTCTCTGTAGAACAGGGTAGCCTCAGACTAGAGATCTGCCTGCCTCTGCCTCCGAGTACTGGGATTAAATACGTGGCCACCACAGCCTGGAGGTTTTCTACCATCGTGTACAAGAGTGTGATAAACCCAAGTATGTTTTGTTTGTGATTTGAGTCATTTCCTTAGACTTGATTCTTAGAAAGAGAACCGCTGTGTCCAAGAGGAGAGTCCCAAAAAGCCTCTCAGCTACAAACTGCAGATCACTGTCCCGAAAAATCAGCCAACTCCTTCTGCATCAATGTCTGGAGCATCTGACTCATTCTTATTAGTACCCTGTATCGTTGCTGCTGTGTTCTGCACTGGGCCTGTCACCTGGCCACACATACCAAAACATGAACAGGCCAAATAGGTAGGAGCACAGCTGGAGAAGGTGTGTGGGTACCCCTCTACACCTTCTAGTCAGAAGAGCCTGTCTGTTCTCCCACTGAACTAAGAACCTGAACTGTCTGGGTATGGAGGTATATGCCTTTACTTCTAGCATTTGAGAGGCAGAATCTCTGCAATTACAGATCTCTGTAAGTTCAAGGCCAGCCTGATCTCTAAAGTGAATACTAAGACAATACCACTCAGTGAGATCCTGTCTCAAAATTAGTTCATCAATCAAACAAACAAACCTGAAATGCTCTGATTTGGGGCTGAGAACTTTCTGTCCATAGAGTGCATAAAATAATGGGACCGTGTCTTGCTCATTGTCCTCCTGGTGTTTAAAAAGACAGAGCTGTTCCTCTACCTGGAGTGCTCAGTGCCAGGGGTGTGGTAACCTGTGGCAGTAGGAAAACTTTGCAATCCGTGTGATGCAAAACCACTGAGGAGAATGCCAGTGAGGCAGGGTTAAGTGTGATCATGGAGTCTCTGTGTATGCTGGGTACTAAGATAGACAGTTGTCCACATGATCTGTCTTGAATAGTACAGGTAGAGCAGTTTGCTCTGTCCACGGGAAAGAGCTCTTATAGTATGGGGCTACTTGCCTTCTAGAGAGACCTGCTGATCACTATACTCATGGGAGGGGGACAAGGTGGGTGGCCAAGAGCTTATGATACCCCTCCTCCTTTACCTATGACCCTCAATGCTGTAAGCCAGGCAAGACCTTACTCAGATACGGCCCTATCTGTGGCCTATGGAAAACTTCTTCATTGCCTGTCTCACCAGACTGAGAAGCCCTGACTTGTTTAGGCTTCAGAACTATCTCACAGAGAGGAGCTCACATGGCCCTGCTCCATCTGTCCACACTAAAAGTGTTCATGGCTCTCTGCCCTGTACTTCACATGAACATCCCTAAGCTGAAGTCTGTCTTCCCCAACCACTACAAGCCATCTCAGAAGGCTTAGGTTTAAATGAACTATGACATCCTCTGGGAACCACAAGAGTGGTCATCTTGCTGCTGACAAAACGGTGTGAATGTCCTGTCCTGAAATACAGGGTGTTCTTGCTACCACCTGACTCCTCCCTCCCTCCCCTTTTCGGCAATGTTTGTTGTCATGGAGATTCTAACACAATGGGGCAGGTAGAAAGCCTGTTGCTTGGCAACGAGATGCTAAAGGTACAGGATTGGCTGCCAAGGTCTAAAGGAGCAGAAAAGATGATGTGGGGAGGTAGGAAATAGAGAAACACCCTTGGGGTGGGGTGGGGGGGACACAAAGGCGTAGGAGAGAGGCAGAGGGCAGGACCAGATGAAGAGAACATAAATACAGAAGCAAGAAGAGAGAGCATGTGACCTCCCTAGGGCTGGGTCACCATTTGTGTATTTGCTAAAATGCCCTTGGAGAAACAACCACAAAACAAACAAGCATTAGTGTATTTTCATAGCAGTGCTTATGTTGTAGAGGATTACAGAATTTAAAAAAAATTTCAGTCCTTAAATATAAAAGCTGAGAAACCCAATGCGATGATATCATGCTGCAGCAGAAAGCAAGGGCCATCCAGGCAAACCCGGGGTGGGGTCTACATTCTACTTCTTCCTTGGTGTGTGACCCAATCAAGAGGGTTGCAACAAGCTTGCTCTTTTCGTTTCTCCTTTGTAAAATGGGAGTAGCAGCTGTGGTGACACACACCTGTAATCTCAGCACTCCTGTGACTATGGCAGGGACAGTCATAAGTTCAAAGCCAGCTTGGGCTATTTAGTGTGGCCATATCCAAAAATAAAAACAAAAGGGGAATAGCAACAAGTATCATAGGGCTGAGAAGATGCGACAGATGCTGACACATGGGAAGTCGGGTCATTGCTGGCCTCTTGCAATTACAATCAACCTGTGCTGTTATCTCTTTATCATTACATATGGATGGAATAGACAGAGTCCTCTTCTGATGCCCAAAGACCTGACTCCCATTCAAATCAATGAAGCCACTGTCTATGATGCCCAAACAAGCTACAAACAGAAGCCAGTGGCTCATCTGTTCAGTGGTATGACAATCTCTCCCAGCAATGGGGAGAGAAGCAGATTGGTGTGAGTCAGTCCCAGTGTCTCCTGGGTGCCCTGGACAGACTATTGGAGGCCCATGATCTGTAAACAACCCCCCCCATTTGCCCCTCCTCCTGGCAAGCCTTGGGAGTAACCTTACTGCTCCAGATGGGGACTTTCAAGCTTCCTGTATTGGACAGACCATGGAGAAACCATGAGAGGCAGAACCCAGGCACGTGATTGGCAAAGACAGAGCCTCCATTGTAGTTTTCAAACTAATTTTGTCAAACCAGTGACTTCTGTCACCAGAGGCAAAAAAGGCTGTGACAGAGGCAGCTGTGTGACTTCTAAATACACTATGCCATGTTGGAACCACAGGCGGTCCGTCATGAACAGAGGGCCACAAGCCTTAGGAGAAGCTGTGTAAGAAGGGTGAAATTGCCCTGACTTATTTTGGGCAGGACAAACTGGCCAACTACTGGGTTGGCCTACTACTATTCAGGAAACTGTAGCACCTTGGGGCCCATAAAGCTCAGGGAATCCTTTCTGACGAGTCCTGAGTCTTTCTTGAGGCAAATTTCACCTAAGTGCACTGGTTCTGCCACGGGGAGAGACTTTGTGGGCTGAGAAGGTGTCTCACTAACTCAAGGTTCATGCAAGGACTATGGTGGCAGGCAGGCGAGCAGTGACTCACTCAGACAGATGCTGTTTAATTCAGCTGTCTTGCTGTCTCCGCGGCTTCCTGAGTTCTCTCCCCCAGTACTTGAAACACCTCTGTGGTTTCAAAGCCAACCTTTCCAGTAATTCCAACAAGACACCAGAGGGGTGCTGCTGCCACTTCTGTTTGGCTAGAGTGCTGCTTGCCAGGAGTAGGAGGGCTGAGGGTGGAGACAGGTAGGACCAAGGAAGTCAAGACGAATGCCAGCAAGAGCTGGTAGGCTACCGGCTCCAAGCTGGGCCCACTGCAGCATCCCGAGCCTAGAACAGTTCTCTGGGGCCTCACAAGGGCTGGATCTAAAGCAAGGCTAAAGGAACATGGGGTTATTCTAGGGAGGCTGGTACCCTTCATGAGAAAACATAAAGAAAAGCTCTTGGATTTACAGCAACAAGAGATACTGTGGACCACTGTAGGAGACAGCCTTGATAGCAAACATGCCTCAGAACCACCTGGTTGGTACTCACCTTCAACACATAGATGGCTGGTTCTTCCACAGCCATCCACTCAGGTGGGTAAGTAAAGGGATGAGTCAGGGAAGCATTCATGAGAAGCCTATTGTGAGGGCACCAGAGAGGAGAGAGAGGGTATCCTAAGCTGGCCAGGGTTAGGTTTCCTGAAAGCTCAGAGTGTGGGGGTGGGTGCTGAGGATGCCTGTGTTTTAGCTACATTCATAGTTGAGGGTTTTTTTTTTTTTTTTATCATATTTATAATGTGGGATGTGTGTGTGCACGCGTGTGCTGGTGAGCTCATACACGAGCATCCATCCCATGGTACACAGACAGAGACCAAAAGACAATATTTAGAAGTCAGTTCTTTGTTTATGCTGTGGGTTCTAGGGGTTGACTCAGGTGGTCAGGCTTGGGTGGTATGTTCTTTTTACTGGTTAAGCACTCTCACCTGCCCATTCTTCAGATTTACCTGTCCTAAACACCTAAACACATCTATTCGTCATCAAATCCATTCTGACTGTTGTCACAAAATTCTACAGCCTGGGTAGTTTGTGACCAACACATGCAGATCTTTCATACTCTGGAAGACCGGAAGCTCACGGTTCAGGCATTAGAGGAGTCACTAAGGAGTTCAGGCTAAGGGAGCACTTCCTGGTTCAGAGGACACCCTAGCTGTGTCCTCACACACTGGGAAGTTAAGGGTCTCTCCTCCATGACCTAATCATTCTCCTAGAGGCCTCAGCTCTTACTGTGCTGAGGCAAGAATTCAATGCGTGAAGGATAGAGACACCCATCCACTTCCCACAATGGAGTTTCTTAAACACTCTATTCTCCTGGGATAAACATCAGTGGGCGCTGATGCTTTAACCATTCATCTCTGACCAGAGGCTGAGAGCTTAGAAAGGGAAAGAAAAAGCAGGCTTAATGGCCGACCTTCTCAGAGTCACTGGGAGAGATGAGCATCCCAGGAATCAGACCTCAGGTAAGCAATCGGCCTAGTGCTGGAGGGTGGCTGCCCAGAGGAAACTTGATCTTGAGCGCTTCAGCTTAGGAGAGTTCTTTGCTTTACTCCTAGGATTGACGGCTAAGCATCTAAGCCTCCTCCTGGCTCTTGCCTTTTCTCACTGCCCTCTGCCCATTTTCTCCCCTCCCTACACATTTTTCTTTGTAGTGATTTTGTTTGTTTGTTTTTCTTTTTGCTTTGTTAAATTTTTCGAGACAGGGTAGTGCTGGCTGTCCTGGAACTCACTCTGAAGATCAGGCTGGCCTCGAACTCACAGAGACCTTACCTCTAACTCTCCGGTGCTGGGATTGAAGGTGTGTATCACCACCACCCAGATGTGAAGTTTTTATCTTAAAGTATTATTATTTTGGATTTTCACATATTCATTATACATATTTGGGTCCCAGGAGAGCTTGGTATGTGGTATACTCTGTATTCCGGCCATGTGCTCCAGCGTATTGCCCCTCCCCCTTCCTCTTAGTCCCTTTGCTTCTCCCAGACAGTTTTGCTTTCATTCTTATGTCACATATGTATATGTACATATATAGATCCTATATGTCTATATACAGTCCTCAAATGACATACTGGTCTTTTTGAGCTTGTTTAAATTCTCTCAATGTGACAATCTCCAATTGTATCCATTTTCCTGGAAAATGACACAATTTTGATCTTTCTGGCTGAATAATATTCTATTGTGAATATAAACAATCTTTTTCTCATCCATTCCTCTGTTGAGGAACACCTTGGTTAGTTCATAACTTCTATTGTAAATAATACAATAAACATTAGTGTGTGGGGTCTCTACACTTGGAGTGGTTTTGCTGGATCACGTAACACAATTTTTACGTTGTTGCTGCTGTCTTATTTTGAGGAACCTCAATACTGATTTCTGTACTGCTTGTACTGACTTAACAATTCCCTTTTCCCTGAATTCTCGCCAGCACTTGTTAATATTTATTTTCTTAATAAAAAGGAGCAGCATTCCCACCTACCCTCTACCCAGTTTCCCTTAATGTTCATTGTCACAACCTGGAAACTAACATATTACTTTTGACGAAACTGCAAACTCTCTTTAGAGTTCACCAGTTTTCCCTTCAATGGCCCCTTCTTCCAGGAACCCCCATTGTATTTGGCTCACCTCCACCTTCTAAAATTTACAGTTCCTTTTGAAGCCTGGACCCTGAACCCTGAGAAGGCTCAGTGGGAAAGGCACTTGTCATCCATTTGAGTTGCACTCCCAGCATTCACACAGTGGACAGAGAGAAGCAACTCCCGCACATTGTCATTCTGACTTCCACAGACATGCTGTGGTGCATGAGCACCCACATGCAAAATAAAATGCTAATTAAAAACAAACAAACTGCAGTCGGCCTTGTCATGCTTCAGGGGAAAAGCAGAAGATGTTTATTTTATTGTCTACTCCAGGTTTGGAGCTTGAAGGCTGATGATGGAGAAGAAGGAGAAAATATGTCTCAGAGAAGGTGGGTCCCACAGGAGACTTGCTAGCTGCCTCCACCTGGAGGCTCTCTTCATGGAAACCTTCCTCTGCCCCAGCCTGGCTGCCTTCCTGTCCAAAGGTTATTCCAAGTACAAAGCCTTTGAGAACGGACTGCCCCCAAAACACTAACAAATAAGAAGAGCACAGAAGAGCTGACTGCTTGGGACCCATCCCCTAAGGGCTGATCATCCGGCCTGAGCTGCTCCTTTGGCTCCAAGCCCAGAACATGGCCTGTCACTTTAAGACTCAGCCCCTGTTTTGAGCACACAGCAAGTACCTCATAACAAACAGCTGGCAAGAGAAGTTGAGACACTGCATCTCAGCAGAATTGTTTCCAAATAAAGTGTTGTTTCTCTCCCTCCTCAGACTATCCCTGGTGATGCACCCAGCGCTTAACCACTTTTCGTGCTTATGACACAGACACTCTCTCCTCGAGGCTCCACACCCTCAGGCACCATCCCCTGCACGGCCTCTCTTATAACAAGGATAAGAACGGTGTTAACAGGAATCTGAGTGTTCTCAAGAAGCCTTCCTACAGCTCCCCTCATTAAAAAACCCCTGGAAAAGACTTTTCTTTCTAGAGGGGTAAGATTCCCAGAAAGACATTTCCAGGACATCAGGGGGTGGGGGTGGGGGTCCTGTGTCTGAGATCCCATACCTCTGTACTAAGGTCAGGACCTCATGAAACTCTCAACGCATTAGTTATGTGCTCTGTAGTTTATGAGGGTCACAGAGAACTGAACTGTATCCAGAGCAGGGTGACGGCGGGAGGGCTGGCCGGTGAGAGGTTAATGGACTGACGTGGCATATGCCGGACTGAGAATCAAGGGACAGTGGCTAATGGGCTCTGCAGACATAAAACCTTTGTCTTCCATTTTCACTAAGATAGGGTCTTCAAGTCCCTTTCCAACCATAAAAATTGGGACCAGAGAAGAAAATGACAAGGGCAGCAGCCAGGAGACCCAAAATGAGATCCATGAAGCATTCGACATGACCTTGACATTACCCTCTCAGAGAGCCCTCTTTCCTAAGGATCCCACCCTAGCCTGCTGGGCCCAGGTGAGGAGATTGGGAAAGTCAATGACCCAACACACAGATATCTGGCTTGACCCCTCCTTGTGTTATGTTAAATGGGACCAATCCAGTCCTGGCCTCAGGAAAAGCTTCAGAAATGTTTCTGTTTTCTGTTTCTGGAGACAGGCTCTCAGTGTGTATGCCAACATGGCCTTGAACTTGAGATCCCTGGGATTACAAGCATGCACCACCACACAGGGCTAGAAATGGTTTCTGAGTGAAGGGGAGCCCCCCTCCCCCATCCTAATCCCATAGGATAGCCACGTGTCCAAGGCATGGGAAAGGAGAGCATGACCTTTGTAGAACCCATCCAGCTCTAAGACTAGCCACAGAGTGAAAGCAGCCTCCTCTCCCCATCCCCAGCCCCTGGACTGAAGACTATCTCAGGTAGCCAGGATCCTAGCCGGTTACAACTCTCTAGCCTTGCAGAATGCACAGTTATACAGTGGTGGCTCAGCACCTGCCCTCACCCACTGTTTTATTCCATGAGAAGGTGTCTGATGGATAATGAACTTGAAGATCGAAGAATCTGAGAGAAGGTCTGAGGTTACAGGACTGCCCGGAACTCAGTCCCAGGATTATGGACCAAATATCTACAAGCAACTTTGAGGTCTTCACAGGTTTCTCTAGACCCTTACTTTCTGGTTTCATTATGCTAACTCCAGATGCCCTTCTCCTCTCTCCTTCCCATGTTTGTTGGTCCACTCATGGTTTCTGCACTGAGTCCAGAATAGCCTCATCAAATGAGGAGACCATGACACGTCACCTGAGTACAACCAAGCTTCTTGGGGTCCTTATCGTCTCAGAATCTCACTTCTCCCAATCTCAATGTATTGTCAAGTTTTACTGACCCTACCACTTGCCAACACAATAGGTCTGTCTTTAGGTGGTTTTATTCTCCGGGTACCACTAGGATCTGCCATCTGAGAAGACCTCCCTGACCTTCTCTGAGGAAGTGAGAAGCCCTGAGCTCCTCCCCCATGCTGGGCACATAACAATGCTCCTCACTCCTAATCTATCCTGGACTACTCTCCAATACTGCCTTCTTAAAGAATAGTCGGCTGCCCGATACAGTATCTGGCTCATACCGGACCATTAATATGTTGGTCAGCTTCTTGGTCCCTGCAGCTGGGTTCTTCTGTCCCTTGCAGAGACAGGAAGGTCAACTTCCTCTTACTCTGTTCTCTGGATGCCCTGGAATGAAGGAAGGCAATATCCCAGGGAAGGGATGGCCTCACTTCTCCTTACTGAGCTGCTAGCTCACCAGTCTGAACGAAGACCATGAGGAAGAGCTGTTAAGGAAGCTGACCTGGACATCTTCCGAGCCAAACAGGAAGTAGGTGGGGTGCAGGGGCGGAGCTTCCTGAGGAGTAGGATAGAGGAAATCTGGCTTGCAGTGTTTTCAGGTTATCCTAGCTTGGCACTCAGCCCAGCAGAGCAGAGGCTGCACTCTGCAGGAAGGTGGATCCCGTCTTCAAACTTTAGCCAGAAGCCCTCCAGGCCATGTTAGGAGGTTATACAATCGTCTGTGGTTTGTACCATGAGCCCTGCTCAGAAAACCTCAACTCCAGTCAGCACAGAGCGCCCAGAAAGCTGATGAGGTTGGAAGTAAGAGATATGTGGTAATGTCAGGTGTGTGTGATCCCAAGAAATGCTGGGTCCTTTGAGAGGGTAGAGGCTGGGAAGCTAGGGACGGCTGCAGAAAACTCAGAACACTCGTTCTAACCTGCTGTTTTAGGGTTTCTATTGCTGTAAGGAGACACTGTGGCCACCACAACTGTTATAGAGGAAAATATTTACTTGAGGCTGGCTTATAGTTCAGAGGTTTAGTCTGTTATCATGGTGGGAAGCATCATAGCACGCAGGCATGCAAGCATGTAAAAGGAAAAGGAGCTAAGAGTTCTACGTCCAGATCCTCAGGCATCAGGAAAGACAGTGACAGACTAGCCAGGCTTGAGCATTTGAGACCCCAGAGCCCACTCCCAGCAACACACTTTCTCCATCCAGGCCACACCTACTCCAACAAGACCACACCCACCCCAACAAGGCCACACCCCTAATAAGCCACTCCCTATGATCCTATAGAACCATTTTTATTCAAACCACCACACTGGCCCATACTGGCACCTCTTCTAGTTCTTGGCCTCTGATTACAAGGTCACTTCTGCAGCCCTATGGCTAAACCACAGTTTCCTCTGTGCGTCCTTTGATAAAATTCATCTTACCTGTTCAGTTTCTTCTCACAGGGCTGGAAGTTCAATGGGGGCGTGTCCACCCTTGCCTCCCACAACCCTTGTGTGTAGTTGATATTCAATAAATGCTGTTAAATAGATAACTACACAAGGTACTTTGGGAATGAGAAGAGAGAGAGAGAGAGAAAGAGAGAGATAATCCTGGGGATGGAGAGATGGTTCAGTGGTTAAGAGCACTGGCTGCTCTTGCAGAGGTCCTGAGTTCAATTCCCAGCATCCACATGGTGGTTCACAATCGTCTGTAATGGGATCTGATGCCCTCTTCTGATGTCTGAAGACAGTGACAGTGTATTCACATGTCCCTAGACTTTCATATGTGTCAGCTAAGTTCCCTTCAGAAAATCCCGTGACGTAGAAAATGGTATTGTTTTCATTTTACAGGTAAGAAAAAGGATGCTGAACCTGGTCAAGGTACTTGTCTGCATCACACTAAGAAAGAGGTTAGAATGGCCAATGTTTAAGTTCAAGCTGCAGGCGTCAGAGTCTTCCTGGTTTCCCATGACATCTCTGGTACAAATGATATAGACAACTACTGGGGAGCGAGTCATGAAGTGAGCTAACCACAGTTAGTTAATTAGCTTACTAGAAGAGGGGCATGCTGGGTAGGAGTGACGCAGGAGGGAAAGGATATTCTGGTTACAGACGGTGCAGATGTCATAGCAGAAATAGCACATAGATACTGCTTTCAAGTTATTCCAAAGCCGTGGAATGGGTTCCTTTTCCTTCTCTGGGCTATAAAACAGTGCTCATGCTGAAGAGCCAGCCTCTGAACCTGACCTTTCACTGCGCATAACTGCTCCAGCTTGTCCTTCCCTAGTTCAAAGCCTGCCCCTTGATTCACTAAAAACCTGGTGTCTTTGGGTTTTATTGTTGTGAAGAGACACCATGATCATGACAACTCTTATAAAGGAAAACATTTCATTGGGGCTGGAGGTTTAATTCATTATCATCAATGGCAGGAAGCACAGCAGCATACAGGTAGATGTGGTGCTGGAGAAGGAGCTGAGAATTCAACATCCTGATTGGAAGCCAGCAGGAAAAGATTGAGTCACTCAGCTTGGGCATGGACATCTGAGACCTCAAAGCCCACCCCTACTGATGCACTTCCTCGAAAAAATCACACCCACTCCAACAAGGCCACACCTCCTAATAGTGCTACTCCCTATGGGACAAGCATTCAAACACATGAGTCTTCAGGAGCCATTCTTAATCACCCCCACCATACCTGGTATGTCTGGAAAGAAGAGATCTCTAAGTAGAGGTAATGCCTTGGCATCTAGGGCAGGGAGGGGGCTTCAAGAAAGCACTTGAGGAAAAAGTGGCAGTTGAGCCAGAGAAGGGAAACTCACTGAAGTTAGCATTTTTGAGAAAGTGTCAGCCAAATAGAAAGGGCTTACTGACTCGGGGGAAGAGAAGCAAAACTGTGTTTGATCCTAACATCCAGATAAAGTACCTTTAGGATTCTTGTACGTCCTTGTGCCTAGCACAGCACAGGAGCTCACAGAAGCGCATGATAAAATAGAGCTCAAATGAGCAAGTATTGATGCAGAGATAGACACTCAAGCTGAGCCTTAGACTGCAGAGATGAGGGCTCTCCCAGTGTGAGTGCCCAGGGACAAGTCACACTGGCTTGGATCCACCAGTACTTAGATATGCAGTAGGTCATGCAGCACCCCAGCAGGCTGTTGACTTGTTTGGATTCGTGTTTAGCTTTGAGCATTGTTACTTTTCTTGTGCCTTTTCCCATGGAGAAGATTCAGATATTCTCTTCTTAGTGTTTCCTTTTCCAGAACTAACTGGCTGGTCCCTCAAACATACCTCCCTGAAACACAGAGGAGGCAGCAAGTTGAACAACAATTCTTCGAGAGACATTGTTCTACCCACTTCAGGCCACAGGTCCTTGCTGGTTTCAGCAGGTTCTTGTGCTGGACAGCTCCCATACCTCCCAGTTATATATAGCCTGGAAACACATTGAGACCCTCCTTTCTCCTTCTTCCTTAACCCTTTCCTGCTCTTCTGCCCCGTCCTTTACAAAACTGGCGAAGGGGTGGGTTTGGGGAGGGCTGTCCAACTGCCTTTTCTGCAGATTTCCCCCATTATCTTCATGCCAGAGGATCAACTTTTGATACAGGCTCAGGAGATAACACCTACCTGCCAATCTGTTTCTTCCTCCCCTCCCTTCCACCAGAGTCAGGCAACCTAGTTAGACTTCCTGTCTTTGTCATGATGGCTACTCAGTTGGTAATTCAGAGCTACCTGAATTACCCCATCTCTACCCATAGCCATTCACTGGTTACAGGGCACCCTAAACACACAAACCTCTCAGCACAAGCAAACCAAGGGTGGCTCAGAGGCACCCTTCCTGCAGCGTCCTGCAATTCTCAGTGTGAGTACTTTCTTTTGCATGCCATTCTCTTTCTCTACAGTCATTATGTAAGTCCAAGCCTGCCTAAGCCAGGAACCTTGGATATGGACAAGGTAGGCAGAAGTGAGCAAAGCCTTTGCAAGCTTGAGACATTGCTGTGGTGTAGGGCTGAGCACAGCCTGGACCTTAAATGGTTCTTTGAGGTGGGGAAACACAGTTCCTTCCCATAATCAGACTTCTTGGCTTTCTGTTCTTGTCAGGTGCTGTTGTTCTCAGTATAGCTTTCCCCATCTGCACTGATGTGGTACCGCATCCCTGACCCCCAAGGACCTGAAGTCAGATTCTCAACACCTGCTCTTAATTCATCAGCATCCTGGTGAGCCTTCCCTAGCCCCCAGCTCATCATCTTCTCTGCAGCTGCAGCCGGAATCAGAAGCAGCAGGAATAGTTCCAGAAGGAGATGTAGCTTGGGGTTGAGGAGGAGAAGGCACTAAAACCACTGGGGAGCCTTAATCTTGAGGGGTGCAAAATGTGTACTTAAACACATGTCAAACAGCTCCTTTCTCCATGTAGCAGTAGAGTTAATAGCAAGGAAATGCACCAGTGACCACAAGTCTGGTACAGGTCCAGGACATAGAATGTGAGAAAATTGAGCAAAAGAACAGAACCAGGTCCCTGCCGATATTTGGATAAACTCTGGGTTCTGGGTCTGGTGCCTCTGACTCATCTGTCATCTAGCCGCTGCCCCGGGGCCTAACTAATTGAAGGAAAGTTAAATAAAGCCAAAGAAAACAGGGGAGATATTACAGAGCCCCAGGTTTCTGGGGCTTACAGGGGAGAGCAGATGTCTTAATTTATGGGCCTCCATTAGTCTACCCCAGGGGAGAGGAAGACGCAAGTGTGGAGTGGATTGGAGTCTGAGGGCTAAAGTGTCCCCTCTCTCACTGAACGGCGTGAGACTGATGGATGGATGGGCCTACAGCTGGAGTCAGGTTGGGCCTGGGGAAGGTATTCATCATGGAAAGCCTCATGAAGCCAAAGGACAGGAGGCTGTGACTGAATGCAGCTTTTCCCACCAGATTCTTGGTTACAACCCTGATTTGAACCCAGATGCAAATTTTCAGGGTCTGGGGACATTAGTAGTAAGGCTTGGAGACATCTTTGATGATAAAGACAGCCTCCCCAGAGGCTCCTAGAGATCAGGGAGAGAGAAAGAGAAGATGTAACAGGGAAGGGGCATGACCTCAAAGTGAGAATAACAGCATCAAGTCACAGGAGAGGAACACTAAATGTATTCCAATCATCCCTGGTCTAACAGTGAAGCCTGAACTGGAGGGACAAGGGCTGGATCCTCATCCAGTTGGCCTTCAGCAAGCAAGCTGTCCCTGTTTTTTTTTTTTTTTTTTTTCTGACTGAGCCATGAGACCTGTGCTTTCCTTGACTTCCCTGCAAGATACAACTGATTATCTCCTCCTCCATCCTCCACCCTCCATCCTACTTTCTAATCGCTCTCAGCCATCTGACTTTGAGCACGATCCCAAGACCACGGCCTTCCAGGTCTTTAATCCACAGCTGATGTGCTCCCCTTTCTACTGTCTCATAGGAGGAGCAGGAGACATGCTGGTGTTGGCTGTGGGACTCTAGGGAAATTGCTCACACACTCTGGGTCTGCTTTACTACCAAGAGGAGCAGTAAAGCTAAGAGCTGTCCAGACTGCAATCCAATCCCTGGGTGACATATTGACACTTGCTCTTTAGTCCCACCTCTTCCCAGTTGGACCTGTGTTTTTTCAGAGTGGGGCCCACAGGCTCAGTTGAGGCTCACATCTGCCCTGGCTGCCCTGCAGATTGGCCAACAGTAAGTGAGAGGATACGTGTTCTAGAAGGCTGTGAGACAGGGATGCTCATTAGAGCACGGGGGTGGGGGTGGGGTGGGTGCCACAGGAGAGTTAGTGTCACCCATTTGGTGCTTCAAGAGACCTGCCTTATGAGAAGACAATGGGCACTGGGAGGAGAGGCAGAGGAGGCCCACACAACCATCTGCTTGGCTGGCCCAAGAACCCAGAGTTCTGCTTAGATTGTTCTAGAAGCTGGGCAGTAATGCCCCATCTGAAAGCTTGTGATTTTGACATCTAGGGCTACACAGAGACTTGCAAGCAGGAAGTGAGTTAGCTCTCTTAACACTTTCCCATGCTGTCATTCCCAGCTTGAAACTGTGTGTCTTCTTTCCCCTGCCTGGTGACTCAGCTTTCTTATCTTCTCAGACCCCTTGTGGGGTCCAGGGAAAATGCCACAGCAAAGAAGCAGATGCTCTTGAGAGGGAGAAGTAGGAAGAAGAGATTAATGGGCCAAAAAGAGATGTTGAACCTAGGGTGGGGTCCAGGCTCCTACCCAGAGAGCCTGCTAGGCTCACTGCAAAGCTGCAGAGATTTGCATACATCTGCATACATTTGTATATGCTTATTTTCTGAGTGCAGGCCCAGCTCTCTGTGGTTTCCTATTCTCTCTTCTGCATCAGGCCTGTTCAGCCAAGCAGGACCAGTACCTCACCAGGAGCCCCCAGGAGGCCACTCCACAGCAACTGAGCTAAGGTGGGCCTGATGCAGACACCTTGTGCATGTATGCATAGGGTTCATTCCTCCTGAGTCCCGGACTAAGAGGATCTTATTGGATCACCCTGTCACTTGAGGCTAAAGGATGACAAAATTTACCTTCCTTCTCTCTTTTAATTTTTTCTAGGTGCCCACATTGTCTGAGAAACGGCAGCAAATCAGAATGCAGGGCTGGAGAAAAGCCTCGGCGGTTTCTGATTCTTACACACTTGTTATACAGAATGGCAAGAGTGCAGAGCTGGACCAGTCATGCATCCATCTAGTAGGGTCTGCTTTGTGATGGATACCATGGTCCCAGGGCTAGGAATTCTGCAGGGAACAGAGTGATTTCCCCATCCTCTGTCAGTCTCATAAAACTGACTGCAGCTAGCGGGCAGAGAGGCGTGATGGGAAAAGATAGGTAGCTGGGTGCTGCTGATGCGGGGAAAATAAAGCCAGAGAAGAACAGAGGTGAAGCAGGGGGGAAGGGCCATGAGGAAGACAAGCCACTGTGGTCCTCAGTGGTACTGATGTTGAAGCAGAGATGTAGCAAGCCGGCCTAAAGTCCAGCACACCCTACTTTACTCTTCTGGTGCTAGAAAGAAGGCCTGGTTGGCTCAGCCTTAAGGTTTGGCTGGCCCAGCTAAGTGACCCGTAACTACATAGTCTGATCCTTGGGGTAGACTAGGCATAACCTTCATCCAAGCAAATAGCGATTTCTCCTTCCTTTAGAGAATGCCAGGGATCGGAAAGTGGGGGGCTGGCTGGTTGGAACTTTTGGGAAAATGGAAATGTTTTTATATCATGATTAAAATTAAACAACTGTATAATTTTGTCAAAAGCATGTTGAATTCCATTATACCTCAGAAATGCTGCCAAAAAAATTAAAAATAAAATAAAATAAAATGGAAGGCAGGAGAGAGTGGGATGGAGAGAGGGGTGGAAGTTGGTGATCAGAGGAACCTGGACGCACTTCCTGTCTCATTCTGTCCTTGTAACCAGCACGGTGCCAAGTGCCTCCTAAGAACATCTCCTCTACCTCACTCTCTGAACTTGTGAAAGGAAAGTAGCATTGTCTTCCCTGCACAGCGCTTGGGAGGGTCAAGCCATATAACGTCCATTTAGGGCCCACTCCATAATATCTGCTCAGATAACAATGACCATTTTGCTCACCTGTTGCCAGGTAGGCATTGTTGTGAGTGCTATACTAGGTACCATTATCCCCATCTCATAGATGAGAAAGTTGAGGCACACATGTTAAATTCTCTTCTCCTTTCCCTTTGGATAAAATGGAAAACGTCAGCATTTTTCTGTGTTTTGCTATGACCCCACTGAAACTATCCTTACTAACATCCTCTAAACTACAAAAGATCCACAGTTAAATAAACTAAAGAAATGCTGGGGTCGAAGAAACACTCATTTATTTCCTGTCACAGTGCGTCTGTCCATTCTGAAACTAAGCAGGCTCACACAACACATGGCCTTTTGCACCTGGCTTATGTCACGGGCACAGTGGTTTCAAGGCTAGTCTCTGTGGCAATTGTTGATCCTATGTTTGCTTTTATGAATGAAGACGATGCCACTGTCTTGTACAATGACTGCTTTTTGCAATCGTTGTGGCCACGGCACAGGACAGAAGCAACCTAGGGGAAGAGAGGTTCTTTCTTTCGGTTCGCAGTTTCAAAGCCTCTCCCTTTATCATGCTAGAGAAGGCATGGCGGGATGCAGGGGACAGGATGGACCAGGAAGCAGAAATAGGAGGCAGAACCAGGAACATATACAGGTTCACAGATGGACACACAACACTCTATTGGGCAGTCATTACATAATCTCTACATTTTGAATTGTTGGTGCAATGAACACCTGTGAAATTCTTGTATAGACATGGATTTTTAACTTTCTTGAGTATGTATCAGAAATTGAATGCTGAGTCAGGGGCTGAAGAAATGGCTCAGCAGTTCAAAGCACTTGCTGCTCTTTCAAGGACCCAGGTTCAGTTCCCAGCACCCGTACCAGGCTGCTCACAACCACCTCTGGCCCCAGCATCAGGGGATCTGATACTCTCCTTCTGTTTCCATGGACACCCACATGGCATACATTGAGCCAGACAAAATGCAAACAAATATTTCAAAAAATTGTTAAGTCAAATGGTCTTTTTTGTTTTAGAATGTGACAAAATATTTCCCAAAGCTACTCTCTAGCTTTGCATTCCTATCAGCAATACATAGGGGCTCCAATTCCTCATTTTGCCAACTGTTCTTTTTTTTTTTAAGATATATTTGTTTTCAATTTATGTATTCAACCTTCTGTGCATGTGAGCATAGGTGTGTGCCCTCCGAGGTCAAAGGCTTCAGACCCCCCTGGGCTCCCTGGAGCTAGTGACATCCAACATAAGTGAAAGGAGCTGAACTCTCACCCCCTGAAAAAGCAGGACACACTCTCAGCCACCGAGCCATATCCCTAGGTCCCTGCCCACAGTGCTTACTGTCTACCTTTTTGACAATAGCCATTTCTATGGGGGATGGGTGTTCTGTCATGTTTTGATTTACATCCCCCAGTGACTCCTGCATTTAGCATCTTCCTATGCTTACCTGCCATCTGTGTGTCTTCTTTAGAGACACGCCTATTCAAATATCTTGCTCATTTTACTTTTCCAATTCTTTCTGGGATAGTAGAGATGGAACCCAGAGCCTCAAGGACAGATGCTAAGCAAGTGCTTTCATTAGTAGCGAGCAACATCTCAGACCCTCGCTCATTTTTAAATGCAAGCCACGAAGAAAGACCTCACCAACCCTGGCACTTTGTTCTTGGATATCCAGACCCCAGAATCTCGAAAAGAATTTTTTTGGCATTTTGATACGGCAGCTTACAGAGACTAACATAAACAGCATCACAGGCGCTCAGATTGTATGCAGCCACTGATGCCATCTGCCTTCGGAACTCTTTCAACTTGTAAAACAAACTGTGCATCCATGAAAAAAAAAAAAAAAACAATAAACCAGTTCTTTGGGGCTGGAGAGTCTGTTCGGAGGACATGAGTTCTTCCCAGCACCCACATGGCAGCCACGAACATCTGTAACTCCAAACCAGGGGGATCTGACAGCTTCTTCTGGTCTTTCTGGGGACCAGGCACACACACATTGCACAGACATGCATGTAGCCAAAATACTTATACATGTAAAAACAAACAAATAGGCAAACAAACAAAACCCCAACTCTTCATTTCCCTTGCTCCGAGCCTCTTGAAACTATCTTCTTCTTCTTCTTCTTCTTCTTCTTCTTCTTCTTCTTCTTCTTCTTCTTCTTCTTCTTCTTCTTCTTCTTCTTCTTCTTCTTCTTCTTCTTCTTCTTCTTCTTCTCCTTCTCCTTCTCCTTCTCCTTCTCCTTCTCCTTCTCCTTCTCCTTCTCCTCCTTCTCCTTCTCCTTCTCCTTCTCCTTCTTCTTCTTCTTCTTCTTCTTCTTCTTCTTCTTCTTCTTCTTCCTCTTCTTCTTCTTCTTTTTTGAGGCATGAAAATTTAATTTATATGTAAATAATTTTGGGGGTACAGAAGGTATCAAATCAAAGCAGTAGCCTAACAAGAAAAAAAAATTCACAGAAATAATTATCCAATCAGTAGTAATATTTAAGACCAGCATTTCGGTGATGTTCTATATTCAAAGAATGACAAAGTATTGTACAATTAACAGCACAGAGTTGAAACAATCCTAAGTCATTTCTCGTCAGCGTGAATGGCCCCGCCTTATTCCATCAGCTATCAGAATATTGCAGGCAGAAAACATCTGAGAACATCAACAGGCAAGCACAATGGGCTGTGTGGTGGTTTGAATATGCTCAACTCAGAGAGTGGCACTGTTAGAAAGTGTGACCTTGTTGGAGTAGGTGTGTCACTGTGGGCATGGGCTTTAAGACCCTCATCCTAGCTGCCTGGGAGTGACTATTCTGCTAGCAGCCTTCAGATGAAGATGTAGAACTCTCAGCTCCTCCTGCACCATGCCTGCCTGGATGCTGCCATGTTCCCGCCTTGATGATAATGGACCAAACCTCTGAACCTGTAAGCCAGCTCCAATTAAATGTTGTCTTTATAAGGTCTGCCTTGGTCATGGTGTCTGTTCACAGTAGTAAAACCCTAACTAAGACAGGCTGGTTTAGTAAAACGCAGATTTTCAACATATTTCATTCAGTACTTTTGTCAGATTAATAATGCTATTCTTCCAGGGTTTAGGGGGTAGGTACATGAATTGGAAGCTACTCAACTAGTGAGAAGAAAGGAAATGAATGCCATTCTGAAATGGTGAGTCCAGTGAACCCAGCTACCCCTATCAGTCCTGGGAACTTCATCTTCACCACACGGACCATGTTGGCCAGGAGCATCTGCTGAGGCCCCTTAACTCATACAGTGTTAGTCCGTTTGAGACTAGATCAATTCACGTATGATGTTTCTGTGTTGTAGCAGGAGTCAGAGTTCCCCTTTGTGTGTGTGTTTGGAGGGAAGAGTTTGAGACAGAATCTCACTCTGTAGCTCAGGCTGGCCTAAACTTACTTGAACTTGTGTCAATCCTCATACCTTTGCCTCCCATGTGCCGGGATCTACAGGCATATGTCACGATGCCTGGCAGCCTGTTTAAAATACACACATATATACACATATCACATATATGTGTATACATATATACATACATACAGATATACACATATACACACATATGCATACATATATTGTGCAAATGCAAATTTTCTTTGGGGTTTGTGAATGAGGAATTTCTCAGAGGCTTAGGGATATAGTTTAGTGGTAGCCAGCTTGCCTGCCATGTATGAAGTACTTGACCCAACTCCAGCACCAAAAACAAAACAAGAAAAACCTCTCAGAGCCATGATTCTAAAAAGACAGATGGGTTGTGCTACATTTCCAAAACTTAGCTGTCAATCACCTCTCTCTAGCTCCCCTCACCAACATATTCCTCCTCCTCACAGAATCCCTGGTAAGAAGCCACAGAACACTGTGAAATTGTTTGCTCTAAGGGTTTTTCAGGACTCCATAGGAAGCCCTCCAGAGAAAACGAGGCGTCACAAATACAGGACTCTAAAGCCAGGAGAAAGCCAGTCTAAGACCTGATGTCAAGGACGGGTACAAAGGGTCTACCCAAAGCTGGAGAGACCAAGATCAGATCCCCAGGACAGCTATTCAGCCCAAATCAGGAAGCCTTTACCTTACCAGTTGTGCTCTGGTGTGGGGCAGAGGCCTTGGTCCAAGAATGTAGACCACTTCTGTCTGGTAGATTGTAGGGTCTGGTCTCCCTGCCAGCTTGTCCAGATTTCCTGATTCCCTCTAGCCCCTTCTGCTTCAGACTATCCCCAGATGCTGTGTCTGGATGACTCAGGAGCAGGCTCAGAACCCAGCCCATGAAGAACATCTGGATTGCTCCATCCTGTTAGCTGCATGGATAAGCTGAGCCCCAGGCAGCTACCGTGGACTCAGAGGACATTCTAGAAACAGGATCTTGGCAACTCACAGTCAAGTCTGTCGCACACAAGCACATTCCAGGCTGAGCCTGCTGCTGAGTTAGCACTAGATCCATCTTGAGACCTCAATTTACCCAATGCCTAAAGGCAACAAGAGCCCAATGCCTGAAGACTATGTAAACTTCTTTAAGAGTCTGCATGCATATCTTGGGCAATCTTTCAGAGTCACAAGGTGCGAGCAGAGGAAAAGCTCTTTCTTATTCATTCCTTCCCAGTCACAATAGAACTCCAGAGAAAAGAAAGGGTCAGTGTTCAACAGCTTCATCTTCTACTAGGTTTCTTTTCTTTCTTTGCTTATTTGTTTTTTTCTGCTTTCTTTTGTTTGTTTGTTTTTTATTTCTTCAAAATCAGGTTTCTCTGTGTCAGGGCCGGACTGCGTCACCCTCAGACTTTATAGAGATCTACCGGGCTCTGCCTCCCAAGCTGGGATTAAAGGCGTGCACCACCATGCCACACTGGTTCCTTCGTCTGTGCAGTTCTATCTTGTAAGGAAATAGAAGCTCATCATAAAAAAGGGTAATAATTTAACAGTCACCCAGGCACAGGTCTGAATGAGTCCTCCAGGGACTGGGTGACCTTGGCCAGCTTGTTTAACCTCTCTGGAACATGTTTTTTTTTTTTTTTCTTTCCTCCCTTAAACAAAGGCAATGGTATTCATGAAAGAGCCTGCAACTGGCTTCAGTGTCATTCTCCTAACGTCTCACCCTGTAAGGTCATCGGCAGTGAGATCCCTCAGCTGGAAGGCATTTCGGGGAATATCAGGCAGAATTCTCTAGAGTTTCGGAGGAGGAATCTAGAGAAAAGTGCTTGCTAAAGGACATGTTGTGAAACAGGGCTGCTAAATCCTGTTCGATCCAAGGGCGGTTCAAGCCCCTGGCTGCTCCTCTTTCCAAGGCTTCACAATACTGGCTGCTAGTTTATTTACTCGAATCTTTTATCTTAGGTGTGACTTGTGACTCTGAAAATATTAGTAGCTATGGTAATAGAAGACTTGAGGGGGGTGTTGTCTACAGTAAAGAACTGGCAACCTGAACATCTTTCTCAGTCCTGTTAGCTTTCATGGGTAGAAGGGAAGAGAAGAGAGAGTTTACAGAGCTCAGAAAAGGCAAACTATTTGCCCAAGGTCACCCAGTTGGCTGAAGGTCACACCAGGACCCTCCTACCAGCCCCAACTGCTCATTCACCCACTTCCTTTGGCTTCCAGAAACTCACTCCAGCAGGGAAGGAGTTAATGCCAATCTCTGTTGGCCTCTGCAGGTGCTGCTCTTGAGGGAAAGCTTCCTAGCAGAGTCTGCAGATAATGCAAGCAGCAAAGCTTTCTGTTTTAATTGCAGAGGGGAGACAGGGTGGGCTTGTTGGAGGGCTTGGGCAATTAACACAGCTGGGGCACGAGGCTGATGAGCCCTGGATGAGGTCTTGCCCCTGCTGGCTCCTCTCTGACAAGCACAGAGAGCAGGGCGATTATACCCACACAACGGGCCTGGCACAGCATGAGCCCGGCCAAGGCACACAAAGAAATCAGCCAGGCAGAGAGGAGGCTGAGAGCCACCAAATGGGCTGAGCCTCAGGGGCGCAGAGCCACCATGTTTGGCCTCATCCAGACACCCAGAGAATGACTAAGACCCAGTGTGCCAGGCCTCAGGCAGGGGATGCTGAGGAACAAAGACCAGCAGTGAGAAGAGCCTAAGACTAGACTGGGTTTATGAGTTTAGAATTTAGGTGCATGGGCTTCACGGCACACTCCTACAATCCCAGAAATTTGGAATTGGAGGCAGGAGTATGAGAGAGCGGAGGGGAGAGGAAGAGCACTGGAGAGACCATTATTCTTGGGCCAGCCAGTCTTGCTGAGCCCATGGCCACTGTGCTGAACTGAATCTCTTGCGGGGGGCGTCCCACAAATTTCCCCCACATCTATTCCCTCACTGTGCTCTGGCTTTGTCCCTCAGGGAGAGGCTGGCTGGCTCCCTGGCCTATGTTATCTCTGAATCATCAGACTTCTGCTGGCAGAAGGCACACTCAAGACACAGAAGAGGGAATGGTCCTCTGCTCTGCCTCGGAAAGCATCTAGCAAGCTCCAAGACACCTTGCTTGCCCGGTGCCTCCAAGATGGCTCCAGATCGCATAGGGCCCAGTTCCAGTCTGTCTAGGTATGATGGCTACTTCCTCCTCCTAAGTCAGGAAACCAGACACCTGTACTAAAATTCCTCCTGTGAATAAGTAATTTCTCCAGGGTGGTGGTGCTGCACATCTTTAACCCTAGCCCTCAGGAGGCAGAGGCAGGAAAATCTCTGTGAGTTCAAGGCCAGACTGGTCTACAGAGTGAGTTCCAGGACAGCAGGTCTACATAGAGAAACCCTGTCTCCCCAAAAACCAAACAACAACAATGACAGTAGTTTCTGATAGACTGGTAGAAAAGCCATGACAGGCTGTGCCCGGCCTCCCTCACACTCTTGTCATCTTCCATGGTCCCTCCCTGACGTGTGGCAACTCTGCTCCTTCTTGTTCCTCTCAGTCAGTTCTCACAGGCTTCTCAATATATTTCATATGTATCCATGTGCAGGTGTATGCAGGTGTGCTTGCCCATGAGTGCACACGTGGAGGCAGGAGGCTGACATGGAATGTCTTTCTTTCCACCTTGAATTATTATTATTATTATTATTATTATTATTATTATTATGTTTTAAATTTCTGAAGACATGGGCTGGAGAGGTGGCTCAGTGGTTAAGAGCACTGACTGCTCTTTCAGAGGTCCTGAGTTCAGTTCCCACATGGTGGCTCACAACCATCTGTAATGGGGTCAGATGCCCTCTTCTGTCTGATTTGTCTAAAAACAGCTACAGTGTACTCATATAAAATTAATAAATCTTTTTAAAAGAAAACTAAAACAATACTATCTACATGTATATTTATTTAAATTTTTTTTTTTCTGAAGACAGGATCTCACCATGTAGTCCACTGGTCTGAAACTTGCTGTGTGGACCAATCTGGGTTCAAACTCACAGATATCCACCTGCCTCTGCCTCTAAAGTGTCCAATTGATTGATTGATTGATTGATTAAGATGGTTCCTGTCACTGAGCTTGACTCTATTTTGACTAGACAGACCGCCCCTAATGTCCTTTCTCTGTCCCTCATCGCTGCCTTAGATTTACAGGTATGGGCTATCACTCCTGGCTTTTTCTTGCTTTTTCTTTTTTTCTTGTCTGACAGGATCTCAGCACATAGCCTTGGCTGGCCTGGAGTTTGATATGTAGACCAGGCAGAGCTCAAGTCACAGAGACTGCCTAAAGGTATAAGCCACCGCATCCTGTAGGATGGCTCTGCCCCTAACCTCTAACCTCTGTTTTCAGATACTTGTCCATCTAACATCCAAACTCAAAACCCAAAGCTGAGCTCATTTTCTTTCTTCCTTTCTCCAAACCTAACATTCTTTCTCTTAGTTGGAATCACGTGTCAATAACCAAGCTCTTCCCTTCTCCCTCAGCCACTGCATCTTGTGACCTCGGCCCCTAAGTAATTGGATTCACCCTTGCAATCTGCTTCCAGCATCACTGCATATGGTGAACCAGCCCTTAAGCTGAAGGGCTGATTCCTTTCTTCTTGCACTGGCTACTCCTGAAGACCACTAAGATATGCAAATCTGACTGATTGTTTTATTGTTCACCTTTGTCCTTTTTTTTTCTTCTTAGATTTATTTATTTCATGTATGTAAGTGCACTGTCACTGTCTTCAGACACACCAGAAGAGGGCATCAGATCCCGTTACAGATGGTTATGAGACACCATGTGGTTGCTGGGAATTGAACTCAGGACCTCAGAAGAGCAGACAGTGCTGAGCCCTCTCTCCAGCCAACTGATTGTTATATATTTAAAACCCTTTAAGGGTTGGCAAAGTAAACAGTGCCTCTGCACCCCTCTCCCTATCTCTACTGACTTCTCTGGTTGGTTACATCATCCAGACACCTTCCCAGGCCATACCCAACAGGGCAAGTGGGGAACTGCCAGAGATACCCTGCTGTTTGATACCCTAAGCCTTTATACCCACTGTCTCCTCTGGTAAAATGCCTTATGTCATCAAGTCTACCCAGAAATCTGTTTATTTGACTCAAACATAATCTACCTCCTCTAAGAAGCCATTTTTTGACCCTATTCTATCCATCCCAGGTAGGATGGTGTCATGGTTTGAATATACTTAGGCCAGGTTGTGACACTATTTAAAGGTGTGGCCCTGTTAGAGTGGGTGTGTCACTGTGAATGTGGGTTTTAAGACCCTCATCTGGAAATCAGTATTCTGCTAGAAACTTTCAAATAAAGATGTAGAACTCTCAGTTCCTCCTGCACCATGCCTGCTTGGATGCTGCCTTGTTCCTGTCTTGATAATAATGGACTGAAGCTCTGAACCTGTAAGCCAGCCCCAATTAAATGTTGCCCTTATAAGAGCTGTCTTGGTCATGGTGTCTGTTCACAGCAGTAAAATCCTAACTAAGACAGACGGTAACAGGATCCCTTATAGCTCTGGTAGCATCTCAACTTCTCCAACTGAAATACTTGTACATTGAACACAGTAGGAGGTCTTTTTGTTCTCATGTTCTTTCTTCTGCTAGACTTTGAGGTCTTTGAACACAAATAAACAAAATAATGATGATGATAATACTACTTAATAATAACAAATACTTTAATTTGTCTTTAAGTGTTGCCAGATGATTGTTCAAGGAGGAAGCAGTTAACTTGACTGGATTAGGAATAGTTGGTAAAACACAACTTCTAGGAATTTCTCTAGAAGAAACTGGCATCTGGATACATGGAAAAAAAGAGTTGTCATTACCAGATTTTGTGTGTGTGGGGGGGGGGGAGGGAGGGAAAGAGAGAGAGAGAGAGAGAGAGAGAGAGAGAGAGAGAGAGAGAGAGAGAGAGAGGTGAGCATTCAGTTAACTGAGGATTCAAGTAAACAAAAAGGCAGAGAAAAAGAATGAATATGCATTCTCTTTCCCTCTTCCAAAGTTGGAGAACACTTTTTGATCCAGTCCCTTACCATCAGAAAGAACCTCAGGTCTTTGGGCTCTGAGGCTTGTATCAGCATTCTCCTGGTGGCCCAAGACCTTTGGCCTTTGACTGAACCTTATACCATCCAGTTCTTTAGTTGCAAAGCCTTTAGACTTGGACTGAGCCATACTCCCAGCGTCCCAGGTCTCCTGCTTGCTGGCAGCCTGTTGTGGGACTCCTCAGCCTCTGTAATTGTGCTGGCTAAAACTCCTATCCTAGTAAATGCCTCTTGTATATCCATTTTTATCCATGTCTATTTCTGTCTCCTGTTGGTTCTGATTCTCTGAAGAGCTGTAACTAAAAACAAGTACTCCCCCTGGTTCCCTCCACTGAGTAAAACTGAAAACTCTGGACTTCACATATAAAGCAAACATGAGGAGGCCCTGAACAGTGCTGAGGAAATGGCAGGTGAAGGGGGGACCTTGGGGTTGGAGGGACGACACAGTGATGAGGTTCCTGGCTTTGATTTCTTTCTTTCTTTTTTTTAAGTTTTGTTTTGTTCTGGTTGCTTCATATACTCCAGACTTGGACAAAATGAACAGTTGCTTAGAAACCCCACAGAGTACAGGAACAAGAAAAACCTCGGCAAGTGTCTGCTGCTTCCAGCAGAAGACCAGGAAAAACAAACTGGTAGGAACTGGTTAGTGTTTTCAACCCCTGTGGGAAATATCATGGCCCCACCTTCATTATGCTAGAAAAAGCCATGTCGGAAACTAGAACTAGAACCCACCCTTGCCAAGCTGTGATGTGGTCGCTAGCAACCCTCTTGGGGTGAAATGACAGAAAGCCCAACACCCATACCCTTTTGCTTGCTTGAGACCAGCTCCTCAGCCTTGGTGGAAAAGACCACAGGCAGCCAGACTTCCAACCCAACCCAACAGGAAGGAAGTTCCTCCTCTGGCCCATCAGGTGACATCAGGAGAGGCTGAGTAGGGGATGGACCGCCCCACTCCATCCTACCCCCACAGCACTGATGGTCAAAAAAATGGGGTGCTATGGAGGAGAGCTAGATGGAACACTTTAAACTACACCCACAGTAACTGGAAAATAGAGGCCCATAGATGAGAGGAAGAGCTGAATGGGGGCAGGGGCAGGGGTGGGGGGGCAATGGAGGGGGGGAGACTAAAGGGCTGAGAGAAAACACATGAAGAACCCTTAGAGGCATCTGGGATTTAGCAAGAGACCTAGATTTTATGTCATAGGAGAATCAGAGAGAAGGAAAGGGGTGATTGAGAAAAGGAACTACTGTTAGCCAAGCAAGAAGCAGAGACTTACAGATTTAAGAGAACAGTGGATGCCAAATGGATAAACACAAATAATAAGACAAGCCACAGTTAAAGACTTGGAACTAAACAATGAAGAAAACAAAGCTAGATACTCAATATGAGCCCTCAGGAGGCGGAGGCAGGAGGATGACAGATGGGCTACATCAACGCAAAAATGGAAGGTAGGTGCCTCACCAGGTTTGAAAACCAAAGGACAATCCCAGGATTCACAAGGTGAATGGAGAGAACCAACTTCAGCAAGTTGTTCTCTGACCTTAAGTTCACCCATTGAAGGTATACTCTTGTTTGTGTGTATGTGTGTGTGTGTGTGTGTGTGAGAGAGAGAGAGAGAGAGAGAGAGAGAGAGAGATCTAATAAATAAATTATAAACAAACACATAAATACCTAAGTATAAATATTTTTATAAGTGTTGAAATTCCTAAAAAAAAACAGAAAACAAACAAACAAACAAACAAACAAACAAACAAACCCCACATAGCTCTTCTGTTCTCCTAGGGAACTCAGGTTCTTCTGAGAACCCCGAGGGCCAGGAGGAAGCAGTGCCATGTTTTTCAAGTTCTAGAAGAAACAAATGACTCACTTAGAATCCAGCAGCCAGTAAAAGACCCTTTGGAAGTAAAAAGGACAATCAAGAAATTCTCGAATAAAGGGCAATTAAGCTAATCTGTCACCAACAAGTAAACCAGAAAAAAATGTACTAAAGGAAGCTCCCTGAGCAGGAAGGAACAGAACTGATACCCAGAAATAGACCTGAGCAAACATGCCCATCTGACTTTTATGTAGTCTGTCAGCCTGCCACAGCAGTGCTGAGGCTCAGACTTGCAGCTTCATGCATGCTAGGCAGAACGTTCCACCACTGGAAAATCAAAGTTAAAACTCAAACCAGATCATGGATTTAAATGTCACATATGAAGCTGTGGTGGTGGTAGTGGGGAATTTGGGGAGAAAAGGGTTACAAAAATCTTTTGGGGACTGAGCCTAAGTGAAGAGTTCTAAACTTTGAAAAAAAAACGGCCATAATTTTAAAAAGACTAATAATTATACTTTAATCAGAATTAAATAAGTTTGGCTCTATGTGGTGTCATATACCTAATTCCAGCACTCCAGAGGCTGAGGAACCATGTCTGGAAGACTGGGTTTGAAGCTAGAAGAGCTTCATAGAGGGAGAAACCTGATGGCTTTGTTTATTTGGGGTCTTTTGTGGGTTTTGTTTGTTTTTGTTTCTGTTTTTAGGGTTTTGTTTTGTTTCTTTGAACCTTGTTTCTGTATTAGGTCTTGTTAAGGAAGCCTGGGTCGGGGGAGAAAGACTACTGAGTAGGAAAAAAACCGCTTGCCAACCACAGAGTCAACAAGGAGCTAGCATATCAAATTCACAAAGAACTCTTAAAATTCATCAGTCAATTAACACGTAATTTAATTAGAAAACGGGCAAACGAGGCTTTGTTTCATGAAAGAGAACATACAGATGGCTAAATAAGTACATGAGAAGAAATTCACTGCCCATTAGAGAAATAGACATTAAAGCCACAGTGAGCTATGTCTTCACACATGCAGAATGGTCCAGATTTCACAGCACTGCCAAAGCCAGAAGCTGCTAAGAATGAAGAGACACTGGGTCACTCAAACAGCACTCATGAATATGTTAAAAGTTCTACTTGCTTTGGAAAATGACTTAGCAGTTTCTTTAAAAAACTAAACACAAGCCAAGAGAAACTCTGTCTTAAAAACAAACAGGCAAGCGATCAAACAAATAACAACAACAGCAAAAAACAAATCCCCCAAACCAAAATTAAACATACAATCCAACAACTGTGTATCCCAGAGAAATGAAGACATATTTAGAAAACCTCTATGTTAATGATTTTTTAAAATTATTAATGAGACAAAACTGGAGGCAACTCCTATATCCTTCCATGATAAATAAATTATGCTACAATTGTATATACCATAGGATTCTATTCAGTCATTCCAGGAAGAAACAACCTATTGCTACATTTAACCCTGAATGACAGTGCTAAAGATCTCTCAGTTTGAGACTGGAGAGATGCTTTAGTGGTTAAGAGCACTGGCTGCTCTTCCAAAGGACCCAGATAGGATCCCCAACACCCACATGGTAGCTCATAATTATAACTCCAGTTCCAGGAGATCTGATGTCCTTGCACATGAAATAAAATTAAATTTAAAGAAGTGCTCTTTGATTTTAAGAGGGGGGAGGGGACTGGAGAGATGGCTCAGTGGTTAAGAGCACTGAATGCTCTTCCAGAGGTCCTGAGTTCAATTCCCAGCAACCACATGGTGGCTCACAACCATCTGTAATGGGATCTGATGCCCTCTTCTGGTGTGTCTGAAGACAGCTACATTATACTCACATACATAAAATAAATAAATCTTAAAAAAGAAAAAGATCTCTCAGCTCAGTTATTAAGAGCTCTTCCAGAGAACCCACATCTGGCATGTCTAACTCCAGCACCCACAAGACGTGGCACACCCATCTGGCCTCCATAGGTACTCGCACACATGTGCCATGCACTCATACATGCACATAAAATAGCAACAAATCTTTTAAAATAATAATAATAATAATAATAATAACAACAAAGATCATGGATAATTAACAAAAGGAAACTCCAGAGGTCCTGAGGTCATGGAAGATAAAGTACCCCAAGTCTACTAATGAAGGACCAAGCTACACAAAGATGCTCTGTAGCCTGAGGCTCCTTTCCATCCCCTACATGTCCCCGCCCTTCATTCCTTTGTAATAAACTCAGAAAGCCACTTAATCAAAGAAACAGTCTCAGATCAACCTCAGCTTTGCATTTTCCACTGATCTGCCTCTCCAAGCATTAAAAGATCACCTAACATTAGGCATCTGTTTGTCTTTGTTTAGGTTTAGTCTCTCCTGGAGAGTTCTGTCATTACTTCATCAGTCTAGGGGCAGTCCAAGGGCAGACACTTTCATCATCCCAGCCAACACCCTTCACTAACCCCCACCCCACTCCTACCTATTACAACAGAATCCAATACAAGATCTGCTGACCCCAGTGCATTTTGGTCTCCCAAAGGTAGATGTCTATAAACACTGACTGAGTTGACATAGACATCTATAAAGTCTGTAATGGGCAGGAATAGAAGACACAGCTTAGCGATTCATAGGCAAATGGCCAAGAGGCAAAGAGTCTAGGAGACAGAGGGTGAGGAAGGAGATAGATGAGATGGGCAAAGGAGTCCCACAGAAATGCTGGAAGCCCTCCCTACCAACAATCACTTCTCTCTGTGCCTTTCTGTCTGTCTGTTTCTCTCTGTGTCTCTGTCTCTCTCTGTCTCTCTCTGTCTCTCTCTGTCTCTCTCTCTCTCTCTCTCTCTCTCTCTCTCTCTCTCTCTCTCTCTCTCTCTCTCTTTGTTTCCAGTTCTTTCCACTATTTGATCCTCAAATTCTAGGAAAAGAGAAACACAGGAGAATGAGGAATCCTGGCATTTAGAAACACATCCAGAGACATATACAGGGATGTTCGGCCATTCATCTCATTTTGAAGTAGGACACAGAAGGTGAACACCCCAGCCAGTATGGTGTCAGGTACTCTGGGAGACCCTGCTATCCCCAGTAGAAATAAGAAATACCACAGCTCTGTCTTCCTGCTGGAGAGGGGTGTGGCTTCATCACCCCAGCTCATGACAGTGCGGGGCTGGCCACAAACCCCCTCATCTCCAGCTCTTCCTGTCTATCACACTGATGAGCTCAGTGATGATCAGGTGGGTGGGACAGAAGCCACGCCTCCATGATAAATGGCTGAGTGTGCTGGGAAGAGCAGCAGTTCAAGTTTCTGGCCACGGTAACACGGTTGATCAAGCCAGGTTCCTTGTGGCTTGATGTGGGCAGAGGCTCAGGTTGGTCAGCCTCCCACCAGCTCCAGAAGTTATGGGATCTCTGACATGCCCCTTTGCTCTGAACTTAAGCTGAGCAGACTCCTTTGCTTATAAAGGAACCCTGTGGGTCCTGGGTGTGGTTAGCCTCTGAGAACCCTCTGGGACCACTCTTCCGGGAGTGCTGGGCTTAAGGTGTCCTTGCTTCCTGGGTGTGTAGCTTCTACAGATGCTTACCATGCCTAAACCCAGCTCCAGCAAGCCAGCCTTCTAAGCACAACTTCCGTGGAGCCACAATCCCCCTGAAGCCCTCCAGTGCTTCATTGGCCTTTCACTCCGACCTGCCTGTCTTATACTTCAGAGTGTAACTGTCTCTGACAGGTGGTGAGCCCCTAAAATTAGGGTCACCTGGAAAGTTCTGATCTGAAGAGAGATAGGACAGAGACTGGGGGAGAAACAGAAGCTCCTAGTCAGGGGGAGTGCTGGGAGAAGGTGACCCAGGGGTGCTCTCTTTCAAAGATTTGTTTCATTTCCCTTCCCCCTCCTTCCCCCATCTCTCCCTCCTTTCTTCTCCTTCATTTTCCTTCTTTTCTCCTATTCTGTATGTCTCCCTGTGTCTGTCTGTTTGTCTGTCTGTCTCTCTCTCTCTCTTTCTCTCTCTCTCTCTCTCTCTCTCTCACACACACACACACACACACACACACACACACCAAAAACACCTCTTTGGGGTTTCGGTCATATTTGGGACATCAGTCCCCCAGGGTCAGTTCCCCCTGGCCAGCCCTGACTCGATGACCTGTTATGTGGGTGTCCTTTAAAACAGAGGGTCTGGACTGAATGATAAACTCCACGTGCTGCCCATCCTCCCAACACATACATGTGATTCAATCTGAGCCTGACTAACACAGATAAACAAATACTACGTGGGGCTGAAAATGAAGTCTACTCTTTCCAAGGGACAAGCTCTTCCAGTCTGCCCAGTGACAATGGTTTCAGATGAACCTGGGACTATGGGGCTGACAGCACCTGGCTCAGACTTCCAAAAGAGAGGGGCAAGGATGGGGGTCAGGAAGATTGATAACAAGAGAAAGAAAAGTAAGTTTAAGAATTGGTGGATATGGTCATTCCTCCTTCACAAGCCCCAGAGTCAGAGACACTAAGACAAACCTGTGTCTGTCCCTGCATCATTCAGAGTCGGCTACTGGCTGCTTCAGTGGGTCTCGAGATGGTATCTAGGCTGAAGGCCAGTCGACTATAACTGTCCATTTTCCTGATGACTACAAAGGCTGAAAGAGATCAAAATCCAGGCCAGCTAAGCCCAAATCTTAACTAGCTATCAGGAAGCTGCAGACGCCAGCTTGTCTCAGTGGCTCTGCAGGCTGGTGACATTCTGTACAATGCAGCAGAAAGCCAGCATGTAGCATGTTGTATACCTCAGTCCAAATATCCCAGTTCCCCCATTTTCTCCCTCTCACACCATGACTACGGTTCTTTTCTCTCTGATTCTCTTTTTGTTCATTTGTTTCTGTATAACCTTGGCTATCCTGGAACTCTGTAGACTAGACTGACCTCAAACTCGTAGAGAACTGCGTAATTCGGGATTAAAGACACACACCACCACCACCCGGCCCTGTGATCATGCACTTCTCGATGACCAATGTGCCCAGAATCTGCTCTGTGAATGTCACCTGAATGGATGATTAGAGGAACTAGAGACAAGAGTGAATGAATGCAGTCTTACCACTTCCCAGTGACTCACTAAACACATTAAACAGGCCTCCTTCCACCTGACGGTGAACCAGGAGATCAGCACCTCTGATATCATGACCCACCCCCGAAGAGCACAGTGTTCTGCTGTCTCTTTGTATTCACTGATGATCATTTACTAGGAATAAACTCCAGAGCCAGCCCACTTTAAGAGTAAAATAAACAAAACCAATTAAGAAGGGAAATTTACTGCATAAGAAAAAAATATACACATAACAAGGAAATTCAAGGAAAACAGAAAGCCTACTTAGGCTCCCAGCTCTCAATGGTGGGTAACTGTGGTCCTGCTGCTAGGCTTCCATAGCTGGAGATCGAGGACAGGATCTGCTCTGTCTGAGATGTCACTGCAGCACAAAGCCAGGGTCCCTGTCAGCTGGGTCGGCTTCCTCTTCCAGTGTCTGGAGCCTGGCCGTACCTAGAACACGAGGATGCTTTACAGAAGCCTGTAGTTGGCCCAAAGGCATGTTAAACCATGACTTGAAGGGGAAGAGAAAAACTCCTATCTCTATTGGGCACCGATTGGCTGGGAATCCTGCCTGTGTTATCACATTCATCATCTCATTTAACTAGCGCGCGCATGCGGCAGTATCTGCTTTCCTCCCAGGGAAATGAGTCTGACTTCCTTTTGATTGCGCTGCAGCTGCTCAGACTAGCTGGATTCTCCAGAGATCCAGGAACCAGCACCCCTGGATGCACAGGGTGTGTGCTGATCACTCTTTTGAAACCACTGGCTGCCAGTCCTGGCAGGACGGATGTAGCCCTTGGCAGAAACAGTCGCAATCGCAAGGTACCTCTGGGTGGATGTGGACACGGCGGAAATGGGTGCCGAGATTCTGCAGAGCACAGGAAATGAGAGGGCTTTGTTGCCTTGGCAACGGGCAGCCCGGGGTCAGCGGCGGAGCAAGGCAGTCGTGGGGCTAATGGTAGAAAACAGGCAGTGTTGTCAGGTCTGAGGTTCTAGAAATGGAGAACCCACAGAGGCACCCCTGTTCCTATACCTGGGCTTCGGTGAGCATAACACCTCAGAGGACAAACCCCATGTGAGGGAGGCTGTAGCTACTCCAGAGAGGTGGGGGAGGGGTGGCAGCTGCCTGCTAAGTCTCACCCTCAGCACAGCCCCAGCCCCAGTCCAGCTTTCAGCCACGGACCTGCCAGCTAAGCCCTGGCTGGAGCAGAGAGAGGGAGCCTTGAGTTGCTTCCCCTGTCCCCCACACTGCCACCCAGGACTCCACGTTAATTCCCCTACAGCCTCTCCTTTCCTGTTGCCACATCTGGCCTAAAGACTTCACTGAGAGGACTCGCCACAACTGCTAGCTAGCTGTGGAACCTCTCCCTTCCTCCTCTCAGATGGCAGAGAGGACAGGCATGATGGGGCTTATGAATAACGGTTCTAAAGTAAGAGAGGAACCGAATTCCGGGATGTTTCACCAAGCATCCCCCCAGTGACTGCAGGAAGGGGCCTGACCCGGGCAGTTGCTAGGTTTTGGTCTGCAGTGGATAGGAGGGAGGGGTAGCCATGGGCACAGCCTGCATCCGGGCCATGGTCTCCTCCCGTGAAAGGAGAGAGCCTACTGCTTTCCACCTGCTCTGATTTTTCCTGGCAGAGTTTTTCAGGTCACTTTAATGAGGCCACACCGGAGGGCCGGGTAACCTTTCCCAGGGATGTTTGTGGCTGTGGTCTTAGGTATCTAGTGTGTTGAGACAGGGAACAGGAGCAGGAGAGACAGCAAGGACACCCTCACTCAGAGTGATGACTGATTTCATCCCAAGGGGGGTGACCCCAGGATGTGGTGCCCCTCTCTCATTGCTGCCCCAGCAAGGCAGTGTGGAGACACAGCTAGTGGCTAGCAATGCTGCACCTCCCTTAAACTGTGCTTAACACACACACACACACACACACAAATATATACACAAACACACACATGCACATATATACACACACACTACTTACATGTATACATATACACATGCACTTGCACACATACACATACATACACACACACACAGACACATACATGCACACATACATTCACACATACACACATGGACACATACATTCGAGGACACATATATACACACACACAGGACAATCTTGAGTATCTTATATAGTGTCAACTTGAACAATGGCAGACAAACCTCTTTGGGAGCAGGTAATAGTGCCTGCCTAGCACACATCAGGCCCCAAGTTTAATTCTCGGTGCCAGAAGACGACAGAACATATTTGATGCCCTCTCATGCGAAGGGAGTTTGAGTTATTAGCTTCAGGGGCTATGTCAACCTTGTGTGTCTGTGTAAAGAATCATGCTTGGACATCCTGGGAGTCATTTGCCTCAGGAACTGAGAGTAAAGCAAGGTATGGTGGGCACACCCACAATCTCAGCACTTAGAAACAGAGGCAGGAGGATCACTGCAAGTTCAAGACCAGTCTATAGTAAGTCCCAGGCTGGTCAGGCTGCATCATTAGACCCTGTCTCACAACAACAACAACAACCTAAACAAGAAACTAAACAAAAATATCACCACCACAAAACTTAAGGGGCCTAAAGCCTTCATATATCAGCCCCAGCTCCATGCGAATGTAGCATCACAGGACATCCTGTCATAACCATGAGCGGCTACAGCTGCTAGCTGCCTCGGTACCCGGCAGTGGCCAGGCTGACCCTCCCCGGAAGGGAGCCCATGTGAGCTGATGACAGTCAGCCCCAGCCCCGAGACTTTAGCTCCCTTGGCCAGGTCTGGCTGCTCTACTTTGACCAAGTCTGCACTGCCCTGGAGTGTCCTGGAATACTTGATGGTTATCAACCATCAACTAGGTTCTAAGGAGGAGCTGCCTGCGTTGGTCTGAGCAGAGAGGACTGCTTCTTCCATGTAACCTACTGACAGGAAGCAGCCGGGAATAGTAGGGGGCCAAGGAGACCTTAACCCACACGCCATACTGATCTTTAAGTTAGCTCTTCTTCCCTATGACCTGCCATTCAAGCTCTCTGGCCTAAAGGGACCACCAGAAACTTCTAAGTGTGCACATCTGAACTTTCAGACCAGACAGACACCTTGGAGGAAAAGGAGAGCAGTGGGCATCCTGGGGACCCAGAAACCATAACAAAAAAGCCAGCTTTCCTGAACATATAGTCTACAGGGGACTGGCAAATAAACATGACTTAACATTAATTACCCTAGTGAATCTGTAAAGTATATATGACAAACACCCCCATTTCATAGATGAGGAAACTGAGGCCAGAGATAGACACCACATTCCTAATGTCAGTGTCAAAACCTACCCCCACTGAGCCAACTGTGTGCATATAGTATGTTTGTAGTCACATGTGAATGCAGCTACTGAGACAGCACAGAAAAAGCACCTGGACCTCCTGATAACCAGATGTGCTGCCACCAAACTCAGAAGGAACGGAAAGCACAGCCTAGGAACTGTAAGGTTTGAGTGCAGCCTTTAGAAGAGGTGGAGGGTTGACAAGTAGTCACTGAGCATGAACAAAGGACAAGCCAGCGTTCCAGGGTTCTGGCATTGACAGCCCAGATCTCCTACAGGAGACTGCCAATGAAGGCCGAGAACTCACCCAAGACTACAAGGATGGGTAAAGGCCTCACTCCTTGCTCTGGGCCAGTGCCGGCTCGGCATCAGCTGCAGGAGCAGTGGAAAAGCTCTGTGCAGACAACCACTGCCTCCTCACTAGATCTCCCAGGCACCTTTGTGTCTATTAGGTGGGATGTCCCTGCTAACAACTTCTTCCATGAGTGATCTGGGTAGCCTACAGTGACTTCTACTCACTCAGGGATGGCTGTGTACTCAAATTATACCATTCAATATTTTGTGGTGGTGGTTGTTTTGAGACAGAGTCCTCCTGGGTAGGTCTGGCTAGCCTAGAACTCACAACGGCCCCTTTCCTTAGCCTCCCTGGTGCTGGGATTATAGGTATGCATCACCATACCACAAGATCTTGAAGGAAAAAGGGTATTCTGAAGGAATATCTGGGGCTCATAATCATGGCGCATGCAAGACCTTAGAAACTCAAATGCCTGGCTAAGCTGGGGCCCAGGAGCTGGGAGGAGGCCAGGCCACACCTTTCATGAGAAGACATCCGTTTGCTCACCATGCGTCAGCGTCCACGTTCCTACACAAAAGCGTCGGGACATAGACTGTTGCCAAGTTGGATCTGAACACAGGTTCTAGGAGCTACAAGTTCCATCTTCTGCCAGCCTTAGGCTCTCAATACTGTCTATACACACACAGGATAGCCTCGTTCCTGAGCTAGTGATGCTGTGTGGAATCGGAGGATTTCGCCTCTCTTAGCAATCCACCGGGACCACTAGCAGTGACAGCCGTCCAGCTGAGACTTCGCCGACACTCCGGCTGCATCCAGCTGCAGTGCTCACCCTTCACCTGGTGACTTAATTCCTAGGTAGACTCCAACCCCACTCAGTCTCTGCCGGACACGGTTCCTCTGGCCAGCCTATGCCTTTAGCCTGTGGGTAGTTCTGTCCAAGAGAAAAACAAAACAAAACAAAACAGAACCAAACCCCAGCAAAGATAACCTCTGAACCTGCACCCCAGGAACAGGGTGGAGATGTTTTGAGGTGCTCCCTGCAGCAGATGTTTCTCTCATTTTGTCAGGCCTGAAGCGACAGGGTGTGGGGAGGGTGTGAAACTGGTTTCCAGTGCCACCCAGTCCAAGATCCTAATCAGAGTCCTATGAGAAGCAGCTGATCGTAGCTTTGGTCTTTCCTCAGCTGGGGGCGTGGTGGAGGGAGGGGGCAGACTATTCCAAAACACCGATGAAGCTGCCACCCTGTCTTCCGGAGATTATTCACAGAGAGAGATCGTAGATAGATGAGCAGGTAACGGTGTGTTCACAGGAAACAGTAAAAGCATGTGCACTGAGCTCTGTGTGATATGGAAGAACCACCTGACATAACATAAAAATATAAATTATACGCAGGGCATGATCTTGGCAGCGTAGAGCCAACTTTAACCATGGAGATGACATTTGCTTCCTGAGTGGGGGATTTTGGCTACTTAAAGATCTTCTATTTTTCTTTGAGCTTTACTAATAAGAAAGAAAAAAATCTAAATGCTACATAAAACCTACGCTAAGGGGAGGAAGAATGGTGTAACAGGCAGAGAGGGCTTATGCCCTTGGCTTACCAAGGGACAAAGGGGTCTCTGTGTGTTTGTGGGTGGGCAGGGGAAGACTGCTGTCTGTGAGTCCTGGTGTGGCCTTGAGACTGGATGGGGGGATGGCAAAGAGCTGGGGAGGGGCTGCTAGAGCGTTTGCAAAGGGGGCTTCCTCCCCAGAAGGAGCAGCCCTAAGGACAAGACAATAGCCTAGGTTGTAGGATATCAAGCATGGGTGACCTGAAGCTGTGACCCTCATCAATGTCCCGGACAGTGATAGCCCAGCATAGGTAGAGGAAGTAAATGGCAGGGATAGGCTCAGAAAGAGACATTTGTGGGGGGACTCAGAGTGAAGCTGGGAGGTGAGGGTACACAGAGGCAGAGGGAGGCTTTCCTGGAGGAGTGGGCCTGAGACCGGTGGTCTACCCTTGGCTGTAAGGAGCCAGCCAGCTTCCCAGCTTAACAACAGAGCAACAAGTTAACGGGTATGTGTGGGAGTGAAGGGTTGGGGGGGGGGACTGGAACCCACAGGAAGGGGTGTGGATGCAGTTGGGGGAGGGACCACGCTTCAGAAGATGGAGGGGCAGCCAAGATTGAAAAGATAATACCAGACTGGGCACACAAGAGAGTGGCTGCATTTCAAATGATCTTCTAAAGAAAAGATTGAATGTGGTGCCTAGGGGCCTTTGGGTATAATTTTTGGTCCAGTTCAGTGACTGAGGATTAGGGAAAGGGTCCTCCTGATACACGCACACGCACACACACACACACACACAGTAGGGCAAGTCTAGCTCATCATGTAGCCTTCAGCACAGCCTCCTATTCTCTGGGCCTTAGTTTCCCCTAGAGGGATGGGGGCAGGGCACACAGTCCTGCTATTCTCGGGGGCTCTGCTAATAAAAATGATTATAAAACTCTTTTCAAATAGTGCTCCCTCCTCACAAGAGAGGCCATTCTTTCCCACAGAGAGGGTTCAGTTCCTGCCATGATCTGCTTGGAACCTCTCTGCCCTTCAAAAGAGGGGCTCTTCTGTTCCCTTGTGATCTGGGTGAATGCTGTGTCGGGATAGCAGTGGACCAGGCCCTGTGCCCGCCGCTGACAGCCGCCTGCATGCAGCACAAGGGAAACGTTGTATGCCTCTGGAGCCTGGCGTGTGAACTGCCAAGTGCAGGGAGGGGGTGGGGGTGGGGGTTCTCCTTTGACAATGGAGGAAACTGAGGCACAGGGAGGGAGTCAACAGAAACTAGGGCTGTAGTTCCTTGGCTTGGAAAGTGTTGCTAAGAACTAGCATTTAAAAAGTACCTCATGCCTTATGTCATAATGATAGTGCTATGGTTTGATGTGAATTGTCCCTACCCTGGACTTATAAGGCAGTCATGTCATGTTTGTACTGCCACAGGCATAAACCGTTCCCACAAGCGTGCCTTTCCCCATCATGCTGGTCTATATGTTCTCAAACTGAGACAAAAACAGCAACCCCCTCCCCACCTCCCCGTAAGTTACTTTTGTCAGGTATTTGGTCCTAGCAACAAGGAAAAACAACCCACACAGATAGCAATACTCATGTGCTTACCAAAGGCTTACTATGTGAGTCTCTTTACATGTTATCTTTTTTATGACCTAGGTTTATTCCTGACACTTGGATAGGGACATCAATTTTCCCCGTTTGGTAGAATGATAAATCCCAAAGACAAGATGTTCATTCTTTATTGTTCAAACTGTGGGTGTCACCAAAAGTGACCAAAGGGCCTTTGTAGATGTGAGAAGCCCTCGATGGGGAACGAATCCTCGATTGTCTGGGTGAACTCCATCACATCACACATGTCCTGACAAACCAGAGCCTCTGCCTGCTGTAGACAGAGGGACGGCAGCTTGGGGACTTGTCCAGTCCTTACTGCTTCTGAAGGACATGGGTGGCTGAAGCTATGGCCTATTGAAGCCAGCAGGGGCACTGAACAGCTTCTCCTGGAGTAGCCAGGAGGATACTCTTTGCAGATGTCTTGAATTTTGTCTCATTTCCTTTTTCAGTGCTGGGGCTAGAACCTGAGTCTTTATGCACACTAGGCAAGGGCCAGACCATTGGACTATCCCTGATTTTATCAGTGGCACGCTTTGTACTTCTGATACATTGGAGAGAGTAAGAGGAGAAATTCCTGTCCTTTAAGCCACTCATGTTGTGGTCTTCTTTCATCAAGGGAAAGCACAGAACTCCCCTCTTTTAGTTGAGGAAGAGGAGGATGAGAAAGGTCCAAGCAGAACTGCTAAAGGAGGAGGGGCTCACCTTGAGCCAACCCTCGAACAATGAGGACCGACCCCAACACAGTCCTCTGTAGTATAGCCTAGCCTGGACAAAGTTCCTGAGCCAGAGAACCATCACCTGAGACTCCTGCTCTTACATCGATGGGGAGGCGGTACCCTCAGTCTCTGCTCCAAGGACTGCAGGACCCCTTTACACCCGAAATAATGAAGAACCCGGAGTCTAGAATCGGATGTAGAAGATCTGCTGTCATCAGACATGGCCACCTGGGGACTCTGTATCTGACATCACACTTCTCGGAGCCTCAGATCCTCTACCTACAAAACGTGAACATCAGTTCCTATCTCAGTGGACCATTGTGAGGGCAGGGTGAGGTCATATTTGGAGAGCTGAGGAAGGCAGATATTGTGACCGTGAAGAGCAGGAGCTTCGCCGACAGACAAGTCACAGGGGACCTGATTGTTTTCATCGTCATAAATGTCAGGAGGGCTCACGGCTGTAGGCTTGCTAAGCTTGTATGTGCCCTCAGTCAGTTCTTAATTAGTCTGTCACTCCCCACACCACTGTCCTCCCTGAGGGCTTCATTAACAAGACCAAGACAGCTTAATCAGAGTCCTGGTCACCCCAAAATCTAACTATCATTTATCCTTGTAAGGCTTGTTTGCCAAACTCCCTCAGTGGACCTCGCTGGCCCTGGGCCTTTCTTTTTTCTTCTCTCTCTCTCTCTTTTTAAGATTTATTTATTTAATGTATATGAGTACACTGTACCAGAAGAGGGCATCAGATCTCATTACAGATGACTGTGAGTCACCACGTGGTTGCTGGTGTTTGAACTCAGGACCTCTGGAAGAGCAGTCAGTGCTCTTAACCACTGAGCCATCTCTCCGGCCCTAGTCTCACTTTTCTAAAGAGGAAAATTATACAAATTTTGAGCCATTTTCACCATCATCCAGGACAGAACCCACCCCCTTTCCAGTGCTTTGACAATATGAAAAACAGTAGAGGCAGAACCTGCCCCTCTCACCACCCCACCCCTGAATCTGCTCATCTCCATTGTTCCTAGGCCAGGAAACACACACACACACACACACACACACACACACACACACACACACACACCTGGCAACCCCATCTCAGCTGAAACAGAAAGAGAAAGCCACCTTCTCTTCCACATACTCCAAAATGACCTTTTTGTAAGATCACATCCTCAGCTGCGCTCAGAGGAAACCCCAAACCTCTCGAGAATATGGCATAGAGAACGCCCTGTCAGGAGCTCCCCAGTCCTATCCAGCTGAGAGACAGCTGTGCCCCAGGCCAGGAACCACCACACAACCACACCTGGCTGGATAACTTCACACAGCCCAGGCCTCAGGCCTCAGGCAGCCCAGCTGCTGGGGAGTGGCCGTGAAGGCTGAGTGAGTCACAGGGCCTGGAATCCCAAGTCTTCCAGGACTCCACTCCTCCCATCCCCACTTTACATCTGCCCTCCAGATGTCTGCACTTCAGAAACACCCTCTGTCTACAAGGACCCAAGTTCTGGAACAGACTCAACCTTAGCAAAACACCTCGAGAGCCACCAGCTACCTCCATAAGCAAGGAAGGGGCCCATTCAATGAGTCTCAAATTTCAGTGGTTATCCTCACTGGGGACCCTTGTTTTCCACATTTAACACCTTATGCCAGATCTGTGCCTACTGACTGAGGCATAAGAGGTTGCCGGGGGAAACACAGCCCCTTTCTACAGAGAACTCCCAGTCTGGGCGTCAGGACACGGAGATCCTGAGATGAGCAGAGGACACAACCCTATACCTTAAATCAACCCACTGTGGAAGAGGCGAGGATTTGCCTGAGGTAGGTAGGGACGACTATCTCTATCCCTGGAGAGCTTCCAAAGTCTAGAAATAAAGGACCCAGAAGAAAAAGAAATAAGTAAATTCTTCCATAATGACCACTCTACCGAAGTTTCAGATAGTTCAGTCTTGGCTAGCCCTGGCCATTCTTGCTCACAAAGTTCACAGTCATGGTCAGTAAGCAGCAGACCCTAGATGCAAAGTCAAATGGGACCTGCCTCTGGGTGGCCCCGTGTATGATTGCAGATTTAACTCTTCCTGTGTTATCATCTAGACTAGGGACCAGCTCATCTTCCTGTCCACGTCTCTAATCTTAAACATCGCTCCATCCAGGACAGCCTTCCTGACCATACTACATGGCAGCCACATGGTCTGCCAACTCTGTGTGTGCAAAGTCGAGAGGAGGATCTCGGGAGAACTCTCATCTTTCTGCTAGAGGAGCTCTCACTGTGGGGAGGGAAGCTGTGGTCCAGGCAGTGCTGTTTGGTGGTCTCCGGGAGAGAAGGCTCAGGATGAAAAGACTCCAGCTTCTTCCCAGACCAGAGTCTAGGTAAAGCTGTATAGGATTTCTGGAAAAAGCAAACACTGAGGCACACGGCAGGAAAGCCTATGGGGTACAGGGGGTGCTGTGGGAATGCTGGATTCATGCACCTCCTTCTCCTGCTTCAGGTCCACTGCCTACTCTGTGGCACCTAGGATAGGAAGCCTGTCCCTCCCTATTCAGAGTCCTGGGAGACCCAGCTAATGGCACAGAGCCAAAAGCCACAGTGGGCCATATGAAGGCCACAGAGAGTGCTTTACAGCTCCTCCACTCCCCAAAAAGGGGTCTACAGAGAGGGGAAGAAAAAGACAGCTACATGGCCCCAGATGTGGGTTTATAGACAGAGGTTTCGCCCTGTGGGAACAGCAGCTTGAGACTTGAAGGACTAGGTGACAGTGTGTCACTAAGTTGTTGCTTCTCCAGGCATGCTAATGGTCAAGGGCTCTGGCAGGGAACCAGGCTTATCCCTGTTCCTCCTGTACTTCTGCCAAATTACTGCAGATGCAGGAGTTCTGTTGGTCATTAGCCAAGGAAGTCCAAGGTTAAGCCAATGGTGGTTTGGGGCGGGTTCTGTCCATCCACAGTGGGCAAGGTAGCATAGCCACGCAGGAGGGTTGTGCTGACAGGGGAGGGAAGGCTGGCTCTGGCTTCGGGTTCTAGGAACCAAAAGAAAAGAAGGTTCCAGAAACAGCCAGGCTAGACATTATTGACATTTTGCTTTTGCCAACCAACACCATCTAAGCCTGTATGAAATCACCCAACATACCTGATGAACTCTACACCCTGAAGTCCCAGGAAAAGAGAAACGGGACAGGGCAGTTCTGTACGTAGAACCCATGCCAAGAATCTAAAACACCAGTAAGCCATTAAAGTCCTCGGCTTGCCGAGTCTTCCCATACGGTGCAGGGCTGCCCCACCCGAGGCTCTCATTCCCTCCACCCACCCACACCGGTTTAGTGTAGAGTTGAGTGGGTAAACCTGGCAGCTTTTCCCAGCCCAAATGACGCAGGAGCCAGCTGGCTGCCGCAGAGGAGGGCGTGGGAATCCTGTGGGTTGTGCTGGGCAACTGCGCCCTCTAGTGGTAGCCACAGAACGATGCAAAGACACGCCGCAGACAAAGGGTGAACCAGATCTCCTATCTCCTTTTCCAGCATCTCTTCCCCAGACCTCTATGATACGGTCAGTGCCAGATGACTTAGGCCCTGCTCAAAAGGATGTGGAGGGACACAGTGAGGTCCTTGCCAACTTTTAAACCAAGCCCACCTAGGAGAGAGGAGGCCAATGCTTCTCTACACTCCGGCCACACCTTCTGCGAAAGCCCTCATCTGGCTACAGCATGCTTACATCTCCCTTAAAACTCTTTCAGACTCCTGTCTGAGATGAAAACTCTGCCAGAGGGAAATCCTAAGCCTCCCCCTCCATACAGAGACTCAAAAGCCCCAGTGTGGACTTCTCAGAGGATGAAGATCTGCTCTAGTACTCCAAAGCGGATGGGGGTAGAGTGGGGAGGGAAAGGTCTGCAAGCATTCCCTAAGGCAGGAAGCATCCATCGACTGAGAACCCCCTCCTGTGCCAGGCCATTTGCAGCCACAGTCAGCAGGCCCAAAGGAAACCATAGTCAAACCCCAATTTACAGAGAGGAGGGTCAGATCTCAGAAGGTCAAGTGTCTTGTCTGTGAGCTACCGTTTGTCAATAACATCCAGTTTCCGCAAGCCTGGTGCTGAGCTAAGCGTGTTGTTATACAGTGTTACTCAGTCCCCATGAGCTAGGCTGTCCACTTAGAGTTACAGAGACAGGAAGGGGCACATGGTATATTCAAAGCCACAAACATAAAAGTCAGACACACACACCTAGGAAGTGTCAGAAGCATAAAAATACACTTCTATTTCCTCCTTACTCGGATACTGACTTTAGGTTGTTCTTAATACATTTTATTTTTATGTCTGCGTGTGCAGATATGTGATTGTATGCCTATGCATGGCAGTGTCTGAGGAGACCAGAAGAGGGCGCTGGATCCCTTGGAGCTGAAGTTACAGGCAGTTGTGAGCCACCCAACAGAGGTACTGGAGAGATGGCTCAGCAGCTAAGAGCACTGACAGCTCTTCCAGAGGTCCTGAGTTCACATTCCCAGCAACCATCTGTAATGGGATCTAATGCCCTCTTCTGGTGTATCTGAAGACAGCAATGGTGTCCTCATACATGAAATTAATAAATCTTTTTAAAGATTTATGTATTTATTATCTATAAGTACACTGTTGCTGTCTTCAGACACACCAGAAGAGGGCATCAGATCCCATTACAGATGGTTGTAAGCCACCATGTGGCTGCTGGGATTTGAACTCAGGACCTCTGGAAGAACAGTCAGTGCTCTTAACCACTGAGCCATCTCTCCAGCCCTCTAAATAAATAAATCTTAAAAAAAAAATCCTCTGGAGGATTATCAGAAACCCCTAACCACTAAGCCATCCCATCCAGCCCTCTTTACTGATACTAGTTGTTTTGATTTTCATTTACTTCTTTTTGGAGACCTAGGCTGCCTCCTTTCTGCCCCTTTGAATGCTTTACACAAGGCTCCTTTCCCACCACAGCACAGCAGAGATGGTGTCTCAGGTACCACCTGGCAAGGCATGGCATGGCTCCACACAGCGCCGCACAGCACAGCACAGAGAGCATCTCAGGTACCACACGGCACAGCACACAGCACAGCACAGGGACAGCATCTATTCCAGAGCCTCTGAGGTGCCCTTTGTCAAGCCATAGAAATGACCTTGGTGCCTCCTCCCTCCTTCCCTTCATCTTTCCATTCCCTGCTGAAGCAAAGTCATGCCTGCCTTTTCCCAACATGATTACAGTAAAGGGATTGGATTGTGGCCAGCGGTTTCCCAGGCAATGGTCTATCTCTCCCAGCGTAAGTGGTGTGAGCAAGTGGGCCTCGGTGAGCTCATGTAGAAACTGGGGCGATGGAGAGATATCTGCTGGCAAGCCGTCACCAGCAGAGGAAGGTGCCTGGGGAGAAGGTGGAGTTAGTGTGGTCTCCCCATGGAGGGTAGACAACCTGAAAACAAGTCTTGATCAGCTCTTAAAGTTGCCTCTGTGTTTGGGCACACGGTCACTAAGATAGGGGATATAGAATAAGTTCAGGAGCTAAGGGACACTGGATGAGCACACATGCCAAGCTTCTGTTTTTCTTCCTGAACCACTATACACTATTTTATAAGACAGGAAACTGGGCTGAAATTTGCCCAGGCTCCTCAGAGGCCCTGGGATCCTGCCTTGGACTCTAATCACAAACCACCCTGGTTGGAAGGATGGGGGTGGAAATGTTGCATTTCAACATCACTGTTGGTGCCATGGGAGCTCAAAGGAATCTGAACTTGATACCAGGACTTTCTAGGGCTTTCTTACAGAAACAGCCACCCATCTGCGTGTCAGCCACCAGGGGGGCCTGCGGTCTGGCAGCCTCACAGAGGGCTGGAGAGTCAGCAGTCAGAGCTGAGAGTCACTAGATGACTCTGATGCCCTCTGCAATAGCAAGAAGCCCACAGCCCTGAGCTCTCACGGCCATAATTGCCACTCCAGAACCATCCATCAGGCCTCTGGCTCTTCCGAGAAGACAGACGCTTTCCTGGGGCTTCTTGATGAACTGGCCTTTGAGCTTAGCCACCTCATCCCCGGGTTTTCTACATAGGCAATGGAGAATCTCCTCTCTTCTAGCTAGGCAGAGGCAAAGACCCCTGAGATCCATCAGGGGTCTGGAGGGATAAGGACTGCTCTGTAGACGCTCAGGTATAGTTTGGGGTGAGTTTCCAGGAGAGCCAGGAGAAGGGAGAGCGTATAGCTACTACTCAGATACTCCACCTCCCCACCTGGAAGCCTCCGGCTTCCTTCCCCGGGCTTGATTGTATTCCTACAAGCCCAGGAGGAGAAACCATCTCCCAGGAGCTTTCCAACCTCTCCTGCTGTTGCCTTTTCCTGTCTCCCAGGACCCTGAGCTGCCTCTACTGTGCTTAACCCAAGTGATCACTGGTTTCTTACCAACAAAGTTACAAAAAGTACCTCGAATTGCTTGTTCTGAACAACTATCTCATCATAACATGACAACTGTTCAGCGATCAAATAAATAGACACGGCACTGACACACCTCTCTTGGCCCTGACCTCCTGAGTCTCCAGCCTAAAGTCTTCCTAAGGGTCTCTTTCTGCTGACCATTCTCAGGAGGCTCTTGAATGGCGGGCCCCAGGCAGGGTCATATGATCACCAGAAGCTGGCATCAAACCCCTGCGTACGTACACCTGACTTCATTGCACCTCTCTTCCACCACCCGGGAATTCAGCTCCCCCAACCCCCCCCCCCAACCCCCACATGGCTTCTCTCTTTCCGGCCTCTCTTTCGGAAACACGTTTTTCCTCTCCAGTGCTTCCTGCACAGGAAGAAGGGCTTTGGATGTGGGGTGCTATTTATAGTGTGGCTACCTCCTTGCCGACCTCACTGAGGAAGGGCCCATGGCACAGGGGTTGTGGTGGAGGACACCGGTTTTCCTCACCATCAGGACAAGAAACCTGAGATCACAGATGTGGACTGGAGTCTAGTGGAAGTTTCAAAGCATCTGATGGGTTCCAACCTGGGTTCCCTTGCTGATGTCTACATCTGCAGGGTTCCCCACAACTTTCCCTGTGCCCTGGACCCCTAACTTCAGAGGCGCAGTCACATGCTCTACATACGGGGAGAACCTGGGGACCATTTTGTAAGAAAAAGACCCAGAGAGATTTATATCAATTCTGTCCCATGGGGCATATCGGGCATGTCTCAGACTAAAAGTCCCTTGACACATGCCTAACACATCACACCTGCAAAGGATTAGCCAGCAGTGGTGGAATCTTTGGATGGGCTGAATGTGTCACCAGTAAAGACAGTTGAACTCCAAGTTTCTCAGAAGATGGTTTTCTTTGGAGTAGGGTCATGGCAGATGTAGTTGGTTAAAATGAAGGTAGGAAGTGGGCGCCTCACCCACTATGACCTCTGTACTAACAAGAAGGTGATTGGACACAGACACACTCAGCAGAAAGACAAAATGAGAGGACCACAGGGAGACTATGTGGTCTCCATAGTGATGGACCACAGTGATGGAGATGGAGGTTGGAGTGATGGATCTATAGACCAAGGGAGGCCAAGTGCTAGCAAACACCGGGAGCTAGAAGAAGCAAGAAGGGACTCTCTGCTGTGGGTTTCATGACCCTACTAATATTTTTTAAGGACTTATTTATTTTATCTTACGTGCATGGGTGTTTTGCATGTATGTCTGTGTACCGTGTTGGTGCCTGTTGCCCACGAAGGCCAGAAGAGGATGCTGAATTTTCTGAAACAGGAGGTACAGACAGTTGTGAGCCACCATGTAGGTTCTGGGGGCTGAACATGGGTCCTCTGGAAGAGGCTAAGCCAGCCCCCCAGCCTTTGCCCTACTGGTATCTTGATTTTAGAGTTTTAGTTGCTAAAACGTAAACAATGAACTTCTTGGATTTGGGGGTCTTGTTGTTTGTTTAACTTTCTGAGACACTTTATAAAATAGCTTGTTTGTATGTTTTTGAGGCAATGTCTCATCACGTTACTCTGGCTGGCTTGGAACTCTCTCTGTAGACCTGGTTCTGCTAGGATTAAAGAATGCACTACCAGGACTAGTCTTTTTAAATCAAGAATGTTTAGTTGTTACTTCATGTGTATGACTTTTTCTGCATGTATGTATGCATGCATGTATGTATGTATGCATGTATGTACACCACCTGCCTGCCCGGAGGCCGGAAGAACACATTGGATCCCTGACACTGGAGCTACAGATGCTTGTTAGCCACCATGTGGGTGCTGGGAACCAAACTCAGGTCCTTTAACAAACACAGCCAGAGCTCTTCACCACTGAGCCATCCACCTTTCCAGCCCCAATGAGATGGGGGTTTTCTATGTAATCCAGGCTGCCCTCTGATTCTATCCCCCCCCCCCCCGCCTCAGCCTCTGATGTTGAGATTACAGGCACCAGCACACAGTGCTGAGCCCCTGCCACCCAGTTTACTCTGTCAAGGCAGCCACAGGACCTGACATGACACCTGCTTGAGAGCGGAGGACTCTAAGAAGAAAGAGGCTGACTTGAGCTACACCAAGGGGTACAGGAGGGCTCTCCTGGAGGTCACTGATACTCTAAGCACACAGCTCCTGCTCTTGGTTCTCCAGCCATTGTATCCCTCCCACAATCGCTCCACCCTGCTGGGTTTTCCTTTGTGAAACCTTACCCACCCTTCCTCTCCCAGCGGGGTTACCCAAGCTCAGACCTTCCATAGCGAGTGTGGCCACAGGTTTGTTTCCCCAACCCCTGCTTTTTCAGACCATGAGTCATCCACGTATCTTTATCAAATGCTCTCCACGCATCAGGCTCCATGCTGAGTGCTGGGCTCCCAGCTGAGCACCATTGTAACCAATGCCTGGGATAATGCGTAATTAGCCAGCTGCCCCCTCTTGGTCTCTACCGTCTCCATCACCAACAGAACCCTGTCCTGCTCAGCCCCCCCTTTGTCCTTTACAAGCAGGGACAGACACTCCTGCCTGGTGAAACGTGCCAGTTCAATACAGGCCAGTGAGCTTCATGTTCACCGGTGAAGGCAGCCACAATCCAAGAAAGAAAGGAAGGTCACCACAGGAAGGAAAGATGGCCTAGAAACGACGTCGCCACGAATGTGGCTGGGATTCCTCTAAAGATAGCCAGCATAGATTTTATGTTTCTCCCTTTTTCTCCCTCTCTGAGTTGGGTTTCACTAGGTTGCCCAGGCTGGCCTCATACAGACATTGGAGCCTAGGCTTGCCTGGAATTTGTGATTTCCTTGACCTCACCCTCCCAAGTACAAAGACCCTGCCCATCTCCCTAGCAGGGTATCAGAACCCTCAGAACCTTGCCGGATACCACAGTTGCCTGGTGGTATAATTAAGGAACCTATAAATAAGCAGTGGTCCCTTCACAGCAGCAACGAAAGAAGCAAAGTGCTAAATGTGGCGGCTCACATCAGCAATCCCAGCATGCACAGGGATGAGCAGGAGGCTCGCTTATGAGTCGGAGACAAGACTGGATCACACAAACCAAACGGTACAGCTCAAAGAAGACGAGTCTAAGAAACTTGGCCGAACCTGAAAGTTGCCTTTAACCTGTGAGCGATTTGTGCTCAGCTAAGAAGTCGGACTCAAACTAGAACATATTCTAGTGCTTGTTCCTGTGAAATTCATTAACAGACAAGACTAGTGTGTGGCAATACAAGTCAGCACTGTGACACAGCCTGGGTCTACTGATGAGGGACAGGAAAAAATAGCCTCTTAGAGCAGTTTTGTGTCATCAGAATTACATCAAACCTGACACTTAATAACTGTTCACATCACTGCTGGGAAATCCCATTTCTTCCAAGACCTATTCAGGACCCTGTCCGGGCTTCTTACCGCAAGATGCAGGTGGAAGGAAACAGAGCAACAACCTTGGCCCAAGGACCCCTGAGCCAGGCTCTTTTAGCTTTGTAAGGCAGAGCTCTGCCTCAGAGGTATCCAGAGAGATCTCCGATGTCCTGTTGTTATGGACTGCCTTTTACACAAGCCTGGAGTTCACTGCTTCAAATCTCCTACCTTTCCAGATTCGGTGCCTCAGCCACATCTGTGATCCCTCCTTCTGAGGCCAGTGCTGTTTGTAATATTGAGACACAGACTGGACCAGATAATGGGCCAGCCTTGCCAAACAAAACCCCAGGCCGCACTCCTTACACACACACACACACTCTCTCTCTCTCTCTCTCTCTCTCTCTCTCTCTCTCACACACACACACACACACACACACACACACACACAGAGTGCAGTCTGGAGACCACTGGGCTCAGAGGGACCATATATCTCAGAGTTGGCACTGGATGCTCTCTTATTCTACCTCTCTGACCCCATGACAAGGTAACATTGTCCCACACATGTTTGGTGTGTAAATACCCTACTGGGAATAAATCCTCCCAGAAGAACAATCTGCCGGGCTGGGGCTGCACTTACTCTCCTGTCTGGCACAGACCCTCTCTAGGCCAACTGTCAGTAAGTATAGAAACATGGATTACGGTCATGACCAACACTCACTTTGTACCAGAGGACCAGCTCCTCCCTAGAGCACCACAATTCAGTAGATCAAGTAATGCCACCCTTGTCTTCTGGATGAGGAAATGGACGGTCAGGGAAGTTACAGGACCCCCAAGTCAGGCCTGTGCACTTTCTTTCTAAAATCACACTTCAGAGACCCAACATTAAAGAGAGGCTGAGGAAGCAAGAAGGTGGCCTCCAAGACTGTCAGGGAAGTTTGGATCCCAGGTACTCCCCGGAGCTGAGAAGGGGGACTGTCTCAGTCAGGGTTTCCTGCACAAACATCATGACCAAAAAGAAAGTTGGGGAGCAAATGGTTTATTCAGTGTACACTTCCATATCACTGTTCATCACCAAAGAAAGTCAAGACTGGAACTCATGCAGGTCAGGAAGCAGGAGCTGATGTAGAGGCCATGGAGGGATGCTACCCCTGGCTTGCTACTTACTGGCTTGCTTCCCCTGGCTTGCTCAGCTTGCGTTCTTATAGAACCCAGGTCTAGCAGCCCAGGGATGGTACCACCCACAATGGGCTGGGCCCTCCTCCCCTTGATCACTAGTTGAGAAAATGCCTTACAGCTGGATCTCATGAAGACATTTCCTCAACTGAGGCTCCTTTCTCTGTGATAACTCCAGCTTGTGTCAAGTTGACACAAAACCAGCCAGTACAGAGACAGACAGGCATTCCTGCCCTGCTTTTGGCTCAGTTGAATTTAAAGGGGATTTTGATCCCTGAGTAACCAATCTGTAAATGTTTCCTGAGCTCCTACTGTGTGCTAGCATTTGCTACTTCCATGTACTCTGCCCTGATCTGGTGTCATGGACCTCACGCCATCCCCTGCCCGGCACCCCAAACACGGAGGCCTTTGTCTAGGCTTGCGTGTGGGTACAGAGAGGCCACAATATCTGTAGCCTTCTCATTCACGTCCCTCAGCCACCCTGACCACGTGGTCACTTTCTAGATATTTCTAGCAGCCTCTGATTTCTCTAAGCACAAGAGGGAGGGAGACTGGCTCCGGATGTGGTATGGTGTGGTGTGGTTTTGACAAAAGGAGACTGGGAGGGACAGCAAGGCTGGACAGCGTGTAAAATGGGAGTGGCCCATTTATTTGCCCTGGATTAGCTAAGCATTTTAGCAAAGGGATTTTAATGAGTTGTCAATCTGACATAGGCTTAACTTTATGTATAATTGTTATTCTCAATCTGATGAGAAAATAAGAAACAAAACCCAAAACACAACCAGTTTATGTTGTTGCTTTGACTACCTGGGTAACAAGTGAAAAGAGGTCAACATGAACTATATAGTAAGTACCAAACCCTGTCTCGAAACACACACACACACACACACACACACACACACACACAGCCTAGGACTGTGTCCAGAGGGGTATGTCTCACCAGTCCTCCAGAGACACCTTCAGGGCCTACACTTGTACCCTCCAGCCCCACCCCCTCCTCCCAGGAAAGAAACCCAGAGCCAAGAAACTTTGCAGATGTGAACAGCAGAAAAATATGTTACATGTTCTAGATTACAAAATAAATTGTAAACTCGGCGTTAATCAAGATGTTATTAAACACCTATAAAATGTCATGCATCAATGACATCCCCATTCAAATTTAGTTTTCACAAAATTTCATCATATTTAAAAATAACCTTTAAGTAAAAAAAAAATCCCATTTTTCAATAATATTTGCTTATGTTTGGGGTCACCAAAAAACAGACACTTAAAAAAAAACAATAAAAGAAATGCTGGTGTTCAAATATTCAAAAAAAAAACCTGTTAAGTATTTTACAGTAAAATCATGACAGGTGAGCTGTGTAGCATTGAGGGCGTCCTGTTGAGTTTGCTATGTCTGGGCACTTCTGAGTAGTTGCCTGTGGGCACCCAGAGCTTAAGAATGCCCTCTCCGGCCCAGCTCAGTATTGCAGGGAAGCGTCTCTACACCAGGCCTGTGTCACCCCCAACACACACACACTTGTCACAACCGTGATGGGCGATTCCCATCAGAACATACGTTTCAATGGCAAGCAGTAGTTTTCTGGCCCAACTCCTCCTAACCCGTCCTGTTGCCTAAACCATTTTCTGTCCTTGGCTTTTTGGCTACTTAACTGCCTGAGCTCTCGATGAAATACAGGCCATTCCAGTTCATGCTGTGTCAGTGTCAGGCGATCTCTATCATTGCCAGTCCAAAAGAACTGATGTTTACACCAATGCTCGTGACATCAACCCTAGAGGAGAGGCTAGTGACTGTCACCTGGCCTTCTCATAAACAGACTAACGTTTTCTCCTGCGCATAAAGCCTGGCACGAAGCAGGGAAGGTAAAATGGCTCAGACACCGTAGATGACTCTCTGCATTGTGATTTCTTTACCAGTACAATGGACAGCTTAGCTACTGTAAAGATTAAATTGAGTGATATAAATTAAAGCAATTCTCAGCTGACCATGAGACTATAGTCTCAGCTACTGAAGAGGCTGAAGGGGCAGAGGGGATCACTTGAGCCCACGAGTTCAAGGCTTCCTAGTCTATGTAGTAAGAAACTATCTAAAACAATCACTCAACCGACCAATCAATCAAGTGCTCTTCATCCTCTATTGAAAAGACACTGACCTTCCTTCCAGGAGATAAAACTTCAATTTAGGCCTCAACACAGCATCCAGCCCATTAAGAAAAAAAAGTGAGCAGCCCTCTGTGTGCTTAGAGAACAACCTAGGAGTTTGATATGGCTCATATTTTAACTAATTCTGTCAGGTCTGGCTTTACTGGGTATGATTAAGGCACAGTAGGTATGTAAGAGAATGTCTCTGTTCTATGTATTTAGGGTTTGAGTGTCATGATAGCAACAATTATTCTCAAATGGCTCTGCATATATTCTTAAATAATGAGTGTTTAAATTTACTTGACAATGACATTTTGTTACATTGTTCTCTACACACACACACACACACACACACATACACACACACACACACACACACACAAATGGGTTAATGTGAAGGTGATACATAATTGGACCGTGGTGAGGTAGGCAGAGAAAAGGTAGGAAAACGGAAGAGGAGCAGAGATTGAGGAAGAGAAATCAAGATGGAGCTGGAGAAAGCTGACCTAGATCTTGGTGGCTGTAATTGGCAATAGGTAGATATGAATATTCTTAAGGGATTCTATAAGTCTTTTTATCTCTTATAAAAGGGCAGTTTGTGTCTTTGTCTCTATGTCCAATATGTAATCGTATTGTGTAGAGGGTTCGTGGATTGAGAACTTAATATATAAAAACCTACTATGAAAAGCTACTGGGCTTTGGAGTAATGTTTGTGCCAGGCGGTGGGATAAAGAAACATGCTGGGGCAGTCATAGCCACCTGGGACAGAGGCACCAGGGTGGGTTGAGTGAACTGCCTGGGAAGGGAATCTTATGGAGAATGTAGCCTGTAAACTGAGTGACAATCCCTGCACTCAACTCCACACTAAAGTGGCATCCTCAGAGTGAGACCATGGGGGCTGATAAAGAGATAAAGCATCAATTTAATATTTACTGCAACATATATATGATCTGTCTTCCCCCTTCTTCTCTACATATAGTCTCTATGTAGTTTCTAAGGGGTTCCTCCTTCTTCCTCACGTAAGAAAGAATAGGAGGGTACAGGTAATAAAACGTTAGAACAGCCATTGGATGCTCACTGCCCTCCCCTTCTCTGCTGGCTTGAATTTTTCTTACACATCCTTGATGGGGAAAGTAGTATGGAAGGACACATCCCTGGCATCTTGAGGACACAGCTTCCACTCAGAACAGGAGCGAGCATCATGGTTGCCCTCTTAAAGCTCAGCGGTCTGAGGACCAATGAACATCCGGTGGGAGCATCTAGGTCTCCCACACAATCAAGCTTCTCCAATGCTTTGGACGAGAAAAGCCAGGCGACTTCACAGAACCAGCCAAGGAGAGACGGGGAGGCAGCTGCCGGGTTACGGTCCTGGCTGGGCACCTCCACTGTGTGTCTCCTCAGCTGCCTCTCCTTTGTTCATGGCAAGCAAGGAGGGAACAGGTGGTGTGTGTGGTGTCTTGGCACCACCGGGAGCCCTGTTTCTCCTTTCCAGTCAACTTCATTACCTGCACCAATGAGCTGGGAAAACGGACGCTGGGAATTGACTCTAACAATAATTTCTCAAATATCCAGTCTATGCTACGCTTGACGTCTACTCCCTCACACCAGATAACACCAAAATAAAATGTGCAGAAGAACCAGTAAGACTTTTTGTTGCTTTAGGCTCTCTTTTAATCCTTTCTCGGAGAGCACAGTTCTCAGGTCTTCAATCTAAAAATGGCCGGGGCCAGGGGTGAAAACACTACTTTGCCAACTAGGTAATACAAGGTGAACTGTCTACAGATCACCAATACCAGGAAGCTCCAAGATGAATTTGCTGCGTTTCTGTACACAGCAGGAGTGAACTGTAGCTTGCTCCATGGGTGCCAAGTGGACTGAGGGAGGAGAAGGAAGAATGTGACATTTATTGAACACACACCTTTGCCATAGATTCAATTCATGCAGTCACTCTCTAGCTGTTTCCCACAAACGTGACACTTTTGAGAGCATCTCCATGTGGGGTGTGCGTCCACATGCAGGGTAAGGGTGCCGATCAGGAGGGCTGGGAATGTAACATCCCAGGAGTTTGATATTCTCATCCCGCGTTCTGCGGAGAAGAAACCGTGTCTCGAACAGGTTCTGAAGCCTGCTTAAGATGATATAGAACAATGAATGGAGCAAATGTGGAGACTCATTTCAAATTCAGTGCCTGCTGGACATTCATGGACATTACCCTTACACACTCAGTCAAGATATGAAGTGTGACCCCCCAAGGCTGGCTCGGAATCTTCCTGGCACAACAAACGTGTTCTCTGAACATCCCTGCCACCCCACCAAGTGATAGTTTGAAGGGCTGGTGGGACCAAGGAAGAAAGGAGGACAGGGCCAGGGTGGCTATTTTCAAACGGTAATACAGGCAATTCCACTCAGCCTGTGTGGCTTGATTTCGGGGTGCATTTTGAAGATACTCAACAACACTGTGGTGATTTCCACCAGGGCATAAAGGTCACAACCATGGCATTTTTTTTTTTTTTTTAAATACAAGGGGAACTCAGAAAGCAGAACTATCACATAAAAAATAAGCCGATTTAGGCACTGTTGTTAGGAGTTCCCTGGTAACAGAGATGCCGGAAGAACAGTATAAGACAGATTTTATGAGGGGCTGAGACTACGGAATTAGTGCTCTTTTCACTTTGAAAGTTTTCATTCTATGGAAGTTGCCATTGACCGTGTTTGTAGATCGATCTTACAGTTAGTAACAAGGTGTGAAGTGGGTTGGCACTGCTGACCAGCCAGGTGGGAACAGCTTCCCGGGAAGCTGTCAGCAGTCAAAGGGTCCGGCCAGTAAATCAGCTCAGGCGGTTGTAGACCTGACCCTCACACAGCAGCAGAATTACCAAGGCAGATTCATTTTAAATGACAGGTACTGAAGCTAAGTCTCTGGGGGATGTCCCAAAGATCAGCAATGTTTAAACGGTCCTCCCACCTTGAAGTGAAAAGACAAGCAAAATGCAGAACCACTGGAGGAAAGGAAAGTCACTTAGAATGGCCACCAATTATCAGCTCATATCTAACCTGAGTGGCCATGTCCAGACTGAGGGACATTTTGGAAGACTAAAAGACAAGAGAACAGAAGGTTTCGGCCCTGGAGTTCTTAAAGAGATGGTCACAAATTTATAGATTAAAAAAACATAAAATTTTGGTTGCCAGAAGAGAGGAGAAGGGGAACGGAGGTTTTATTCATTGTTTAGTTTTATTTTTGAGACAGGGGCTTGCTCTACAGCCCTGACAGGACTCAACCTCCACCTCCTCCTGGATCAGCTTCTAAGTACTGGAATCACAGCCCGGGCCGACCTGCTGAGGTAGCTTTTAGGTCGGGAGGGTTTAAAAGCTTCAGAGATAGCTGCTGGTGGTGATTACAGAACAACATGCGGTATCCAGTTCCACTAAACTGTACCGTGATGAGTGGCTAGAAAAGCTGGGTATAATGGTGCAAGTTTGTAAATGGGAGGCTGAGGCAGGGGGATCAGATCTTGTGGCCAGTTTGTATCATACTGCCTTTTTATTCTTTGTCTTTAAAAAAGTTGTTGAGCCAGGCTTGGTGGTCACTCCTTTAATCTCAGCAGTACTCAGGAGGCAGAGGCAGGCGGATCTCTGTGAGTCTGAGTCTCCATAGAGAGTTCCAGGAGAGCCAGGGTTATAGAGAGAGAGACCAGGTCGCAAAAGAAAAAAAAATTGTTAAATGGGTAAACTTTATGTTTTATATATTTTCCCATGATAACTTTTTTTTTTAATGCTCCAAGTGCAATAGTAAAGAAACATATAATCAGCACTATCTCATCCGGGTTCAGGTCCATTGAAAAAAGAAAAAGAAACCTTCCACAGCCATTTATCTCTGAATGCAAAGGTAGCTCGGTGAAGGAGAGAAATGAAGAACAGCAAGTGAGCATCTTGTAGGGAGGAAAGAAGTCACATGGTTCATGACGGAAAGAGCATTTGAGACAATACAGCATCTTTTCACAATAAAAAAAAAAACTTAGAAAATTATAAATAGAAGTGAATCATTGCCAGGTAATAAAAAGCAAATATGAGACAGCCACAGTTCACTTCATATTAGATGGTGAAAGACACAAAGCTTTTCCCTAAGACCAAGAACAAGAGGGGGGAATACCTCTGTCGCTGTGGCTAATCAAATATTGTACTGAAAGTTACAGCCCGAGCAATCGGGCTAGGAAAGAAAGCACCCACTTAAATCAGATACAGAGGACTCCAAATTCATACACAAGAACACTGCCGGGTAAATTCAGCAGGTCATAAGACCGGCATACAAACATACAGGCAGCGCACAATCTAGAAAGGAAATTAAGAAACAAATCCATTTAGGTAAGCTTTCAGAACATCAGAGGACTGACCATCAGAACAGTCTCGTAGTCCTTTGAAGTGGAAACATCTTATTATTAACAGTCCTGGGTAAGGTGCATGCACCAGTGCCTCTGGTTTTTCATGCATATTAATACATCTCATATTAAAATTAAATAGAGCAAATAGATTTGATGAGGGTGGTAGTGGGGGCTTCACGGTCCTCGGTGCATCAGAAGCTGAATCAGAGCCATGGAGCCATTCAGATTGGTCTGGGTCATAGCCATTCAGCCTCCCTTCTTGTTTTAGGAGTCACAGGAAGCTGGAAAGCAAAATCCCAGACCCCTTGGAGGAAACTAAGCTTGAGTCAGCCTCCCTAGGAGATTAGACCCAAGCAAAGGAGAAGGGTGTTCCCACTTAAGAAGCTGGTAATTTTTTTTTAACTAAAAAGGAACTTTAAAAAAAGAAAAGGAAACTAAAAATGTTTTAAATTATTTGTGTGTGTGTGTGTGTGTGTGTGTGTGTGTGTGTGAGAGAGAGAGAGAGAGAGAGAGAGAGAGAGAGAGAAAGAGAGAGAGAGAGAGAGACTGGGGGGGCAGCAAGATAAAGTGTTTGCCAAGTATTACCACACTTCTTAGATCCCAGTGTTCCACAGAAGAAGAGCTGGTGGCTGGAGAGGGCTCTTCCTGTGTATCTGCTTCTCTCTTTCCCACTGGCAGCTCAGGACTATCTGCTGAGATCTGTACATGCAAATTCTACAGACAGAGATCTGCATACAAGGTGGCGATTTGCTAAAGAGACAGACCTCTGGAGAGAGAGGCTTGAGCCCTAGGCGGGCTCTGTAGGACCACAGCTGTGTGGCCAGAAGCCCAGCCCTTCCTTCAGGAGGCCTGAATTCTGAGCTGAAGGGAGGGGAGAAGAGGTTGGGCTGAAACCCAGAGGTTCTTTTAAAATGCTAGCCCGTGATAAACCCTGTAAAGATTCAAGGGTACTTTAAAAGAGGGAGAGGTGGCATTAACTAAAAGTGGAAGGCTTGAAAAGATGCCTTCATGCACCCTGGAGCTCCTTCCTACTGGGCCAAGGCTGCGCTGGGGACCAGGCTGTAGCTTGGTTGGTGCACTTTGCTTAGCATGCTTGAGGTCTTGTGCGGAAACTGTTCACATTTAGTTGAGGTAGCAGACAAATTAGGCAAGGTAAGGACAAACAGGCCAAGACTCACCAGGGCCACCAGCTACCCAAACCTAGACTATTGTATGGGGTGGTTTCAGGGGGCAGACAAATTAAGCAACTCTTAAAGAACAGGTAGCCTGCCATTTGCATGAAATGAAGGGTGGTCTCTGGATGCCATTAAGATTTTCCCTCCCAGGGCTGCAGAGATGGCTCACTGGTTAGGAGCACTGACTGCTCTTCCAGATACTGAGTTCAAATCCCAGCAACCACATGGTGGCTCACAATCATCTGCAATGAGATCTGAAGCCCTCTTCTGCTGTGTCTGAAGACACCCATAAATAAATAAATCTTAAAAAATATTTCCCCTCCCAGTTTTATTAGGTTGGCAAATATTTATAAACTGCTTACGATGTGCTGGTCAGAGTGACAGGGGAAGGAAGGCTGGTATGAAAATTCTCATCTGTCTAAAATCCAAAGCAGAATCAAAGGGCTGCCCTGGGGGTTAAGACCAGCCCTCTGGAGGCCTCAGATTAGCAACAGCCCCCTTACCTGGCAACCTCAGGTAAAGGTCCCTGGAGGCTAACACACAGCTGAAAAAGTGTCTGTTCTTCCAAAAGTCTCTCTCTGGATCAACTTTATAAGCATAAGGACCAGAGCAAGGAAGGTGAAGAACTATTTGTCCTCGAATCCAAAAAGCATAGCACAGCCAGACAGAAAAACTACAGGCTGACAGAGAATTCACCTAGAAACCCTCCCCTGTGGAAAGCACATCTCAAGAGACATCCATATTGCTGCCGGTCCGTTTCCAGGGTATAAAGATGCATGCACGAACCAAAGCAGGATGAAAACAGTCAATAAGACGGAGGAATGGGTATGGGTGTCCTGAGGGAAGCCAAGGTCTCTGGAGTGACTGTGTGAGAAGTCCTCCTAACAAGTGAGTGACAGGGGTGCCAAAAGTCCAGGGATTTAAATAGGTGACAGTGCCAAAGTCTGTATTGGCCCACAGCCTTTGCCGGGAGAACTGGCCACAGGCTTCTCAGCATTGAATTTAAACCAGCCAATGGTATCCCAATGGCTGAAACAGGAAGCCAGATAAACAGTGTTGTTATCAAGGGGGGATCCAGCACTTCCCTTAAGCCGGCGCCAGCTGCGCTCTCCGACCGTCCTAACAAAGTCCCATTGAGTCACCAGCTGATTTTCCTGTGTTCAGCTCTGGGGGACAAGGGACTCTCTTTGCTGGATGGACATTTCTCTATTGCACTGCCCGAACCACTCACCACTCAGGTCCGCCCCAGTTCCTTCCTTCCCTTTCTGCCATCAGCAGACTTGGCCAGCTCTCTACCCCATGGCCAGTTTTGGTAGACTCAGAAGATGAAAAGGAACCACAAAAAAACCAGACACCGCGCCCGCACCCTCAGGTGAGCATCTCTCTCACATTTCCCCAGCTCCTCTTTTCTCCTCCCTCCTCTCTCCCCGGAGATGCTCTTTCTGCTCCCAGACGTCTTGGGCAGGCGCCAGAAGAAACAGCCTTGAAGAGGGCGCTTCTCAGAGTATCCCCAGTGCAGGGGGATGGTAGTGGTGGCGGGGCAGTGCACACTTTCTGGAACAGCCTAGCCAGGTCACCTGCCCCAGCTGTCCTTAGCTCCTCCTGGGATGTTCGAAGAGTTAACTAGCTGCTCCAGAGTGGGGGTGGTGGTGGTGGTCTGACTTAACTATGTGTGTCTGGAGATCTCTCTCTCTCTCTCTCTCTCTCTCTCTCTCTCTCTCTCTCTCTCTCTCTCTCTCTCTCTCTGTGTGTGTGTGTGTGTGTGTGTGTGTGTGTGTAATAACACAGCATTAAGTGCCTTTGATTGCAGGAATTTAGTGTACTTTAAATGGCAGGTTATTTCTTAGGAAGGGAAACTGAAGCTCAGAGGGTTGGAGTTAGATGGTCGCATTGTCAACCCTAGGACAAAGTCCAGCCGCGGCGTCTAGGCACTCTGGCGGAGCCACTAACATCCCGTATCCCGCGCTTCTTCTGCGCCAGCCCGCAGCCCCCCTCGGGCACCATACTCTCCTCCCTCGGGCTGACTCGAGCCCCTCCAAGTGCAGAGCTCAGCGCTGCCGCCGCGCCCGCCCGCCCCTTGCGGGCCACTCACCGGAGCGCCTCTGGTCCCGGGTTGTGGGTCCGCGCCGCCGCCGCGCAGAGCTGCGCATCGCCCGAGCAGCGCAGTGCCGAGCGTCCTCTCCTCGCGATCAGAAAGTTTCCCCGGGCTTCCCGGGGCCCAGCCGGCTCCCTGCGCGAGTCTCAGCCCGCGCTGTGCGTTCCGGCCTCCAGCCTCACACTGGGGCGGCCGCGGGCTCCCGCTCCACTACGAGAAGGAGGCGGCATCCTGAACAAAGTGCCGTCCCCCGGGCCGGGCGGCTGGGGGGCGGAGCCTGGTGACCCGCTGCCCTAGGCACACGCCGGCTGCCTCGGCGGAGGGCCGAGCCGGGAGCGCCCGCGGCTGGGGGTGGGCGGGAGGGGAGGCCCGGCTGCGGATCGCCCTCGCTTTCCTCCCTGCACAGTGCCAGCTGAACCCGCAGAGGGGCGGAGGCATGGGTCCCTTCCAGACTTTGTCATTGGAAAGCTATTCCCGTAACCCTTTCCTGCGTTAGCCTTCCTGCCCCGCCTCTCCAGCCGGCCGGCCCGCAGAAAGGCGGCTGCTGCGCGGCGGGGGCTACGCCGGGAGTTGTCAGGGCAGGAAGCCTTAGCACAATCGAGCCTTTCCTTTACCGAAGGACCGGTCACCATCACTTCCAGGAGGGGTCCTCTGGCCGAAGTCCTCTAACTACCACAGTTGTTCCAGAGAAAGGTGCTGATGGACCGATGAGAGTCCTAACCTGCTTCTGGAGCCGCCCATCCATTTCCGTCCACTTTGGAACCCTGCAAGGGTCAGGCTATGTGATCTGGGACTCTTGGGTGAGAGGTAACAGGAAGTCCCGGAGGTTATCTAGCCAACAGTAGTGGTTCAGTTAACCAACTTTGCCCACCTTTCTGATCCCCACGTGGCCCATCCTTTTTCCAGAGAAGTGGGAGGAGGAAGAAGAGAGGGAAATGACAAAACGGTATCCACATCCTTGTGCAACTATCTTGAGTGTTGAGACAGGACTGAGCTTAAGGCGCTTGCCTCCTGACCTGGGGGCTTCCAGACCGCAGCAAGCACACAGATAGAGATCAAGTGGACTGTGCTCAGGCCCGAAAGCTCTGTGTGAGCCAGAACACCTGCCACCAGGGACTCAGCACGTGAGGATCTTAACCTCTCCCAGCTTCAGCCAACAATCAGGAAGACTGATTCATTGTCAAGGTGCTGGGGTTGGTGGTTGGGAGGGAAAGCAAAATACTCTCGCCCGTATTAGAATAATCAGGGTTAGAGCTCCAGAGTCTTGTCTGAGGTCCCACCTAGTCACTCAGAGCCATAGGATAAGGGGAAATAGACAGTAGGCAGAGGTCTTCCCAGATACTCAGAGAAATTCATTTCATATAAGTTTGTCCACGAATGCGCATTGTCCTTTGGTGGGATGAGAGAGTTTCAGAATAACGCCTGCGATGAGCCCCTTGCTCTGTTTGTAATGGCTAAAGGTGTGGGCTTTGGAGGCGCAGAGTCTAAGTCTGCCACCACTGGTTCTAACAAGTTCTTTTACCTCTGCCTACCTCAATTTTCTATGATGGTAGGTCTTGTCTTTAAAATTACCAAAAGGCTTAAAGGAGGTAATGCAGGTGACTTGCGTGTGCCTGGCTATAGTGCATCATCAATAAACAGAGTTTTCAGAGGCTGAATTTAACTTGACACTCACCGGTTGGAATCTTCTTACTTCTCAGAGCCCCCCCCTTCATACCAGTGCCTTGTCTTAAAAAGATGCCATTTGGGACTGGAGAGATGGCTCAGTGGTTAAGAACACTAACTGCTCTTCCAGAGGTCCTGAGTTCAAATCCCAGCAACCACATGGTGGCTCACAACCATCTGTAATGAGATCTAATAACCTCTTCTGGTGTGTCTAATGATACCTACAGTGTACTTATATATAATAAATAAATAAATCCTTAAAAAGGAAAAAGAAAGAAGATGCCATTTCTTATAAGTGACACATACCTGTAACCTCAGCACTCAGGATGCTAAGACAAAGGGATTGTGAGTTTGAAGCCAACCTGGGTTGCCCAGAGAGACCTCTTTCCCTGGTGCTCACTGACTAGGACTGCTTAGGTTTCTTGGCCCTGAAGTTCCCAGGGTAAAAGACTACGGAACCCATGCAAATGGGCATCAGAAACGGAACTGCCCACTGACATCGAGAACATGCATGGGACCCTGGTAATGTCAACATGACATCACTCCCATGGGTGCTTCCCAGAGTGGAAAGGAAGGCCAACACAAAACATTTGTGAGATTTTAGTCCTGTATTTAGATCAACATTTCTCTCCTCTGACCATTCCCCCAACACCACTCTATTCCAAATGCCTCAAGCACACATCTCCAACAGTGAACCTGAGACACAGGAGGGTGCCTACTGGTCGTGAAAGAGAAATAGGGGACCCAGTCTTGTTGGGGTGACAGGCAGAGTGTTTGACAGCTAACAAGACGGGTCATAGGTGAGAGAGGAGCAACCAGGAACTAGTATGGACAGGGTCCTGTTTGGAGAAGAGGCAGGGTCCTACCCATAAGTGGCCTCTGCCACGTGCCTACCTTGTGAATAGTTTTTGTCTGAACACTGAGGAGTCAGTTGCTCTGAATCAAATGGATTTTCCTTAAATATGAAAATCAATGAGAGATAAAGACAAGGGTTGCAGATGGAAGGAGCCAGAAGGATGCTGGGGAATGGGGGGACCAGATTGGTTGGTGAAGGGCAGGAGAAATCAGGTTCTCAGCGGGGGACCTAGACATGGCCACAATTTCCATAATGGAGAAGCTGGCTTCCAGTACCCGCTGACCTCTGTCCTCTGCTGCTGAGCACCAGTTCTGCCTTGGGGCGTTTTGTTAACAAGAGGATTAATGTCAATGTGACAAACAGGGTTTTTAAGATTAGCCCAAGGAGCTTGTGGTCAGCCCATTGAGTCTCAGACATGGCCTAAGATGAGAGTATTGGAAGCCCAGAAAGTACATAAAAAAAAAAAAAAAAAATTTCAGCCACAGCATGACTGTTTTGTGGGGTGGGGTGGATCTTTTTTTTTCTAGACTGAGCTCTGTAGACCAGTGTGACTGTCTAGATTGTCCTGTCACTGGGGTCACCCGATGTGGGACTTTGGGCATTTGACTAGAATCCTAGCCTCTGTGTTCCCTGTGGCCCATAACAGGGCAATCCTGACCCTCCTTGCTTTTTTCAGGGCTTTTAGAGTAGTTGGCAAGGAGCTTGGCAGGGATGTGAAGACAGTACACGCTTCATTTTCTGCAGCAAGAAACAAACATTATGAGTGCTCTTAAGGCGGAGTCCAGAGACCTTCTGACTTCCTCCCCCGAAGCCAATGGAAAAACACTGAGCTTGGCTCCAGAGGACACTATTCCTTCCATGCCTGGCTGGTGGCACTGGCTCAAGTACATCAATCACTTCATTTTGCTCATCAGTGAAAGTGGGTATCCACCCAGGGGACATCAGCGCACACTACCAAGGCTATGGAATCAGTGAGATCATAGGAAGGGGCGTGGCTTAGACGGTGCCACTCAAACATAAGCAGAAGAGCAGTAATCATAAAGAAAGTGCCCGGTCATACCTGGCCCTGCCCCACCCACACCAGGTCATGCCCAGCTCGCGCCCCTGCACTGGGTCTGCCCCCCTAATCCTCCACACCCCCTCAACTTCACTGTTTGTGGCCTCAGTGCTGCAAAGTATATTTTTGAGAGATAGAAGTCTGTGCATAATCCTGTCCTCTCTAGCTTGGTTCATTAGCCAGCAAGGGGCTTCCAGTGCAGCCTGAATGCTTTGCCCCTGCCCTGTCCTTGGCCACTTCCACCCCATGATGTTGGCCCTGGGTCCTGCCAGAGTGAAGGAAGGCCCAGGAGGAACTGTCTGTAGGGAAAGCTGGCTTTGCAAGGAACGTTTTATAGGAGCCAGCGAGTCACTGCCTTATCGGGAAGATGAGTTTCTCCCTCTTACCAGGAAGTAAGATGTGTGGAGAGCCAGTGTTTCTACCAAGATGGCCTTTGAAGAGGGGTGTTCCTTTAAGAACCAGGAAAGAAGTTGGGCTGCTGGAGAGAAACTGGGTCCCTTTAAGAAGCTGGCTCTGGTAGGCTCTGCAGTCCTGGAGGCAATGAGAGCCTGTGCACTTATATGCACTTGCTGGGTGTCTATAGCTAGTTCAAGCACTCAAGCCATATCCTAGCGAGCCTATTCAATAAACATCAGGATTTGTTTTTGGTTTTTGGGGGTGTTTTATTTTTAACCTTTTATCAAATGTCTTCAAGATTCATTTTTAAAAATGTGTTTGTGTGTGCAAGTGTGTGTGTGTGTGTGTGTGTGTGTGTGTGTTCATTGTATGTAGGAGGTATGTAAGGAGAATAGCCCTAGGAATAATTCCCAGGAATACTGTTCACTTCCTTTGAGACAGGGTCTCTCAATGCGCTGGAGATCATCAATTAGGCCAGATTGTCTGCCCAGAGAGTCCCAAGGGTCTGCCTGCCTCCACCTCCCCGGTGCTGAGATCACATGCTCTTGTATTTGGTTCAGGGTATTGTCCTAAGGTCCCTTTGCTAGTGGAGTCATCCCCACCAATTTTCCTTCACATACACACTAAAGTTTCTTTTTTATAATGCCTTAAAAAAGATTTTATTTATTTATTTATTTATTTATTTATTATTAAAAAAGACATCCCATTACAGATGTCTGTGAGCCACCATGGGTTTGCTGGGAATTGAACTCAAGACTTCTGGAAGAGCAGTCAGTGTTCTTAACCTCTGAGCCATTTCTCCAGCCCTAATGTTTCTTTTAAAAAGACAGGATCAGGATGGGGAGCTGGAGAGGTGACTCGGCAGATAACAGAACTGATTGCTTTTTTGAAGGTCCAGATTTGATTCCCAGCACCCACACAGAGGCTCACAAAAGTCTGTAATTCAGTTTCAGGCATCTGGCGCCCTCTTCTGGCCTCTACAGGCACTGAGTACAGAAGTGGTGCACAGACATACATGCAGGAAAAACACCCATACAACATTAAAAAAAAAAAAAAAAAAAAAAAAAAAAAAAAAAAAAAAAGATAGGACAAGACAGGATGTCTATATGACCCAGGCAGGTCTTAAACTCCTTGGCTCAACTGATGCTTCTGTCCACTGAGTAGTAAGAACCACAGGCGCATACCACCAGGCCTGGTCATTAACTAAGTGTCCTTTCTTTAAAAAAAAATTATTTTATTATTTATTTTTTACTTACTAACTGTGTATGATCTCGCCCATGGGTGCACACATATACACAGTGTATGTATGGAAGTCAGAGGACAACTTGTAGGAACTGATCCTCTCTCTATCACACAGATCCTGGGGATGGAATTCAGGTAGTCAGGCTTGCAGGCAAGTGCCTTTACCATAAACATCAGGCCCCATGACTATCCGGTTTATTTCTATATTGTAAGTGAAGAAATTGAGAGGTTCAGTATCTTGTGTGCATGGTGGGGCTGAGGTGGGCATTGCCTCACGGTTTTTAAGCACTGGGGCCAGGATTTAACCACATACCATCTGGCTCCTGTAGTCCGTTCCTATAGAGGACTATGCTTGTAAAGAGGAACACAGCCTATAGCAGCATGGGTACTAGGGAGGGGCCCTGCTATAAACTAGCTTCGGTGCGTGCCTTCATTTATTTTAGAACATTTCCCAAGCCAGGCGATAGTGGCGCATCCCAGCACTCAGGAGGCAGAGGGAGATGGATCTTGGAGTTCAAGTCCAGCCTGGAGTTCAATTTCAGCCTGGTCTACAGGACGGCCAGTGCTACACACACACACACACTGTCTTGGGGGAGGGGGAGGGACAGGGGTAGGGGACATTGAGTGGAGAGAACATTTTCTTCATGTTTTCTCACAAGCCACACGCTTCGGGCTGAGCCTCAGCTTCCTCATCTGTGAGGGTGATAACGCTGCCAGTCTCAAGGACTGTTAGGAACATGAAGAGGGATGTCTGAGTGGTGCGTGGCTCACAGAGCACCAGCTCTTGTCACCGGTATTACTACAGAGTCTCTTAGTCAGCCCAACACAGATTTTTAGGCTGGAAGTGCCATAAGGATTGTTGAATCATGGGCTGGAGAGACGGCTCAGTGGTTAAGAGCACTGACTGCTCTTCCAGAGGTCCTGAGTTCAATTCCCAGCAACCACATGGTGGCTCACAACCATCTGTAATGGGATCTAATGCCCTCTTCTGGTGTGTCTGAGGACAGTGACTGTGTACTCATATAAATAAAATACATCTTAAAAAAAGGACTGTTGAATTGTACCCACTTCCTTTAACTAAAACACACTAAAGATGCCAAGGTGCCTGGCGACTTTTCAAGTGAGGACACACAGTGCCCATGGCAGAGCTAGGACGGAAATTCAAGTTTCTTGGTTGGTGGTTCTGTGTCTCCGGAGACATTTCCTTCTGTGGCACAGAGACCGCATTGTTCCACACCACTGCCATAGCTGTGGGTGCCTCCAGAGCAATGCTGACAGGCAGGCAAAGCCCCTGGGAGCTTGCTCAGCAGTCTGACCTCGAAGCAGAGAATGCCGCTGGAGCAGGCTGTGTGCAGACAGTGGCCAAGGCGGAGGCTGAGACGGGAATGTCCATTGTCATAAAGGGCAGGCATTAGCTCAAAGACAGGCCAAGTCAGCAGCTCTCCGTAGAGCTTACAGGCAAGGCCAGCTCCGAGGGCTCCTGAGCATGCTCAGTGGCACAGTGCCTCGGGCTCAAAAGGGCTCTATTTGGCTTAATGCCTGCTATTCTGAAACTCTTGGTACTTTTAAGCAAAGAATCAACACTAAAAATTGTAAATTCTGTAACCATCTTTGCCCACAGGGCAGAGCAGAGCATGGGCTCTTAAGGCTCCGTCAAGGAATCATGTCTCCACGTGGAATTATTCACATGTGCTCTACACACATACCGTTGTTGTAGAGTCTTAATTCTGAATACTGAGAGGGTGCAGGACTGGGCATTCTGTTGCCTGCCTGTCGTTCTACCTGCTGCAGAGGATAAAGCAAGGGGGATCACTTGAGTTTTGGGGTTTGGGGCTAGCCTGGACAACACAACCAGACCCATCTTGCAAAGAAAAAAAAAAAAAGAGAGGGGAGCAGGGGAAGAAGGAGCATCAGGAGAGGACAGGGAGGTTGGGAAAGAAACAAAAGTAGATGTGTGGTGTGCACCTCTTATGCTAGCACTAATGTGGCTGTGGCAATATTACAGCAAACTCCAAGCCAGCATGGGATGCATAGCAGGTAGCAGGCCAACCAGAGCTACATAGAAAACTCCCATCTCAAACACGCACACACATATGTATATGTATGTATATGTGTGTACATATGTATACACACATATGTATGTGCGTATGTATACATACACATATACACATATACAAGCAAAGTTATAAGGCAACTTACATTCTGAGCCAAGGTCACATTTTAAAGGTGACTCACAAAACTATATTTCTGCATGTACATATATGTAGAAGTCTTTTGTTTTGTTCTCACTATGTAGTACTTCTAGCTGGTCTGAAACGTACTATGTAGACCAAGCTGCACTTGAACTCACAGAGATCCTCCTTGCCTTCCTCCTCCCAAGTGCTATGATTAAAGGCATGCACCACTATGCCCAGTTCCACATATAGTTTTTAAAGTCTGTAAAGATACTTCAAGCTAACAGCAGTTTTTTCCTTCTAGCAGAGTTATCATGGGCGTCCTCTCTTCTGATGGAATTGCTTTCATTTACTTAGCTAATTTTTAAATTTCATTAAAAAGTTTTTAGTGTTTTGAAAAGTCTCATGTAACCCAGGCTGGCCCCATTCAGTATGTAGCAGAGGATTGCCTTGGATTTCTTTTTAGCATCTTTCATTTATGTATATGTGTACTTGCATGTACACTGCTATACAAGTGCACCTGCCATGGTAGGAGTCGGTTCTCTCCTTCTACCATGTGGGTCTCAAGGATTGAACTCAGTTTGTCAGGCTTAGCTACAGACACCTTTACCCACTGAGCCAGCTCACAGGCTCGAGTTGTTTGTTTTATATAGAGAAAACATACTCATGCATTACTTACATAATTATAGATTTAAAAACCCCGATATACTCCTACTATATTCTGCAAACATTAAGAGAGGTGTTTTTGAGAGGATGCATTAGTTACTTCTCTTGTTACTAAGACAGAATACCCAACAGGAACAACTTATGGGAGAAGATTTCTTGGGCCTACAGTTTAGAACGTACAGTTTTTTTTAAATGGTGAAAACATGGCAGGAAGAGCTTGTTGCTATAGGTTACATAGAATGACGGACAGGAAGCAGAGAGTTCCAATGGAAGTGGGTGCTCCTGGGCATTGCCTCCCTCCCAAAATAGCATCATCATTGGGAACCAGGTATTTAAATCCTGAGCCTGTCAGAGACTGTGGTGGTTTGAATGAGAATGGCCCCCACAGGCTCAAATACCTCAATGCTTAATCATCAGGGAATAGAACTGTTGGAAAGGATTAGAAGGATTAGGAGGCGTGGCCTTGTTGGAGTGGGTGTGGCCTTGTTGGAGAAGGTGGGTCACTGGAGGTGAGCTTTGAGGTTTCAAAAGCCCATACCAGGCCCAGTACCCACCCCCTCTTTCAGCCTACGGATCAGGATGTAGTTCTCATCTACTGCTCCAGTGCCTGCCACCATGCTTCCCGCCATGATGATAAGTCTAAACTTCCAAAACTGTAAGCAATCCCTCCATCATGCTGTCTCTTCACAGAGCATCACAGTGACTAAGATGTTTCCCATTCAGATCATAGCAGGGAAGAAAGTGAGGGGATAGAAAAACAGGAGTTTGAATTTGCCAGGTACAGTGTGGCCCAATGGGTGGTGCAAGCTTTGAAGTTAATTAAAGGGGCAATAAAGCCTCACCTTCACCTAAGTGTCCAATGTAACCTCAGTTCTCATCTACTGAGCAGAAATGACCCTGACAATGCCTTGTGGCAGGTTTCCAAGGGGGATATAGTGAGGTGATGTTGGTGAAGCCAGTATCTGGCATAAACTACCCATCCCCAAGGCTTCCCAACACCAAACAACCTTTCACTGTCTGAAGAGCCATTTTTTTTTTTTTTATATGTGTGAGTGGGAGGTATATGTGTGGGTATGTGGGTGTATGTTCATGTGGTGGTGATGCATGTACACATAGAAGCCAGAGGTCAACATCGCGTGCTGTTCCTCAGGAGCCACCAGCCTTGTCTTCTTATACATGGGTGTTCATTGGGACTTAGGGGTCACCAGTAAGACTAGGCGAGCTGGCCAGTTCCAGGGATGTGTCTGTCACTGCTTCTCCAGCACTGGTATTGCAAGATCGGGCCACCTGGGTGTGACATGTGCTGCCACACACATGTGGAGGGCAGAGGACAGCTTTACAGAATTGAGTCTTTCCTTTCCTAGTGGCGTTAGGGGCATTGAACTCAGGTCATCTGGCTTGGTAGCTAGTGCCTCTCCGCAGAGAGCCATCTTGCCAGTCTGCACCTGAAGTTTTATTTGTGTGCTGGGGGACGAGCTCACGTCTGTCCGTCTGCATGCAGCTGCAGCTTATGTTTTATTTACGAGTCAAACCATTTTGCCAGCACTGAAGAGCCAGGCTGCTAAAGCAGTATTTCTCAACCTCTGGGTCGCGGCCCCATCAACAACTCCCTCCCCCTGTCTCGAAAAAGATTTACATTACGATTCATGACAATAACAAAATTACAGTTACGAAGTAGTAACAAATATACTTTTATGGTTTGAGGGGGTCATGGGGTCCCAGCCTTAGGAAGATGGAGAACCCCTGTAAAACCCTCCACACTTCTGGCTTCCTGGAAGAGCCTGGATTCTGAGCTCCACCCTGAAAAGTTCTGGGCTCCATTGGCCAGGAAGAGAAACTGGCTGCAATCCAGGGGTTGGGGAGCTACCTAGAGAAGGAGAAGATCCCTTCCCCCATTCCTATGCTAGAGACCAATGAGGCTGAAACGGCTGTGGGATTTCCATGCTGAGGTTGCCTCTGTTTTCTAGGGAAAACAAAACAACAAACAAACAGACAAAACGCTCTGTCAGTGCTGGTCTGGGTTTTCCCAGCCTTCACTCGTTCCCTTTCAGGCGCTGCCCCGAGGATTGCTTTGGTGACTGATGGGCCAAGCTGTGGCTGCCGCCTTCTTGTTAGTACAGATGTGCTTTGCAGCAGCTGTGACAGAAAGCCACACCTGTTGTCTAGATCAGCTGCAGTAACTCTACTCCCAGGAAAGCAGGCTAGTGGGGAGGCCTCTTCCAAGTCCCCCTTTTCCAAGGCATGTGGAAAAGCAGGCATCTGCCTGTCACCGCAGCAGGGAAGCCTGCTTGGAAGGTCGTGGGGCCCTGGGAATCTCAGCCACTAATTCAGCCTTACCCCAAACTGTACACGTGCCAGAGCCCCTTCCTCACTTCCCCACCAGGTGGGAGTGGGGGAAACCGAGAAGCAGGAAGATGGCAGGGAAGTCGTGCTGTTTCCAAGGAACCAGATGTTTCTAGGATCTCTGATTTCCCTGGGGACCTTCATATTTAACAAGGTGGCCTGGGCTAGACTGAGGCTGCGCAAAGAAGCTGACTGCGAAACGGACTGCGGATGTGGGGGGAAAAAAAGACACCAGGGATACGGATGAGTCCGGAAGCTGAGCAGAGGTTGCCGGGCATCAGTCGCAGAAACACTGGCCATGGAGACCCGGCACTACTATGGGAGGATTCCGTTCCCCTGAGCAGCTTTGGGTGTGACGGGGCTGGCGAGACCGGAACTCCAGTCATTCTCAGAGCTTGGAGAGGCATGAGTCCCTCGCTGACATCCTGGGTATTAGGTAGAATCCAGAAAACCCCAGGTCTTTGCGAAAATCTTAGCAAGACAAATCCAAGTTCCACACTCTCCAAGTCACCTAGACCCACACAGTAAGTCGCACGTGCCAGTACACATTAAAAATCGGGCGGCGAAAAGCAGATGGCGAGCTGGCACTGCTGATGTCTGCGGTGTACGCTCGCATCCACATCAGCGCTTTTAATGACCACACGCCACTTCGCGTTCGGGGGAGGCATCTCGGCCGGCATTTTAGAATGGTGCCAAGGCCTTAGCAGGACAGCACCCTCTCTAATTCCCAGCAGCCCTGGCAGCGCCCTAAAGAGATGGCGCTTGTAGCAGGCGGAGCCCCGCCAGACGTAGGACACTGCTGACCCCTGCTGGCGTGGGCGCGTCTGCAGGGGAGCGCCCCAGGGAGAATGCAGGACTGGAAAAACCTCGCAATCCGTCTGGGAGGAGAAAGAAGAAATACCCCAGCTCAGGATCTCCCCATCTGGAGATTCTTTGAGGAGACAAAGCAGAAATTAGAATAAAACCCAGACTGGATTCACTGAGGGGAATGCGACAGATTAGCAAGCGTGTCCTCCCCCCTCCCCCCAGCGTCTGTGGCCTGGAAAACCCTGGGGCTGGTCCGCTTGAAACTAAATTGGGAAACTGTCAGCAACACCCATTGCCAAATACAATCATTAGGGAGAGGAAAATAAAAGGGGGCGGGGAAGGGAAAGAAAGACAACATTCTCAAGTAGCTGAATAGTTTTCAATCAGGAGCATTATCGCCCTGCCTCCCTCCCCCCAGAGTACTTTCCTTATTTCATCACAGAGACTTTGTATTTCGCTTGATTCCCTGCGCTGTGGCCGGTCCCCTTTAATACTTCCTTTTCCCTGAGAGATGTTGCTAGCATGGTATCTGGGTGCTTCCTGCTAAGAAGCCCGGCATCTAGAGTATTTGCATCGGGGCTGAAATTGTTTTCAAACACGTTTTATGCACAGGAAAACCACAAACTCAACTATTCCAGGTTCTCTCCTGAAATAATCACAGAGACCCAAGGGGCACCAGGTCCCTGCCAATTCCAACAAAAGCAGTCCACAGGCCCCAAGCAGAAGCCAAAACTACCCGTTGCTAAACCTTTCTCTACCGGGAATTGGGTTAACAAGAACCTGCGTTCACCCCTGCACACTAGACACCACTGACGTTGTATACTCGGTCCTCTAAGCTGCCACCGTGTGGTCTGCTCTGGGCGCAGCACTGAATCTGCGCATATCAAGGAACTGTGGTTTCTCACAGCTGCCACTAACCTGCTTACTCCACTTCTCACCTCCCCTTACCCGTCTCTCTTCTGTGTTATGCTGGGAGCCCAAGCCTCGAACAGAAGCGCACACGCCACCAGCAAACTTCATCACTAGCCTCCAGTTCTCCAGTTTCATTTAACCTCTGCAGCATTTGATGTTTGGTACGTGCTTACGCTTATTTGCATAAAAATTACTGTGAAACACTTTAGAGGTATAAGAGGTATAGAAAATAATACAACGAGGAATCTCGTGGTGGTATCCTTTAGAGAAGCGGACAGTAGATGTGCATGTGTGCAGACAGATAGGTAGACAGGCACATAAAAAGGAATAGGCACATGCTGGCAAGTGTCGAGTTCTACAGGATGACAACTCTGATCTACAGCAAGCTGAGGTCAGAGAAAGGCAATGGTGTCGTTGAAAAAGGCAGCAGACTGGTTTAGATGCAAAGGCTAGAAATGTTGGTGTTCCACTTAGAACAAGGCGGGCAAGGGGAGTTCTTCCCGAGTGAAAAGGAAGCCCACCTTCAGTTCAGCTCAGAGCATCTGACTGGGGGCTCCCTCCTATTAGGGAAGACTGTTTGCTTTATTTATACTTCTGATTGAAATGTCAATCTCATCCCAAAACACCACAACAGAAAGCTCTAAAATAATGCTTGACCAATGAGCTGTTCACCCCATGGCTCAGACAAGATGGCGCTGTATACATTTAATCATTACAACTGTATTGGGGAGTTTAGGAAATAAAGCACTACAGACATAGTTTATGCTCCTCTTCCGTTGCCTTTCTTTCTCTACCCACGGCATTAACACAGTTCTGAATTTGCTGTTCATCTTTGCCATACGAATTTCTATTCTACCCCACCCTGTGCTGCACATTTTAACTAGTAAGTTCTACAGCTTTCCTTCCAGAATCAACATTCTACTGTAAGGTTCATCTGTATTGGTGTATGGAAGTTTAGCTTATTCATTTCTACTGCTTTGCTCTATATTTGTTTGTTTCATTGTACAGCTTTTTTTGTTATCTTAAGTGGTTTCTATGGAAATTTTGATTTTTGTTTCTGAAGAGTTGTCTTAGTTAGGGTTTTACTGCTGTGAGCAGACACCATGACCAAGGCAACTCTCATAAGGACAACATTTAATTGGGGCTGGCTTACAGGTTCAGAGGTTCAGTCCATTATCATCAAGGCAGGAGCATGGCAGCATCCAGGCAGGCATGGTGCAGGAGGAGCTGAGAGTTCTACATCTTCATCTGAAGGTTGCTAGGAGAACACTGTCTTCCAGGAACATAGGAGGAGAGTCTTAAAGCCCATGCCCACAGTGACACACTTTCTTCAACAAGGCCACACCTCCAAATAGTGCCACTCCCTGGGCCAAGCATATTCAAACCATCACAAGAGTGATCCAGAGTTTAAACCTGGGACCTGAACATGCTCAGCAAGCACTCTACCACTGATCCACAGCCTCAGCCCTGGAAATCCTCGCATATTTCTTGTCATTCTTTACTAGTCTACCAAGGAGTAAAATCAATAGTCTTAGAGTCTTTTCACACAACCACATCTTTGCCAACACTTGGCATGGTTACCACCCCTTTTTTCATACCCACGCTGTTATGGGACCACGTATCATCAGGGTTTTAACTATATTAACACAGTCGATAATCCCTCGTAAGTTCATTCTTCAATAGGACTGCCTTCTATTTCTCGTCTCCTAATGTTTTCCCAATTCTGCTCTTGACTCTCTTTACATATGTGACCAGTTACCCTTTTTTCAAGTAGACACTTTCTGCTCATTTTTTCCAAATTAGCGGCTTCTGTCTTTTACCACCATAATGGTTTTTAGTGAGGTTATAATATATGTAATTCACTCGTTTTAAGTGTATAATTTAATGATTTTTAGAAATGAATTTAAAGAGTTGTGTAACTTGCCACAGTCCAGTTTTAGAACATTTCCAACACCACAAAGCAGTTCCTCCCGCCCACATGCGACCAACTCCAGTTCCCACCCCCAGCCACAGAAAACCACTAATGTGCTTTCTGTCTCATAATGTTGCTTTTCTAGACATTTTATATACATGAAATGATATGAGTTGAGGTCTTTTGCATCTGTCTGTTTTCGGTCTGAAAAATGTTTTTAAGGTTTTGTTCGGACTGAAGTTGAACTGGCTACTTTTCTTTACTGTTCGGCTCCCTCATACAAATACAGAATGTCCCATCTGTTTGCCAGTTGGTGAGCATCTGGCTTATGGTATATCTCACAAGCAACAATCTTCAAGCTAGATAAGGTGACACGTATATGCAGGAGGGAAGTCAGCCTGGGCTGCATAGCAAGATCCTGTTTTAAAAACAAGCATAAAATAATAAAGAAAAATATGAGAGAGAAGGGGGAGAGAAATGGGGGATAAGAGGCTGCGAATAATCACATAAGATCTGTGTGGTATAAACATTTCATTTTAAAAAAGACTTCTTTTATTATCACCAAAAGCTCATTTGAAGCCCAGCTGGATAAATACAAGGAAAATCACACAGCACATTATAGTACAATTACTGGAAACCAAAGGCAAAGAAAAGTTTTATAAAGAACCATCAGAAGAAGTAAAAGCACATTACACTTAGGCAGTCAAATGGGAACTAAAAATGAGAGCTAGCTGGCTGCTTGCCTGGCTTGCTTGCTTTCTGTTGCTTATTTTTTTAAGGCAGGTTTTTGTTATGTAGTTCAGGTTGGACTCAAAATCATAGTTCTCTTGCCTCAGCCTCTTAAGAGCTGGGCTTATAGGGATACATCGCCATCCCCATTCTCAGAATCGACACAATGAATTTTTTAAAATTAGCATTAGCACAATCTCTCCTTTACCATATTTTTCATGGTTTTAGATATGAAGCTCATTTATTACAGATAGTGGCAAACAATTGGGTATTACTTAAAGCAAAACTCCAACCAGACACACACTGAGCTCCTAACATTCACAGACCTAAAGCAGAGGATTCCAAGCCAGGCTTCCAAAAAAGCAGTCTGCATTAAACACTGTCTTTAAAAGGAAACGTTTAGGAGGGTGGCGAGATAGCTCAGCGGTTAAGAGCACGTGCTGTTCTTGCAAAGGACCTGGGTTTGGTTTCTAGCACCCAAAGGCAGCTCAGAACTGCCTGTAACTCCATTTTCAGAAGACCGGATGTTCTTTTCTGATCACCGTGGGCAACAGGCATACATACAAAGTATAAATAGTTTTAAAATAGATCTATTTATTACGTATACAGCATTCTACCTGCATGTATCCCTATAGGCCAGAAGGGGGCACCAGATCTTATTATAGAGGGTTATGAGCCACCATGTGGTTGTGGGGAATGGAACCTGAGTTGAATTGAACCTCTGGAAGATTAGACAGTGCTCTTAATCTCTGAGCCATCTTCCCAGCCCACAGGGTATACAGCTTAAAAACATAAAACAAGTATTTCAATGAAGTCTCAATGTTTGTATTTGCTATCATTATTAGTAGGGTTAGGTTTGAGCCTGTCTCTTTGCTCTGTTTTCTGGTTTTCTCCCTGTTCCCTTTTGTCTGCGTTTACACTGAGTACTTTTATGATTCTTTTACTGATCTGTCAGCAGAAATTTCTTGAGATGTTTGTTTGTTTTTGTTTTTTAATCTTGGGGACCTCTTTAAATTCAGCATGTCTTTGGCTTGCCCACATCTTCCAAGGAATGCTGTATCATTTTCTTCACAGCTTCACAACTACACACACCCACTTCCCTCTGCTTGGCGAGTGTGCTATACAGACATGCATTCAGTTTTTACAAAGCCAGAAACCCCAAGATACAGTGTTATCATTTTCATTAAACAGTGATCTTTCTGAAAGTCTGAAGCAACCTATTAAAAAAATGCATCTTCACCTATGTAGTTAACATTTCTGATGTTCTTAATTTCCTTTTAAATTCATACTTATTTCTGTGTAGGTGTGTCATGGTGTGTGTGGGGTGTGTGGAGGTCACAGGACATCTGCAGGAGTGGGTTCCCTCCTTCTACCACATGGGCCCCAACGATTAAACTCAGGTCACCAAACTTGTCTGCAGGAGCCTTTAACCTCTGAACTCTCTTGCTGGAGACAGACCCAGAATCCAGCTTTGACAGGTTTAGCCTTGTTTCCCTCTCTTCTGTCCAGGCTGTTTCCATTGAGAAGCAGAACGTCATCTTTTTCTCTCTCTCTTCTCTTCTGCCTTGGGACTTCCTCTAACAGCTGCTGAGTGTGAATTGTTTTACTTTACACCTCTGGAAATGCCTGTATTTCACCTTAAAATTTAACCAACTTTATTGAGAAGTAATTTATGTATTATACAATGTACTCACAAAAAGTCACCATTTAATTTTATTTTATTTTTAAAATTTAAAAATCATGTGTCTAAGCAGGGGTGGTGGTTGTGCAATCGGAAGGCAGGGACAGACGGACCTATGCATTTGAGGTCAGCCTGTTATATGCCACAGCTTGTGTAGGGGTCAGAAGGCAACAGGCAGGAGTCTGTTTTCTCCTTCTATTATATGGATCCCAAGGATCAAGTTCTGGTTATTGGGCCTGTTAACAAGTGCCTTTATTCATAGAGTAATTGCTTTACTCTGTTCTTCTCATTGCTGTTTGGGGCTTTGAATAGTTGACTCGTGCTGTGTTTGGAGCCTTTTACTCATGTTCCATACACTGGACTTTATTGAGCCTCTTAAATGTGTTTATAGTTTTTATCACATATGGACATCTTGAGGTATCATTTCTTCAAGTATTGTGATGTTTTGTCTTCCTTCCTTTTCAGAGGACTAGATGTATATTATTAGATTAAAGATGTCGCTCAGCTCACTAGTGATTTGCTCCATTTTAGAAATTATCCTGGAATCGAGGGCTTGGGGGGGGGTCAGAGCATTTGCTGTATAATCATGAAGACCCGAGTTTAACACTCTCTGCTCCCTTGCGCATGCTTGTGACTTCAGCACTGGGAACAGAGACAAGCAGATCCTGAGAGTTCAGGCAAGTCAGCTGAAACCCTGCCCCAAGTGAGCAAGGCAGGAGTGATAAAGACATGCCACGTCCTCTGGCTTCCACACGTGTGCATGTGGGAGCACACATGGATGAACACATGCACACACATATACACAACAAAGAATATCATCACCTTCTGTATTTCATTCCGGATGTTTTTTTAAAAGATTTATTTATTTATTATATATAAGTACACTGTTGTTGTCTTCAGACACACCAGAAGAGGGCATCAGATCCCATTACAGATGGCTGTGAGCCACCATGTGGTTGCTGGGAATTGAACTCAGGACCTCTGGAAGAGCAGTCAGTGTTCTTAACTGCTGAGCCATCTCTCCAGTCCTTTGGTACTCTTGTATAAATGCTTGAACTCTGTGCTGGGATGTGGCTGTGTTCGGGGAATAGCTTTTGTGAACTGAAGATGAACTCACTCAGTCTGGGTTAGGTCACCCTATTGAGGTACCTCCTCCCTCTTGGCTCACTAGACTCAAAGGTTTCCATTCCTACCAGTGAATACAGACAGACATGCCTCTGCCTCAGTTCTGCTTCATCACGTGTTCCGGTGTTTTCTGCTCCAGCCTCAGAGATGGCTCTTTTTGCAAGCATGCAGGGTCACACACTTAACTTCGCAAGCAGAGCTTTTGGAGATCTGAGGTGAACTCCGGGCAGCATCTCCTTCCTGTGCCCTATGAGGCCTGTCTCCCCAGACTCTTGGCTTCTTTTCAACTCAGGAAATGTTCTTTCCTGCTGTGTTGTGGCCTGGAAATCCTTGACAGGCAGCTTGAGGTGACCCAAGACTCTCCATTCTTCCTCATACGTCAAAAGCCATTTGACCTTCTTGACTTATGTGAAGTTTTTATTTGGTCTATTTTGTCATGTGTATATGTGTGCATGCATGCATGTGTGTGTGTGTGTGTGTGTATGTATGTATGTATTATATATATGTGACATGTATGTGAAGATGTATATGCCTCTGTGTGTATGTATGTATTTTATATATATGTAACATGTATGTGTAGGTGTATATGCCTCTGTGTGTATGTATGTATTATATATGACATGTATGTGTATATGCCTCTGTGTGTGTATGTATGTATTATATATATGACATGCATGTGCAGGTATATATGCCTGTGTGTATGTATGTATGTATTATATATATGTGACATGTATGTGCAGGTGTATATGCCTCTGTGTGTATGTATGTATTATATATATGTGACATGTGTGTGCAGGTGTATGTGCCTCTGTGTGTGTATGTATGTATTATATATGTGACATGCATGTGCAGGTGTATATGCCTCTGTGTGTGTGTGTGTGTGTGTGTGTGTGTATTTAGAGGCCAGAAGTTGTTGCCAGGTGTTTTTCTCTGGCAAACACTTTACCCACTAAGCCATCTCCTCAGACCCTAATTTTGACTTTTGTTGTTATTTTAAATAGAAAAAACCCTAGGCTAGAAGCAGAAGTACATTAAATAAAGGCACCTATTAAATGAAAGACAAGCTATTTAAGAAATATTCAGTGCTGGTGAGATGGCTTAGTGGTTAAGAGCACTGGCTGCTCTTCCAGACTATTTCCAGCAACCACATGGTGGTTCACAACTATCTATAGGGGGATCTGATGCCCTCTTCAGGTGTGTGGATGTATATGCAGCAGAACACTCATGTTAAATAAAACAAACAACAACAAGGGGCTGTAGATGGCTCAGAGGTTAAGAGCACTGGCTGCTCTTCCAGCGGTCCTGATTTCAATTCCCAGCAACCACATGGTGACTCACTACCATCTGTAATGGGATCTGATGCCCTCTTCTGGTGTGTCTGAAGACAACGTCAGTGTACTCATATAAATAAAAATTAATAAAAATTTAAAAAACAAAACAAAATATTCTCTGTCAGTTAGTGCACTCAGGGTGCAGGCAGGAACCGAGGAACAGAGGTGAGGACAGAGGCAGAGATAGACCTTTGAGTTTGAAGGCACCTTGGTATTTACAGAGTGAGTTTCAGAACAGCCAGGGTCACACAGAGAAACCGAGTCTTGAAAAACCAAAAAAAGAAGAGAAAGTGAAAGAGGAGGAAGAAGAGAAAGGAGAAAGAGGAGAGGAAGGGAGAGGGAGGAGGGAGAATATTCTTTGGGCTGGAGATATGGCCCAGTGGTTAAGTACACTTACTGCAGACAACTTGGGTTAGTTCCCAGCGCCACATCAGACAACACTCCTGTCCTGAAAGCAGCCAACCTTTTGATTCTTCTTGGCAGTTTGTGGCAGAGGCCTTCGCTGGGACCACTTGTATATGTCCCAACCCACGAAGAAGAAACCTAATCTAAAGGCACCAATAACTCCATAACTCGGATGAAGGTGACTCTGTGCTCACAAGCTTCTGAAGAACACCCAGACTAAGATCCATTCATTCCTGTGTTGATTCATTTCCTGTCTCTAGTAACACGAGGGCGCAGGGTGGGCAAGTCAGAAAGATAAGACATTTTGCAATATAGTTCTAGAGGTCTGGTCAAGAGCCCATCTGGCAGTGGCTTCCTGCAGGGTTCTGAGGCAGCACAGGGCATCTTGTGGTAGGAGGCGGGGAACGGTTGTGTATGATTATTTCTTTTGCATTCTCCCTTTTATAAAGCTACCAGTTTTAAACATGGGTCTATCCTAATGACCTTATCTGATCTATATCCTATCCCAAAGGCTCCAACTCCAAGTAACAAAGTTGAATGAACAATGAGGATCAAATTTCAACTCTCAGAGCCTCACCCCAATCCAGTTGGAAACATAGCATGCCCCATTCCTGTCTCCACTGTGTCCCAGAGTTCTCATGGAGAAGGGAGGTGTTATCTAGTTATCTTGTGTCCGGGGTGGAGACACTGAACCGCTAAAGCTCACAGAGAACCCACTTAGCAGGGAGTCAGTCAGAAAACACCTCCCATCACAGACAGCCAGGGGTGCACTCTTAGGATTCCTCACCGGTCAATGCTTTACTCAGACCCTTGCATCCTTCCCTATAAGGCTTGAGACTGACCTGCAGGACCCTGCACCAAAGCCTCGATTGGTTGGCCGTGGTCTATGAGCACACTCCTTAGGCATTTCCGTGCTGAACTGCCTCCTAACCATAACACTGGGGCTTACCCTTAAGCCAGTCCTTGCTTTTGCTTAATGACAGATCCCTGTTTCTGTTTTACCACAAACTGACAGCTACCTCCAGCTATCAGGTACGGTGGTTATTTGTGGGCACACTTTATCTCTCTTGAGACAGTGTAGCTTCTAATTAATGGCTTCCCAGTTTAGCTTTTTCTACACCCTACTGATGTGCTACAGGACACAGCCCCAATAGCCAGCTTTGACAGAACTCACAAGATGGCTTCTGCAGTGGCCGTTACTCCACTGTCTCGGCCTGTGGCTGCCCCACTTCAGTTTACATGTTTTATGAATCTTAGTGAAGATGGTAGAGCAATAGAAACCCTCATTAAGACACCATCTATCATGTGTATTCTGGGGACCAAGTCATCTGCTGGCCCATTGTCTAAAACTTTTTAATAGACCTAAGATATAGAGATATACAAACTAGGAACACAAACCAAATGTTTACTAATAATAAATCATAAAGAAATTAGATTTAAAGCAATACTTTGGTATATGTAACACTTTTGCCATTTATTAAAGATGAAAGTCCATGTGCTTATGGATGAGATAGGTTGTGTCTGTTTATCTTCACCTAAACAAGGAAATATTGGCTGAAGATTTGGTGTACCTCATGGATGCTTTTCAGAATTGGTCAACGTTTATGTGTTCTAGCCCACAATGCTGAGAACTCCACCTTCCAGAAGCACACAGTACAAGATGGCAGAGGGATATGTTTAAAAAAATGGTTGAAAATTCTTTCCTAATCCCCAGTCAAAATCCATTGCACATGTTTTAGCAAAACTCAAGCCAGCAATTCAACCGGCAGTTTTAAAAGTCCAGTTCAGTCCAGTGCAAAAATTCACCAGCTGAAACCTATGCACTAAGTCTTGACATTTCAATAGTGTGTACAGTAAACACATGGAAATTCGTTGCTTGGTGTGGAATCTGAGCCAACCTGTCTCAGGCAGTGTTCCCTGGTATGAGATCACTGTGTTCAGGCCCTAGGCTGCATTAAAGTCACAGTCTGATTGTGGTTGCACAGTCAGAAAACTGTTACTGTTGCCAAATGCTTTCACCACCTGTACAGGGTCATGAACCCAGTTAAGAAACTGCATCTTAGCTAAGGCATTTCCAGAGGCAACAGCCACAAAGTAGCACCTTCCCACCTGCAAATTATGTTTTACAAAATGGTTGCCAGACTTGCACTCTGCGAGCTCTTCCAAGAAGTCAACTTTCTGTCTCATTGCTTTGGAATTCCGGGAAGTTTGTGAAGGTCTCAAAGCCCAAGGCCACCCACAGGCTAACCCAACGTAGAAAATTCCTCGCTGAGACTCTTCTAGGTGAGTCTAGGTTGTGTCAACACAGGGGTTCTGACTAATGCACTAGCTGAGGTCCCAGCTGACTACCCACCTTGGTCATCAGCCACGGGTGCAAGGAAGTCCAACCACTTGTCACTTGATTACAGGTACCAGAGATTCCGAGAAGAGGTATGAAGCCAATCTCAAGAAAGCCTCAGAAACTCAAGAGATGGCAATAAAAAAGCTGTTACTTGAAAAATTATATGTTATTTTATGTTAAAATTAGCTGTGTGCATATCTGTGTACCATGTGTCTGTCTGAAGAGGCTAGAAAAAAAGTGTCAACTTGATCTCCTGGAACTCGAGTTACATATGGTTATGACTTGCCATATTGAGGGCTGGGAATTGAACTCAGGATCTCTGAAAGAGCAGGCAGTGCTCTTAACCACTGAGCCATCCTTCTAGTCCCAAAGTTGTTGTTTTAAATTGTTAAGCTTTGAATGGCTGTGACCTAGCAACAGATAATCAACACATGCAATCCTCACATGCCAATACGTCTGACCATATATCCCATATATCCATTGTCTTCCTCCATCTTTGGAAAGCCCAGGACTTTTCTTGCTAGGAAAATGTTCTACCGTTCACACACACACACACACACACACACACACACACACACACACACACACAGAGAGAGAGAGAGAGAGAGAGAGAGAGAGAGAGAGAGAGAGAGAAACTATCCTTTCTAGGTTAGCTCCATAGCTTGTCTCCTCTCCTTGGAGCCCCCAGACACCCACAGCAGGATTTCTGGTGTTCTCCCCCTCTTTACAGGTGGGAAAATAAATACATCTTCCCAGCTGCTCTGTACAGGTGAGTGTCCATTTGTGCAGTAAACACTAAGTAAATAGTAGCTCATTTAAAAAATAAGACAAATTATTGATATATTTAAAAGCCTCCTTTAGAACACTAGAATGCTTATTTGCACACAGAAAAAAACCTTGCATAAGATTTGTCATTTGGCAGATAACTGGCTGTACAATATTTGAGTGAAAAGGAAAGGCTGGATGTGGTGGCTCATGTCTTTGATCCCAGGATTATAGGGAAACCAGAGCTCTATAAAGAGACCCCATCTAAAAAAGAGTGGAGGATGAGAAAGAATACAGCTATTATATGACAGAATTGTAAAAAGATTCGGGGGAGGGTTTTTTTTCTTTCTTTTTTTGAGACAGGTATCTGCGTAGTTCTGATATTTCTGAAACTCACTATGTAGACCAGATTGGTTGGTGTCAAACTCTCCAAAATATGCCACCAGACCCAGGAAAGGGGATGGGGGTCAATAAAGATATTTAAGATATAAAGTTGGGGCTTTTTGAGGTGTGTGTGGCCAGTTGGGCAGAAAAGGCTGAAGCCAGGTGTCCTTGAATTCACCAGCAGGTGGCAATCTTACTCTAGGTCCTTGCAAACTCTGACTTCACTCCCGTGGCTACAGTCCTGAAACCCAAAGGAAACACCTGCACCAGATGACCCCCCCCCCCCCAGAACTACAAAAGAAAGTAAGCTAAATGCCTGCTTTCCAGAAACTTCCAGGATAGAAAACGCCATGCTTCTCGAGTTTGCCTTTCCAGTACGCTGGTTCTCCAAGAGTCGTCCAGTTCTTTTTACTCCAGAACTGAGCAAGCGCCACCCGGATCAACTCTGACAGAGCAGAAGTTCAGATGTTTTCAGTCCATTTCACCACCGTAAGTACATAAGGCAGATGACCTTGGACGGAGTGTGGGGAGGGGCACCCTCAACTAAAGAAAGGGGGGATCAAGATTGCAATACGAGAAGGAACAAAGGAGAGAGCCGGTGATTGGAACTGGCCCACCCAGGGGGACAAGGTGAAGGAAAACATAGTTGCCTAGGCAACAAGAAAGGGAGCTATCCTGCTGAGCCTGTGACCCATCCTATGGCCACAGGTCTCCCTGAACACTAAGTAAGTTCACTGACTCCCTGTCCCCTGCTTTGCCCTGGCCTTGGAGGAAGTACCTTTCCCCTCCATCCCAGGCCCTCCTGTCTCCCCTCCCACACCTACTTTGAGAGCCAAGCCTCAGCCTTGCCTGTTTTGAACAGAGGTTGTCCAGGGAGAGAGAGGGCCTTGCTATGAGTGGCTGTCAGATCGTTAGGCCCGGGAAGTGGAAGAGAGGAGAGGGAGTGGTCACTTCAAAACCTATCTAGAATGTTCTCCTGTGTCCTTAAGAACCCAACCCTGAGCCATTTCTGTGGACTTCAGGATCACCTCTCCCCTGGAACATTCTTTGCTCTTTACAGTGTGAACTCTGGCATTTTCACCAGACCTCGGTCCTTGGTCGGGTTCCTCTGGACCAGCGTTTTGTTTCCTCCTGGATTTCCCTTTGCTTGTCTCTAACCACCAAGTGTAGCTTTCCATTGGCCACATGTGGCCTTTTCTGGCCTTTCTGCTAGGTAGTTCTGTGGTGTTGGTACAGCTGGAAAATCTGTGTCCTGGGAGTTTGTTTCCCAATGAAAGGGGCTGGGACTTTTAACAAGGGAAAGCTAATGGGGGTCACTGAGTTATCATTGCCCTCCTGAAGGGACTCTTGCAGGCCATGGGTGGGCTAGATGGCTTAAGTTGTTATAAAAGAGCAAGCTTTGAGTTTGAGGCTAACCTGGTCTAACATAGCAGGTAGATATGGGAAGCTAGAGCACTAACTTAAAAAAAGAAAAGAAAAGAAAAGAGAAGAAAAGAAAGCCTAGCCTCTATTGTTCTTCTCTTGCTAAGTGGCCTCTCTCTCATGTACAGAGACTCACTTTTGCCAGAAGCCTCCCTGGTGCTGCCACAGCATAAGAAGGCTGATCTCTGATGATGGAGGAGCCCCTTACCTTGGGGTCTAGGCTGAAGCTCTGGCCAGCTAAGAACCTCCCCAGAGAACATCTGCTGTGACAGGATCTTGCACAGAGACAATAATCATCTCATACAGAGAAACTGTGTCAAAACTGCAGCAAATCATCCTTAAGGCCAGAGACCGTGTGTCCTTCCAGTGTCTGTAGCCTTACCCTTCCCTCAGATACTTGCAGGGAGTCACAAGTTAGATTAAATCTTAGTTACAGTAAAAGCGCCTTTACCTGCCCAGTGACCTTGTGACCCAGTGACCCTGTGACCTATGATCTCATCCTAGTTTCTTAGCAACGTCGGAAACCACCAAAAACAGTCCATGTGGCTACTGTAAAGTCATCTCAGTGAGACTCTCCTTGAGAGAGTGTACCTGTGTCTTTCTGTCTTCTCTGGCGCCCTTCCTTCTGTTAGCCTGTTTTGAAATCAGTTTTTAAAAAAGATCTTTTTGACAGATTTCAATTCTGCTTCATACTGGTTCCTCCTAGAATTCTTTTCTGTGGCAAAACCAAGAATCCAGAATTCCATGAGTAGAAGTCCCTGAAAGATGAGGGACTGCCTCAGCCTGCTGCTGGAGGTTCTGGGTTTTATCTCTTGTATTGCTACCGACAGTTCCCTGTTTTCCCAGTAGATATCCAGAGCTAAGAGCTAGATAAACTTCTTTTCCTTATAAAGCTTCCAGACGGGGATATTTTGTTCTAGCAACAGAACATGGACAAAGAAGGCTAACAAACTCAGTAAAGCTTGTAAATTCCTGTGAGAGTCTAGGAATCTTCCTTGGGAAACACAAATGCAGAGGCTAATGAATAGAAGTAAAAAATGCTGGGCCCTAGCCCACATCTCCTCCCTTCCTTGATTTGTCTCAGCATAGATCATCATGTGTGTGTGTGTGTGTGTGTGTTTGCACACAAGTGTGCATATATATGTCTGTGTATGATACATGTGTGAATATTTATTTGTGTGTGTATGCAGGGTGCATGAAAGTACATGTGAATGTATGTGGGCACTAGGGTGGAGGCCAGAGTCCATTGTTAGGTGTTTTCCTCAGTCAGCTTCCACATTATTTTTGGGGAAGTGGCCTCTCACTGAACCCAAAGCCCATCCATTCAGATGGACAAGCACTGTCTCTGACTTTCCCTCCCCAGTGCCGGGGTTCCCACTGCACACGGCCACATTCTGCTTTCACATGGGCTCTGGAGATCCAAACTCAGGTCCTTATGTTCTCTATTCCCCACGTCATGTCCCCAGCCACTAGAAGAACCTTAAACATCACCTGAGTGTATCAGTTGACTTATTCGTCTTCCTAGGATGCTACACAATAAACATTACATGTGTCCAATGGCATCCACTTCCTTTCGTGAGTAATCCCAGGAGTTCAGGACCCACCTTAGCCATGTGTGTCATATGTGTGTCATGGCTCATGTATGTGTCATAGCTCATGTATGTATTGCAGCTCGCACATGTGTGTGTGTGTGTGTGTGTGTGTGTGTGCGTGTGAAAGGGGAGGTATTGGGAGACATCTTGCAGAAATGGGTCCTCTATTTCTACCATATGGATTCCAGGGTTCAAACTCAGGTCCACAAGCCCTGATAGCAGCTCCTTTATCTTTTAAGCCATCTTGTTGGCTCAAAACGTAATTTTAAAAATCATCTTTCTATTCAGACAAACATGGTTGTATATAATGAAGGACGGAGAAGTCAAGCAAACTTTTTGGAATAGAACATAGACTTCTAAGGTCTTGGGAGGTTTGGGGTCTGCTGAGGAGCACAGTTACCCCTCTCTACTGCCAGGCCTGCCTCGTCGGAGACTTTGACAGTGTTGTGATCGTCTGGTCACTTACTTTATGCAGGAGGGGAGCTGGTGGATAGAGCAGGCCACACAGCCACTGGGACAATTACCGCTCCACACCTGTTTCCTTACGTGCAGACATGATCCTCCCTCAGTCACTCACTGCCTGTGACAAGAAAGAAGACGGGTGTGTAGAGACCTGTCACTGAGTGGGTGCTTCACAGTGAGCACTGTCCTAATCGGTGTGATGACAGAGCTGAGATGCAAATTGCCAGTTTGAAGTCGGAGGTTGCTTTTTGTTTTGGTTGTTTCTCTTTCTTCCTTCCTCTCTCTCTCTCTCTCTCTCTCTCTCTCTGTCTGTCTTTCAGTTATTTAGTATTTTTTTTCCTTTTAGTTTGTTTGTTTATCATTGTTGAGCTTTCATGTAGCCCAGGCTGGCCTTATATAGTCAAGGTTAGCCTGATACTCCATATTAGAGTAAATCTTGAACAAACCCTGCCAGACTCTGATCAAGACCCTCTGTTGAAACTCCAGCCCTTCCCCCTCACTGCCATTGCTTAACTCAGCCACCCACCATCATCCACATCCTGGTAGGCAGTTTCTAAAGTTAAAACAGTCTTGTCTGGACAAACAACTCCAGGAGGGAGAACTTGGGCACTGACTGGCATATAGTTTGATGACGCTGCACTAACTTCCCATTCTCCGAACACCCTATAGAATACCCTATATAAACTCCAGGCATCCCTGGAGTTTCGGCATTTTTCCCTTTGAGCAGACACACCTTTCCCACAGTGTCTGCCCCTTGATGTTTGAAATAAACATCCCTGTCTGCTGAGGTCTGACTGGTCTCTTTTTCTGCTCCTCTCTGTAAGCTGCCTCAGAAGTATAACAAGTATCCCTTGTTTCCACCTCCTGAACGCTCGGGTGATAAACACGAGGCAGCGTGCCCGGTTTTATGCAATGCTGGGTCCTGAACTTGGGGCTTCCTGTGTGTTCAGCCAGCACTCTACCAACTGAGCTACATCCTCAGCCCTAAGTGGGGGTGTCCTTGAAATCACGGTGATAAGGTGCTCTCACAGGCTTTTTTATGCGTTAGGGTACCCCTCAGCTCTAATGTGACTCTGTTGTCCCCTGAGAAGTATGAAAATTGACTGGTGGGGTACAGTTCACACCTAGCAGCAAGGCTTTGCCTCTGGAACCATTGTGCCCCCAGATTTGTGTCTTTAGCACAACAGACATCCTCAAACTGGATGAGTCACATATTTGGAACGGTGGAGAAACCTTAAGTGGTTCGGTAGTGAAGGGGCAAATATCATTGTTTAAGAGATGTCACACCCTGGTGATCTTACCATTTTTGGGGTGAGGGGCCTGGCTGGAACTGGCTCTGTAAACCAGGCTAGCCTCGAGCTCTCAGAGATCTGCCAATACCTGCCTCCTGGGTGCTGACACGAAAGACCAGACTTACCTTTCCTAATCTTTCCCCTCATTTTCTTCTCCTGGTGGCTTCATGATTCCCAGGTCTCTTTTAAAACACCATGAAGATGAGGACCTGGTGAGTGTCATGATCTGCCCTGCCCCCAGCCTTCCCCTGACCCCTAGGTCATGGCTGTTATCCCAGATCTTTGATAAGCCCTCAGTTCCCTTTGCAGGCTCTCAGTCCCCTTTGGGCTTCTGGGCCGGCTCTTCTTCCCAAATTTTCTTCAGACTGACAAGCCCACATCTCTACCTTCAGCCCCAGTCCCACTTTGGCTCTGTGTGTCACTGCCCACGAGATATCCCCAGGCACTTCAAGTCCAGTGAGACTGAGGTCATCGTCTCTCCCTGCCCCTCACCTGTGTGTGGCAAGCCTCTGTAGTGCCCAGCAGAGACCGTCTAGCTACAGTCTCTGAGCACGTCAGCTGTAGGTGTGGGTACTGCTGCCTGATGGGGCCGGTCTGGGCACAGTGAAATAGGACCAGTATCACCAAGGACCTCCACCCAAAGGAAACTTAGGCATAGGTGTTACCCCAAGTATTGGGGATGCCTTTTGGACTGGACAGTGATTCCAACATGAAGCTCATGCTTGTTTTGCAGGGCTTGCACACCAACATTATCTTTCTCAAGATGTTCCTTATCTGCTAGTGGGCTAACTCAGGGCTCATAGGGATGGCAGTATTCAAGGAGATTGACAGAACCTCCTTGTATGAGGTTCTGAAGAAAACTGGAGAAAAACTAAGGCCTGTTTGGCTTCCCTTTCCTCCATCCAACTCCCCACATTGCTGTGTTCCTAAGCTGTGAATGCAGACAGCGCCTTTGCATGGATAAGCATGGTGACCATACCTATGAGTCTGGATGACACACTGAACATCATTCAAGGCGATGCTTCAAGATGCACTGAGAACTGGGTGTGGTGGCTCACAACTTTAATTCCAGCACTCGGGAAGCAAAGGCAGCCAGGACAGCCAGGGCTGTTACGAAGAGAAATCCTGTCCCCCCAAAACTAAAACAAAACAAAGATCCACTGAGAGAAATATAATTTTGGCAGCCATTTCTGTTTTTCTTCCCCTGGCTCATCCTAAGGACATTTCACAGATCAGATTAGTATGCTCCCACAGGGAGAGCTATCAGCAAAGCCACCAAGGACAAACCCAGACCAAAGAAGGAAATGCAGGCGTTTGCTCTCTTGTAGTCTTGGGCAGAAATCCAAGGCTTGCCTCTCCCGGATATTGTGTACTGATGCTTCAGGGGAACCCAAGCCGTAGGAATGACGTGTCTGGGCCTCGAGCCCATGGTTTCTTACACTAACTGTAGTTCCTCAACTTAATATACCTGTTCAAGTATAAGAAAGACCAAGAATCCTCCTGGTTTCCCCTCTCAGTCTTGAATATATCAAATAGGGATAGCTATGTCTTCTGCAAATGCTGGGTGGGTGCTTACAGACCCTCGGGTTTGGAGAGTGCCCTACTTTGGGTTTTTATTGTTGTTGTTGCTATGGTAAACATCATGATTGACAGGAGGAAAAGGTTTATTTAGCTTATACTTCATAGAGGGAAGACAGGGCGGACACTGGAGCAAAAGCCATGGGAAAATGCAGCTTGATGTTGAGTTGATGCTCAGGGAGTTTAATAAATGAATGAATGAATTGATTAATGTTTTTCCAGACAGGGTTTCTCTTTGTAGCCCTGGCTGTCCTGGAATTCACTCCATAGACTATGCTAGCCTCCAACTCAGAGAGCCACCTGCCTCTGCTGGGATTAAGGGCGCGCACTACCACGCCTGGCTCAGCTATCTTTTTAAATACCTCAGGACTGCCCTTGGTGGGCTAGGCCTTCCTAATCAATCAATCAACAATTAGTAAGGAAGAAAACTCCCCAGACACGATCTCGGGCCAGTCTGATGGAAGGGGTTCTTGGAGTTTTGGGTTCCCTCACCCCAGGTAACTCTTGACTTTGTTGACAACCAAAATTAACCAGGACAGTAGGTCTTTCTTGAACGATGAGTCGCCCTAAACGATAGATGGGAATTATGGGAAAAAGAAAAAAAAAAGGCCTAGATAAATGTCTGATCTTCTGAATCCTGAGATGCTTAATGTAATTTCTGGAAGAGAGTAAATTCAACATCCCTGACTTGTCTCTCTTTGTTTATAAGACTGAGGAATGAAGTCAGAGCCTTGGACATATTAGACACAGGTTCTATCACTGAGCTACACCTCCAGCTTTCTTTTACTCTTTTTAAGTCTTCCTGCACCCAAAGATTTATTTACTTTATGTGAATGCACCGTTGCTCTCCTCAGACATACCAGAATAGGGTATCAGATCTCATTACATTACAGATGGTTGTGAGCCACCATGTGGTTGCTGGGAATTGAACTCAGGACCTCTGGTAGAGCAGTCGGTGCACTTAACCGCTCAGCCAGCTCTCCAGCCCGGACTTTCTGTCTTAAGTCTTTGCTTCCTGACACATACTGGGCCCCTGAGCAGCAGTTCACCTCTAGGATTAGGTTTCTGGATAGGCAGCTCTGCAGACAGAGGCAGTTTTCGGTGGCCCGAGCCTGTGTCTGTCATTCTGTAGGTTAGCCCAGAGGAAAGTCCACTTAGGATGGTGGGATGTTCACTTGTGGGTAGCAGGGAGACGGGGAATGCAGAGGGGACGAGAGCCCCCCTGGAGGAGGGCAGCTAAGGAGGAGGCTAATCCTGGGTCTCATCCCCCATCACACCCCAGTGGCATATACATCTTTTACTGATGAGCCTGAAGCCAGCTGTCTGGCAGAAGTCAGTCACAGGAAGTGGGACTTTGCTTGTCTTACTCTGAAGTGCAAGTTAGTCCCCTTGACATTGTGACATCTGGACTCGAAAATTAGAGGACCCTCGCTCTCTTCCCTAGGGAGCCCAAGTTACCTCTAGTCTGATCTCAGTTAGGTCTCCGCTGTCCCACGTGGCAAACCAGGAACTTCTTAACTCCGCCTCACCCCCTAGATAAAGATTTCCTCCCCCACCTCCTACCCGGGAGATTGCAACAAGGTGCACCGAGAAGCCACAGCTGGGGCGCAGGCCACGCCCGGACTCTGGGTCTGGGTTTTGGGTGGGGGAGGGGACAGCTTCTCCGTGACATCAGCCCTGTTGTGGTGCAGTGTGCAAAGCCTACTGGTTGGCGTGGCGCGGGAAACGCCTTCCGGAGGGGGGAAACAAAAACGGCGCGCAGTCCGGCGCAGCCAGCCACCGCTTGCTTCCCTGAGTGTGGTCGCCTGTGGTCTCCCAGCAGCTGCCAGGTGAGTGCGCCCCTGCGTCGCCCGCCTCGGGTCCCCGCAACTGCCCGAGCGCCTGGGACGCACCCTGCGCCTATTGGTTTTTCCGGACCTGTCGCAGCCCTGTCCCTTGCTAGAAAAGTTTGTAGGAAACGTGATCCCTCCCAGGAGGGAGGTGGTGAGAAGTGGCCATAGTTAGCCCGGCAGTGCTTCCCTTTCCTGAAAACGCTGGGTCCCTCCCCATCCCGGGGCTTCCAGGGCAGCTGACTTTCGCTTGCTCCAGACCCAGGGTGACCCTGCTCCCCCCACCGCCTGCAGGTCCTGCAGAACAATCAGCGATTCTGTGGGCCACTGACACTCATTGTAAGGCTGAGGGATGAGGACATCCGTGCCACCCCTTCCCTCTCTCTCTTTTCCTGAGAGAAAGTGCCCGCGAGGTGGGGGGGGGGGGGTGATGGTGGTGGTGCATCTGGTTTGGTAGCCCCAGAACGCAGGTATGAGTTTTTTTTGTTTTGTTTTTTCCTGAAAGAACGAGATGGGAGCGGACTCATTTCACCTCTGCACTAAAGCCCTGGTGCTAGGTGAGGACAACTGAGATCCCAAAGAGCCACCAGGGGCTGTTTCTTGAAAGCTGGGGAGCAGAAAGGACCCGAGACTGAGCACATTTATGCAAGTTGCAGTGTCACCCAACAAGCTGTCATCTGACAGGTGTTTCATCCAAGTGACATAGGTCTGGGTCTATTCTGCGTGTTTCTGCTCCAGAGCTGTTGTGATCTGTCAGAGCAAGGCTCCAGACTGGGAGTAATTACTTGATGTCAGGACCATCCCACCCACTTCTTGCTTCCTGTGAGGTGAATGAATGGACAGGCCCGCCCCACCCTGAAAGGGCATTGCAATGGGACACCATCACTGCATGCAAGCGGTCCACTTGCCTTTTGTGGCACATTTATCATGAGACGTACTCTGGAATTTTGGTGACAGGGTTTTTGAAAGGCAGGCAGACTGAGTTTCAACAGTTTTCTTCTGGGCCAGTACTTGGAGCATAACACACACACACACACACATACACACACACATACACACACACGCACACACATACCCTGGCGTCCTGCTTTCCTCTTGCAGAAGCTCAGTGGCCTGGAAGCTGTTAGCACTCTGTCATCTCTAAGTTGGGCATTCCTTCGGGACTGGGCCCTGAAGCTTCATCCCTGCCTTCTGATCCTCTCCCCAGCCCCTCTGCTCAGGAAGCCAGGCCACTGTGCTGAGGAGAGGATGGTCTGAGCCCTGCCTGGGCATCATTGGCTAATCCAGCTCGGCACTGCAGAGAGAGACCCTTGGCCTTGGCGAGGATATCCAGGGCGGGACAGTCAGCCAGGGAAGGAAGTTTATCCTGCAGAGGGTGTGGTGTTGGCCTGAGGAGGTAGAGAGAACACTCCCCAAGGCTCAACCGCTGAGGGACTTGGGAGATTGTTGGAGAGATTCTGGAGGGCAGGGTCTCCAGCTCTGTGACTACCTGCTGAGAAAATGTGAGAAAGCTGCCTCTGGCCTGCCTTAGCACTGGCTTTCTTGGTCTAGGTGTCTTTTGTAACTCACAGACTCCAGGACCAGTCAGTCCTTACTGGGTCAAGAGTTGCAGGCTGAGAGGGTAATGCTTGTGCTTAATCGATGGTAAATCAACATTGGGTGATTGAAGCTGGTTATGGTGGCACGGATCCGTAATCCTGGCACTTGGGAGATGATGGTGGAGGAGCTCAAGCTGGAGGCTAGCCTGGGCTAATATCAAAAACAAAAACAACCGGTCAGCAATCAAATGCTGAATAAACATAGGAGCAGTCATAAATAATTACCAACTAGTTTTCCCATGACTTTAGTGTTTGCAAGTCTTTAATTCACTGTGGGTCACCTGGTGGAGAAAACAAGTTGGGAAAGCCGCTTTCTGGTGTCCCTTAAGGTTTATTTAGGCAAGCAGGGCTCATTGGGCAAGGTTGACTTGTTGGAAGCCTTGTTTGGACTTTGGATTAAGTCCAAAGAGATGTTAGTGACAAAAAGTCCCCATCCCCACCCCATTCAGCTGTTTGGCAAGACACATACTTAGAGGCACCAGACTGATTTCAGTGGTCTTTCTAAAAGATTATATATATAGTAAGCAAGTGTCTGTGCTTGATGCGTGCCAGCCAGAGCTAAATCCTTCACCTGTGTTGCCTGTTATGAGGAAGGGGCTGATGTTATAGACAAGGAAGCTCAGCAGTGAAAAGGAGTATCTCAAGATTGCAGCTGGTCCCCAGGGGCTGCTTTTCAACTCAAGTCTGCTCCTACAACCCACGGTTTTCCTTTGCTCTTTCACACTTCCGCATTCCAAGCCAAGGAAATGACATCACTACTGAAGACCACTCTGGTGACTGATATTTCAAAGTAGACCTCAGTGGCTTTAGCATGAAAGGGGTCATGGAAGGGGTCAGATTGTCTGACCACCAGGTTTCCACTCTGCTGGGTGGCTGAAGGTCCAGGGAGTCCCACAGGTCACTTTCTAGACACACTTTCGTTCCACGAGATATGTGTCTGTGTTTTGGAGTCGTGTTATCAGGAAAGAAAAAAAAAATCCTGGAAAAGAGGCAGCCAGGGTGGGGGCCCCCTGTACGAGCTGTCCCTTGAGGGATGAGAGGTAGCAGCCTGAGTCCTGACAGGAGTCTCATCTACTGTTTCAAGTTGTTAGGATTGTATATGGTAATGACACAGCGTGGACTACGCAGCTTCCCAGGAATTTGTCTGACGTCAGTGTAGAGTGATTCCCATGTATGGTAAAGTGTGTAAATATGAAGCAGCTAGTGTTTCCAGACTCGGGCATTTCCACTGTTCTCCATAGCTGAGCCTTAGGAATAAATAGAAGGCTCACAGCTGAACCGCAGCAGCTGTTTAGAAGGCCCCACCCCAGGGGGTCTGGGTCTTCTTCAGTTGGGGGGTACGTGGGCGGGATCTTTCTGAGATGGCCGCTGGGAGCAATGTATTTACCAGGCTGATCCAATCCTTTGTGGCTTCTTTTTTTTTCCTTTTAAAAATTAATCAGAATCATTCAGACCTTTCTGTTCAACACGGGGCACAAACAACTGGTTCTGCTCTTAACGTCATTCCAGACAAAAAGCAGATTCAATTTGATCATAACTTAATTGTAAGGTTGTACTCATTTAGAGATACTTCAGGAAGTTGAGGGCTGGATGTGGCCCAGCAGTAGAATCTGCATCTAGTCATGGGTCCGTGTTTCCATCTGCACACATGGTAATTGGATTTCCGAACTCCGGGGGGTAGAGAGCTGGAAATGGGGAGTGGGGGTCCAGGGATGAGGTGCGGGGAGAGCAAGATCTCAGTTTCAGTCAAGTTCTGGGGGACATGGGACCTGGGGTAATGACAGCTCAGTAAGGTCTAACTGACTTCTCAGAGGGGAACCACATGCAAAGGGCTAATGAAATTCCTTTCAGGAGACCTGTAAAGCTGAGACTGAGAGCTCATTTTTGGGGGTATCCCTTTTCTACCAGGGACCTTTATCTTCAGGGTAGTTCTGCTCCTTGGGCACCCAGGTGTCGCGCCTAAGATGCAGGTTCCACAGACTCTGAACTTGTGCCACCTTCCCTCTGGCTCTGTCCTGGCTGCTCTCTGGGGCGTGGAAGAGAGCCTCAGGGCCGGAAAGGTTGACAGCACTCTTGTCTACCTGGCAGGCTCCAAATTGCTCAGGGAACTCCTAGCAGCTCATTTCTACCCAGATAAATACCTAACAGGTCTCTACCGGACCAAGAAGGTGGGGACTTAAGCCCTGAGCCTGTCAGGCCCTTCCCCCCCTCCCCCCCAAGGAACAGGGATTATGGAAAAGGAGAGATGGGGTTTTTCCACTGGAGAGAAATGTGAGGCGGCTTGTCAAATGTTTGACGAGGCAGGCCCTTCTTGGGCATAGGTGGCTGGTAGGCTCAGAACTCAGACGGTTCGTCTGACCTGATCAACTAACATCACCTCTGTTAGGCTTAGGATGGCCTTTAGAGGCTATACCCCATGCCCGCCCCATGCCTATCCCATCCTCTACTGCTATAAAGGTCTTGCATCCTTTTAAGACTGAGCCTCTGTAGAGTTGGGCAGGAACTGTCTAGGCTGAGCAGCAGACTTGAGTTAGTCTATCTAAAGAGCAACCGGGGCTGGAGAGCGGTTAAGGGCACTGACTGATCTTTCAAAGGTCCTGAGTTCAATTCCCAGCAACCACATGGTGGCTCACAACCATCTGTAATGAATCTGATGCCCTCTTCTGGTGTGTCTGAAGACAGCTACAGTGAACTTATATATAATAAATAAATACATCTTTAAAAAATTTTTTAAAAAAGGAGAGAGAGAGAAGCCAATGCCTTCCAGCGTCTGCCCAGCCTTGAGGATCTTGACGTTTTAAGTAAACAGCTGATGGGATGTACCCAGCCATTCGACAGATTTTATTCTCTTTTGAGATTATCAAGACAGTTAACTAGGACAAACAGAACAAAGTCAGCAAGTCCCAAAGGGAACAGGACTCTGAATAAACCCTCTGTGGATAATGCAATCACAGAGGACAGTAGTGAATCCTTGTTATTTTCAGATACTGTGAAGCCCTAAGATGTCCTAGCCTCAATGGTAATCCTCCTGCCTCTCCCCAAGTGCTGAGGTGATATTCTTGTGTTCCTTGGCCCAACAGCAATGATTTGTTCACCGAGAGCCACATACCAGAAAGTGAAAAGATATCTAGATCCCTGCACGGGGTCCAGGGGGTACTGAAAAACTAGACTTTAAGGAAATAGCTTGTCATACTCATTAGCCATAGTCTAGTGGAAGTGCACTGCACTATTTAATCCCAGCTCCAAGTTCCTAAGCACCGTAGATCTGTGCGTCAGAACTAGGAAGGCAATTGAGAATGAACCACCATCCCTCCAACCCAAGCCCTTGGCAGACTAAGAACAGCCTTCCTTTTAAGGCAATTCAGCTTCCCCACAGGCTGAGTTTGGCTGTTGGCAAGAAGGAGCAGAAAGGAGGAGGTGGGGTGAGGATTGAACATCACCTCTGGAAGGAGGTGGCCACGACCTCTCCAGCTGGGACTGTCTACATACTGACTCCTGAAGGGTCATCATCTTGGCAGAGAGGACAAAGCACGCTTCCTGGCCGTGACATACATTATTTCTGCTTTCCCTCTTGGAACCTCTGGGGGTTCAAACCAGATTCCTAGCCCAAGGAAAGGCACAGACGAGACATCCTGAGCAGACCTCCTCACTGGCAGGTTCTTGGGTTTCACCCCACCCCTATCTAGCCCCCCCCATCAACCCCCCATGTTCCTGATTCCCTGGAGCCTTGCTGGATATGAGCCCCTGACACCCAGCCAGGGAGAACAAGGAAAGGCCTGTATGGAGCTGTGGGTCTCCCCCAGTGGGAGAAGGGCTTTGTGTCTGAACAAAACACTGCTTGGACTGGCTTCCCACCACGTGGCTAAGGGACTGTTATTCCCTTAGCGGGTGTCCCTAGGGACATGAGCATGTCCCCTATTGCTTTAGGGGGTTGCACAGGAAGGAGCAAGTCCAAGAGGAGAGCCCATCTTGATGAACTGCATACCCAGCCCATGAGCATTTCTTGAGGCTGCTCTGTCCATGGCCTGATGACTGTGGTCACAGAGGTTAGGACTGTTTGGACCTTTCTGAGAGTTCAGTTCTGCCTCCTATGGCTGTGGCGCTATGAAACTGGTGGCCCAACCTCTCTGGACTTGGTTTTCTTTATCTGCAAACTGGGCATCTATTCCTCACCCTCAGAGGAGAGTTGCATGAACTCTGATATAAAACTTGGGTTTCCAGAGTAAGGAAGGAACAGGGATGGCTGGCAATTAGATCGTGACGTGTGTGCTTGTCTTGTTGAATTGCACTTCCCCTTACGTGGGCTTGAGGCTCCGAGTCTTTGTGTACAGTTAAGCCCTGGGTCCTCAGGACAGAAAGAGGTTGAAGGGATTGTGAGAAGCTGGGGTGGGGACAGGCTCCAAGGTTATCTGAGGAGGCAGAGAGGTCGTGGACAGGAAGAGGAAGCTGCCTGCAGGATGTGCAAGCCTGTGGAGCTGAGGTCAGCTCTGGACTGAAGGAAAGTGGGTGTGAGCAGCTGTCGATGGTCTCTCTAGGTCTTCGGTAGGAGGTGGTGCACCCAGCCTCACACCCCAGCCTCATCTGCACCCTCCTTGCTCTTCGGAAAGGCTTGGTCTAAGACTTCCTTCAACTTAGGCTGGGCTGGGCACTCAGGCTGAACAAAGACTAAATTGACAGCTTCTGGTCTGGGGGGAAGACAGCTGAGAGCAGCTTCCTGAGGATGGATTAGGGTGTGTCAGGACTGTCACTCTACACCACTTAGGTGACCGTGACAGTGACATAACAGTAAATAAGAGAGGTTGTTGTTTGGTAGCTAGCATTCAGAAGCACATTGAGCTATAGATTTGGCTTAAGCTGGTAGTTCAATGACATCAACCAAGACTCGGTTTACTTAATAGAACTCTTTCAGTTCTATTTTGGGCTGACTGCCCCTTTGCTTCTGTCTTCTTGCATAGGGTAGGGGAGGAGGGCACTTGCTCCAAGGAAGATCTCTCAGAAGACAGGATAGCTTTTTTTTCTTCCAGAGCTGCCAGGAATTCCTATCCTATGCTCTCACATATAACCAACCGTACATAACTAGGTTAGACCCAGGTCACATGTCATGGCTAAAAATGAGACTAATGTAGGAGCAGTCATGTTGTTCCAGGGGTGGCCATGCTTGCTGGGTGAAGTCAAGGCAACCAGGCAAGTGGAGGGGCTGGGGAGAGGAGCTGGATAAGGTGCCTTAGGGCCATAGAACCTAAAGGGAATGGTATAATAGCTTGGGGTGAGTAAGAAAAGAGCAGAGCAGGACACAACTAGGGAAGGGTAAAGAGCCCCATCTTTGTTTAGGGGGTGGTGATGACACCACAAGGAAAATGGAGAAATCAGGAAAAATGAGGTGTGAGTTCAGCTGTCTCATCTTCAAACAGAGGTACCTGTGGGTGCTCCTAGGAAAGCTCACTGGAAATTAGCTGGGGTTGAACTAAGAAGAAAAGCAGGGCTGCAGATATATGGGAGTCTCTTCAAGGAGGTGGCAGTGGATAGGCAATAGGTAAGAATGCAGGAGACTGGGACTAGATGGAACCCCAGCTTTCAGGGTGAGGGAGTGAACACATATCTCTTCTGCTCCAACAATTCTTTGCACCTTTTGACATGGTGTTGTTTGGTCTCAGTAACCCAGGAGCCAGCATCACCAGCACTTAGACTGACTTCTCAGCCTGCACAAAGCTTACTGGGTCCCACTTTTAGGTCCCAGGTGCTGCAGAGATACATCTGACCTGGACTCATCTGAGCTTTTAAAGCCACCCATTCCCCCACTATCCTTTGGATACCCATTCATATATACCTCTGTGTCAGATGCTAATCAGGGTATGGGGACTCCATGATACAGATTTGGGGCGCTTTCTCATTAGACTCCTTTGGCTCTTGAACTCTTGAGTCTCCCACTCATTTCCTTCCCTAGCACCCTGTGTCTATGCACTGTCCTCAGCCTCCTTCACACCCATCTTATGTCCTCCATTGTTGAGCCTTCAAGAGCATATCTTCCTTTCATAGACTTCAGTTGGAAGAGCTCGGAGGGTCATCTGTTCCTTCAGCATTTTATTTGTCGGAGGACAGGAAAGAAGCAGGTCATCCACTTAAAGACATCTGACATCCTCCAAGTCTCTGCCACTGGCACGTGAGATCAGCTGTCTGTCCTACAGCTGCTGGCTTGTGTTTTATAATTGTGGAACACTTACTGTGCGCCAGACCTTTGACATCGCGTACTTCCTTCTAGTCATTGGAAATAATCTATGAAGAACTCAGCCCCATTTTTGAGATGCAGAAATGAGTGTCTGGAAAATCCAAGTCCCTTGTCCAGGGTCACATCTCGAGTGAGAGGCAGGATCAAAATCAGACTGAACTAACTGTCTGGCATCAGGAAAGGAGATGCCCATGAGCATGTGGTCAGGAGAAACAGCAAGTAACAAGGCACAATAGCTGGGGAATAAGTTAGTAAAGCTACAAACCTGCCCTATCTAGGCTTATGGTTTGTAATAGAACACCTGGATTGTGTGTGCTGGCTGGGACTGTAAGTTCATTCCACATTTGTGCTTTGGCATTCTCCCAGCAGATTCTACATTTCCTATTCCTTTCTCTGTGAGAGCGGATGACTCTGAGCCAATGGACTGTGATGGTCCTTCCGTCCTGTCTTCTGGGTTACTTTCCTTCTACCCATTTGTCCTTCCATTGACCATATGAGTTTTACCTACTTGTGAACTTTGCGCTGCTTTAAGATTAACAGACCCTGGTTGGGCTGCCCCCTTTGGAGCCATTCTCTGAGATGTGCCCTGGTGACACCTGACCCAGCCAGCTCACTTACACTGGGCCTGCTTACTGTTTGTAAACCTTGTATCTTATCATTTTTGCATATAGGGTGTAAAGCATAGGGCCAATCCCCAGCAACTCCCCAGCAAACAGGATGAAGTAGGAGAGGGAAGACCCCCCCCCACACATGTACACACACACAAGTACACACACATCCACATACACAGGCACATGCACACACACATACATACATACACTTACACACAGGCACACACATGCACATACACACAGGCACATGTGCATGCATACATACACACACATGCACACACACACACACACACACACACACACACCTGCCAGCAGCCATGGGCAGTATGTGTTTTTTATCTCCCTCTGTATGAATAATCATTCTCATTTTTATTTATTTTTTTTCCCAGAATGCCAAACTGGGGAGGAGGCAAGAAATGTGGGGTGTGCCAGAAGACAGTCTACTTCGCCGAGGAGGTCCAGTGCGAGGGCAACAGTTTCCATAAATCCTGCTTCCTGTGCAGTGAGTACCGCCCAAGCCTGCTACTGCTGCCAGGGGACCTGGACAGGCCTGTCCCCACAGGCTCAGTCTGTCGACACCCCAGGGAACTGGTCCCTGGGGATGTAAACAGCTTGACATTTGGCCGAGCACAGCTGGGGAGGGAAACACTTAAGGACCTCTTTGTTCCCTTCAGAAGCTGTTTTCTGAGGGGTGAACTGGCCGGAGCTGGTGGGGGTTGCCGGGGTGTGTGTTGGGGAGGGGGTGGGGGCAGGGCTGGGAGCCAAGCTGGAAAGGCTCAGTCGGGAAAACTTTCCACTCTCCTTTTGTTTCTGCACTCTCCTATCATTTCTGAGAGAGCCGCTTTCAGCCCAAAGTTTCACTAGTCTCTTCCAGTTACCCCTCGCTAGGTAAAAGCTGCCTCGACCCTGTGGGGAAGGTCAGAGAGGAGGAAGATTAACTCTCTCACTCAGCCCTTGTGAGGGGCACTAGGGTAGCAGGGCTCTCATCTCACCCATCACAAAGGGAAGGAGGAGCTCCAAGTTCATTGTTCTCTGCTCCCAGTGATGCAGTGAGCCACTCTAGCACCTCGATGGTATAGAAAACCAGGCGCAGGGCACAGAACCACTGAGCGAGGTCGGCTAAGCCCAGGGACTGGTTCTCTGAGGGCACCATGGATCAAGTGATGGGTCCTGAAAGAGGCAACTTGGAGAAGCCTCTCCTCAATTCTTAAATGATTTGCTCTTTGTGGTCAGAGCAGAAGTGTGTGTGACGTAGCAGCTGGTTTCTCTGGAAGGTAGGCCCTATGGCAGGCAGTAGGATGCCTTGGTTAAGCCTCTGGTCTTCAGAGCCAGTCTGATGGGGCTGGGATTATAATTTACCATTGTTTGTGTGATGTCGGACAAGTTCAAGACTGTAGGGTTGCTGTGAAAACTGAGATGAAAAGAGTTTATACAACAAAAGAAGCACAAAGTAGGGGGAGTGTTCATTAAATAACACAAACTCATACACACACACACACACACACACGCACACGCTCGTTCATAAAGACACCACGTCCAGAAGGAACCGAGGAGAGCTCATGGAAGCTGAAGTCCCAGCCCATCTGAGACCCAGCATCAGTGGCCAGGAGCTCTGCATTCCTTTGCTCCCTGGTGGTCTGATCTGGAGTGGGGTCTAGATAGTATGTGTATTCATCTGACAGTCACATCTCTACCTGCTGCTGAACAGGGCAGACAGACACCACCCAGCACGAGGCAGCGGGTCCTTACTCTGCCTAGCAGGCCTGGTGGCCCAGTCCCAGGGTTCCTGTGATAAATGAGGAGATGACAAGCTTTTGTGGAGCTCTGTTGACTTCCAGCCTGCCATGGAGGCCGCAGACAGCAGCAGCTGGTCCTCAGCAGCTCATCATGTAGGAGGCCTTTCAGACTTCTCAAGCCTTTATCTCCCCACCCCCATCCACCCTCAGAGGGACTAGGAGACAGCTTGGTGCCAATTGGGAAGGGGGTCTGGACCTGTGGGTCTGAAAGGCTCCACTTTGGTCTTAAATGTTTCCTAATCACTGAGTAAAAGGGACCAGCTGTGTTCAGAGTTCCTGCTACAGTCCTCATGTTGAAGGCCTAGCTTCTGGTCAGGCGTGGATGGAGGTCAGGAATTCAGGGGGTGGCCCAGAAAGGAAGGAGCAGGCCCTGGAGCAGGGTGTGAGGAGGTGTCAGGGATTAGAAGCAATTGCAGAAAACCAGGTTGAGGAGAAGCTGCTATGCAGCTGTTACTCTCTAGGGCAGCAGGCCTTTGGTGGGGGTGGAAGTGTGGCAGGGGGCTGAAGGGGTGGGAGATGGAGGTATGAGAGGGAGTGGGGAGGGTGGGGGTGTTCAACAACCCTTTCCCAGGGGTCACCTAAGACCTTCGGAAAACATATTTAGTAAAATTACAGTTAGGAAGCAGCACTGAAAATAGTTTTATGGCAGGGGTCACCACAACATTAGGAGCTGTATTATAGGGTCGCAGCATTAGGAAGGTTGAGAACCACTGCTCTAGGGGATAGTTGTGTGTGTTTGTGGTGACTTGGGCCTGTGAAGTTTCCAGGGGTCAGAGCTCTGGGCTGACTAGGAGTCCTGTGCTCCATGCATGCTGGGTCGTTGTCCCCACTCTTATCCCTAGTACCCCAGACAGCACCAGTACATGATGGGATCTCAGTAGAGACCTGGTCAGGCCTTGGAGGAACATCACTTCCCCTTCCAGTCAACTGGTTGATATGTCTGCCTTGAATTTATGGTAGCCCATAGAATCAAAGGGCTTTTCCTCTCCAGTAAGGGAAAGGCCAGCAGGTTCTGGCCTGGGTGGCAGTCGAAGCCAATTTGTTAACCTTGGATAGGTCTTTAAAAGGTCTGTTAGTTCCAATCCTTGGTTGTAGATTCAACTCGGTTTGTCACTCTGTAAATACTTTTCTGGAGGTTTAGGCTAGGTATGAAAAAGCCAGGATGACACACTAGGAAAGATAAGAGAAACCATGTCTTGCTGGGTTTGGTCTGAGGCGAGAAGCCCTCACTTCTGCTCTGTCCCCTTCAATGCAGTAGAGAAAGACACTTTTCCCACCAGACAGCAATTAGGTGATAGGTACAGTTTCAGTTCAGGCCTATAGGAGCCTTCCCTGAGGTGGCCTGTCCAACCCTGAGTTGTAACCAAGTGAGCTGGGCTGAGCAGCCATTTCTGTGGACAAGAAAGGCTAGTCTGTCTAAGCCCTGTGCTGGTGGCTGATGGAGCTGAAGTCTGTGGTGGCCTCTAAGCTCTTCCCCATATTCTGTGAGCATAGGAGAGACCTGGAGAAGCCCTAGACCTTACCCGCCCCCCCAAGACTAAGGCTTACGGTCAGTTTTCACTTCCCACTTCTTGGAAGAGCCACAGCTTGGCAGAAAACCAGGACTGGAAATCAGATCTGGGATCTGGATTGGTCTTGCTTCCGGAAGACTCTCTGACCCTGAGCATTTTATGTTGGTTTTCCTTCCAGAGGTGGCCCCTCCCCATCTTCAGGTGTGGTCAATGGGCACCACTTTTTCATATTCCCAAAGAGCCAGGTAGCATCTGGAAACACTTTCCAAACAATGCACTTTACCAACCTAGGGTTTTTGTTTTGTTTGTTTCTGTTTTGCTTAACCTGATTGGTAGACATTTATTCAGGTCTTCCTTGGATATATTCAAAATTTTCCTTGGCTAAGTTTTTTTAGGGGACCTCACAAGTGAACCCCACTATCATTACTTGGGTGGAGGGGGAGAAGGCTATGGAGGAGTTACAGTGAGTGGGACTGTACCTCTGAGAAAACAAAGGTAAGGTAGAAAGGAGCTGGAGGTCTTAAACAGTATTGGGGATGTTGTAGGGGGGAAGGCTTGGGCTTGTAGGCCCTGGTGGGGTGTCTGCAGTGTCTCGATTCTCAGCCTTTGCTGGAGACATCAGCCAAAAAAAGGCCTTTTTCTCCTTAACCACTGTTCTCTCTGTTTTCTGCCTTCCCTTCGATTTTGGAATTCCTGATTCAAAGTAGGTCTAAGGGAAACAGTTCCCAGCTGGGCTCGTTCCTGACTTCCCTCCCTAGAAGGGAATGCTGGAGCCCTGGTCTGCTGTTCTCTGCCTAAGTGTTCCCTGGAGCCAAGCCCCAGGGGAGGTGGTGGGAGGCTCCATATTTGGGTGACTGAGAGTCCTGGAATGAGGTAGAGATCTCAAGTCCTGAATAAGAGGGGTCCTTATTTAGTCTGACATCCCTAACCTGGGGCTCAAAGAGAACTGGGGGAGGGCTGGTCCTTTAAAGGCAAAGAATAGCAACTTGTAAGGACATCGGCCTTTTGTTAACTTCCACCGAAGCTGTTCAACTCCAGTACTTAGGGGATATTGAGTCCCCTGGGAGAAGGAGGAGGCAGGATGGAAGTAGACATCCTCTCCCCCATAGTAACAACCACATGTACACAATGCTAGTGTGAGTAGCTGACATTTATTGTGAACCTTTGTATGTAGGGTATTGAGTTAAGCATGTCACACCTGCGATCTTGCTTGATTTTCCTAACTACCTTTTAGGGCCGATGAGATTACCCATGCTCATAAGTGCGGACACCGAGCCTGGGAAGGCAGTAGTTTGTCTCAGTTCCCTAGGGTCTCATTCCAGACTCTCCACAGGCCTTGTGTGTTGAATAGCTGCCACAGCTCATTGTGAGATTAACAGTGTGAACTGCCTGCCGGTTTCCTAGCTCACTCCATCCCTGCCCCTCCGACGCTGTGACTCAGAACCTCCTTCCATCCTGTCTAGCCCTTCTTTTCCCTGTGGCTCAGTAACTTCTAAGACTAGAAACTAAAACCTGAGTTCTGATCACCAGTGACTTGCATCTCATTTCAAAACCTACTGTTTTGGGCGTCTTATCTACGTTCCTTTTTTGGAAGGGTGGGGTGGGGGGGTGTTAACACTTCACCTGCATTCCTACTCCCGCTGTAATAATACCCCCAGATGTGTTATTTCTTTGCCTCTACCAGAGGCAGGAAACGCCTGTGCTCCTTCCTGCCCTTCTGTTTCCTCTCCTATTGGGACACATGGTCTCTCTATTAAAGGCAGAATGAAAAACTCCGTCTGGTGTTCTGTGGCTTAGGTCTGCCTGGGCTGTGGCTTCTGAACCGTGGGTCGCACTGAGACTTGGATAGGTACCAGGGTACAAAGGTTTTAGGGAAACACCCCCAGATTCCTGGAAGCCAGGCCTTGACCACCTAGAGTCAGATATTCCTGGAAGCCAGCCCATTGGCCACCCTGCTGAGCTCCTTTTCTGTATGAGTCAGTCCTGGGAGGTCCCAGGACTCACCATTCCCTTGTCTTGTCCCCAGTGGTTTGCAAGAAGAATCTGGACAGCACCACCGTGGCAGTGCATGGAGAAGAGATCTATTGCAAGTCATGTTACGGGAAGAAGTATGGGCCAAAAGGCTACGGCTACGGGCAGGGCGCAGGCACGCTGAGCACAGACAAGGGGGAGTCTCTGGGCATCAAGCATGAGGAGTGAGTACAAGATCTCTCTACCTTTACTTGAGTTCTTGCCCTGTTCCTGAAATGGACGCCAGTGAAACACCTGTAGTTAAACAGTGGAAGGTCTGGGAAGCCACTGATTTAAAAGGAAGAGCTACACATGGTGGTCCATGCCTGTCATCCTAAGGAAGCAGAACCTGGAGGATCCTGAGTTCAAGGCCAACCTGAGCTACAAATTGAGACTATGTCTAAATAAAATCCCAAACCGGGCTGGGGGAAGGGATCACTCGGTAGAGTCCTTGCTACATAACTATAAGGACCCAAGTTTAATCCCAATGTAAAAGTTGGGTACTGGCAATGTGCACTTACAGTTCCAGTGTTGAGGAGACAGGAGGATACCTAGGACTTGGTAGTCAGCTGGTCTAGCCAAATGGGCAGGTTCCAAATTCAGGGAGAGACCTGTCTCAAAAAATAAGGTGGAGAGGAATTAAAGAAAACACCTAATGTTGACCTCTGGTCTCCACATATATGAGCACATACATGCATGTTCACCTTACATGCACACACTTATGAACATGTGCACACATGCACACACACACAGGTCAAAATCAAATAAGAAAATGAACAAATAAAACAAGAATACATGAAAGGAAGCCACAGAGTAGGTCCCTGTGCGGGGCCGGTTGGACAGCTGACGACCAAGTGGGAGCTTTGCTTAGAGCACTCGGCCTAGAGTTTTTCGAGTGTCAGAGCTGGGAGGGGCCCCGAGAATTAAGGTCCAATTTCTTCATTTTATAATTGAAAATTTAGAGGAGTGTCATCCCCGCTACCCTTCACCCCTGCTCAGGGAAAGTAGGTTCATTCCCTGGGCCACACCCCTGGGTGTCACTGGCTCTCCACACTGTCATCCTTGGCCATCCTCTTGCCTCTAAGCTGGAAAAGGGTGGCTGTCAGCCTGGCCGTCTCCTCTGCAGTGGGGAAGTGAACGGAGTGATGAAGACTCACCAGATTTCAGCCAAGGTCATTGCCCTAAGGGGAATGATCTGTCAGCAGATTTCTCCTGGAAAAAATCTGATGATAGATGATCTACAGACGTGAGGGGTAGAGGGGGGATTCTTAGCAAACGATGTGTTAAACGATTCTGGGCGCTTTAACTAGGTGATGGAAGAGTTGTGCTGTGCTGCCATTTTCTTGAGCTTCTCAGAGTCCATAGTGACCTTAGCTTTGATGGCCCCATCCACGGCAAGAGAGGGAGGGGTTCTGCCCCTGCACTGTTAGTCAACTCGCCGCATGTATGTGCTTCTGCGTGTAGAGCCCCCGGACACAGGCCCACCACCAACCCCAATGCATCCAAGTTTGCCCAGAAGATTGGCGGATCTGAGCGCTGTCCCCGATGTAGCCAGGCTGTCTATGCTGCGGAAAAGGTGATTGGTGCCGGGAAGGTAAGGCGCTGCTGGGGACGAGGGAGGGAAGAGGGAGGTGTGCTTCTGAAATGTGAATTATGTGAATTACTGAGCTGAGGAGGATGACTGTAGTTCTCATCCAGGCAGCACCCTGAGCCCTGCACTTTGCCTCCTTCCGGAGAGAGTGACTTGTCCTTGTGGGTTACTTGTCCCAGATCCTAGAGAACTTGCCTAAGCCACAAAGTGTACCATCCCCAGTGCCACAGACTGTCTCTGGTCACTTTGTAGGGCATTGCTAAGTCTAAGGATATATGTGGATATGGAAGGGCACACCCTCTAAGATTTCATGGCTGAGTTTCTTTCTTCCTTCCTTCCTTCCTTTCGTTCTTCCTTCCTTCCTTTCTTTCTTTTTTCCTTCCTTCCTTTTTTTCCTTTCTTCCTCTTCTTCTCCCTGCCCTGTGTGTGTGTGTGTGTGTGTGTGTGTGTGTGTATCTGTCTGTCTGTCCGAGACAGGCTTTCTCTGTGAGGCCCTCACTATCCTAGAACCAGGCTGGCCTCAAACTCATAACGACCCATCTACGTCTGCCTCTCCAAGTGTGTGTCACCAATGCTACATGGCCAGGTTTTCTAAGAGGGTTTCTCAGGCTGATGAGATTGCTCAGTGGTTGAGAGCGCTGACTGCTCTTCCAGAGGTTCAATTCCTAGCAACCACATGGTGGGTGGCTCACAACCATCTGTAATGGGATCTAATGCCTCTTCTGGTGTGTCTGAAGACAGCAACAGTGTACTCATATACATAAAAGATACAACTCAGAGGGTTTCTCTTTCTAGGGTGAAGATTTGCAGCTTTAATCAGACTTTATGGGTTTTGATTCCAGGAATATATTTCGAAATTACAAAGTACAATTATAAACCATCTCGAAATACATCTTTTGTTTCATGAGATGTGTTCTGCCAGAAATGCACTCCTATAACCCTGAGGCCAGAGGTTTTGTGGGTTAAGGTCCTGTCAGCCTGCTGGAAGGGTTTTTCACATTATTTATTGTTCCTTTGCCTACCCTGTCCCCATACTGTTCTGATAGTAGTTTCCAGCTCCCAGTCTACAGAGCTCAAGGAGACTCACCCTGGTCAACCAACTGTCCAAACAGCTCAGCCATCATTTCCTTGATATTCAGGCTTTGGAGGGAAAGGACAGGAGAGCCCTGGGGGTTTGCAGTCTTAGACTAAAAGTCAGCAGATCACAGAACACGTACCTTCAAGCAGTGTGGTCAGAAAGGATGTCTGGATCCTTACTCAAGGCCTGGGCTGAACGAGTGATTTGGGCGTGCTCAGACAGCAAGCCAGTAACCCCCGGTTCATGGAGCCCGTGGCCAGCTCTTTTTGTCCCATGGCTTTGAAGGCCCTTTGATCTTGAGGAATGGGTCAGGAGTGTGGAACGGGGATGAACGCTTGGGCCAAGTCTGGACCACAGGATCTCTTCATTGCTGCTGAGATTATCCCCATCATACAGTTCAGGGATGAATGATCCGCCCATATCCTCTAGCTAGGAGACCCAGCCAGGCTTGCCTGAGTCTGAAGCCCTGTCTCTTACTACTATTGACCTTACTGTGGGCCGCTTACCCCTTTGAAAACATTTCTATGCTTTCAAAGACAGGAAAGGGTTGTTGAGCCTTACAGTGATGAACTACCTCGACCCTGTGTAATCTGCTTGAATCTTGGTTTTGCCATTTACTAATGGGCAGCCTTTCTTTTGTGTGTGTGTTTTAAAGATTTATTTAACACACACACACACACACACACACACACACACACACACACACACACACATGAGTACATTGTAGCTGTCTTCAGACACACCAGAAGAGGGCATCAGATCTCATTGTAAATGATTGTGAGCCACCATATGGTTGCTGGGAATTGAACTCAGGACCTCTGGAAGAGCAGCCAGTGCTCTTAACCACTGAGCCATCTCTCCAGCCCCATGGGCAGCCTTTCTGAGCATCAATTATGTGTAATGTGGGCCAAGGGAGTGGAGCCATGATGAAGTGAATCATGACCGTCTCTGACATACAAAATGTTCTTAAGATTATATGAGGAAATACATGTGTAGTGGTCATTGTTGTGCCTAAAATGTAATGAAAATAGAACTCTGTCATGGCCATACATGCCTGTAATCTCAGACTGAGTCCCCAAAAGGAGGAAAAAGGGAGAAATAGTCATATCAGAAGTCATCTTTACCCTTTGCCTATGAAAATAGGGAGGCATTAAAGAAATACCCAGGAATCCCTATTTCCACGGTACAGGGCAGAGATTGCACGGAGGCTCTGCAGCAATGGCAGCAGACGCCTTTAATCCCAGCACTTGGGAGGTGGATCTCTGAGTTTGAGGCCAGCCTGGTCTGCGGAGCTAGTTCCAGGGCAGCCAAGGCTACAGAGAGAAACCCTGTATTATAAAACAATAAAATAAAACAATGTCCTAAGGAGTGGAATAAGAACACGTTGAGTTCAGTGGGAAAAGGGGAACAGCCCCTTAAAAGCAGCAGTAAGGAACACAGCATGCCTTTCATTGTTGGGTGAACGGGCCAAGACACTGAGCTTATGTCAGGGGTGGCTGGGAAGTATGGGACGGTACGCTGGGTGGCCTGTGTGTAGCTCAGTCTTCCTCCAGGCTGGCGCCGGAGGAACAGCTTCTGCTTTACAAAGAGCTTTGCACAGTGTACTGAAGGATAGTTAAGGTGATCCGTCCACCCCAACTTGGTCCCCGGCTGCTGTCTCCTGGGCACACGTGGAGCTGACGAGTGAGGTCCAGTGTCCAGGAAGTCTGAAGGCCCCAGCTGCTTTTCCTACCCGCCAGCCTGGGCACTGGTGGTCACCCTGAGGAACTCACTGGCCTTATGGCATCGTCCCAGCTGAACAAGGCCAACCTCTTCTGTATACGCATCACCTTAGCTTGTTCAGCTGTTGACTATGAGAGTCTGTTATTGAGTTGTGTTGTTGATGTGTAGCTGTGTGTGTGCGTGTGTACATGTGTGTATACGTGTGAATGCCATGTACAAACTTAAGTCCTACCTCTCTTGAGAAGCTCTTTGTCCTATGCTGCCTTAGGGCTCCTCTTGGAATCGCAAAGGGCCTTCTGTGGCTTCCTATTGAGTTCAGTACACTGTAGACCTATTATCCTTTCAAAAACCATACAGATTTGACTCAGGGCCTTCCTCCATGCCTGGCCCCATGCCAGCACTTGACTCTGATGAGGCCATTTAATTCTGGTAGCTGCCTAGCAAAGGAAATAAGGCCACACAACTCTCTGAGAGGCAGGCACCATGTTCTAGAACCTCCGAGGCTGGGTTGGTCCGGGAAGATCACAGTGATAAGATACCTGTTCCAAGGTGGTGCACCAGCCATTTTAATATGAAAGCCTCACATGCACTCTGCACAATAAACAGAGAGGTCTCCTGGGAGGACCGCAGGGCAGCTATTCAGGTGGCATGTGGCAGAGCCTAGATAAATCCAGAGCCACCGCAGCTTCACAGGCAAAATGGTATGGAGAAGGCTTCCTGGCAGGCTGTGGGGGTTGCAGCTACCCAGGTGGGATGTAACCCCCTTCTGTGGTGCAGCTGGGTAGCAGTGCTAAGCAGTGAGCCATGGTAACACATCACATTCACGGTGGCACATCACTAGTGTGCATTAGGTGCCTGGCCTACTCCCTCTGAGTCTGGGCCACACTCTCCTAATATCCCTGCCACCCCTGCCCGGCTTGCAAAATGTCTGTCCACTATGGAATTTAATGGTGGGGTGGGATGGGAGTACCTTAGTCGCTGGCAGTGACGTTAACCGTTTCCTTTCTTACCTAGTCCTGGCATAAGTCCTGCTTCCGATGTGCCAAATGTGGCAAAGGCCTTGAGTCGACCACCCTGGCGGACAAGGATGGTGAGATCTACTGCAAAGGTGGGTAGCTCCACTTCTCTCTGAAGATCAGAAGGCTGGCGGAGGCTGGAGACCAAGCCACTAGGCTGTCACTAAATGAACCAGCCACTTGCCTTCCAATCCAAGGGCCAGAGTGGTCTCTTCGTGACACAATGGGAAAACCAGAGAAGAAGGAGAATGAGGCTTGGCTGGAGTCAGACGGAATGTAGGGCAGGGATGAGGGTGGAGCCTAGGATTTTAATACTCGTTTCTCAGAAAACCCTCATTGAAATAAAGGAGAGGGTTCTCCTCACTATTGAGGCTAGGGGCGCAATGGAGACGGGGAGGTGGGTATTGGTGGACTGCCCTCCAGAGGCCAGGCACAGGAGTGGTAGAAAGAGCTATTCCAGGAACAGAAATACATCCTTACCCTTCTCTCCTCTCTGCAGGATGCTATGCTAAAAACTTTGGGCCCAAAGGTTTTGGCTTTGGACAAGGAGCTGGAGCGCTGGTCCATTCAGAGTAAAGCTGCCGCCTGTGTGCCCTGCCTGCCCTGAGCTTTTGTCAGCAGTCCGTTCCCAGAGCCCTGGGCACCTCCAAGATCCTCTCTCTCACTCTCTCTCACTCAGCCCTGCTTCACATTGCTAATGCCTTGGACTTGGGTATCTGACTTCTTTTGGTTTAGAGGTCTGCCTGAGCTCCTTCCCCACTAAGGGCCTCCTCCTGCCTGGCATTTGGTGCCATTATCTTTAGAAGACATCTGTCTAGTCACTCCTTTCCAGATACCAGGTACCTCTCCCCACACCTCACCCCCACAGACCTCTGTGTCTAGGCTGAATGTCCACCCTCTGCTGGCCAGGATACCTGAGCCCACATCTTTGGAGCCCAATAAAGCAAAGCAGGAGACCTGGGACAGGGAGACAGGACCAGAATTGGGTTAGGGAAGGATGTGGTTTATTGGATCTCAGAGATTCTCCTCTGGATCAGAAGCTGAGTTTCTGGGTGCATCTGAGCCTGGGGAGTCTGCATGAGAGGCAGAGGGGTGCAGATAGAATTATGGGGCCATCGAAAGGAGCTCTTTCTCTGGCCTCTTGCCTTTGGATGTGGAAATAGCATCCTTTCACTTAGTAATGAAGAACCTAAGACAGAGGACCCCAAAATCTAGAGGTCTAAACCTCCTTAGGCACCAAGTCCCCTGTTTGATGGGCAAGGGAGATCCAAATGAACACCTTGAACAGGCATTTATACCTATCAGTGGTCCAGATTCTTGGAATGGTCGATTTTGGTTCTAACTTTGGGTCTGGGATGGACAACATAGCCCTGGGTTAGAGCTGTGTTCTAGCCACTCCTGAAGGTTCCTCTGAACCCCAGTCCTCACTCCTCTCCAGCCAGACCCACATCCTTCTTTCAACCCACCTTTCTCTAGTAACCTTCACTATCTTGCCCATCCCTTGCAGGTCCCAAGGTCAGGAGCAGATGGGGGGGGGGAGGACTGGGCCTTGATGCTCCCCAGGACTGAAGGGACAAGGTTGTGTACAGCTACCCAAGGGCTATAGGCATGGGCTGTTGAAGCTGATTTATTATCTGATCAATAAAGCAATTTAGAACCGAATTTTGCTTTCTTCGTCTGTCTGTGGGGGCCCTGCCACACCCTGGAGCCAGGGCTGGATTGGGCCAGAACAATCGCAGCAAAGCCTAGTAGAAGTGAACTAACTCTTGAGCTTTCTAAGGTCTGTTTACTTTGTAGTGTTCATTCTAAGGGAACCAAATGGCCAAAGGCGGCTGCCTCGACCTGTTTGTCCTCCACCCCTTCTCAGGATGTGGGAGTTTTGTAGGCTAGGCTTTTGAAAGGCTTAGTTAGGTCCAAACAATGTGCTCAGCACTTCAGCTTTTGGAAAGCCCCTTGTAAAGAGAAACTCTGCCAGAGGAACTTTTGGTATCAACTCCAGAAGTCTCACTTATTGGAAGTGTGTGTGTGTGTGGGGGGGGTGGTTGGGTGTTGGGGGGAGGCAGCTAGCTGTCTGCTTTTCTGTTAGGGTTCCACAACCAGGTACATGGAAGACCAGGCTTGGGAAGTAGGCTTGTCTGAAGGATTGTAGTGTTGTTCATCTTAGGCACACCCGTTGTACCCAGAGCTAGGCTGTGTCAGTCCATGAAAATGTGCCCACACTGAATTTTTTCAAAACAGTGAGTAGAATTTAAACAGGTTTTATGCTTGTATTAGCCAGAGGGTGGAGGCAGCAGTGCTTCTCTTGGGGCCTACACCACAGCACCGGGCAACGCCTGCCCAACAGCTGGAGATCAAGAATGCCAGTCCTAAGTGGCGCTAACAGCTCTCAAACAGGGCCCAAGACCTACGGGAAGTTCTCAGGGGTTTGTGCCAAGAGGACAATGGTTCATTCCATAAACAAATGGATCCTCCTACCCTGGGCGGAACCCACAGAGCACCAGGATGGGGTCCAAAGGTGGAGACAGGCTGCCCTCTGCCGGCTGCGCAGGCAGGTCTCGGCCCAGCACAGTACCACCAGGCAGGCCCCGACACGCCGTTTCACTCTTCCCCATTGACCTTCTCACAGCCACGCAGTGCGGAAGGAGCTGCACACACTCACTGTAAGGCATGGGTACCAGCGGAAGTCTGTAGTTGCGTGGAACGTGTTGGGGTTGCAGGGATCTGCAGGCGCCGAGCTTGCTCTGTACCGATAGACACCAGGTGGCGCTGTGGGGTAAAGGCCAAAGGCAACCACTTCGTTTTCCTTCTTTATTTCTTCTTATTTTTGTTAGCTACTCCCTTTCTGCTGTGGGCGTTGACGACCCTTTGCTTCTGCGAGGGCACCTAATTTTTCCGGAAGGAGGTATGTGCTCTAATACTGTCCTGCGGCATATCAAACCACGAGAATGACCCGAAGGATAGAAGCAGTCAGGGTCCCCTTTTTTCATTTAAAGGAGACCTGGGCATAGTTCAGGATGCCCTTAGGGGGAAAATGGCATGAAGGACGCCCAGTTGCACGAATGCCCTGGGCCTTTAGGGTGTGGTGGGAGAAAACTGCCTGTTATGATGGAAGTTGGAGTTGGTTCCATTAGTCTTCCAAGTCTTTCTTCAAGACCACCGTCTGGGTCATCTAAAAGGGTGGCTTCCATGGTGAGCCAGACTATAGAGATGAGGGAGGATGTATGTGGAGATTGAGGCAGGAAGACAATGAGTTCAAAGCCAGTCTTGCTACAGAATAATCTTGCTACAAAAATGTGTGTGTGTGTGTGTGTGTGTGTGTGTGTGTGTGATTTGCTATTAGGTGTTTAAGTAATCCCCAAATCAAGAGTATATGCTTTGTGAAGAACAGAAACCCAATGACGTTACTGTCCCCAGCATCCTTAAGCCCTGGTAAGGGTGAAGGTAGTTTGAGAAACAGAGCAAAAAACTTTGGGAACAGGTCATTGGATGGTTCTAACTCCCTTCCTCCAGTCTCTGGTCCTGCCTCTAAACACACACACCTTTTATGAGAACCATTGCGGGGGTGTGAAGGGGTGCTTTTAAAATAGATCCCAGATCCACCCTATAGATTCTGATCAGGTTGGGATGGGGCATGGGAAACTTATTTGAAAAGTGCCTGCCTAAGACGATGCTCACAGCCAGCTAGGCTAGAGCCTGTGGAGACTCTGCCAGCCTTACCAGTCTAGCGGCAAGGGAGTCCTCTCTCCTGCAGCTTAGTTGCCTTAGGACCAATGGTTACAGGAACTGCTGGAGCTGTCTCCAGCCAGTTGCTATGACTGGAAAGGGCTTACTTGAACCTTCTGTTTCTGTTCTCCAAAGTCCGTGAGACCAAACTCTTCCCACTTGACAGCCTACCAAGCTTTGACAACAGTTGTCCTTCAGTCCCACTGGGATCCTCTTAACCAAATCCCCAGAGAGGTATGGGAGGCCTTGAGGGTCCTTTTTATTAGCTGAAGAAGAAAGAGGAGTTTTCAGTATAGCACTTAGCTAGCACTAGTGAGACCTTGGATTAAGTCCTCAGAACGAGAACTGGGTTGCGAGGCACACCTAGGCACCCGAGGTGCTTGGATATGTTAAGACAGAACCATTCTAGGAAAGGCCTGTAGATTCCCTAAGGCTAGACTTCCATAATAGCGCCTCCTTCTTTTGGGTAGTTTGGAAACATACATTTTTCATTTCTGGCTTATTCTGTACTGCAGACTATTCCAAGATCAAAGACCTTTCAATGACCTTTGGGCGCTGAGTCAACTCATTCATTGATGAACCACCAAACGAAAGCCAGGAACCAGGGAACAATTTGGGAACTAGTTCAAGGTCAAATGGCAGAACAGGATCTGCACAGAACCCCCTGGCCCAGGACTTATCCCTACCCTGTAGTACTGTCCACAGAAGCTGGCTTGTGTCTGGAAGGTGGAAGGGTGGCCTTAGAGCAGAGACCCAGGACTATAGTGACTGCCAGTGTTTATGAAGCTTGATTTGGATGTTGTCTTATCTGGTGAAGGCGAAAGCACTTGGAGCTGAGTGTGATATCTTGTGTTATGGAAGAGGAAAGCGAGAGTCAGTGCATTTTTAAATGACTTACTCAAAGTCTCTGGCAAGTGGTGAAGCCAGGATTGGAACCAGCTGTGTAACTTTGGGCCAGCCTCCTCCCCTCTGGGTGTCAGCGCCTCATTTGTGAGATGGAAATGCTGGCCTAAATTAGTGCTGGGGAAGTGCTTCCCAGGCTCTGATGTGCATACACATCTCCTGGGGAATCTTGTAAAACACAGATTCTACTTCAGTAGTTTTGGGTGGGGCCTGAGACCGGATGTTTCTCACAAGCTCCCAGGGGAAGGTGGTGCTGATGTTGCGGATCCAGAGACCACACCGGAGCAGCCAGGCTCCAGGGGACCCACCCAGCTCTGATGTTCTTTGTTTATGAGCTTAGGAAGACTCGCCCCAAAGGCCTTGAAAATTCAGGAAGTAGATTATCCTGACTGAAGATCTTAGTGGGCACTTTTCATGTCTGGACAAGCCCTTACACCTAGTCTGAGGTGTCTACTCCTGACCCTTCTAAACTGCCACTCTGTTGACCTTGGACAGGCATCTCCAGCGTGATCACGACACTTACTGTCCCCTATAATAGGTATAAAGAGAGGCACCTAAGATCTTGGGGTCACCCACCATCCCATGGCTATCACCTTGTCTAGTCATTTAGGATTCTTCACAGATATCTACCAGTCTTCTGAGTGCATAATAAAGCTATATTTTTCCTCCCCTTTTTAACTTAGATGTGGCCATGTGCCTTACTCATGTGTTTAAACTAAGATCAAAGTGACTCATAGCATTCCTGTACAGAATTCTTTGTTTGCTTGGTGGCTTGAGGCAGAGTTTTGCCTTTGTTGCCCAATCTGATCTGGAATTCGAAATCCTCCTGCCTCGGCCTCCAGGATTGCATCACTCTGCCCACCTTGTACAGAATGCCTGTGGCTTGTTTTTGAGACCCAGCTTTGCTGGATAGTCAAGGCCATCCTTAACCTTACAGTCCTTCACTTTAGCCTCTCAAGCGTTGGAGTTATAGACTGTTTAGAACTCTTTAGAAATTGGGGCTGGAGAGGTAGCCCAGTTAGTTAGTTACCTGCTGTGCAAGCAAGACAATCTAAGTTCAGTCCTTGCACAAAAGTGCAGGCATGTAGGGGTTTCCTTACAACAGCATACTGGGGAGGCAGAGACAGGCTGCTACCTGGTGTTCATTAGGGAACCAGCCTAGCCTAACCAATGAGTCTTAGGTTCAGTGAAAAACCGTGTCTCAAAATGAAGGTCTATGTCTCCTGAGGATCGATACCCAGGTTGACTCTCATGTCTCATTCAACCATGGGTATACACTTGCACATGTGCACACACGCAACTCTTTAAGAGCCATCGTGTGAACCTTTCTGTCCCCTTTTGCCTTCCGATGAGGATGGGGGCAAGTGCGCCATGGAGTTTGTACTCAGTCTGTGACCGTGAGCAGAGCCCTTCCTGGCATCCTGAGTGGGGCTTTGGGCAAACAGTTTTGTCATAGTACAGCGTGAACATCCCATCCTGGTGACCTTATATACACATACCTTGTCAGCTGTGACCTCAGGTAGGCAGTGTTCAGTCTTAAGCAGTATGTCTCCATGAGGTGAGTGGAATGAACTGTCAGAAGGCTGATGTTCTCTTCAGGGTGTCTCTTCAAGAGGGGTCACCTTGCTGAGGTGGATGGAGTGTGTCCCTGAATCTATGAACTCCAGCATTCCTGCTTTTCCAATCCCATGAACAGAACTCAGATTTCACTCCCCTGGAGCTTAGCCAGGGCCTGACTCAAGGGACCCTCCTTGATGCTGCATGGTCAGCTCCGACTTCCTCTCCTGAGCCCCTCCAGCTATGTGCTTGTCTCTTCTTGACCTCGTTCTCAGACCAAACACCTCACAGCCGCCTTCTCTACCTGATCACGGAACCTGGGAACTTGCCTACCATGAAAGTGATAGGAACATTCAGAATTATTTTCATGAAACACCTGAAAATCAGAGGCAGGAAGAAGTTGTGATGAGTTTCTCACCTAGAAAGACTCAGTGCGGACTCCTCTTCCCTGCCATTTCCCCTCTTTTCCCTGTCCCCCATGCCTATTTTAGGACCTTCCTGTGAAGGTCAGTTCTCCAGAAAGAGAGGGAACCACCATCAAATACAGAGGATATCAGAGTGGGAAGGAAACTTACAGGTCCTCCCGCCAACCCCACATTACCAGTGAGGGTACAAACATAGCAAAGGCAAATGTTTGGTAGGACCCCCGGCCAGCTAAATTGATTGTCCGCTGTAGGCTTGGGGACCAGGAAGGTAGTGAAAAGATATTGTCTTGTTTTGAATTTTTTCAATAAAAAATGTATCTAGAGCACACTCTACAAGACAGTGTGTTTATTAGTGTTGAAGCACAGAGGGTGATAGTCTCATTAAAACTGGCCTAAGGCGGAAACTTTTCTGTCACCTGGTTTTGCTGTCATCACAAGTTTGTGACCTTGCTGTGGAAACGGATCTACTACCCTCACAGGAATAGTGCAAAAATGTATATGCACAGGACACGGTCTTGACAATAAACAGCCGTGTGACTGGCTTGTGAGCTTGCCATGTTGTGGTGTGCCATCCGTTAAACCTGCTCACAGGTGACAATCTCACCTAACGACGTGCTTCAGAGTGTCTCTGTCACTGAGCAGTAGATGAATGTATTGCATGGATTTAAAGGAGGGTTTCTTACCCTATTCCTACTACAGACCCCTTCATACCTGAGACATTTTTGTACAGTTATGGGTATATAGATATGTAAAAATGTACGAATCAAATATTCACTGATAATATATCAGTAATTGATTTAAAACTATTCTCTGATATATATTATTTGTTAAATATGAGAGCAAATTTGCATTCTTGTGAGATGGGTGTGTTTGTTTATTTTTGCATAAAGAATTAAGTCTTGGATAAATATTTGGTTCTGTAAGGCACAGAGTACAGTTGACACGTTTCAAATTGCCTGGTAGTTGGCTATTATTATTGTCTGGGCTACTCATGCCATTTCACATAAGCACACAATCCAAAATGATAGTTGGACAGTTGGGGCCAGTTTAGAAATTGTTAGAAATTCTAATCACAAAACAAAATGCATTGAAAGTTTTTTTTTTTTTAAGAATTAAAAAAAAATTCAAGCCAGCAACTCAAATAGTAATTTTGAAATTCAAACATTCCTCGTTGATGAGATGGCTCAAGAGATAAAAATATTTGTTCTTTGATTTCACAAGTACGATGTAGCACAAATGTGTTTCCCCCACAACCAATAATTAAATTCAAACATTTTAACAACAGAATTCATTAATATACTAGGTAAAAATAAACCTACATGCTCAGAATCATTGACTGTGATTAAGCCACCATCTTTTTATAAGAGCCGAAATCTTTTTTTTTTTTTCTCTCCAGACTGGGTTTCTTTCTCTGTGTTGCTCTGCCTGTCCTGGAACTCACTCTGTACACCAGGGTGGCCTCGAACTCACAGAGCTCTGCCTGCCTCTGCCTTCTAAACTCTGGGATTAAAGGCATGTGCCCCCACTGCCTGTCGAATTGAAAACATTTTATGTATTTGAAAAAATACTGCAATTCATAGCATATAATAATCTCAAGTTTGAGCCAAGGTGTTCCCAGCAATGCAATCGCTTTGCGGCGCATGCGCAGTGAGAAGTTCACCTATCTACGATAAGGATCGTGCTTGTACTGAAGTTATTAGATATTATTTGGATGCATACTGCCAGATACACCACAAATTCATATTGTGTTTGGTTTTGTGTTAACTTTTGGTCACTACATGCTCCTTTTAAGCTTACCAAGATATCCAGAGCCCCCACATTCAGTCATACAATCCCATACAGGGTTGGAACTCAGGTTTGAGGCTCTGTGATGAAAAGCACGTTGTTGTTATTAAAAGAGAAAGGGAAGAATCAGAAAATGATTGAAATGTTGAGAATTGTCCAGCTGTCAGGCTAGGAGCACCACTAGTTGCTTTGAGCCCCAGCCTGTTCAGGTAAGATCTCTGCTCTGTGGTCCAGTGTCCTGGAGGACCATTCTGGGGCAATCCTTTTACTTCTGCAGATGCCAAGATGGCATGGGAAAGGGGAAAATTCTGCAGGCCTCAACCTGAATCTTGAACCCACAAATCCAATCCGTCAGACCCAAGCTGGGATCAAATGCCTTCAAGTCCAGACTCAGCCCCATCAGAGAGGGGCAGTGGGCGCTCTCAAGACGAAAGGGATCCCTGGTGAATCAGGAAAGTTATTGGGTTGGAAAGTGATTAAAGAGCCAAGCGTGGGAGGGGATTTCCAGCAAGAGAGACAGGCCCAGGAGCATGCCCGGGCTGGTCAGCTACACCGTTGCTGCCCACTTGAGGTCTGTTGCAATAGTGCCCATAAAATTCAAGTCATTAGAGACTTGAAACTTGGGCCGGGTTCTCAAAAAAGCAGAGATTGGAGGGAACCCCAAAGCTCTGGACAAAAAGAGTTGTACATCAAAGGAGAAGAGGATCAGAAGTATGGGGGAAAGATCTGCTGAGAGAGAAAAGCAGGGAGGGAGCGGGGAATTGGAGGTCAAACACAGAGAGGGGGCAGGGTGGGGCAGACCTATGGGTGGACTCATGCCCCATATAGGTGAGCTACTTGTTTCTGATGAACTAGGGACAAAGAACCGGCTAAGGAGGGATCAACCTTCATCTTTTCTTACCTATCTGGGGAATTCCTGTGGCCCTGTGAGCCAGCCAGGCTTTCTTGGAAATTATTATTAGCTTTGCAAAATAGAGCTTGACAGCTTTCAATTTACAGTGAGAAATGGAGGTGTGATCAGAGAGGTGACTGTCCAAAGCGCCGTTGAGCTGGTGTAATTCCTTGACTGTCCACTCTCTCAGCCGAGTGCTCCTTCCTGTCAGGGATCCAGAGTCCTTCACTCACAGCTGGTTGCTCAGCATCAAAACCAGGGCTGACTCAGTAGGTCTAGGGTGGAGCCTGGAATTTTCTTGTCTGGTGTTGCTGGACCTGGGGCGTTTTAAGAACCATTGCTTTAAACTTCGACTATCGATGTAAAGAATATGGAGTAATAACAGTAATGTATAGCAAGGAAGCTTCTAGAAATGCATAGTCTCTGGTCCTATACCAGACCTTGAACCATCAGCATTTATCCCTAGCAGCATAAGTAAGCCTTCTGGTCCCAGGGGCCAGGTACCCAAGGTACACAGGGGAAACAGCCTCTTTATGTTTGCAGAGGTTGGCGGAGGGGGTGAGGAGAGGGTCTGTCTGATGTGATGCTGGTATACCCCAGCAGGAGATTCTGTTGTGCCCACCCAGAAAAATCCCACAGCAATCTTCAGGAATGCATTTGAAATCAACCCTGCTTTCAAGTCAGCCCTGGATTTTCAATTTCATAGAGAGTTCTTTATGTAAACTGGATGTGGTGGCATATGCTTGCAATTCAGGAACTAGGGCAGCTGAAGCCAGTCTCAAATGCTAGGCCAGCTTGGGCTATATACAGAGACTGCATCTCCAAAAACTCAAAAAAAAAATGATAAAAAAAGGGCAAACTTCTTCAGGCTAGCCCACCCACACCCCACGGTCATGTTGGTTACACACCAAGATGGAGCCTTCCAGATTTAGCCTACACAGCAGAGGTGGGCTTCAGTTCATGTGGGGTCATGTTTCATACTGTGTTATGCTTATGATACTGAAACGGTTCCTGTTCAACCACAAATTTTAGGCAGCTCTCCCATTTGTTTTTATTTAAACATATTTATTTAATTTTATGTGTATGCATGTGTGTATGTATTATGTATGTGTGCAGGTGCCTAAGTATATGTCTGTAGCACAGGTGTGCAGAGCCTGTGGCTATCAGGAGGATTGGGATCCCTGGAACTTAAGTTGCAGAGGTTGTTAGACACCATGTGGATGCTGGGAACTGGACCTGAGTCCTCTGTAAGAACTGTAAGGGCTCTTACCTGCCGAGCTGTCTCTCCAGCCCCTCAAACTCATTATTCTTAACTGCATACGTGTTGGCGTGTTGGGTACTTAGCCAGGTTTGTATAGGAAGCGAGAAAGGCAGAGGATTGAAAATCTCTTGCCCTGTAGAATGACGGCAATTAAAGGGAAAATAATTCTGTCCCTCCTCACACCTTCTCAGAGGGACTGCTAATGGTTGAGTCTTGGTCTTTCATCTTTACATTTATGCATTGATTTATTTTGTGGGGGGATGAGGGAGACTCGTGAGTGCCGTGGTACAACTTGCAGGAGTCAGTTCTTTCCTTCCTGCATGTGGATGGTGGGGGCTCTGGTCTGATAGCAAGTGCCCTTACCTGCTGGATCACTTGACCTGCCTTTATGAGACACATTGACACATGCGGTCACTATGTAGTCCTGGTCATGAAGATCTTGACTCTCCTGCCTCAGCCTCCTGTGTGCTAGGACTACAGATGTCAACTACTCTATCTGTCCAGCTTTGATACTATTTCAGGTGGTATACTTAGCCCTCTTTTAATTGGTTCCTTAGGACTGGAGAGATGGCCCAGTGGTTAAGAACACTGACTGATCTTCCAGAGGTCCTGAGTTCAAATCCCAGCAACCACATGGTGGCTCACAACCATCTGTAATGAGATCTGATGTCTTTTTCTGGTGTGTCTGAAGACCGCTACAGTCTTACTTAATTGGTTCATTAGTTTTCAGCAACATCACTCTGTTTCACCTCCCAATTTTTTAGCTGTACTTTTCCATTTTGTCCACTCATCAGTAAATGCTTACTGAGGCCAGCCTAGGGTGGTGGTGCACACTTCCAGCACTTGGAAGGTAGAGGCAGGCAGCACTTTATGAGTTCAAGGCCAGCCTGGTCTACAAAGCAAGTTCCAGGACAGCCAGGGCTACAGAGAAACCCTGTCTTGAAAACCAAAAGAAACAAACAAGAAGTATTTACTGTGAGCCAAGCAGCATCTACTGCTGGAGCTATGAGGGTGCAGGAGATGTTGAACTCTTGCTGGCACAAAGCCTACATTATAGTACAGGGCAAATAATAGTTAATAGGAAACATAAAGCTGAATAGGGAGATGCAGAGAGGGGGCATGGTATGTCTGTGGGGACCGGGTGGAAGTTTGTTGAGGGATATCTCATGAAGAAGGGAGTGAAGAAGGTAGTTCCAGAACAAAGAACTGCAGGAGGTTAAGAAGAACCAGGGTGAAGTGTGAGGATGCTCCTTTCAGTCAAAGTGCAGAGGTCCTGAGGAAGGGGGTTGAGGTTAGACATCTAGAGCAGGTCCCAGACCAGCAGTCCTGGAGGGCCATGCTGACGTACTTGCTAGCATTAATCTACCTCATTGCTCTGAGCAAAGAAGTGTCATGATTTTACATAGTTAATTTTTTTTTCTTTTCAAGACAGGGTCTTACTATGTAGCTCAACCTAGCCTGAAACTTTCTATGTTGATCAGGCTAGCCTCAAACTTGTGGCAGTTCTCCTGCCTCTGGAATGCTGAGATTATAGGTGTGTATCATTATGCTGGATTAACGTTAATATATTTTATTTTGAAAGATTATTTAAATTTATTTTAGACAAAAACAACCTTGATTTTTTTTTTTTTTTTTTTTTTTTTTTTTAGCACCCCGAGACAGGGTTTCTCTGTGTAGCCCTGGCTGTCCTGGAACTTGCTTTGTAGACCAGGCTGGCCTGAAACTCAGAGATCTGCCTGACCTTGCCTCCTGGGTGCTGGGACTAAAGGTGTGGGCATCTACTGCTTCAGCCTTGACTTTGTTTGTTTGTTTGTATTTGCAGGTATTACAGCTCTGCCACATTCTATACTGTGGATAAAATTATCTTTGCTGCTGCTACTTTGTCTAGCAATGTATTACTCCCTGGCTTAATTTATTCAAGTAAGTATATCAAACAATAGCTCTGGGACTGAAGAGGATGCCCAACAACTAAGAACTCATGCTCTTTCAGAGGACCAGAGTTTGGTTCCCAGCGCCCATTTAGATGGCTCACTCCTGGAGCTCCAGTCCTCCTCTGGCTTCCACGGGCACCGTTCCAAGTGCCAATTCACACACACATGTATATATTCTCTTAACACAGAAACAAAACTATTTAAAAAAGAAAAACAGCTATGGGGGCTGGAGAGATGGCTCAGCTGAGTACTGGCTGTTCTTCCAGAGGACCTGGGTTCAATTCCCAGCACCCACATGGCAGCTCACAAACACAGACATTCATGCAGGCAAAACACCAAAACACATAAAATAAAAATAAATAAAAATAAAGAGTTAAAAAAAAGCCCCACCTATTTGGTTTGCATGTGTGTATGTTTGTTGCAGCTCTTCATCCAGCTGTGTTTGTTCCTTTACATGGTCCCTTCCCTCCTTACAGTATGCGACTTCATAGCTAGAGCCATTCTTGGCTCACTCCCTGCCCCCTCCTTGGGGCATTTCAGCCTGTCCCAAACAGCTGGACTCGGCTTGCCTGACAGGGCAGATCAGCTTTCTATTTGGTAGGGGCAAGGCGGCAGCTCTGGGTTGCTACAGGGGACATTCTGTCCATCTGTCCCATGTGGAGTCAACAAGTCAGTAAGAGTCCAGTCAGAATCCCAGGACTCAACTTTCTTTCCCCAGGGGCTGGGGGCCTGAGCAGGCCAAGCAGTGGTTCCTGCTCCTGGTGTAGTATTGGGAACCCTGATGATGAGGTATGCCCTGCACCCTCTGCTCTTGAAAACTTGACTCCCCTCAATATCTAGCTAATACATCCTGGGGGAACCCAGGAAGCTACATAATTGCAGGTCAGTACTCCTGGATTCCAAGGACTGGCTCTGGTCATTGGGACAGCAGTGGAGGGTCTCAGCGGATGTTCCCCGGAGCTGCCTCTGATGCTTCTTTGCTACTCTCTTACCGGATGCTGCTCTTGCCCTTCCTTTCTCCACTGTCTAGAAGCCTCCAACTCTCCAGCCAGTAAGGAAAGAGTGTGGGTGGCCATGTCATGCGTTAAAAGGGCTCAGTGTTTATGGAGGCATGGTGATGTCACCAGCAGATTCCACGTCCTGTAAGCCACCATACATTCATACCCTGGACTCTCCAATTACAAATCGGCAGGATTTTACATTGTTTGAGTTCTATGTCTTTTTTTTTTTTTTTTTTTTTTTTTGATCCAGAGAAAAAGTGAGCAAAACACTATGACCCCTCTCATGAGAATCTAAAACATAGGCGAGGCCTCCGTAAGTTTTGTCTTGAGAATGATCCAGCTATAGAAGACAAAAAGGGAAGAGAAGGAAACATTAGAGATGGGTACAATGGGGCACTTCTTCCCATCCCACACTTCCCTGCCACCCCCATTTCCTAAAAGAGAGAGGGTTGGTCAAGGCAGACTCTGCCAAGCTGGTAACCCCAGGAGACCCTAAAAGAAGGCTGAGGAGAAAGCCATGTCATAAAGCATGGCTGGCAGACAGGGTCCCTAAAGGCACTTCTAATCCCTCTCTTGGAGCTGCATTCTGGGAGTTGGGAGGTGAAGAAAAGGGAGAAGGTCAGAAGGAGGGACAGACAGACAGACACTGGGCACATGTACTTCACATACAGGGTTATGGGTGGGAAACAAATAGCTGTTTTCCTCCCCAGCTGGCTTGGTTCTGCAGGGAAGGATACCCCCAGCTCACAACAGAATCTTCCCTGTGCTCCCTAGTTTTTCTGACAATGAGGACCAAAACATGAGGTGTGGGTACAAAGTCTTTTTCTCCAATTATTTATCATTACTCCCAGAACATTGATTAATAACATGCCCATGAGTAGGTGTTTAAGAAACTTTGACCCGGAGGAGCTGACCAAGAGGGCCAAATGAGACCCTAGGAGAGACATCTTTCTCAGGCTCTGACCTCCTCTAAAGGAAGACGCAGGAAGAATAGAGGAATGAGTTGCCAGGTCTGACCTGGGTCCTTCACAAATGGCGACTAAGTTGCTCTTCACAACAATCCTACCAAACCAGGATAGATTAGTTATCCCATTTGATACATCAAAGTATGAACGGTTAGAGCCATTGGCCAGGTAGGAGAAGAGAACGCAATCAAGGAAGAGAGGTTTGAAGCCAACTGAGAGAAGTCCGACTCCCTTCAGCTTAGTGTCCCAGGAGAAGCGCGTTCTCTGGTGTGGAATCTGCAGAGAAGCCACAAGGCTGAGAGCACTAACTGCAGTAGGCATGGCTGGTCCTCCAAGTCAGTGCATTATGGGACAACCCCACACTCCCAGCACATGTGTCTACTTTCCACTCTGGTGAAGTCGTGCGTGATCCGTCAAGATTTCTCTCTCCACTTTGTACACACTGTTTTCTAACGCCCACCCTAGGTAGATTCAAGGAAAGGAGGGAGAATAGGTTGTCAGATCTGTGGACAGCCTCCCATGAGCCAAGCAGAGAGACATCTGCTGATGGTGCAGAGACCCAACACAAGCTTTTGGCAGAGGCTGGGGGACGAGGACTCCCGCTGTTTGAGTAGCAGCCAGCGGGTGTTTGACACCCACGCTGCCCTGGTGCCACCGCCGGCCCCACCCCGGCTAGCAAGGACCCGGCTCCTTTAGGAGACGCTCCTTGGCCCTTCCCCACTTCTCCTCTTCTGCCCCCTCCCCTTTTACTTTGTCTGGGGTATGAGGCCGGGATGGGGGATGGAGGCTTGGGGAGGGGGTCGGGGGCTCTGTTTTAAGAAGGGGCAGCCCGCAGGCTGTAGAGTAAGCAGCCCCCTCCAGGGCTCTCGCTGGCGATGGGTGTTCTAGCCCCGCTGAGGCCCCGCCCCCCGGGGCTCTGTCCGGGCGGGTGCGCGGCGCAGAGGGGAGGGCCAGCGGGGCAGGAATGCGCGGCGGGCGGGCGGCGCAGGAGGCGAGCGGCGGAACATGTAAGGGCACATCCCGCCAGCAGCCGCCCAGCGCGCAGACTGAGTGCAGGGGAGCGGGCGTGCAGAGCACCGGGTAGAGGCGCGGGGAGGTCGGAGCGGTGCTCAGGGTCTCGAGCCCGCGGCGAGCGAGTAGCATCCGCACGCGCATCCCGGGTGCCGCTGTCTGCAAGGCGGCCCCGGCCGCAGGTTCGGCTGGACCGGGAGCAAGGCCAACCAGCCTCAGGGCGCGAGAAGCCGGCGCTGTAGACCCGGGACATCCCGGACCACCGCAGGCTCCAGCACTGTGGGAACCTCGGGGCGCCCATGACGGCGGCGGCGGCGACCGTACTGAAGGAGGGGGTGCTGGAGAAGCGCAGCGGCGGGCTGCTGCAGCTGTGGAAGCGGAAGCGCTGCGTGCTCACCGAGCGCGGGCTGCAGCTCTTCGAGGCCAGGGGCACGGGCGGCCGGCCCAAGGAGCTCAGCTTCGCCCGCATCAAAGCCGTGGAGTGCGTAGAGAGCACCGGGCGCCACATCTACTTCACCCTAGTGACCGAAGGCGGGGGCGAGATCGACTTCCGCTGCCCCCTCGAAGACCCCGGCTGGAACGCTCAGATCACCCTGGGCCTGGTCAAGTTCAAGAATCAACAGGCCATCCAGACTGTGCGGGCCCGGCAGAGTCTTGGGACCGGGACCCTTGTGTCCTAAACCACGAGGCATATCATTTTATCCACACACCCCTCCCACCTCCGTGTCCAGAAGACATATCAGGTAAGTCCCCGGGCACTGAACCCTCTCTCTTCTTCCTCCACTGCCCTCTCTAGAAAACCAGGGGCTTTGTTTTCTTTCCCAAAGCTAGATGATCTTAGGGAAGGTTGCTGGGAGCAACAGGGAGTAGGATCCCAAGAGGATGCGTTTGTGGAGCTTGAGCCCCTTGGACACGTGAGCAGAGCAGGCCTTTCCCTAGGTCACCAGGCAGGAGGGTCCTTAATGTGACCCCAGTGTCGGAGAGGAAGATGGGTCCTGAGAGAGAGAGCACGTGTGGGATAGGCCTCCTCAGAGATCGGTTCAACCCTGACTCATGTTCACCCAACATAGGACTCCTGCGTTGTATGACGCTTTTCCAGGATGAATGCATGTTGGAGCATTTAAGCGTTGAAGCGCGGTGAGAACTCACCACCGTGTAGTTATCAAAGGAGTTCTAAGGGCTTGCGAACAAAAACCATGTTGTCCTAGCTTCCCACATGGGGCCTCGGTGGAAGGCTGGGCTGTGCCAACCGCTTCAAAAACGCATTCTTGATAGTGGATTTGGGGCTCTAGGGCTGCACTATCAGGAGGATAAAGATAAGAGATGTGGAAGGTGGGATGTGGCCAGGACATCACTGCCAAGGATGATAGGTCTGACCTATCCATGAGTGCTGGCCAAGGCATGCTGGGCCAGAGGAGGAGAAGCTGGAAGAGGGGATGGGTGGGTGAGAACTGGATGGGGCTATGAATTATTATTCGCGATGTCTTAATCCTCCTTGAACAGTAAGGCAGAAGGTTTCGGGCGGGGGTGGGGGTGTGTGGTGTGTTGGTTTGTGGTTAGAATGGCTCAAGGGAGGGACCACGAATAGAACCTAGAAGCTATGGCACTTAGCCTTGTGCCCTCTTCCCCAGATACTCCTCCCTCCCCATGGGAACTGGAGCTGGGTCAAGGAGGGGTTTATATAACTCTGGCCTTAACTTCTCTAACAGAAGCTTTTTTATGGACCCAACTACACCACCCACAGTATCTCACCCACCTCCCCTTCCATCTTGAGCAAACAGAGCCTAGGTGTCATCTTATGTTCCAGCCCCTTTTGCTGCCCCCATTATAGAGAAGCTGGATATAAAGCAAACCCACTGGGCTAAGACTGGGTCCACCTTGATCCCTTAGGACTCAGTAGGGCTGGAGGAAACAGGTTCCCCTGGCCACAGTGTGTTATCTTATTATCAGCCTTCTGTCTGTCTGTCTGTCTGTTCTCTGTAGATTCAGTCAATCTCTGGTCAAAAATAGTTGGGGGAAAAATTGTTGCCTGAACATTCACAGACCTTTTTTTTCTTGTCAGTATTTCCCAAACAGTATAGTTTAATAACTATTTATATAACATTACATTGTGTTCGGTATTAAAAATAATACAGAGATGATTTCAAGCATATGGGAGGTTTGCAAAGGTTATATGCAAAAATGACACCCTCTTATAGAAAGAAGCCCCCAGCATTTAGTGTCTGTGGTATGACCTGGGACCTGTTCCCTGTGGGTAACAGGAGTGGCCACATTGTTTCCTTCCGTTCTGGTGTGGAAAAGGTTGGAAAGGCCTGGTGTGAGGCACCCAGTAAATCAAGCGTCCTAACCACTGTTTTTTTTTCTCTCCAGCTTCTCTGTCCACTTTGTTTGGTTGGGGCCTGGTTACATGGGGTGAAGCAGGAGCTATCAACATGTGGAAGATAGGCCTATCATGGAAGGAGCCAGCTGGCCAGAGGTGGAGAGGCCAATAGGAGCTGAGGATGAAGATTCAGTTCCTGGACACTAAGACTGTTATCTCCAGCTTAGGCCTTTGAGCCACAGGCCTGGCCTCAAGTACCATGATGGGGAACTTGGGTCTTGATGCCCCACTCCCACCGGCCCAGCCCTGGGTTCTGAGTTTGGCAGACTGCTGTTTGGCCTCTGGCTTTGAGACTTGCCCAAAGAAGGGCTGTCCTTCCTGGCCTGTGAAGACAGTGCCTCAGAACTCAGGAGGCCAGCCTGGGGTCCAGAAGATGACCGCCCTACCTTAGGACAGCCACTGGACTCAGCTTGTGGAGGGGATCTGCTGGGCTGGAGGCCTGTGCCTGGGGGTCTCTTGCTGCTTAGGTCCTTTTGGGACCCCCCACCATCTATATACCCTTTCTTTGCACACTTCTTCCCTCACCTGTTTGCCCTCCCCTCACTTCGGTGTTGGGCCTGGAGGGGGTGGGGGTGGCGTAAGGGTTGGGCCTTTACCATTTCATGCTTATCCAGAATGAAGAGGCCCAATTTGTGGGCAGTAATCAAACCGTCTGTGGAGTGGAATTCTTTTAACTGCAGGACACCTAGAGCTTTGGAGAATCTCTACTTTTACTGTAGCCTACAGGCCCTCGGAAAGATGTAACTTGAGGGGTAACAGGCACTGTACCTCCAGGAGACATGGCTGCCTCTTCTGTAGAGGGTGACTTTGACCCTGCTAACCTGGGAAGTGGCTCTAGTTTCTAGGTAGGCTTCTCGCCCTGTGTTTTACACATGCAGATGCACATTTTAATATGTAATTTTAATATGTAATTAATACATGTATTAAATATGTAGTGACTAGAAGGGGGGGTCATTTCTACATGGGAAGCTGCAGAGGAATCATGACCTTGAGTTAGACAGAACCAGCCACTGAGTGACCCCTGTAACCCTTCCCAGTATAAACATCAAGTCCCCCCCTTCCTGATGTGGAATGGTGGTGACCTGCTTCAGAGTATCTCTGGAAGGAACAACGAGGCCCAGGGAACTTGCTTCTTAATAACTTGAGGTCTCTTTAATAACCTCTTGGTTCTCACGGTTTACCACTTCAGGTTTCTCTTGTTTTCTAATCAAAATTGCCCGTTCTCCTGTCTGGGTCCTTCGGTGGGATGAGAGCTCTATCTCACAGTTGATTATGGGTGTATGATTTATATTTAACAGTGGTTCCATGTATTATTTCATTAGTCTTTGCCACTATCCTGTGGATAGCTTAATCCCACCAGATCCAAAAACATCACCTTCCATACCACCCTAGTTCGATGCTATAAAGGTTAGGGCTAAGCCAGCGAGCACGCTGTGATCCATTGGTGATGTCTTCTGGGGGTGGGGAGAGAGTCAGCACTTTCATGCTTCAGGAATGGAAAGTTGCCACTCCTGCCTTGATTCAGCTGTAAGTGGGAACGGGTTAGTTTCCTTGTCCTTGTGAAACAGCGCATTTCCAGACTATTCCAGCAAAGCCCAAGAATTTCCGGTGGCGGTAGAGATTCAGGCTTGAAGGGATGAGGCAGCAGGAACTCAGAAACGGAGTAAGGAGGGCTGGTCAGCAGATGGATCAAGGTGAGATCACTCACCACATAACGTCTCTTCTGGGCCAGGTACTCTGCTTTCCAATGGATGTGGAGGGACAAAAAAGACAGACCCTCTTTCTGCTGTAGGAGCCCAGAGTTTTGTGGCAGACAAACCAATAGCAGCTGGGCAGTATTCCCTTGCTCAGTGCTGACCTCAGAGCTGAGAGAGAACATTGTGCTGCAAAGGGCAGCAGACGCCAGGCAGGGCTGGGTGTCAAGGGCAGAGGGCAGGTGCTTGCTTGGGGGATGGAGGCAGGCTCTGGTTTCTGAAGCTCCCTACTTCTTTAGACACTGAGCCTTGGTTCCAAGTGTGTCTCAGTCCTTGCCCAAAGCCAGCTCTGGTGTGTCTTGCTAGGTGAGTCCCAAGCCATCTAAAGTGTGCCATTAGAGACCCTCTTGTGAACCTGTCACATAGCAAGCCCCTGGCACGCATGTGTACTGTTACAACAGAATGGATATTTACCAACATCCTGAGACCCATGGGCTCTCAAGAACCCTCACTGTAGAGAGAGGTCTGGTGCTCTCAGAACAGGCTATTTCAAAAGACCTTTAGGGGAGTTTTGGTCTTTTTAGGAGGGAAGGGGTTGCCTCTCAAGGTTGCCCTTTCTGTGAATTTCCAAGAAGGAGCAAAGGCCTTCACCCTTGGAATGCCTGCTGAATTGCTGAGTAGGGGAAAAGCCCCTTTGGTGACAGACAGGCCTTCATGGTGCCAGCAGCTCTTAGGAGAGAAAACTGCTCAGCTGGGTCTGAGGACACTCTGAGGCCAGGGAGGGGCTGTTGCCACCAACTTTCCCCCTGCTCTGGCAGCCAGGGCCTCACCCGGCCTGATTCATGAGTCATCAATGGGAAAATGAGACAGGGCATGTCTCAGCTGAACAACTGGAGTCCGCTGAGGTGGGGTGGGGAGGCTGAGGGGAGAAGGGATGGGCTCATTCTGGTCTGGGAGAGCTGGGTTGGGAGTTGAGGCTTTGGCAAGAGCGAGCCTGTTTCAGAGAAAGAACCGGAGAAGGTGGGGAAAGCCAGAGTCCAGAGCTGGAACCACAGAAGAAAGGAGAGGGTGGATCTGCAAGGCTCAATAGATTGTCAGCCGGAAATCTGGAGCCAGTGATAAGGCACCAGTGGCAGCTGTGCCACCAGGGCCAGTGTCCAAGGACCCTAGCAAGAATGCCAGGCTGGATGCCAGGCTGCCCTGAGGCTGTATAGAAAGTTCTGGCTTGGGTACCTCCAGTGTACTGTTCCCATTTGCCCCCCACAGTCCACCAGAGTGAACTTTAGAAAATGCAACTGGTTCTTCTGCCAGCAGTAGCAGCTGCTTGTCCCCTGCAATGGCAGAGGCCCCTTCCTGATTGCAACCTTCTCTCTGCATGCTTACGGTTGCACATCCGGGACCCTATAGGTAACTGTCCCCACCCCAGTACCAGTGAAGGTCACCTCACAATACAAGCCATTTCCTCCAACTCCTCTCACCCATTTTGGGATTGTGGCTCTGAGCTTTCAGGCTTTGAGATGCTTCCCCCGGACTGCCCTGCCTTCAGGCTAGCTTGAGTAGCCACTCTTCCTGCTATGTGGCCATGTCTTTTTCATTAGTCACAGCGAATACAATTGCTGGTTCGTATGTCTGCCTGTGCCAGTAGACTGGTTAGTTCTTGGTTGTGTCATTTGTGTGTTCCTGTGTCCCAGATTACCCGGCACCCAGTGCACCCTTAATAATAGCAACAGTAAGCAGTACCTATGTTTACTGTGTATTGGTTCAAAAGCTGCAGTTACCTATAGTGCTAAGACATCTAAAACTGTAGTTAGTACCTGATGAGAGGTACTTGTCTTATATTAAGAAGCCAGGACCCAGGGAGGCAAAGTGACTATTCAGAGTCACAGTGGTTAATAAGTGGTACCGCCAGGAATCAACTTAGTCATGGTGGAAATCAAAGCAGGTGCTATTAACCCAATGCCAAACAGATTAATTCTTACTGCATGAGTGAATGCACAAGTGAGTGATTGAAGTCACAGTTTTGCTGAGTGAGAGGAGGGAGCGCAGAGGTGAAGGAGCTCTCCCATGTTAAGCACCCAGGAGTAGGGAACTTCAAAGAGCTGTCTGTGAGCTGGGGTGTGCTCGGGTGTTCATGGAGAAGGTGACTAGAACCAGCTCCTGGGACAAGCATGGGACCAGGCTGTGTGCATGGTACCTATAGTGCTAGCTCTTGGGAGGCTAAAGCCCAAAGATCAAGAGTTTGAGGTCAGCCAGGGCTGCAAAGAGGCCCTGGCTCCAGCTCTCTATTCTAAAACAAAACAAAACCCAGCAAGGATGGGGGCTGAGAGTAGGGAAAGACCCAGTCATTTGGGCCATCTAAAGTGCAAGGTCAGGGCAGGAATATTCTAGAGAATAGAGGGGTCTTAAGATAGGAAGGGACAGCAAAACTTTGGGGGACCTAAGGAGACTCACTCCCAGTTCCAAATGTTGTTCCTATGCTGGTCTAAGATATTAGGACCTAAACTCAGGGTTACCCCAGCCACAAAGGCCAAACAAGATTCAGCAGCTCTGTCTCTGGTGTGGCACTAGCTCCAAGGGCCTTAAGACAACATACATAACTTTCCTGTTTTCTCCATTATTAGCCCTGACCAGTCCACATTCTGCGTCTCCACAAATATGGACAAGTTGTTCACTGCCTTATTGCCTGAGATAGAAGCCTCTGTCAACCTTCCTCCTGATGTTACCCAGCAGCTCTAAGGAACCCACACCCGCAGGCGACAATGCTTTGGCTCTGAAGCATCACCTTCTTTGGCTCAGGCTGGTAACATTTCCTACTTTCTTGGAGAAAGGGCAACAAACCTCTAGCTGCAGGGAGAAGAGTCAGTAGGAGTCACTGTGGGGGCCTCTCCTGCCCCTCTTCACGGCCCTGTTCTAAGTTTATCAGTTTAACTCAACCTCAGCAAAATGTTAGCACTTAATAGTCACTACACAAGGAGATACTGGTCTGGCTAGATGTTGGTTTCCAGGAAGCCCCAAGGGTTTTGAGATCAAGAATGTGGCAAGGGAAAAGCAGGCTAGGATAGGAGGTATTCATGGAGGTGGGATAGGATTCTGACCACGGAACATTCCAGGTAGAGGAAATTGATTGTGTAAAGATGCTAGGACCAGAGAAGGTGAGATGAGACCGAGACACAAACAGGTTTCCACAGATCCCGGGAGTGACAGCTGAGTGGAGGCCAGAAGGGACTGGGTCACCTGGATCATGTCCAGGGACACACACTCACCTTTAGTTTGTTATAAAAACATGTTTCAGCCAGACCTAAGGCCTGTAATCCCAACTACTCCAGGAGGTTGAGACGAGGGTGTGTGTGTGTGTGTGTGTGTGTGTGTGTGTGTGAAAAATTCATGGACAACCTGGGCAACTTGTCTTAAAAGTAAAGAGGACTTGGTGCTGTGGTTTGGGGGGTAGAGCATTTGCTTAGCCTGTGCAAGGCTTTGGGTTCAATTCCCAGTGCTGAAAAACAAAAACAAGTCCCAACAAACCAAAATAGGACACATTCACTAAGGAAAAATGTGCAAGGGCAGAACGTGCCAAAGAAGAAAACAAATGTCACCTTCATGCTTTCAGCCCAAGTACCATCCTTGGACTTCCATCCACACTTAGTTCTTTGCAGATGGCTGACATCTAACATGCAACTGTCAAACAATTTGCCCGTGCACGGGGTTTTGCTGTGTGTCTTCTGTTGCATGCTGGGGTGCTGGATATTTTCTCCTCCCTCCCCCCATCCCTGCTCCCCTCCCTATCTGAAGTGCTAAGGATCAAATCTGGGCATTGTACATAGTAGATAAATACTCTACCACTGAGTTTTAGCTGCCATTTAAGTTTCATTCATTCATTCATTCCTTTGCTTGTTTACGTGTATGGATGGTTTGTCTTTCTGCATGCACAAGCTCCACTTGGTTTCCATGGAGTCCAGAAGAGGTTGTGGGATATCCTGCAGTAACAGACAGTTGTGAGCCACCATGTGGGTGCTGGGAATCGAACCTGGGTCTCCTGGAAGAGTAGCCAGTACTCTTAACTACTGAATCACATCTCTAGAGAGCCAGTCCTTCCCTTGTGCTACACCCTTTACCCCCCTTTGTGGTGTGGTAGGCTACGATGACCATCTCTGCTGTGTCCTCATGGTTCTGTTCACGTTGAGTTCCAGGTCCCCATGGGAAGGTAAGTACTAAACGTTGTGTTTTAAGATGGAGGCTGGTGGAGAGGGGAGGCCTGTGTGCAGGGAAGCCAGGGGCTGAAGCACCGGGCTCAAAGCCAGTGGCAGGGAATGGGAGGGAAGCTGGGGGAACAAGAATGAACATAAGATGGGTTGTGACCCCTCTGCCCAGGCAGGTACGTAGGCATTCCTGTCACCAATGGCAGTGAGAACCGCGGGTCTTAACACAGGCCTGAGTGTGAATCTTTGCTGTGCTTCATATCAGCCCGGAGACCTGAGCAGGTTATCTGGCACCTCGTTGAGACAGGGGTGTTAATAGGCCTGCTTTCTAGGATCACTATGAGATGTAATTGAGAAGATGTCTGTAAGGTAGATAAAGCACACAGATAGCACACATTAAGTGCTTGTTTTTATAGTAGTATAATAATCCTCCCAGCAGCCTTGCTCCACCTAATTCCCATTTAGAAAAAAATGCACGCAATTAACACTGTAAATTAGTACCACTTACCAAGTGCTTTTTACCTAATCCGGATGCCTGGCCTTCATGGAGTGTGCTCTAAGTTGCCTTAACTCAGTGCGAGCCTTACCTTCCTTCAAGGGGAGGTAAAGCCCTTGTTCTAGGGACAATGAAGCTAACATCCAGAGAAGTTAAAGTGGCAATGTAAGACTCCCCAGTCACGGATGGTGGCTCAGCACGGCCTTGGGTGTCTCTCCTATGCCCTCTGCACCCTCTCACCTTTGTCTCAGTTAAGGCTTCTATTGCTGTGTTGAAACACCAAGACCAAAAGCAACTGTGGGAGGAGAGGGTTTATTTGGCTTATACTTCCATAGGGTAATCCATCACTGAAGGAAGCCAGGACAGGAGTTCAAACAGGACAGGAACCTGGAGGCAGGAGCTGATGCAGAGGGCACGGAGGGATGCTGCTTACTGGTTTGCTCATCATAGCTTGCTCAGCCTGCTTTCCTATAAAGCCCAGGACCACCAGTCCAGGGATGGCACCACCTAGGCCCTCCTCCATCAATCACTAATTAAGAAAATGTCTACAGCTGGATCTTAAGAAAGCATTTTCTCATTTGAGGTTCACTCCTTTCAGATGACTCTGGCTTGAGCCAAGGTGACATTAGACTAGCCAGGACAACCTTCCCCCCAGCCTTTGCATTTCAAGTTTTGAAGATGGTGAGCAGGTGGTCTCTCAGGTCTCCATCACTGGCCGAACGCAGTGCAACCTTATTGCTATCGCCAGTATCTCTCAGCAGGCTCTAGTTTGGAATAGCTCAGAGCCCTTCACACACACCTGACACCCTCCTTCCCAGCTCCCCCACCATCGCCACCGAAGAGACTGCATGACATGTCTGAGTGTACTAGTTGCTCTGTACTTATTCCGTTACAAACCACATGCCAGCAGCCAGCATTGGCACACTTCAGACGCATGAAGTCTGGAAAGAGACAGGTCAGGAGTCTGTGGAGACCTCCTGGGCTCTTATTCAGACTGCTCACATTACCCAATGACCTTAAATACATCTCTATCACTGGCATGACTTGCCCTTATAAAATAGAGGCTGATCGAAAGTCATCAGTCCAGCCAATGAGCAGAAACGGGTGCTTGATGAAAGCATACAACCTACTGGACAAGATGTTTGTCATCCCAGTAATCAAGAGGCTGAGGCAGGAGGATTATAAGTTTGAGGTTAGACTGGGCTACGTAGTGAGACTCTTTAAAAACAGCAGCAGCAACAACAACAACAACACAGCCAGGAATTGTTCCAAGCACTTGGAAGGCAGAGTTCAAGGTCAGCCTGGTCTGCATAGAGAGTCCCAGTACATCCAGGGCGGCATAAAGAAACCCTGTTCCAATACTGCACACACACACACACACACACACACACACACACACACACACACACGGCAAGGGTAGACACATACCTCAGTGGTAGAGCACTTACCTAGCACTTGCAAGGTGCAGGATCTAATTCCCCACAAAACTTAAACCACCCCAAATAAAACAAACAGTAGCAACAAAACCAAAACCTTAATAGTAATTTTGAGGTAGCCAGAACACAAAGCTAGTGCTCAGGAACCTGTGATTGTCACTAAGAGCTCGGGATACAGGAAAGCCAAGGCTGCAATATTGCTGAATGGGGGTTAGGGTCCAGGTGATTTGTGGAAATTTATTGAATGAACACACTTATCCAACACAAGTGGGCACACACACATACACACACACACAAGCATATGCACACACACAAGCATATGCACACACACAGTGGGCACACACCACATACACATTACTCTGCCGGGTTGACACATCATATAGCTTTACATGCCAGGGTTCAATGTCCCTTGGTGACTTTGGTGGGGACAGCCCTTCCTGTGTTTTTTGGTGTCTTTCTCTCGCTGTAGGTTGTCTGTGTGGGTTTCTCTGTCAGAACCTGCCAGGATCTAAACAGTCCCTGGAGAAGAGAGATGAGAGCCCCAGGGGAAATGGAGCTTCAGGCTTCGTTTACAGCTCTAGGCCTCAGTTTCCAGAAGTGTTTAGGAAGCAGGATCATCCTGCCTTCTAGGAATACTATGTACAAAGTCAGACACACAGAGACCATGTAGCAAATGGAAATGCCAGGCTGTACACGTGTGAAGGAACTATCGTGCCAGGCTGGTGAAGGATTGGTGTCCACAGAGCACCAAGCCAGTGGCTGGGAGCCTCTCCCTGAAGCTCAGCCCTTTACTTAGCAGAACAACAGAGCCTCCGTGAATTGCCAGCCATCTTTGTTTTGGGTACAGTATCTCTGGCTGGCTTCAAACGTGCTATGTAGCTGAAGATGGCTGAACTTCTGATCCTCTCGCTACTACCTCTGGAGTGCCGAAGTGACAGGATCCCAGGTATAGGTCACTATGCCTAGCTTTGCGGAGTACTTGGCGATGCAAACCCGGGCTTAGTGAATGTTAGGCAGGCACCTGGCATCTCCAGCCCTGTGACTTACTTTTAGCCAGCAGAGTGGGGCTGCTGTCCATAGATTGGGACGTTTGTCCTGTCGGCTCTGACTCTCTTTCCCTTGACTTTGATGATGCACACATCTTGCTGCCAAAGGAACTAAGAGCCGCCCCAGCCATGGCAGATCTTTCTCTTTAGGTAGGTGCTGCATTGCCTCGAACCTCTGTGCCTGGTACAGTGTGAACCCAGCAAGTGATTGCTAAAGGTTTGAGACTCTGGGTTCTCTCTCCCCACTTACCAACCCCCCCCCCCCACAGAACTGGCAGTTTGGTTTCTGGCCTCCCTGTAATTACTGATTCCTAGAAGACTCTATGATATCCCTGGGTAGTAGAGTGGGAGACAGACAGGCAAGCCCAGGCTCTATATACTGGCTAACCCCAGGAGTTGTTTGTATTTTGAGACAGGGTCTCTCTATGTAGTTCAGGCTGACTGGGGCGGGGGGTGGGACACTGAAGGTTCTCCTGCTTAGTGAGCCTCCTTACTTAGTACCAGCCTCTCAATTTCAGACCTGTGCCACCACACCGAGCTGGCCCAGTAGGCCTGAAGGCCACCAAGAAGTCAAGATCTGATACTGAAAGAGCCCAGCATCCTACCTCCTACTCCCTTGGGCCAGAATGTTGTTCTTGGCCCTGGGAAAAGTACAGTTCCAGGGCAGGGTTGGGGTGGTGGTGGCAGACTCCTTGGCTCCTCGAAAAGGAAAGGACAATCAGAACGGGAAAGAGTTGCTGCTTCATCTATCCGGTTAGGTGGCTGGCTGAACTGGCTTTCTGTCACTACTCAAAGAGAGCATTCCCCCACTTTCCACTTATCCACAGAAGCTAATCTCATGGCTCCGGAGATGGGTGGGGCAAAGACTATGGCCATCTGCAGGCTGAAAATCAAGATACGGGTGGGCTGCATTCCTGCTGCAGGCTGGAGGTGACTAGAGTCTGGTCTTCAAGTGACCCCAGATATGCCATGGTTTATGCAGTGCCAGCAGAGGTCAGTGTCTTCTGGTCTGTCTGCCTTCCTCATGGGAGGACATGAGTGGTGTGTTCACCCTCCATGGGGGTCATCAAAGTTATCCTGCCACCTCAGGATGCTTAATGTAACCACAGGTCTGGGGACTAGAATATGGTTGTTTGGGGCTCCATTAGTCCCTACATCCGAAGGGTGTGTGAAGAAGGGAGAAACAGGCACACACTGATGGGTAACATAGTATTAGAGTCTCTTATGGAAACGAAAGCTGGGAGTTTGAACTCCCTGCCGCTGACCACTGTCTCCACATGAACCTGTCTCCACAGGACTAACAGGGTCAGTTCTCTCTTTCTCCACCTTGAAATTCAGAGCCAGGGTTCTTGTGGACCCCGAGCTTCTCTTTCCTGCCACCACCTTATGCCTGGCGCCGCGTGGGAGGCCCTGGCTTTGAGACAGAGGAGTCTGGCCTCTGCTTTCTTGTCGCTGTTGAGAGAGAAGCATCCCTCTCCTTCACAGGCTGCTCAGCCCCACCGTGTGGGAGGCTGGGAGGCTGTAAATCCCCTGTCCACCCACGGAAACAGCTGGGTCCTGGGTGCATCCTGTGGACTTAACCCCTTCCAGGCCTGTGGACCCTCCCTTTGGGCTGAGCTGGAAAGAGGTGGAGGCCTCTTCAGGGCCAAGCAGGGTTTCTGCAGCCGTATGTGATGCTGGTGGTTGGCCCTAGTACTGTTTATTGAGGGGACTTGAGACTGACCCTCCTGCAGGAGGGGATGGGCTAGTTAACTCTTGGTATGGCCAAAGCCCTGGGGCCCAGGATCCTCCTTTGCAGCTATTGCTAGCACCCAGGTGGCCCGTTGCTCTGAGCCAGAGTATTGGGGGTTCTGGGTTAAATATTGGGACAGCTGGCCATGCACTGAGTGTGTGCACATAAGTGTGTGTGTGTGTGTGTGTGTGTGTGTGTGTGTGTGTGTGTGTGTGAAGGTTAAGTGACAACTTGCAAGGGCTGGTTTTATTTTTTGCCATATGGGTTCCTAGGATCAAGCTCACATTGTCCTGCTTGGCAGCAAGCTCCTTCTCCTGCTGAGCCATCTTGTCAGCCCCATTTTGCCTCTTCTGACATCATATTTATATGATGCTGTTATTGGCCTCCTGCTACCCTCAGATGCCCAGGGTGGAAATGGAAAACTCTCAGGATGTCACCCGGGTCCCACATCCTCACTTCCATTCCTTTCCCTGTGCTGTTGGCTTTTCATCTTCCAAGGTGCCTTCCACAGCCTAAAGCCTTCACCCAGGGTGGTTCTCCAACCCCACAAAGCTGAGTAAACATACATGTTCCTGACTGTTACATGTGGGTTAGAGCTGTTGTGCATCTGGCATCAATTACTAACTAGTCAATCTGAAAAAGATAGCAAAGGAATAAGGAGGATCTGGATCGTGCAGATAAGCAGGCAGAGACCACTGCATAACAGTAGATTGGTTGGCCCGAGACTGCGGAACAGATCCTGGTTAGATGTTTGCCCTGTTCGAGGGAAGAAGAAGGTACCAAGAGCCATAGCGTAAGAAGTCTGAGTTTCGAGGATCCAGACACTGCATGGTGGAATGGGCAAAAGCCTGATGAGCCAGGCCTGGCCCTGGTGGCCTCTGAGCTGCTCGTCCCTCAAGCCTCAACAGAAACACAATAGTTCTAGAGAGTTCTCTCAAGATCGGACAGCCAGTGCCAGGCTGCCGAGCAGGACAAGGGACCTTTGTGCAGGCTTCAGCTTGATCCTGCTCCACCCTCCCTGGCCCTGGGGGGTTTAGGGGGTGGCAGTGGTTGGAAGTTCAGATCCTGAGGAGGCTGCAAGCTGATGCTGTGTGGCTTGCGCTGGGACTGGGGGTCACCTGGAGGTCTCCAGTGAGCCAGGGTGGATCTGGGAACAAGCTCTAGCTGCTGGAGCCCGAGGGAGGTGGGCGTGGGTTTGTGGCCTTCCTTGGGAAGAAATGTCAATGTTTCTAGATATTTTTCCTTTGATCCTCACAAACCCACTGGAGATTAGTACAGTGGATGATTAACCACATCCACAGGTGGGAAAACAGATGCAGAGAGAGGAGGGAGGAATAGGATGCTCTGGGGTCATAAAGCATTGACTGTACTGCTCCTGGAGAGGAAGTTGTATTTTTCACTGGTTTCTTTCACTAGCAAGGAGAAACTGTTTACATTTCAGAAGAAGAGATTATAATGTATTACTGTTTCCCACAGTAATTACTATGCATCAAAGGATTGGGAGTTGGGCGGAGAACAGTTTGCTAAAGCTTTTTATGCCCAAAGTCACCTGGGGTGGGAGCCAGGACCCTATCTACGATGTAGTCAGGATTGTTTCATTGTCCACTTGGTCCCTCTCCTTTCTTAGCCTTCATCCATCCATCCATCCATCCATCCATCCATCCATTCATCCATCCATCCATCCATCCATCCAGGACAGTGTCCTGGAAACCTAGGCCAAGCCTGCAACATTCTAGGGAAAAGGAGGTGCTGATAAGCTGCACCAGGGAAGCCCAAGGGCCAGGGGACAGCCCAAATGCACTCAGCTTTTCCTTGAAATTCCACACGCCCTGGGCGTTTGGCAGGAGCCTGGAATGTACTTCATCGGAACAATTTGTCTTTCATGGTCCATTTGCATCAATCAAGCCATTGTTCTATGCCTTCGCCTGGACCACTCTGGCTAGCTGAGTCCTTCCTGTGCTTGTGGGTGGACGGGTTAGAAGATGTAGAGTGCACGCCTATGGGGAGGAGCGACCCCTGGTGGTCTGATCTGTAAGCACAGAGGTTTCCTGGCTGAGCGTTTCCCAATGTGATTATCCCTGACTCCTAGAAATAATGCAAGAGAAATACTTTGGTAGCTTCGAAAGTATAAATAACACAGATAAGTCAGGCACTCTATGAAACAAAGGGCACTGTTGTTGAGGAAAAAAAAAGACTGCACACCTGCCCAAGCCCCGCAATGCATGCTGGGATTGCCTCGAGAGTCTGTGGCTGGCCATCCTCTCTGGGCCTAGAGATTTTTTTTTTTTAAATTAAAGGAATGAGTGTGGGCCTGAAGACACTATCTATTACTGCTAAAATCCCAGTCTTAGAAGATTCTTTGGTGGGGTTTGAATTCTAGATCTACTGTTTATTAGCTAGCTGCCAGCCAGTTGCTCCAGTGAGCTTTAGTTTCTCCATCTTGTGAAATGAGGTGCCGAGCCCGTCTTGTTACATGTGGACTTCATGTTTGGAAACTACTGTTTTCTGCTAACATTTCTTTGTCATGATCTAAACCAGTTGTGGAACTCGGGTCATCTGCGACAGGCAGAGTGTTGGACAACTCTAATTGTCTGAAGCATACATTTGCTGAGGAAAATATGGTGAGTTTATTTTGCCTCTTAGCCTGTGAAATTTATTTATTTATGTTTATGTGTATGAGCATTTTGTCCGAGTGTATATTTGTATGCCTAGTGAGTGCCTGGTATCTTCAGAAGTTAGAAGAAAGTGTCCCCCAAAACTGGAGTCACCACATGGGTGCTGGGATTTGAACCTGGGTCCTCTGTAAGAGCAACAAGCACTTCTAATGGCTGAGCCAGTTCTCCAACAAACATTCTCTCAAAGTTTATGTTGTGCCAGTGGGGGGGGGGTGTATTTATGCTTTTTTATTGGATACATTTTATTTATATTTCAAATGTTATTCCCTTTCCTGGTTTCCCCTCCAAACCTCCTATCCCATTCCTCCTCCCCCTGCTTCTATGAGACTGTTCGCCCTGACATTCCCCTACACTGGGGCATCGAGCTTTGGCAGGACCAAGAGCTTCTCTTCCCACTGATGCCCAACAAGGCCATCCTCTGCTACATGTGCAGCTGGAGCCATGGGTCCATCCATGTGTGCTCTTTGGATGGTGGTTTAGTCCCTGGGAGCTCTAGTTGGTTGAGATTGTTGTTCTTATGGGGTTGCAAACCCCTTCAACTTCTTCAATTCTTTCTCTAACTCCTCCACTGGAGACCCCACTCTCAGTTCAATGGTTGTCTGCAAGCACCCGCCTCTGTATTTGTCATGATCTGGCAGAGCCTCTCAGGAGACAGCTATATCAGGTTCCTGTCAGCAAGCACTTCTTGACATCAGCAACCTTGTCTGGCTTTGGTGGCTGTATATGGGCTGGATCCCCAGGTGGGGAAGTCTCTGGATGGCCTTATGTTTATGCTTTTTGTTGGTGATCTTACAAATCATTATCAAGCATAGAATTCTGGGGTTCCTGAGTACTAGTAGGCTGGGCTATGCCTCATAGACAAAGTATGTGAGATGGATCACTTTCATGGAGGAGTGCACTATAATGCTGTTGCCTATGAACTCAATGTTAATGGGTAGTGTGTATTCAATATGGTGTCTTTAAACAGAAATGTTCTTTTGTATTGTACTTGCTATGAATTCATTAGTTGATAATCCGATTACGTCCAGGGGCTCCTGGGAACCAGACCCTATGTTTCTCCTAAGAGCAAGTACCATAAGTACTAAGAGCAAGTACCATAAGTACTAAGAACAAGTACCATAAGTACTAAGAACAAGTACCATAAGTACTAAGAACAAGTACCATAAATTCCTCCAAATACGAAATGCATATAGTTATTTCACAACATGTCAACTGTGGAGTCACAGGCAGTGCAGCTGTGGGACCTTCGAATCCCCATGAGCCTGAAAACGGGGGCCTCAGTAAGCATACTTAGAGACACTCAGCCCAGCTTCGGCTGCTCCTGCCTGGAACTTCCTTCATGAATACTTAGTTCACAGGGTTCCAGTCAAAGGCCAGCATGGCTCTTGGTGACTCATAAAGGCTCTTTTTACTCAAGTGACCTCATCAGAGCCTCTCAACAATAGCAGGGTGGTGGCATCCCGGCTCCGTTCCACGGATGAGCCTGGAGTTCACGGAGGCTAAGTAAGCAGCCCAAGGTCACTCAGTACGTTGGCAGCAGAGTCAGATTTCACTGTCTTTCCACCGCAAGAACGTAGACGCTCTGGAGGAGGTAGGAGCCTTGTTATCGATGCTTCACTGTGAACAAGCACATTGATGTCCCCAAGGAAACTGGCCGGGAGCAGGTAAGAGATAAACATCTTGGCGCCCACTCTCCAGCCTCAGCCTCTGCTTGCAGCTCCCTCGTGCCTCCTACTCTCCTCATCACAGTCACTGTCCTATAAACCAGTTCTCATGCTCCTGCGTCCTGAGAGCAAACAGGGCGTGTTTTGCCTGCAGGAGGGTCCTGTCCACACTGCCTAGCCAACATTCACAGCGTCAGAGAAATCCACCATCAGAAGAGAGCTTTGTCTGAGGGCAGGTGCCCTCTCTGGTTGACAACCAGCCAGTCGCCTTTTTGTGACATCTATACAGTCAAGAAAAAAAAATATCCTTGCCTTTCTTAAGTCTGTTCTATAAGGGTACCAATCCCATTCATGTGCCTCCCCACCCCCATCTTCTCCCAGAACCCCATCCCCCATCTCCGGTAGGGGTTAGGATATCAATACACAGAACTTTGATGCTCCTGAGCTAGGGAAGCCATGGCAGGCATGGGCAGAACATACTTCACTGTTAGCATCTACATCACGGGCTTCCATTTTCTCCTGTTTCAGTCCGTCCCCCTAACATTTCCTTCCTGAGAAGGCCACGGCCTCTGGGATATGGATGCCCTTCATTTCCTGATGCCCTGCACACTCCCAGCTTCCCTCCTTCCTTGCCTAGGGACTACATTCCGGGTATGCTGTTTTTCTTTCCAGCTCATTCTTTTACAAGAAATGGTTATGACCTAAGAAACACAGTAAAATTTACCTATGATCATGGCGGCCTGCACTTGTAATCCTGGCACTTGGGTACATAAAGGCAGGAGGATTATGAGTTCAAGGCCAGCCTCAGCTATGTAGCAGAGTCAGCCTGGGCCATAAGAGGCCCTGTCTCAATACTCAAAACAAATGCATGAATAAATGAATAATATTCACCGGGCTGGAGAGATGGCTCAGTGGTTAAGAGCACTGACTGATCTTCCAGAGGTCCTGAGTTCAATTCCCAGCAACCACATGGTGGCTCACAACCATCTGTAATGGGATCTGATGCCCTCTTCTGGTGTGTCTGAAAAATAAATTAATGAATAAATCCTTAAAAACACCATTTCCATGTTGATCACATCTAATTGTAATGTCACACTGTTCAAGGACCCTAAGAACGTCTGCCCTGGGGTGTGACAGTCATCAGCATTAGTCTGCAGCACTAATCATCTGGTAAACGAAAGCTCTGCTGGAGCCTCCACCCTCACCCATTTTTGCCCTGGAAGCCTTTCTTCCATATTTTGCCTGTTGAATTTAACCAGGAACCCTATAGAGCAGGACCCATGTAACATTTTTCTTTTTTCCCAAAGTATCATCAAAGTTCATCCATGTTGTAGCTGCTGTCAGACTCTTCGCCTTGAAGGTGGAACCTGATTCCATTGTGTGCACACACACGCCATATTGTGCTGGACTTCCAGCTGCCGTGAATCATTCGGGAATGGGCAGGAGTGTACGGATATCTCTTCAAGATCCTCCTTTCAAATCTTTGTGTTGAGCTTTTGAGACAGTGCCTCACTCACTCTATAGCCCAGCCTGGCCTCAGACTCAATCCTCCTGCTTCTCCCTCCGAGAAGGAAGGGGTTATAGGTGTGTACCGCCTGTTGTTTGACTCTGCTTTAGAATGTTTTGGGTATATGTCCAGAAGTGGGATTCCTGTATCATAAATTCACTTTTTAATTAAGAGTTTTATAAGTTATTTTGTGTGTCTGAGCGTTTGCTTACAGGTATGTGTGTTTGTCAGACATGTGCCTGGCACCTGATGAGGTCAGAGGAGGGTGTCAGATGCCTTGGAACTGGAGTTACAGTTGCATGTAGAGACCACCATGCGGAGGTGCTCTTCAAGCAGTCAAGTTTAGTGGCGGAGTCTCTCTTCCAGCTCCTGGTAATGGCGAGCCACGTTTACCATCTGGCTTTTCAGAAGTGCGGCCCTGCTACATTGTTTCCTGCAGGGCTACCCCACTGGCCTTCCACCAACAATGCACAGGTCTCAGTTCTTCCATATCCTGACCTCACTCATTCTTTCCTCTGAGCTATCCGGATGAGTGATCCTCCAGTTTTTGTTTATTTTTTTTGAGACATTGTCTCTCTATGTGTCAGGCTTGGCTTGAACTTGCAACCAGTTTGCTGAGTCTTGTCTCCGAGGCGCTGAGGTCACAGGTGTGTGTCTCCACACCAGGCTGGCAAACAGTTTCCATCTGCAATTCCCTAGTGGATGGTGAAGTTGAACTTTTTTCTTTAATGTGTCTATTGACCATCTACATAGCTTCTCTGGAGAAATGTATCAATCTGTCCAAATCCTTTAATGCCTGTGAGGTGGCCATCATTTCACATTTATGTAGGACCTTCTCTCCAGAGCCACCTTTTGCTTTTACTTTTATTTGTTCTGTGGTGTTATGGATTAAATTTGGGGCCTGATGCGTGACTAACAAGGGCTCTACTGCTCATCTACACTCCCAGCCTTAGTCATCTTTTTAATTACCATTTTCTTATATTTTCAATGTTGCTGTATTACTCATTCTATATTGTTCATATATGCATGCTATATACATAAATCATATATATATGCATGTATATATACACACACATAGATAAATAGATAGATGCCCATTAAGAGCAGATTTGGGCATGAAGACTGCCTTGAAGGTGGTTTTTAAAGGCTGGTTGAAGGGACTTTCAGTAGAGTTTAGCTGGGGTTGTACACGCTTGGAATCTAAGCTGAAGTTAGAAACCAGCCTGGGCTACCTAATGAGTTTGAGACCAGCTTGGGCTATGCAGTTTGTTTGAGGCCAGCCTGTGCTACATAACAAGATCCTCCCTTTCCCACAAATGCTAAAACAAACAAACAAATGTCTGGGGAATTTTAGATTTGTGTGGTATCAAGAGTAAGTTTAGATTTTTGGTATGACTCTCAAAGAAGTCACATGTGTTAAGCTCAGGAAGGGAATAGGAGATATATTTCAGTCCAGGATGAACTCCTGAATTATTCCGAAGTGATTGTATCAGAGAGTGGAAGTGTTGGTGGGAAAGAAATGTCATTTTTGTCACAGGGTATGACACTCTAGGCTTCCTGGGCTCCACTAGTCACCTTGAAACCTCTATAATGTATGGAAAGTAATATAATATTGAAGTATAACATTAAAATTTATATTGAATGATGTATCTTTCAATAGTGTAAGCAGCTCCATAAGTTTTCTTCAGTCAACCTTAGCTCTTCTGAACAATTAAAACCAGGTCTACTTTCTCCCTGCTCCACACTGCTCTCTAGTGGCAACTAGAGGTCTAGGGGGTCCTTCAGGTTTTTCCAAAGTCTCTTGGCCACGTCCAAGGAGGAACAGGGTGTGTGTGTGTGTGTGTGTGTGTGTGTGTGTGTGTGTGTGTGTGTTGGGGGGGCGGGGATCCAATATGTCCCAAACACAGTTTTTCTCACAGTCTTTCTAAGACCTTGGAGACGTCTGTGCACACAGTACAGTGTTTTCTTCCTCATGTATGCTTGACACCTCTGAGCCATCTGGAACTGGAGTGTGTAAGAGATTATGGCTTTCAAAAGTGGCTGGGTGGTAGTGCACACCTTTAATCCCAGCACTCAAGAGGCAGAGGCAAGCAGATCTCTGTGAGTTCAAGGTCAACCTGGTCTATGAAGAAAGTTTCAAGATAGTGAGAGTTACACAGAGAAACACTGTCTTGAAAAACTAAATTAAAAATAAAATGTGGTGCATGAATGGTTATGGGTTTCAGAAGTTCCCAAAGAAATCTTTACCTCCTCTCTGAGAAGAACAGCACAGTCAGTTAGAGACTGCAGGGAAGTCCTGGGTAAGACTCGAGGAAAACTTCAGTTTAAGAAAGACAAACATTCTCCGTGGGCTGGACTAGGGTTACAGTGGATGCTGACACAACCATCCAGAGGCTGCATTTGCTGCTCTACAAGCCTTCCCTGGTATTGATCCAAAGGACCTCATTGGGGACAAGGAATGCACGCAGAATTCGAAGGGAGGGGTGGGGAAGAGCTGAAAATGGAAACGCATCTGCCTGTTTATCACCTGGGTGGGGCAGAGGGAGGAGGGGGGATCGGAAAGGGAGATGGAACAGTCATAACATGGCCAGTTACTCGGAAGTTTCCATATGTAAGTCACTCACGTATTCTGTACAAACTTGGCCACTTGAGTTGTTCAATCTCTGGGACCCATGTGGTGGAGGGAGACAATTAATTCTCATAAGCTGACCTCTGCCACCCTCCACACACTAACCCCCCCCACTAAATAAATCAGTAAAGTTTTGAAATGACTTGGTTGATTTTTATTAATGACGGACACTTTTCAAGGCTAAAAATTGCACTTAATTTTTTTTTGATTGTCTTGTATTCATCTATCTATTTGAATTTTCCTGATTTGTCAAGGACATACTTAAGAAAAACCAGTGTTTTCCTTAGTGGGTGTTGGTGGGGGAAAAGAACCCATTCACAGGTAGAGGTAACTCCTAGTTCACTTTGGTCCCTTGATTCAAGCTAAGGCACTGGTGGTTTTCTCTTTTGCTGCTCAGATTCCTTCTATGCAAATGTCAGCACAGTATAAAAAATGGCCTACGATACAACCAGGTCCTAAAAGTCCACCTTATGGGAAACACAGTCTTCGATTCTTCCACAGGACGGCCTTGATGAGGAAGAAACTGTCTCAAAATGCCCAACAACAGCTCCATTGTTAGCATTTATGCAGGGAGACCCATACCTTCCGGTGACCACTCTGGTGACATTTCTGCCTGCAGGACTGCACCCCCTGGTGGACGTCCAATAGCATTTGCGATTAAGGCTTCAGGTTAGCGATTCTGTACCTGAACCTCAGACAAAGATAGAGGAGGTGGTGAAGGTGCAGTTGGGGAGAGAGGGTCTGTGTTGAGAAGGAGATGAAGGACAGGGGCTCCTCTTTCTTCTACAGAGAGAAGTGTAGCAGTTGTCTCTGCTCAGAAAGAGTGGGAGCCCATGGAAGCCCACCTTCAAAAGGAGTTTGGAAGACATTATTTCTCCTGGCTGGAGTCCTAAAGGAACTTCCTTAAGCCTGCTGACCAAAGCACACCTCCCCGACCAGCCACTTGTCAGCTTAAGTGTCAGGCCAGCGACTTAAGTCGGTTGATTAAAACAGGAGCATGTGGTTGAGCAGAGAAGAAAGGCATTGAGTTTGGGGATGGAGCGGGAGTTGGAGCAGGCAGGAGACTGAATGGCCAGCACACCCTGAGGCCCTTAGCTTGTATTTGTGCTTGCTTTCCTGGTACCTGGACCTAGCCTGGCCTGGGCCCCCGAGAGGGAGTGGCCATTGTTTAGGATCTAAGCTTGATATCAACAAAGCCCCAGGTTCCCAACTCTTCTTTGTGTGTGTGAGCACACTGCTTGATGTCATCTCTTATGCCAAGGTCAAGCAGGATTAGGGATGCTCCTCCCCATGGAAGGGGACAGGCAGTACCAAAAGCCTGGACAACATAGATTCCTAGCCAGCTTCTCTCTGAGCTCTGAGCCCCTCAGGAAAAGCACAGATCCCTTCTGAGCTGGGAAGGGACTCCCTGTACCGTGTCTGCTCAGAAAGGCACCTCTCCCGTGCTGGCTGGCTGTCCCGTTTACTCAAGTAATGAGCCTTTGTTGAGCACTTACGATGTGTGTCCCTGAGGGGAAAGGAAATAATAGAATGAAGCCTGGGATCTACACTCCACTTCCTCCCAGGGAAGGAAGCAGATGATGTCAGTGTTGGGGTGAAGTGTGGGAAAGAAAGACATGAGGTGGGTGGTAGGGCCAGGAGCATGGGCATCTAATAAAATCAGGGGTGGCTGGGCAGACTGAGGCTTGGAGGAAGTCTGGAGAGAAGGACGCCTTCCAGGAGCTGCAGCCAGGATATCAATGAGGAGGTTGTGGTGGTGACACTGGCTATGCCAAAGCAGAACTGGTGTCATGGTCTGTGTAGACCAGAGACCTCAAGGCAGGGCAAGGCAGACACTAGGGCTCACGAGTGGTTCACATTCACAGTGGTGGCGACTGCACCTTCCTGTGACGCCCGAGGACAGAGGGAACAGGTTAGGGACAGACACAGGACTCAGATGGAAACTAGCAGGTAAAGAATGAGTTCGAATGCCGGAGTGGGGGCGGTGGCCAGACAGGCCTCAGGAATTCAAGAGGGCACTGAGACAGACTGTCGGGAGCATGGAGTTTATTAGAGGTGTTAGCTATTAATGCTTTAGATAGACAACAGTGTGGCAGGACCCTTACGAGTCCAGAGCCCAGCACTGGGGATAGATAGTACGGTCGGAACTGGGAAGAGAGGACATCAGGGCCTGTGTAGTGGAAGTGGGCGTCTCTTCTTATACTATACTGAGATGCAGGTTGGCTGCCTGGCTCTCTGCCAAACACGAGGCAGGAAAGGGCAGCAAGATGCATGGCCGCCAATACTCGTCTTGATATAAACTCACTTCCCTGGGTAAGGCATCCTGGCCTCAGGATGTCTCCTAGCTAGAAATTCACAGGCTGCCCCCCAGTGTCTACCTGTCTACATCTAGGACAGAGGAAGGGCTGCCGTAGGTAATGGTGGCCTGAACAGCAGCTGGATTCTAACATTAAGTTCTTTCTTCATTTATTTGGTTTCCTTTTTTAAAAAATTGTATCTATTTTGAATTGACACCATATATATCATATATATGTGGTATATATAGCATATAAATGATATATATGATTTATATATATGGTATATATATGGTGTATATATGTGGTGTGTGTATATATATGTATATATATATATAGTTCATTTAGATATATGTTTATTTTTCAAGACAGTTTATTTTTCTGTGTAGTCCTGGTTGTCCTGTAACTCACTCAGAGCAGCCTGTCCTTGAACTCAGGGATCTGCCTGCCTCTGCCTTTGTTCTGGGATTAAAGGTGTGTGCCACAACACCCAGCTCTAGCATTACACTCTTAAAGTTAGGAGGCTCCCTTTCTCCTACAGCCTGCCTTCTCCTCTTTGCTTCTGTCTAAACACTGGCCAGGAGCGGCACAGTCAGGGACTCTATCCTCCTGACCTTGCTCTTAGCTTCTAAGCCCCAGGACAAAGCTCCTCCTGGTGACAAAAGGGACAATTATTTCTGTTCCTCAGGTACTGCTCCACAGGGGGTGGAGAGTGCGGAAGGGGAGGCCAGAAGCTGGGCCCCTCTGGAGGTCTGGGTGTGGCTTTTCTGCCAGTGCCTGCTACTTACAGAATTCTAACATGGTCAGCTGACCGAACACACCTGCATAGCTGAGAAATGGGGCACCTGGGGACCCACACAATTCTCTGGACACAGGATGGTGGTATGGGAGGACGGGTCATCAGAGCTGTTACTCTATACCCACATCTAAGGTCTGCTTTGAGGCAAACTCAGGCTACACTTGGGCATTTTTTACCCCATGTTGTGTTTGCCCAGAAGGGGACCTTTTGAGATTCTTAATTGTGTCTCAGACCAACAATACCAGCCTGACCTTGTTAAACACATACATTTCTGGACCTGCCTCGGCCCTGCTGAAGTAGAAACTTAAGGTTGAGGACCAGAACTTAGGCTTTAACAAGCCTTCTGGCACATTCTGAGGCATCGTGGTTTAGGAAAAAAAAAATCACTGGGCTAGCATGGGCTCGATCTGTTACACACCACGTTGAATCCTGCAGGGGCAGGCAGATAGAGAATAAAGACCCTGTCATCTTCCCCTTGAGGCAATGTTCCCAGAGGAAAGGTAGACTGGGTACACCCGAAAGCTAAAGCACACAATGCCTAGAACCAGGTGATCTGTGTAGAAGGAAGCCTAGAGAGCTGAGGCAAGCAGGTCTGGGAGGGAGAGCTAGCTACGTGTGTGTGTGTGTGTGTGTGTGTGTGTGTGTGTGTGTGATGTGTGTGTGTGTGTGTGTGAGTATGTGAGAGAGAGTGTGTGTGTGTGTGTGTGAGTATGTGTGTGTGTGTGTGAGTATGTGTGTGTGTGTTATGTGTGTGTGTGTGTGTGAGTATGTGAGAGAGAGAGTGTGTGTGTGTGTGTATGTGAGAGAGAGAGTGTGTGTGTGTGTATGTGAGAGAGAGAGAGTGTGTGTGTGTGAGTATGTGAGTGTGTGTGTGTGTGTGTTATGTGTGTGTGTGTGTGTGAGTATGTGAGAGAGAGAGTGTGTGTGTGTGTGTATGTGAGAGAGAGAGTGTGTGTGTGTGTATGTGAGAGAGAGAGAGTGTGTGTGTGTGAGTATGTGAGTGTGTGTGTGTGTGTGTTATGTGTGTGTGTGAGTATGTGAGAGAGAGTGTGTGTGTGTGTGAGTATGTGAGTATGTGAGTGTGTGTGTGTGTTATGTGTGTGTGTGAGTATGTGAGAGAGAGTGTGTGTGTGTGAGTATGTGAGTGTGTGTGTGTGTATGTGTGTGTGTGTGTGTGTGTGTGTGTGTGTGTGTGTGTGTGTGTGGTGGGGCAGCAGTATTAGAGGGAATCAACATACCGACTGACTCTGGAAGCCTGCAAGCTCAAAGGCTCAGATACAGAAACCAGAGTCTGGGTTTCTACAGAGTCAAGTGGACAGGATAGGGTGCGGGACAGACTTCAGGACAGGCTGGAAATACCATAGGAGAGGCCTGGGAGTTGTGATCGTTAACTTGGGGTGGAGGTGTCGAACTAGGCATAGGCAGTGGGTGGGGCGAGGCAGCATTGGGAGAGCCGCGTGCTGACCTGGTGTCCCAGTTCCCAGGTTTACTGACTGTTCATACGCAAGTCTAAAACAGAATTTGTTTGTGAAGGGTGGCACCCACACCTGGTTTGCAAGCTCTCTCCATTTCCACGCCCCACGCCCCTTTCTCGTGCCTGACAGAGGTGCAGCCCCGAACCATACCTACTTATTATGGGGATTTCTGGCCAGGCAGCCTGTTCTGCAGGGATCTGCCAAGGCATGGCCCAGCCCTAGGCACGAGGTCCCAGATGACAACTTGGAGGCAGCCTGGGGTGAAGAGTGGGGTCTGCTTAGGGTGCCCCTTGTCCGTCCATCACAGCCTATGGCAGGAGTCAGGACGTAGGCAGAGAGGCTGAGACAGATTTAGGGCGGAAAGGAGTCAGGCTTAGCTCAAGGAGCAGGGAGCCAGAGGGAGAAGTGAGACAACAGGTTTGGGCAGAGGGTGTGGGAGGAAGTCCGAGGCGTGGGAGGTAGCCGAGAGTGTGTGAGAAACAGCAGCCGCAGCCGGGCTTTAGGTAGCGGGGGCCACCCAGCTGCTTCTAGAGCCTGCTGGAGCTTGAAGGTTCCCACCGCCTCTCTGGGTGGGTTTATCCATTTGCTACCCCCCCATTCCCTCTCTGCTCCCACCCCACCCCCCAGGCATCCCTGTAGCACAAAGAAAAGCTTCCTCCTCTTGGAGTCTTAGAGCTGAGAACAGAGGCTGTGAACTATTTCTGGCTCCACAGACACAGACAGACCTCCGATAAGAATCAGTAATACAAAGCAGCACATTCGGTTTCAGGGAGCTTGGGTCCCAAGACTGGTCCATTCAAAATCGCAGTAGAAAAAGCTGAAGTTGAGCACACACTGAAGAAATAAACATTAGAGTGTTTACGGAACAGTTCGTGTGTACCAGGCTGTTACCAGGCACCGGGGTGTAATTTTTGACTGGGCCTCCTCTTGCTGTGGGTCATTGTGTAAAGTTGCTCACTTACTGGGAGTTCCGTTTCCTCATCGCTGTGATGAGTTTGATAACAATGCCCATCGCTGAGTAAGTCGGAGGCTTCGGTGGGGATACACTAAAGGGCAGGGAAAGAGCACCGTGGCCGAGTGTTTCCCTAGCCCCACTTGCCGCCCTGGATCCAATCCCAAGCACAGAAGAAACCAGAACACACAAAGAACTTAATGTCGGCTAAGCGCTTGCCTCATGCCAGACCTCTGCAAAGCCCTTTGTACACATTACCTCACTGCAGCCCCACAGCAACCCTCTGAGGTAGACACTATTATTATCTTCATTTTATAGATGAGGAAACGGAATCTCACAAGGGTCAAACCGCTCAAGTTACACCAGATCAGATTTGCTGGGAGTGAGGCCGTCGGTCTCCAAGTTTGAGTGTTGACTCACCTGCTAGGCTCTCTCTCCAGAGACACAGGCCCTGGGACACAGGCTGATCTGTAGCGTAAAACTGAGGAGTGACAGACAGCCTTTCTTTGTTCTGGCTAACCTCTCTTCCTCCATCCCCTCCCCTCCCCCTCCCAGGGTCCACTGTAGACAACCCGATCCCGGCTGGATAGGCTCTGCACGGAGTGGAGTGGGTACGGAGAGGGGGCTCCTGCTTGGCTGTCACTGAGGCATGGTGCTGGCAGGACAAATGGGCTGGCTTTGTCACTTGCTAATTTAGGTTCTTCTGCTTTCCAAACAATGTCAGGGCAGCTGGGGCTAGCTGACAGGTGTCTTCCACAGAGATGGCAGACCCTGACTCTGCTACCCATGGCCTTGTAGGCCTTAGCTCTTCTGGCTAGATACTGCCTCCCATATCCTATAGTCTTTCTCATCCTGGGAAAGGCAATAGTGCCGTTGGAAGCCAGTGTGACCAAAGGCTGGATACTCCACCTAGGTTTTCTTCTTCACTAGCCTATTCTGAGTCTCTTTCTTGAACCACCCTTCCCTCCCAACCTAGAAAGTCCTGGATACTCCTGGAATGTTTTCTCCTTCCAACTCAAACTGTCCTCAAACTCATAGCTATCCTCCTGCCTCAGTGTCCCAAGTGTTGGGGTTACAGGCATGTACCACCACGCTCCACTTTTGTCCTGTTAATTTCTCATCCGGTTGAGGGGCGTAGAAGGCGTGCCAGTGGGGGTCATTTCCTTGAAGCCCAATTTCTGCCAATGTTGCCTTAGACTTTTTCCCCCTGGACTTTTTAAGAAGCTAATGGAAGTTCATCACCAGTCCAGTGCAGGAGTTCTCCAAGAGTCAATGGGGAGTCCCTTGGAAGCCAGGCTCCCTTAAGGTCATGGCATACTCCTAAACCAGCTTACCAATGAGAAAGGTTCTAAGGGCCCTGGGGAGCAAGCTTATTTAGCCCTTGAGCTTTTATTTAGGTTAGGTTCTGGAAGGTTGGCATTAAAGTTGGAGATAATGCCGAGATGGGGGTGGAAGTGAGGTACTTTAGGCTGCTGCAGAGAGTAGAAACTGGAGGTTAATCTGGGAGTCACTAGAACATGTATGTAGCAAGTGGTCATCCCCAGGAAAGCAAAGGAGAGCTCTGAGAGCTGTGGGTTAGGTTAGCACCAGGAGGGGGCTGGAGAGATGGCTCAGTGGTTAAGAGCACTGACTGCTCTTCCAGAGGTCTCGAGTTCAAATCCCAGCAACCACATGGTGGCTCACAACCATCTGTAATGAGATCTGATGCCCTCTTCTGGTGTGTCTGAAGACAGCTACAGTGTACATTTATAGAATAAATAAATAAATCATTAAAAGGATCTTTGATAGCTACTTCTCCTATAGAGGCAGAATGGGAAGTGGGTGGGACCTGGAACAGGTGGGGACTGGAACAGGTGGGAACTGGAACAGGTGGGAACTGAAAAGGAAGTGTAAGCAAGGAGGTTTGGGGGAAAATAACAGGCGCCTTGGTAAGGGCAGTGATTGGGGTAGCAGAGCAGAGATGGATGGAGTGAACCTTTAGCTAGACAGAGGACTCCTGCTAGAGATTACAGGGCCTACCTGTGGGTGGCTCTGAAGACCTCTGTACCCACTTCTATGCTCAGGGAAACTGGAACTTGTACAAGCACCCACAGGCCATAACAGACCTAGTTTTTTTTTTTTTTTTTTTTTTTACAACTTTATTTTAAAAACAGATACATGTACAGATTTTTAAAAGCATTTTGGCATAAAAATATATGAGTATATTTTTGTCAGTACTTGATTTTCTTAAAGGTTTGTTAGTATGCATTGAAATATATATATATATATATATATACCTAGCTTTTAAAACAAATATTTATTTATTCATTATATATAAGTACACTGTAGCTGTCTTCAGACACACCAGAAGAAGGCATCAGATCTCATTACAGATGGTTGTGAGCCACTATGTGGTTGCTCTGATTTGAACTCAGGACTGCTGGAAGAGCAGTCATTGCTCTTAACCGCTGAACCATCTCTACAGCCCACAGGCCTAGTTTTGAAGGCCATTTCTGAGTGATATCAAGAGATAGACCCCCAAAAAATCTGTGGGTCTATCTAACGTACAAAGCCAGAATTGGGGCCAGAGTGCAGAATTGGAGTCGTGAGTTGGGGTGGACCTGAAGGAGAGAGCTAGGTGCTTGGAGCACATGGTGTGGAGGGAAGAAGAAAATTGAAGCAGGACACTGGGACCTAACACAAGAGGATCCAGGTCCTGCCTTTCCCAAGACCCCTCACAGACAGGACACCTCCTGGGTGGTCTACATCCATAGTGACTTGCTGTAAGCTTATGGTCACCTGATTCTTGGTTTCTTTTGATCCTTTCGTGTGTTTTGCCACATTATCTTTATTTTTCTTTTCAAAACGCTAGATGAATTCATGCAGATAACTCATTTTCAGTGTGAAGTCTTAGAAGAAATCTATGGTAGGTGCTGGAGAGATGGTCTATTGTTTAGAATGCTTGCTGTCTGCTGAATTTGATCCTTAGCACCCCATATCAAAAGCTGGGGAAATCACTTCAGCACCCGGAGTCAGGCCTGTCTCTGTGGCTCCCTGGGAAAATAGCTTAGCTGGCTCAGTGACCCAGAGGTCCCAAAGAGAGACTCCATCTTTAAAAATATGACAGATGTTCCCATTGAGTAGTACCCCAGGTTGACTCTGGCCTACACAATTATCAATGAACCTCTGTACACACAGTTATATATGCACCGTACACATGAGAACACACACCAAACTTAGAGAGAGAGAGAGAGAGAGAGAGAGAGAGAGAGAGAGAGAGAGAGAGAAGAGAGAGCAAGCCTCAGTGGACCCTTCCACAGAGTTCCTAAATTCCTCCTCTGCAGCTGCCCCACGTGGATTAATGGCTGTCTATTTTCTACCCCAGCCTCTCTATTGGAATGCTATGGCCTTGCCCCATCTTTTCTCACACCCTTTCCTTTCTCCCAGGCAGCCATCAGCAAGAGGCTTCTCGAATGTGACCGGTGAAGAACAGGCTTGGAACCATCTCTGTTAGGCATCAGAATATTAGTGTCCCCATGGCAGGTTAGTTCTTCTTTATGGGCACTGGAAATACACCTCCTTAGCTCACCCTTGCCTTCCTACTCCTTCCCTCTGTGAGCCTACTTCTGGCTTCCCAGAGGGGTCAGTGCTCTGTCTGTCCTGCCTAACCTGGGATCTTGGCCCACAAGATGACTGACTATAATAGCCACCGGATTAACATAGCAGGCATTGTCTTTCTCTGACTATAGGGTGGGTATTATGTGTTCATCAACAGTCCTAAAAATACCCAGGAAACAGGTGTGGCCCTGCAGTCAGGCTCTCGTTGACATGAAGGTTATGCGGGGAATAGACTGTTAGTCTCCCTGCGTTCAAGAAATGGAATGTGGAGTGCGTCTTAGAACCCGGACACTGGAGATTCCTTAAAGCCCATCTGAAGAGGTGGATAGAAGTCTACAGATTTGCAAGCATCCAAGAACGTAAAGGTGGCCTTTCTGCTACTGTGACCCTGCTGAACTCCAGAAACATGCTCTGGGGGCCCCCAGAACCCTGCAGGCACCCTCCTGTCTCACTGGCACCAGAGGCACACTTAGGTCTTTGGCTTTCTGAGGGTTTGGGAGCATGCTCTGCAGTTACATGTCTACATGTCTTGGCTGGAGAGGAAGGGTCTGCCTGCTGGCTCCCTCCCTGGTCTGTAATGGTTCCTCAGGCCTCCCAGTGCCCTGATACCCTTCATTCCCCTTCCTGTTCAGCTCCACACCCAGTCTAATCTTCCCCTCTCTGCCCTCCCCCAGGTGAGTGCTGTTTTTCCCTCAAGTCAAAGGCTTTGGGTGTGCAAGGTTTGTGTACGCTCCTGATGCACATGCACTATCCTCTAAGTCTGTGTGCCTGTGGTATACGCTTCAGCACGTATCTGCCCTTCGAGGTGTGCATGGTGGGAGGGGGTGGGAAGGAGGGGCAGCAGGAGGGGCAGTGGCTGTTCTATTTTTACTGGCCAGTTGCCGGAGGCCACGGTTTTCATAGCCTGCCCTCAGCTCTGCCCCCACAAGCTGCAGTCTGTGGTGAGGCTCAGGTCAGCCTAGCTCCACGAGGACTGAACTAGGTAAGTGTCTACAGCACTGACCGTGGACCTGGGCAGGGCTGAATAGAGAGGTGAGGTTTTGTTTAAAGGGGAAATGAAGTTCGGGCGACAGAGATGTTTCTTATTTGGATAAGTAGGTTTGTTGGCAGAATACTCTAAGTCTCCTGGCCTTTTGTCCTATCAGATGGCATCTCTCCTGTACGATGCTGTGGGCAGTCAGACTGGGAGAGAAAGAACTGTCCAACATATTCCTCAGGAACCCAAAGCAGAGCCCAGTGGAGTATGCTCTCATGAGGGACTGCAGCCAGTGGCAGGAAGGACAGGGCTACTGGATGGAGGGGTGGCCCTGGGGACCTGAAAGCTAAGGCATCGTATTCAGGAGAAACCTGGGGGGGGGGGGAACGACAATGGTCAGTGTCTGCAGCAACAGGACAAGAAGATGGCTGGCATGCTGGATGCTGAGGAGACAGTCCAGAGGCCCAGCTGACCAAAGAGACCATCTCGTTTCTTTGTCCTTTCTCTCCGACAGGTGCTTTGAGCTCTCTTGTCTCATCTGCACAGGACGAGAATAGGTAAAGACAGACCACCATGCCTCTCCACTGTTTCTGGCTCTGGGTGGTAGAAGGAGTTGTTGAGATCAGCTGGTGGGGGTGGGGGTGTGGATGACCACAGTGTCTGGGGTGGGGACACAAGAGCTTGTGAGTACATTAAGCTAGCAAGATGTCTACAGTGTGATGTTGGGAGGAGGGTTGGGCTAAAGGCAGTCCCTACCCCAAGTCATGGATCCTAAGTGGTTCTAATGCTGGACTTCCTGGCCACAAGCTTGGGAGTTTAGCTTGTTAACACCCTGTTCGGGGGTGGGGAGGGATGGGGGTGCCCTTGAACTAAGTTCCAAGGTCAGAGGTGGGAAGCGAGGATAGAGTGTGATGTTTGCATTTCTACCAGGAAGGTCAGTTCCTTTCTTTCTGCTGTGTCTGACATAAGATTTACACACTCATCCTTAAATCTGCAGGCTTGGTGTGGAAAGCCGAGAGCCTTTCCTCACCAAGGGCCTCAGGGCCAGGAAGGTGAGCCTTGAGTCAGGCCTGAGTCTGCTCCCTTCCTTCCAGCTCTGTGTTTTCTGTTATCTCCTTGCTTTCCACTTGTGGTGCAGATGGAATTCGGCCCTTCCAGCTTCCCTGTTATCTACATCCTGGCTTCTAATCAGGCCCCGGCTTCTCTTCCACAGAAGCCTGTCAAGGGGCTCCTGCCTGGTGGGTGTCAGAGCACAGGTCAGGGCCTCATGCTTGGTGTGGGACCCCTGGGCCTGGCATTTGTCAGTGAGGCAGTTAGGGACTGCCTGGAGCTTGGCAGGAGGCCCGGGCTGGCCCCGGCAGTGGGCCCCACAGTGCTGACAGTGGGCTAAGGCATAGAGGAAGGACAGCCATGGCTAAATGCCCACCAGGGTGAAGCACATTCTAGGGAGACAGATGCAAGACCTACTCAGCTGAGACTCGCATTCCCACAGGCCAGACAGACGTGGGAGGGGTGGCTCTGTTGTCAGCTAGTGTCTCTTTTTGGACTTCTCCCCGTGTCTTCAGAAGAGCAGAGCCCTTGGAATCAGCAGCTGTGTATAAAACCTAATTTCAGCTAAGCATCTTGAGAATGCATGAATGGCTCCCACATCTCTTCCCCTGCGCCCCTCTGGGGACAGCTGAGACTCTAGGGTCACCTCCCACCTAGCCCCTCTTCGCATGAACATAGAGGCTTAGGTGCAAGGCTTTCTAACAGGCTGGGATCCAGGCCAGGAGAGCCAAGCCTAGTCACTGGGCTCAGGGAGGTTCTTCATGTGCACAAGCAGGGTAGCTATGGAATGGCATTATTGGTGGGCACCTTGAAGAGTCCTGGTAGTGCTTCAAAATAGGTTCATGATGGAAATCTAAACATGGACTCTCCACAGCTGCTCTCTCAGAGGCTCCTGGACGGCTGTGCTGGCTTCTTTAACCAGACTCGTTGTTACTTAGGGGTTGAACCTGCTTTGCTTCCAAGTAAGATCTGGTTTGAATAAAAGGTTCAAGGGCTAAATACTAAGAACACTACTAGCAGGGTGGTGGTGACTCACACTTTTAATCTAGAGATTTAATCTTGAGAGGTAGAGGTAGGAGGATCTCTGAGTTCCAGGCCAGCCTGGTCTGCAGAGTGAGTTCCGGGACAGTCAGAGCTATACAGAGAAAAGCTGTCTCAAAAAACCAACCCCCCCCAAAATGAAGAAGGGGAGGAGAAGGAGGGGGAGGAAGAAGAAGAAGAAAAAGGGGGCAGCAGCAGCAGCAGCCCTTTTGGCTCAGGGCTTCCTGCCATCTGCCCAGGGCTGCTAGGCACTGTGGAATGGATGGCACCTCTGGAGCTGGGCCACCAGGCACCCAGATGCATGCACACCAGCTTCCATTATGTTCTGTTTCTGCACCTTCTCGGTGTCCTGATCCACAGGTGAAGTCTGAATTCAGCTGCGTGTTCAAGGCTCTCCCGGTCCAGTTCCGTCCTCACTTTCCAAACACGGCATCTACAGATTCCATTCTGGCCTGCACCAGAGTCAGCAGAATTTTTCTGGAAGTTGCCAGTTGTAAATGTCTTAGGCTTTCAGAGGTCATGGGGGGCTGTTGTCTTCGTAGTAGGTTAACCTAATATCTCGTTGATGTCTTCCGGCTGTCCCCACACCTACTGGGGGTTTACAGCAAGAGGTACAGCTTCTTCATTAATGATTCCTCTGTCCCCCTCTAGGTGCCCCCTTGCTGCCACCATGCCAGAAGTGTAAGTTGTTTCCCTCCCTCCTGGGAGGCTCGCCCCTTCCCCCACAGACTTCATCCTCACAGCTGAGGCTCACCCCCCTCCTAAGCTACTCCCAGCAGAAGCTCCTGAGATAGGGGTGAACCTCAGTGCCTGGCCAGCTCTGACTGTTTCCCTAAGGTGTCCAGGAGCTCCCTCAGCTGAGCAGAAGGAATGTACTTGGAGTAAATGTCTGGCCTATATGGTTCAGAGTTAGATCAATATGGATCAAAGAACCCAACACACTAGGCTACAACACCACGTGGGCGAGGAGGATGAAAGGAGCTTTGGGACTTCATGTCCATTGATGGAAGCTTTTGTATCAACTGTGGTCCTCTGTCAAAGCTCACGAGACCTCCCACTACATCCCCCTACAACTCTGAATGACCAGCATCTTCCCAAAGGAATGAATAGCAGCTCAGGAGGTGGTTGAGCTTTTCTCCTTGTTTGCTGACCACTGAAGGGGTTCCCCTCTCCCATGGTTGGTGCCTTTCAGACATGTTGTTGTTACCTGTCCCTTCCCCCGAAGCAGGTCTGTTCAGTTCTGTTGTTGCCCAGGTCTTGTATTTAGTTCCCACTCACTCTGTGTTCTTTCTGCTCTTCCTTCCGGTTCCTCCCATGACGGATGCATAAAGTGAGGTGAGTGGTGTTTGGGGTTTCTCTGCATTGATTAGTTCTTCTAACTGATGGAGATGGGCTGGGTCTGAGGAGAGGATGGAGATGGGTCAAAGCCAAGATAGGAATGAGGATGCCAGTGACTGAGAAAACTCCAGGAGAAGAGAAGCAGAAAATAGAGATGCCACGTACTCAGTTGCAGAGCTCCCAGGATGCCCCTCCCAGGTCCTCATGTGGCTGGGGCCACAAGCAAAAGTTCACCCTTTGTCCTTCCCCAAAGCTCCTGCATCCCCAGGGGCTTTATTCTGCCTCTTACAAAGCTGGTGCCGTGCAAAAACGTATCTGTAAGGTGAAGGCTACGGTTGAACACTGAGGAGGGAATGCAGGTGTGTCCTTAGGTTCCTCCCAGGACCGTGGACACCTTGACTCTGGACACTGCAATCCAGATTTCTTCAGGCCGTAGAGAACACAGCCTGCATGTAGTCCAGGGTTAGGGCTGAAGGAAAGTTGGTGTGCTGACTCAAGTGGTGAGGTTAATGTCACTGACAGAGGGGAGACTTGGCCTGGACCAGTCTGAGCGAGAAGCGAATAAAGCATTTTCCAGTGACCGTATGAGCCCCTCAGTTTTGGTGAGGCTCCTATCAGAGTGAATTCCTGGGGACCGCTGTTTAGACGAGGAGACCGTGTACTCAGTGAGTGGTGGAAAAACGAGACTGCAAAAGACCGTTCCCCACAGAGTATCTGGGAGGGTGAACCAGGCGTTGTCATGGTCACGGCAACTGGTTGTTTCTCTCATTGCCTGGAGCGTAGGCTTTCAAAGATAAAAAGATAAGCCACCGGGGAGTAGATCGGGAGTCATACATTCAGTGTGTTAAAGCTCACTCACTACCTCTCCCAGTCACCCCCACAGAGCCTCATCACACCGACCTGACATACCGCAAGAGCAAACCATACCTGTGCTCTCCCAGGGAGGATCACACCGGATATAGCAGGTTCCTCCATGGGAGCAGCGAAGAGAAAATCCAGGAGAGATGCAAGGGCTCCCAAGCCTCATAAGCCCATTAGTCAGCAGAGAGGTGTCTCTGTCACCTTCACCATGCTGGGAGACACTGTCACAGGACTGGGCCTTGAAGAATTCTTTTCGATAGGTTCTTCTATGTAGCCTGTGAGCATTCATGATGGTCCTCACCATGTGAGCCTCTGTCTTAGCTTCCTGATTGCTGAGGTTACACATATGACCCACCATGCTGGGCTTTGGAGGAGACATACTAGGAGTTATTAAAACATATCTCTTTGGTCATCAAGAATTTGCCTGCTCGTTTTGACTAGAACAAAACAGTTTTTGTCTCCTGGAGATCTATGTGGATGAAGGTAACTCTTAAGGTAGTTTTGACGCCCACACAGACGACCTTCACTTCTCTGGGACACATGCAGCATGTATCTCTGGCAGGAAAGAGCATACAGCTGCATTATCACCTGGAGTGCTAAGGCATATATGCCTGTTTTAGGCTTTTCACGAAGGTTGCACATCTCTATGTACCCTCATGCGGTCTCGCTGGACCTATGGACTAATCACAGCTGTCAGCATGTTCCTCTGCAGATGCGGAGGTACCTGTGGAGGCACATCTGCATCCTCCCGCAGGATCCTGCAGGCAGCAGAGTCAGGACTGGAAGGTGGGGCTTCAGCCCCTAGGTCAAGGTAGCCGACTACAGTGTTCTCTGAACTTGACTGGTTCAGTCGCAAAGATGGGCTTTAAAAGCCCCAAAGTGAGCAGAGGATTCTGGGTAGTGATGAAGAAATCAGTTTTGTAGCCCCTGCCTCACCATCGGTCTCTTTCTCATCCCCCAGAGGAAATCCAAAATCACTGCCTCCCGTAAACTCATGCTGAAGGTGAGCCTGGTCCCATGGGAGATGGAAGGGCAGCCGTGCAGACTCTAAGGGATTCGGAGGGCAGGGACAGCAAGGAGAGAAACCAAGAGTAAAAGAAGAAGCTCTGGCCCTTGCCAAAGCTGATGGGGAACCCTTGACTTGTATCCTGCCCCTCCTGGGTGCCTAAGAGGCAACAGGAACTACACTGGGGTAGGACTCTTGGTGGAGGGAGAGGAAGAGATGTGGTTCGTTTTGGTTTGTTTCACTCTCTGGAGCTCTGTGGGACAAAAGGGAGGGAAAAGGGAGACAGGAACACGAGGAACCGACCCTGGCTCAGTGGCTTTGTTCTTTTCAGAGTCTGATGCTAGCCAAGGCCAAGGAATGCTGGGAGCAGGAACACGAGGAGCGAGAGGCCGAGAAGGTGCGCTATCTCTCGGAGCGCATTCCCACCCTGCAGACCCGCGGCCTTTCCCTCAGCGCCCTTCAGGTAAACCTGGCGGGCTGGGCTCCGTGCCTTATGTAAGGGACCCTCTGTCGACCTTGAACTAACAACACAGCTATGTGACTTGCAAGGTGCGCCCAAACCAGTCTCATAACTGCCCTTGAAGTGATGACAAGACGTCCCATTTTACAGGCTTGAGAGGGATGTTGCAGGGGAGAGAATGGGCTTGGCTGGGTAGAAACAGGGACCGTTTTTCCATCAGCTGGTACAGTGATATGGGATGGACTGGGGGATGGGTAGGATTTCACATGGCCCATTCCATTAAAGATTTGTACCCCTTCAGGATGATCTGTAATTTTTAAAGATAGTTTATTTATTTCCAGTTTATGTGCATTGGTGTTTTGCCTGCGTGCGTATTTGTGTGAAGGTGTCAGATCTTGGAGTTACAGACAGTTGTGAACTGCCGTATGGTTGCTGGGATTTGAACCCAGGTCCTCTGGAAGCATAGCCAGTGCCCTCAACCGCTGAGCCAATTTCTCTAGTCCCAAGTCTTTTGCTGTTTTGTTTTTTTTTTTCTTTTTTAAACTGTTAGTAGTTGCTTTAATGCCAGGGACTGCAGAGAAAAGACCAGGTGAAAATATGTCCATGTGTCTCCCACGGAAATAACTATTTTAATTTTATTATTTTTGTCCAATATATAGTTTTCAAAATTTCCACTATTAATTTAAATTACTTTTATAATAAGAAAACTTTTTTTTAAATTTAAATATCTATGAACCTAATGCTGAGGCATGTACTTGTAAACCCCAATACTCAGGAGGTAGAGGTTGGAGGGTTGTGAATTAAAAACACTTTCAAAATAGCGTTATACAATGTACCCTGTTCAAATTTTTCTCCCTCCAACTCTTAGATTCTTCACAGCTCCCTGGCCACCTAACTTTATGTTCTTTCTCTCTTAAAATAAAAAAACAAAAACCAACCGAACAAGGAAAACAATAAAAAACAAAACATGAAAGCTAAAACAGAAGTAAGCAAGCAAGCAAAGAAATCAGGTTGGGTGTGGTGGTGCTCCCCCTTAATCCCCATCTCACCCTGGAGGCAGAGGCAGGCCGATCTCTGTGAGTTCGAGGCCAGCCTGGTCTACAGAGTGAGCCAAGACAGAGCTCCACAGTGAGACCCTGGAGAGAGAGAGGTGGGTGGGGCTGTGTTGGCCAGCTGCTCCTGGGCGTGGCACTCAATAAGCCCAGTGATGCCCCTCCCCCTTTAGAAGAAAACAGCTTTCCCCTTTCTCCGCAGGTATCAGTTGCAGATAGCTCTTTGGTTAGGGGTGGGGCTTAGTGTCCATTTCCCCTTCTCTGTCTTGGGATTTTGTCTGGTTTGACAGTGTGGGTCTTGTCTGTCCTGTCTCCATGGATTCATATATGTAAAGATGATGAGTTTGTGCCTAGGCAACCTCAGTGACAAAGGTGCATGCTCTGTGTGCAGACAGAAAAGGGAGGCTGGAACTGGCGGCCCTCCCCCCTCTCCTCCACTCTCTTGCCATTCATCTCCTCCTCAGGACTTGTGCCGGGAGCTCCATGCCAAGGTGGAGGTGGTGGACGAGGAGCGCTATGATATTGAGGCCAAATGCCTCCACAACACGAGAGAGGTGAGCCCAGGCAAGACAGCGTGGCTGCAGTGGGCATTGGTGTGGCCCGCCCGTTTCTATGGGCCTTGCAGGCAGTCTCTCAGCATGAAGCTTTAGTTTTCCACCCTAACACTGTAGGCCCGGAGATGAGCAAGGAGAGCAACACATGAAAAGAACAAACTTCCTCCCCACCTGCCACATGAACGCTTCAGAAGCCTGCCGGCTTCCCTCACCCACACAAGTAATCAGATGTCTGCTAATGACATCTTACGTTTGTGAAGGGCTTTCAAGTGTGCTGAATCCTTTGATCCTCCCTACATGCCTGTGGGTGACATGGGGGCTATTACCTGACCCTGACAAATGAGGACATCGGAGACTCACAAAGGCTTAGAACTTGTTTGGCTCAGGACACAAAATGGGGGGAGGGTCCTCGTATGCACGCTGCGCTCTGGTTCCCACTGTGGGACTCAGCCCTTCATCATGGGGTGTGTGCATTAGGACCAGTCATGAACATTGCTTCTGAGCACTGGCCCAAGGTGAGCAAACTTCCCTCCGCTACCGTGCTCGCCTGGATGCTGTGTGATACCATTAAACTCTCTTGTGGACTGCACTTTGGGATTATCAGGGTGTAGGATTTAGGGCTTTTCTACCTGGTGTGTCAGTCAAGGCTCAGCTGCTGTGCAGACCCCCTGGGCAGGGCTGAGTAGCAAGAGCTAAAGACGGGGAGGGGGGGAGGAATGGAGAAAGCAGTTCACACTCCACACAAGGCTCCCAAATCAGAATAAAGGTTTATTGGTTTTTCATTTATTCGAGGGTTGCTGATGGGGAGGGGATGAGGTTAACTAGCGGGCTTAATCTGTAAACGTTTATTTAGCACATTTAGCACGTGTAGACTAGGAGAGTCTCAGCACCTCAGTCTGGCTTGGAGCCGGGGGCACTTGTAGGATGGTTCTAGCTGGAAGCCTAGTAGTTGGATCCTCAGTAAGAGAGCTCTAGGTCTAGCCTTCCTGCCACAGAGCCTGGCTCCTTCCCTCCTACAGATCAAGGACCTGAAGCTGAAGGTGCTGGACCTCCGTGGGAAGTTCAAGCGTCCGCCCCTGCGCCGGGTCCGTGTCTCAGCCGATGCCATGCTCCGAGCCCTACTGGGTTCCAAACACAAGGTGTCCATGGATCTGCGGGCCAACCTCAAGTCTGTGAAGAAAGAAGACACAGAAAAGGTGAGGACCACTCTCCTCCGACCCACCCACTGTGGGTGCCTGTGCCTGCCCTGTCTCACACAACCTTCAGCAGCCTGAGGTGCTCTAGTCAGTGTGTGAATCAGAATATTCTAGAACCCCCTAGGAGGCCGGGGTCAGGAGAGAGCAGACCCGACTGCCTCCAGTCTGAGGGGACAATGGGACATGAGAAAGGCTGACTGGGAAACTCGCTCCCCGTATCTGTTAAGGGGTGACCATTGTCCCGTCACTTCAGCTATGTGAACCTGAGAGCATAGAAATTGGAGAACCGAGTTCAGTGACTTTCCTAGCCAACAGCCGCTTCAAGTTTGTTGGCCTCACAGTACACATCTAGAACTGACAGGCTGTGAGGAGAATGGTGAGAGAGTAATCTCTCTGGCCCAGGGAGCTTAGTGAAGATCGACAGGCCAGGTAGTATGCTGACAAAATTGAAAACAAGTTAAATGAATCAGGGAAGGCTTCTTGGAGGAGGTGACCTTGAACTGCAGGGTGTCACATAGGAGGGTGTTGTGGGGCTTAGAGGAGAGGTTTGCCTGTCATATACTGGGAACCAGCTTTGTGACCCCCCTGAAAGTTACCTAGAACCTCCCATCCAGACAGCCTCATTCTGTGCTCCCGTTTGGCCTACTCATCTTGTATCATATGCTGGGCAGGGGCATCAGGATTTCTTATCTCTCCGAGGAGCTAGATATTCTCCCATTCACTTTCTCTTGAACTTGAGGGACCTTTGCTCCCCCTGTGGCCCCGTGAGGTTTTGACATGTTTGCGGATTGCCCACAGGAGCGGCCAGTGGAGGTTGGAGACTGGAGGAAGAATGTGGAGGCCATGTCTGGCATGGAAGGTCGCAAGAAGATGTTCGATGCTGCCAAGTCCCCAACCTCCCAGTAGAGGTGGCTAGAATGTTCTTCTTGGGGCCCCTCAGAGTCCTCAGGGAACTCAGGAGAAGGGATGGGAGGCTGACCCAATGTAGGGGACTCTTAGGAGCCAGCTCTCTTGGGTTCAAGCCTACGCCAGTACTTTCAGACACTGGGCACAGCGTGCCTATGTCGGATTTTTTTTGTCCCCGCATCAATAAAACGCGGGCTTATATGTGATCAGTGGTCCTGGGACTGGGGGCACCTACGTGTTCCTGGCTGCAAATGATAGAACTGGAAACTGGGGCTGGGGACCCTAGAGGATCCTGAGACAGACAAGAATCTGAGGATACAAAATTAGATGATAACCAAGATTCTTACTGCTCTAACACTCCCCAAATCTCAGGTCCCTCACTTGTCACTTTGGTGACAGCCTCTGCTTCATACCCTCAAAGAAGCATCCCCAGTCACTGCTCCCAGGGAAACAGCAGTTCAATCATCCTACCTTCCAGAGAAAGAGCTGCAAAAACTGCCAAAGCAGTGGAATTGGGTCATAAAAGCCCTACTGTGGGCCCAAGGAAAGGAGGTGCAATAGGCAGGTCTACAGGCAGCTCAGAGACAACTTCCTCATAGAGCAGATCTCTGCTAGTGATAGGTGAGGGTTCACCATGAAGGGGAAGGGCTGAGGTGCAAAGGTCAGCTGTGGGAGGGAACCCATCTGGAAGATGGCCAGGACAGGCTGGAGGGAAGGAACTAGAGGGGGAGGGAGCTTGGGCTCTGGACAGAGCAGCTAAGTCCCAATGGGTGGTACAAGGGAGAAGCCCCAGGGACTACGGAGACTGTGTGTGTCAATCAGGGGTACCTAAACAGTGCGTATCACTAGGATCTATCTGATAGCACCTTCTCTTTTGTCTTGACAGGTTGGCTTGCTGTATGGCACTGGGTCATGGTCTCCTTCCAGCCTCACTCACTTATCTTTCTGCCCATGCCTGGAACATCTCTACTGTGCTCTTCCTCCCTCCAGCCCACCTTTGAAGCCAGGATGAAATGGCACATAGACGGGAAGGGAGATACCAGTGCCCGAGACCTTATCCCAGCAGTGTGGGCTTATGGTAGCCACAGGGCATGCTGGGGTTATCCAGACACCCCAAGAGGCCCTAGGCTGAGGAGGGAGGCAGAGAGAACACCTTCCTAGTCACCCCACATTGCTTTCCTCCATTTTTGTTGCTATCTGCAGTGTTCCCAAGTTCTCCATTAAAAAAAAAAATCCAGGTTATGAGGAGTCTGTGGAAAGCGGTTTGGGAACTTCAGCCTCCGGCCAGAGGAGTTTAAGATCAGAAGAGATGGCTAAGGGTTTGGTGACTACTTATGAGTGTGCCCCAGAGGAGTCTTCCTCCAAGTCACAGTGCTAACACACACTCATCCAAAGCCTGGGTCTCAGGGACTGCTGAGTCCTACCCTAAGATCCCAGCTGTCAGACAGGCGTCCCACTAAGTATCAGTCCTACTAAGTATCACATCCCAGCTGTCTCCCTAACCTCCACATCTGGTGCCTTCACACGTACCTGACTGTTGTGGGCCAAGAGCTCAAGGTGCTTACAAGCTCTCATCTGGTCTGCAGGGCCCAGGGCCTGAGTTTCTTGGCACTCCAGTCTCTCATGAGTGGCATACTGGAGTTCCACGTCTGGCCACCAGGAGGCTTCGACCCTCATCTTTTGCCGCGGCTGCTCAGGTCCTAAGTCGTTGTTCTGCGTGCGTCCAAAGGACTTCCTCGCTTCCTGGAGACATCAGAGGCAAAAGGAGGAGCATTTCCCAAGGCCTCTGCATGGACCTTCTGTCCTTTCCCAAAGAGCAATAGTGTGTCAAGGACCCCAGTCACCCCTCATACTCCAGTCAAAGTCAAACACCCCCGAGGCTTGTTCTTTCTGCAAGGTGTCTGGTCCACCTAGTGGTCTGATCTTAGGGTCATTTTTTTTTCTACCTCATTATGTTTGGGCCCAAATCCTAAGAGGGGTTTAAATCAGGAGAAGGGATGGGGGCAGTCCTGTGTCCTCCAGTTGTACCCCATACCTCCACAAAGGAACAGAGAGAATAATTCAGAGCCAGAGTGGAACTTGGCTTTTTAGGGTGGTGTCAATGGCTCTTCCTGAGCTAAGACACCTGGGAAGTGACTGGTCCCCATGAGACTAGTCCTAGCAGAGGCTGAGCTGTCTGAGCAGACTCATTCACCTGCCCCTGGAATTACCCCTCTCTACCCTCTGAGCTCCACATACCATCTGTCCTGAATGCCAAAGGCTGGTGCAAAGTGCAGCATTGGTACAGTCGTAGACAGGCATGCTCAGTCTGTCTGTGGCAGTGGGGACAAGAAACTTAAGGCGCAGTAGGAAAGGCAGCATCTAGCACAGGGTTTTTGTTACAAGCACATCAGTGGAGTCAGGGGTGTGCAAAGGGGTGCCTACCATGCACTATGCCGGCAGTTAAAGATACACACAGACTCATGCGTATACAATACAATACACACACACACACACACACACACACACACACACACACAGAGAGAGAGAGAGAGAGAGAGAGAGAGAGAGAGAGTAAGCTGGGGAACCTGACAGGGCTAGTTCGTGCCACAGAGCATAGGGTGAGGCTTCGTACCTGGGCAGCCAAGAAACCCACCCTTCCCTGCCTCACGGGCTCCTTCCTCCTAGCTGGCTTGGCTCCAAAGCATGCCTCAGTGTTTTGTCTCTTCCCATCCCTTTGATAGAACCTGGCCTTAAGTTCCTGAGGCAAATCTCAGTCTGCCAGTAGACTGTTAACCTAGGGATTGGGGTCTCCACCCTGCCCTTACAGAGGTGGGAGATCAACCCCAATCCTGACTCAAAGCAAACATGGTATACAGAGGGTTGCTAGGAGGTGGAGGCGGGGCACTCAGCACGCCCAAACCTATGGCCCTCTGGGAAAGGGCAGAAGACCTGTGCCGAGAACTCCAGGAGGTCGCCAGCCTCATTCTTCTGCTTTGGTGCCCTGAGCCATCTCCTTGAGGATGGAGTAGGGTTCAGACAGACACCTACACTTATCTGGGGAAGACCGAGCCCTTGCATGGCAAGGAGAAGGGGAACTTCAGCACTGGTAGGACTCTATCAGGATGTCTTTGTTATAGCCCAGGGCTGGTTATCTTATGGAGTCCTGATTCTGCATGGAGGTCCACAGTCCACCTGACTGGATATAGCTATAAAACCTTGGGGCCTCCCATTGATTGGCAGCTCCCATTCATACCATGTGACCATGTGCCAGGCACTGCTTTAGATACTACAGTCATTTAACCTTCACATCTGCCCTGTGAGGCAGCAGTATCACCAAGCCCACGATATAGGGAAGTACCGAGGCACAAAAATTCTAAAGACTTCCCATAGTCACAAAGCAAGGAGGGGGGCGGGACTTAGCTGAGGAAGTCTGTCATTGCTCAGACTCCCATTCACTATTGACAGTAGTAACAATGACAAATGTACATGCCAAATGCTTTATCACAATTTGACATACGTTCTCAGAAAAGCTTGGAGGTAGATCTCTAGGAACAGAGCCCCTGAGAGTTCTAGACCCTAGGATATAAGGGACAGAGATCAAGAACTGAGATCTTCACAGGGGATACCACTTCTGTCTGCCATAGGGGCTACTTTTAGGAACAGTCTTGCTTCAACAGAGCCCAACTAGCTACTGATCAAGATGGCCTCCACTAGGGTCCTGCCTGTATGCCAGGGAGTCCCCATATCCCCACCAAAGGAGAAGCCATTGTAAGAGAGGCAAGATAGACCCGCATAGGCAAAGGATCTAGCTGAGGGTGGAGGCCCAGGACTTCTTGGGGGGAGATGTCTGCTGTGAAGAAACCCACAACAGCTGTGTGGACATGCCTCTCTCTGCAGCAGGAGATGGCAGGATGTTCCTCCCTCCTGGTTAGGAACAACCAGGGCAGGATGCCACTTGCTACCACCCTGCCTGTCTTAAGAGTTCTCAGGAGGCCAGCTGATGTCTTCCCCATCTCTTGTGAGGTACCCTGTCCCCACTGTCCCCAAGGCCCCAAGCCCAGTGTTGTGTCTGAATCTCAGTGACTGGAACACTCAGGGCAAACTTGTGCTCAAAAGCTTTTGGGGCTAAAGTGTCATTCTGAAGGAGGGGCCAAGTTAAACATTAGCTACAATGGCCCCCTGCGAAGCGAGTCACACCCCCCACAGGGCTCTGGGCTGGGCAGCCATGGGGGCAGTTTTGTTCCAGGTGGGTGACCAAGCTGCTGAAGTCTGGGACAGGTCTCTGGGACCAGTGCAGATGGCAGCTTCCTCTCCTGACTCCCTCAGGGTTCTCTTTCCTCAAAATGTTTGCCAGCCCATGGGGCCTGGACTGCAGGGAGAGACAGGGGGTTCTTCCCTCTCAGGGTATATGTCCAAGTGGCTTGTATCACAGCCCCTGAGATCAAGGCAGAACAGGACAGACTTAAGTGTAGCCTCTGGCATATGGCATTGGCACAGAGTGCTGCAGTCAGTGTTTGAAAGCATTCAGAAGGAAGGTAACTTATTCAGGGTTGAAAGGGACTAGGACACAGGTTTCCTGACTCTAGTCTATTTGGGAAACTGAATGAAGAAGGTTATTGTGAGGCTAGGGCTCTGAGGAGCTTGTCTATCTCAGGACCCCACCTGACTCCAGTGCTAGCCTTCCTCATTGCTGGGGTCAGTAGAGGTTGGGCGAGCCTGGCCCTCTGCTTTGGGTTCAGGAAAGGTATGCCTCCCCTGGGTGACAGGCAGGCGTTTCAACTTGGAGGCCCAGAGGGGGGAAATGTGTGAATGCCATGATTGCTTAGAGAAAGGGTGAGCAGGTTTATGTGGCACACCACGGGGAGCTGGCTGTCACTGGTTAGTGGGGTACTTGCACTGTGTGGCTTGGTGTCAACGTTCCCAAAGGATGTCTTCCCAAATGGCTGTTTGTGACCCTAGCCCTGCTGCTGTTCTCTGGTGAAGAGCCAACGCCAGAGATATTTGGGGAATCCCATAGCTAAAAGAGAAAAGGGGAAAGAGCTCTCATTCCGAATGAGGCCAGAACTGAAATGTCAGGGTGTTCAGGACAGCTGGTTAGAACTGGGGATCCCCCAGATTTCCATTCTAGCCTCCCTGGAAAAGATGTCCTATGAGTTTTGTGTTTGGGGGGATTCCAGAGCTTGCCTGTCTGTTGAGTACCTCAGAACCTCAAGAAAGGGACCTCTCTCTGGTTTATCTTTGGTTGGGAACTGGCAGAAAACTCCTCCTCTTGGTCAGGAGCTTCCCAGTCACAACGGGCTCTGCCTTGGTGGATTTTCTTTGAAGGAAGTGTGATCATCACATTTAAGCATATGTGTAAATAATTATAAAGTACCCATGTATGGAGAGTTTATATCTTTATAGTGCTGTGGCTTATACTCCTGGGTATGCATGCAAGCCCTCAGTCACTGAACTCCATCCCCAGCTCCCAGCCCTTCATCTGCAGAACTAGGCTATTGTGAAGTTCTTTGAAACCCTTTCCCACCCCCACCATACTGCATTCCTCTCCACAAAGGTGAATAAACATGGTCTTCAACATTGTGTTTATGAGAGTCTCCCTTCTTCAAGATCTGGCTTTCTGCAATCTCAAGTTATCTGTGGTCAACTCTGCCCCAAAGATGCTAAATGGGGAAAAATCCTAGGAACAATAATTCGTTCATTTAAAAGTACATGTTGTTCTGAGTAGTGTAACAAACTCTTCTAACATCCTACCCAGGACCTAAATCATCTCTTGTCCTGTGTACCCACTGGGAAAACTCCACCATACCATGTGGTGTAGCTTCTGTCTGCTATCCACTTGGCCATCTCTGTCCCCAGGTAGGTAGGTTGTGTGGTATCACAGTTCTTGTCTCTAAGTCACCCCCACTTTCTCAATGGCCCCAAAGTACTGGTAATTGTATCACATGGATAATTATAATTATGTCTCCACCCTCCTTCCCCCCTGTATTTTAGGTTGGCCTCGAACTTACTATGTAGCGTAGGTTGGTCTCTAGTCCTTGGCAACCCTTCTGCCCCAGCCTCCTAAGTCCAGGGATCATAGGCACAGACCTCCTCACTTGCTCTATTTCGTAGGCTTTGTTTGTTTTCTGTGTAAGTGATTGAATCCAGGGATTCATAAGTGCTAAACATACATGTTATCACTGATGCCACTGTCAGCCCGTTGTTCTTAGCTACTGGTACAGAGTCTATGTTATAAATTAAGCTCTATCTTATAGATAAGAAAAACATCACATGTAGGGCTGGTATAGACTGTGATTTCAGGCATTCCCAGGAAGTCTAAGACAGACACTGTGAGGATAAAGGGGCTGCTATACAATTTCCTAGTTCTCTGTGTACCTTTCTACATGTGTGTGAATTCCTCATCGGTATGTTGCGGAGGTTCCCACCTCCCTCCGAGCTTTATATAAGTGCATGGGTTTTGCTTTTGCTCTTTCAACACTGGCTCAAAATCTGCAGCATGTCCATTTTCACCCTCCAAGAAAGGATGAAGGGTGAGCCGTCCTTTCTTCACTCCTTCCCAGGCTTCTGCTTCCTGGCAGTGCTTCTTCGGAAATCCGTGGGCCCCTCTTCTGATGTTCAATTCCATGAGGTTTTCTATTCAGGAATGCAATCGCCGGAGAACAAGAACGTCGTCACTGTTGAGAGCTGTACCCTTCACACGCCTCCTGGCTCTGAGAAGTCTGGAGGCACCATACCCATTGCTTTTTTGTTTGTTTGTTTTTGTTTCCCTGATACCAGAGATGGTTCTGGATGCCTAGAACCCCCTGGATCTCAGTTTTCCCATGACCCAGACTCCCAGTGTCAGCTTCAACGAGAATGGAGATTCTTCCCAAATTAGTGTAATCCTCCAAACTGCTATTGAGCACACGTGTGGCCAGCAAAGTTTTGATGTGAATCTGAGGTGAGATTCATTTTCAGTGTTTGGGAAGCCAGGATATGGATGCAGATTCCAATCCCATGTTGTTGAAAGCTCCCTCCCTCCTCTTTCCCACGCAGCCCCTGTCCTTGGGCTATGGGGTACACAGTGCCAAGTCCTCTCCTGAGCTCCCACACCAACATCCCCTGATCGACTGGACAGCTCTTTTTAAGATCTTTGATTCAAATGGCTGATGGTTTTTGATAACATGGAGGCAGCTCCCCAAACTAAGAATCATCAGGTCAAAATGTCAATAAACCCTCTGCTGGTGTCTGGTCAACTTTCTCCCAACAGACCTCTGGGATCCTTGTCCCGAATCCCTGACGCTGGAGCCCCAGTCTCTCTCACATTAGGCAGAGATGAGCTCATGAGCCACACCAATTACTTCTGGGCCCACAGTTCAGCTTTCCACAGCTCTTGCTAACCCCACCTCCTGTTCAGTGTTACCTTTGATTACACCCCCTCCCCTCCTTGGTTTCCTTTGTAGATTACAAAAATAGTCCCCGCCCCCCCCAGTCCCATGTGGGGACTCCTGCCTTTGCTGGGTGGCACTCTAGCCTTCTCGAAACAATGTCAGCAGCAGATATTGATCCCAATTTCTGATCTTTCAAGGAAGATAAAACTCCCCATCCAGGTACCTGACCTCACACGCTCAGTAAGGAGCTAGGTTCCCAAGTGGAAAGCAGCTAGCACTGCATTTACCCACGCATGCATTTACAGTGGGTCCCCACGGATGGCGTCCGAGTTGCCTCAGGTTATTTCAATACTAAACTCAGTAACATATGGGCCCTCTTCCTGGGGGAGCAAAACTGTGTTTCCACGGCACAGTTCTACACTCTGCCCCTTTAGCCCACTGTGGGGTATCAAGGAGCAAGGACCGTGTTTGTGGCACATATGGTTTGTCGTAGCAATGTCCGCTCTTTGTTGAGCCTCAGCTCTTTATAGGAGAGACCGCTTTTATTGCACATTGCCTGCTTATCTAAGCCAGAGTCTTCCAGGTAGTTTCTGACCCTGGGGTGTTTTCTAGGAGCCCCTCATTACTTCACCGCTGTTGGCACTCTACACCCAAGATTACGGTACGCGATCTAACTTTTCTCCTAGGCTTCCAGCTCTTGGGTTTCTGCCCGCTAAGTCGATTTCCAGGCAGAGAGCTCAGCCTGACCCCGATCTTTGGGTTCCGCCCCCCTCCCCGACTCCCTGGCACTCTGGACCGCGACTCCCAGGGAAGACGCGGGCCGGCGCCAAGCTGGTCCAACTGGTTCTGAGCAGGAAGTCTCCCCGCCCTGGCCCCGGGCAGCCGAGCAGCCCCGCGTTAGCCCCGGCTTGGGTGCAGCCCGCAGCTCGGTGCGACAGTCCCGCAGAGCGGCCGCGCGGGAGACCCGCCCCGGCGGAGAGCAGCGCGGCTTTGTCTGGGACGCCCACACCTCAGAGGCCTCTCCCCGGGCCGGCGAATGGGAGCGCGGCGGCGCGGGGCCGAGCCGGGCTGAGATAAGCGGCCATGTGACCCTACCTGGCGCGGGGAGGGGCCGCAGGTGAGCGGCGGAGCACGGAGCTCGGCACGCGGCGGCCGCGGGGCTCGGCAGCATGTCGGTCAGCAGAAAGGACTGGTCTGCGCTGTCCAGGTGAGTGCGGCCACCGGGGCCGGGTGGCCCGGGGTTGGGGGGACAGCCGCGCCCCTTTGGATCTCCTCTCCCGGACACAGGCCTGCTCCCTTGACGAAGTGAGACCCTGGTCTTGTTGCTCTTCGGTGGGGACAGAATTGAGACCAAACTCTGGACCCCCAGGTGACAGAGAGGGTCGCTTCCCTGCTCCTCAGCTTCCTGTCCCCTTAGGTCTTAACGAGTGGGCTAGGGGAAGGCTTGTCCGCAGCCTGGACCGCCCAGGGTGCCACTGTCTGCGAGGGCAAGGGAACGTTTTAGGCGACTAGGAAAATTTAAGAGTTACCCCAGGACTTACTTTCGAGCGGTCCCTCAATCTCTATGCCTCTTTTAAGAGTTTTAGAGTGGGTCTGGGAAGTGTCCTTTAGCCCCACCTTATGGAGTCAACAGAACCCCGGGTGTGTGAATAGGATCAGAGAACGCACCCCCCCACCCCCACACACCCCAATCCCAAAGAGAGGCTCAAATTCTGAGCACAACGTTTGGGGTAGTATCTGTGCCGGTGGTAAGATGTTTGTGAACTGGTTTCAATGGGTCAGAGACTATATTATCTGCCATTTCTGCCTGCTGGACAGCCCACCCAGGGTCAGAGCCGCCCAAGGAGAGGTGGGTATCTAGGAGGTAGCCCCTCTCTTTGTGCTTCCACTTGGAGCTGCCCCTCCCTCTCCAGAAGTGTTGGAATGAGCATCCTTTCTTCCAATTCCTCTCACTGAGTCCTTAATTTGGAACACATCCTTTGTCCTAAGGTAACAGAAGCCTCCTGCCAGAGCCCTGTACTTTATATTCTTCAGGTTCCAGTCAGGGTAAAATTGTCTTCTTGGCCTCTCCCACGTGGGCTCCAGGTCTTCAGATATTTTGTGGGGTCAGAACTATGTCTGCAGGTGTGGTCCAGTGTGGGTACCATGGCCTATCATGGAATCTCTCACACATTTCTCACCACTTAAGAGCTGCTGCCCCTCAAGACCTCCCTGAGGGTTTCAGAGTCTTTCGGTGTCTGTCACAGAAGCTCATCATTTGGCTTGAGGACTTCCTCCTCAGAGCCTAACTAAGGACACTGCTCGGAAGTACGGTTGTCCCTCAGCCTCAGTGCTGAGAGGCCCGTAGTATCTCCAGAAGGGGAAAGATAAGCTCCGAGGGTGAGAGCCAATGCTCTGGAAAGGGAACCCACGCTGCCTTAGAGGTCAGACACACCCCAGGGAAGGTATGTGCTCAGGGTGGAGCTGGTACGGAGGCAAGGCCTTGGACTCTGTCTGTGGGTCAGTGTGCATGGGGTTGGTGCGGGAGTGCCTTTGTTTCTGGGTGTGGACACATCCATGCCTACGAATGCACGCTCAGATACATGTTGTGCAGCTTCTGTGTGGGTGAGCATGTTTATGGCCTGTGTGGAGATGAGATGTCCGTGGGCAGTTGGGTTTGCTCCATCTAGATGGTTGTTGAAGATGTTAGTATTGTTAAAAATACAAAACAGACTCTACTTCTTCAGAAGTGCCCAGATTGATGAGGATGTATGTGATTTTTTTTTTTTTTTTTTTTTTTGTCTAAAAGCCTGGCTGTGGTGTGTGTGTGTGTGTGTACTTGTCTGGGAGGACTAGGACTTTTAATGGGAACGGTATCTGATGGTACCTTATCCACTGCTCAGCTGGGCGCAGACTCACATGGTTGCAGGGGTGGGGCCGAGTTCCCATGGGGTGTCCAGGATAAGTGGTAGTGAAGCCCTAGGGAACCAGTCCTGCTACTGTGGGGCCTAGTCTGGCCTCCTTGCCTAGTCCCAGCCTTCATGGAACCCCGTGGGCAGCTGCAGCTGCTGCCAGCTCTTCCCGATGAGGCACCTGGAACACAGGACTGCTCCTGCCCCATTCTTGGTGAGCAACAAGCCTCAGCGGGCCACAGGAAAGGGCTGTGAGTCACCATCAGCCCAGCCTTCCAGGCTACGGAGGCCTGCGCTGAGGGTGTGCGTGACAAAGGTGGCCTCAACTAGAGCCATAGTGATCCTGCGCTCCCTGTCCTCAGCTGGGAGGCTCAGAAGCTGCCGATGGGATGGGGTCAGCAGTGAGCTGCTTGTCCTGGTCGGCCTTGTCCTTTCTTCCATGTGCTGACCTGGTGACCAGTGAGGATATGCCAGCCTGTCTGTGGGGGGTGAAGGGTGGATCTCAGCCCTGGGACTAAGTGGCCACTGGTTAATCATTTCCTTGCCTGGCCCTTAAACAGCCTTCTCACCTCCCATGCTTCTCTGGGTTCTTCCGATACCTTCCTTTAGACAGTCTGGTGCAGAAGGGACCCCAGACCACCCACCAAAACGCCTGTGTGTGTGGAAGGGGAGCCTGCTCAAGAGCTAGACTGGCCCAAAGTCATAGCCACACTGAAGGTCCTTCTACCATGTTCTCCTTTCGCATGCCCCGGTCTTTGAACCCTATGTACCCTCTAGCTACTTAAACCAGAGCAACTGAGCCCTCGTCTGCCCTGTAACAGGCTTCTCTGTGACCACTCGGCAAAACGGGTCCTACTACGCCTAAGTCTAACAGGGCAGTTATGCCTTTAGTCATCTGAGAGAGAGAGAAAGGGTGGAGTTGGTGGATCAGGAATGGGGAGAAGCAGCAGCTTCACCTGGAGGCAGAGCGGGAAGTGTGTCCCCCAGTGAAGGCCAGGAGATGGAGAAAAGGGTGTGGAGGGGTGTGTATAGTGAGCTGCTTGGCTGGGATGCCCCGGCAGCTGCCAAGTCCCTGGGCTGCGTTAGGGCCTGTGGGATCCACAGAGGGCCTGGCTCTAGGGCTCCAAAGCGCTGTCCTTCCAGCTACACTGTGAGCTTGGCTGCCTCTTTGCTCATGCTTAGGCTCCCATTTTCCTTCTGAATGCTCAGCTGTTGTGCCCTGGTTTAGGACCAGCACTGATGCCCTGACCAGGACACAAAGGTATTTCTTCCCGGTCCCTGGTATCTGGGTTAGGCCACAAGGCTTTGAGAGGATGACACAGGTCTGAGGTCTTGGGTCCTTCTTTTCTGTAGCTGTAGTTTCTCTAGAAAGTTTAGAATTCTTTAAAGCCACAGGTTTCTCAAATTTGAGTTGGGTAGCACTGCCCTGCTCAGAGCCTTGTACAGATGAACATCATTGGGTATTTGTGAAATACTCAGACCAGCCTCTGGCACCATGCCAAGCACTGACCCAGCACTGACCCGTTAATGCTCCCCTATTCACCTTCATACTCTTATCCTTTGATTTGCTTTTGACCATGTTTGAATGTCAAACCCTGTTTTAAGCCCCCAGTAATTGATTTATTACTGGGACGTCAGTGATTTGCACCTGCTAAGGAACCGGCCTTTGCCCTTCTTTCTCTTCCACGTTGTTCATTTCTTCCTTTAGAGTCTTTGCTTAGGAGAGATAAAATTCTCCCCCTGGGGTGGGATAATGAGGAGACGAATGTTTTCCTGGGTGTCAGGAGTTGAAGGTGACTCCATGATTTCTGAGCAGGGTGATCACATTGCCTTTCCTGAGTTTTGGGGTCTTGGAAATACTGGCAGCTGGCCCTGACTTCTGCAGCCAGCTCTCACCCAACCTGGCCATGAGTCATGTTTGAGGAGTCCTGGTTTGGGCTGATGGCACAGCACATAGGGCCCCGGTAGAGGGCAAATACACCCCCCTGCTTTCCCCAGGGGCAGTGAGCAGCGTCTGAGAACAGTGTTGCTCATGGTCCAGGAATCCTGGAAGCTCCAGCCTAACCCTGCTGGGTATGGGTTGGGAGTATTCACTCTCCTCTGGATATTGGCTCTCTCTGGAGGGTAGAAGTTATTCCCAGTCTAGGACAGGGGTAGGGAGGAGGCAGAGTGGGAGAAGGGGCAGTGTCCTCATTTGCAAGGCAGCAAAAAAGAGTGGGGCATCAGACCCTGGCTAAGAAACTGTAGGTTCATGTGCAGTGTGTGGGTGAACGAAGGAGCAGGCTGTAAAATATACAAAGATCACAGGGCTCATGTGAAGGCCCCAGGGAGTTTGATTTAAGATCCACGGTCAAGGAGAAAGGGAAAGATCCTGAAGTGGAATATGATTGTGACCGAGATGACTAGAATTGATGTTGCCATCATAATGGTTGAGTTAGAATATTCCGGAAGGTTCTCTTCTAAGGTAGCTCCTTTCATTGGGGTGATGAGCAGACACACTCTTCCCCGTGTAGACAGGGGTAGATTGCCTTCAGGGGCTTCGACTAGCTCCCTCTTTGTATTCTTCTGCATCAAGTTGGTGCACTTCCTCAGAAGAGGAGGGTCCTGGGTTCTGACTGTTACACATGCTTTCCCACATTTGTTGGCACTTGCTGTATACTGGTCATGTGAGATACCAGAGGTCTCCAAAGCCTGCTGCTCTGTCCTTCCCCCCCCCCCCAGTAGTTCCTCTGTAGGCTAACCCTAGCCTACCATCTCCCCCTGAGCATCTAGCTCTCACACCAGGGCTTTGCACTCACAACCCCCTCCTGGGACCCTATGCCGCCAGATATGACACCATTGGCTCCTTTCCTGGGTTTGTTTCCTTGCTTACTGTGTGACTCCCCTAGTCCCCATGAAGGAAGACATGCTATTTTTCTTTCTGTTGTATTTTAGCTCCCAGAATTATGCCCAACCTGTAGGCCTTCAGAAAGCATTTGGTTAGAGAACGTTGGCTGAAAAGATGCGAGGCTTTGCCTGGGAAAGTAATTGTTCTCTCCAACAGTGAAGAGATTCAGGAATTGACTTGCCCAAAAGAGAGGTGACTAGGAACCAGGTCCCTGAGCTGCCTTGCAGACACCAGAGGCCCACTCGTGCATTTTAGATGCAATTCAGTTGTATACAAGTTGTGAGTTTTGCAGTAGATTGTAGGAAATAATTACAATGAAGGGGTAGCCACTTTCCTCCTAGTGTTTTGATTTCTGTCTCTTGCTGACACCAAGAAAAAAACAAAAAACAAAAAACCAGAAACTTAACTGACTAGCCCACTTCAAAAAGACTCCTACTTCCCTCTCTAAGAAATCTCAGTTAAGTATGGCTAACAAACTATACCTTAAGTTCAACCTTATGGCAACAGATATATATGTAAGGTTCTCTTTGAGGAATGTTTTGTTTCCTTCTTCTGCTGCAAGCTAATGCAGCATGTGTTTGAAGAGTTGCCTCTTCAAGGACAGAGTTCTAAGAGAAAGGACTATGCCAAGGTCTACTCCCTTAATACCCAAACTTGGTTACGGACTAGGGGCGCCATTCTTAGAGCTGTTGAGTGGCTGTGTGTTCTTTGTTTGGGTGGAGGGAAGCTGGGTTTTGGTAGGACAAGTGGATAAAGATGGTGAGAAGAGCCACTGCATGGGCTGACTGGGCTGGTTGAATGGTTAGTGGGAGGTCGTGTGACTGCCTCAGTGTCTAGTTACTCCCACAAATGCAAGGTCACAGGAGAGGAAAGCGCGTGTACAGTATGTAGAGTCCACTTGCTGCTTCAGGCAAGTAGAAGACAGCTTTAAAAGTTGAGATGGGAGGGGGATGGAGAGATGGCTCAGTGGTTAAGAGCACTGGCTGCTCTTCCAGAGGTCCTGAGTTCAAATCCCAGAAACCACATGGTGAGATCTGATGTTCTATTCTGGTGAGTCTGAAGACAGCTACAGTGTACTTATATATAATAAATCTTTAAGGAAACAGGCCTTGAGAAGGGAAAGTCTACCATGGGTCTCTCTCAGTCTGATTTGGGAGTCTACCCTAACCCTACCATCAGCGGCTAAGGATTTCTGTGTGCGATGAGCAACTTTGAGGGAACTCCTCAGATGCTGTCTGTGGAGGACTAAGAAGAGAGAGGGCATTGTCCTGTTCCCATCATGCAGAGAAGGTCTGTTCCCACAGTAAAATCCAGCACACACAGCAGTGCTCAGCTAGGGCTACTGGGACTCCAAGGGCCTATTTGGCAGTGCTAAAAAATGTATTTGCTTGTCAGGATGGAGAGGGGGGCTGCTACTGATGTCTAAGGGTGCTGCTTGGTTCTTACAGTCCAGGCCAAGAATTGCAAAGAGTTATCTGGCTGAAATGTCAGTGGAGCCAACTGGGTCTGATCTAACAAGATCCCTGCAAGCTATGTAGACAGGAGCTGCTCTAAAAAATTAAATTGTTTAGTAGCCACATTAAAGAAGCAAATGGGAGAGCTGGAGAGATAGCTCAGTAGTTAAGAGCACTGCCTACTCTTCTTAAGGACCTGAGTTCAATTCCCAGGAACCACATGGTAGCTCATAACCACCTGTAATGGAATTCAATGCCTTCTTTTGGTATCTCTGAAGACAGCTACAGTGTACTCACATACATAAAATAAATAAATCTTTAAAAAATAAATAAAAGGAAAAAATTAGTATATATCTCATTTGCTTTAATATATTCAAAAGTGATCATTTCAACATGGAATTAATATACAGTCTCTTCCTTCCTTCCTTCCTCCCTCCCTCCCTCCCTCCCTCTCTCTCTCTTTCTTTCTTTCTTTCTTTCTCTTCCTTCCTTCTTTTTTTCTTCTTTCTTTTTTTCTTTGATACAGACTCTCACTATGTAGCACAGGGTAGCCTTAAGTTTCTAGAATCAAGCCTTCTTGCTAGCTGTTACCACAGGCACAGGCCATCATGGAGCGTTAGTTTGTTTCAATGAGAAACTTTGCACTTCTCTTCTTTGTCCCCGGTCTTTGAAATCTGGTGTGTATGTGTATACGGATAACCCATCTCTGTCCCAATTATCTGCACTGGCTGGAGTGCCTCAGGGCCTCTGGCAGCAGAGCTGCCTTCAGGCACATAGTCCTCTCCCAGGCACCTGGCTCTGGCTGTGCTGATCACAACCTCCTCCTCCTAGCCTGGCCCGGCAGCGGACTTTGGAGGATGAAGAGGAACAGGAGCGTGAACGCAGGCGGAGGCACCGCAACCTGAGTTCAACCACAGATGATGAATCTCCAAAACTCACCCAGAATGGAACTCAGAGATCTATGGAGAGGTACTTGGTTGGATTCTGGGTTCTGAACATCATTTCAGAAGGGTGAAAGTGGGGTCTTAGCTGTCCCAGGAAGACTTTGTGAAATCAGTTTGACCTGCTAAGGATTTGGTCCTGGGATAAGGCTGATGGTGGGAAAATGAACTTCAAATTCCTCATCATCTCCAGACCCGTCCTCAGCCACAGCACGGGCCCTACCCTTGTTGACACACTCCTGGATGCTCTTTGGTGAACCTGTCCATGAGCCCTGCTCCCTTATAATGCATCTCCCTTAGCCCTCACGATGTCTGAGAGGCCACTGTTAATAACTTGTTTTACATCAGAAGAGCCCCAGGAAAGCATGCTAACTCACTGAGGGCCTAGATCTAGTGGGCGTGGCTACACTGTTCATCCAGATTTGTATGCTTCCCTTATACAGGCTACCTCCTCATACTCTAACCCTCCGACTCCCAGGGGAGCAAAAGGGGACAGGTCATGATAGCTAAGTTTGGGGATTATGAGGGAAAGGAAGAGAAGGGCCCAAAAGTTCCTGAATGCTGCTCATGTGCTAGGACTTTGCTCTCACAGGATGGCCCTCATCCTGGGAACTACCCAACACAAGCTCAGTTTACAGAGCCAAAAGGCTTGGACAGTGGGTTGATGTGCCTGAAATCACATGAAAAGTGCAGACAGGAGGCACAGACAGAAAGACAGACAGACTCCTTTAGATGGAGCCCATTCCTTCAGAGCTTTAAACAGGTTTTTGTTCGATTGTTTGTTTTCTTTTTATCTTGTTCTTTTTCACCCCTCTCCCAATGAGGAAAGATCAGGCTGTGCCCTCCAGGCTGACCCAAACCCACTTCCATCACTGAGTTTTGCATATACCCATGTGACAGGCAGGGTAATAGAATGGTATCTCAGAAGCTTTGGGTTTGCCTTTTAGCTCCCTACCAGTTAGCTCCCATGGCTGTCTCTAGGCTCTGATAGACAGGAACTAGACTCACTCCTTTGAGCCCTGCTAGCCAATGTTGCCCCAGGCCTAGAACCTATAAAGCAGTTACTTGATCACTGTTAGCGATTGTGATTAAACAGTTCACTGTCCTCTGCACAGGAATCTGGTGACACTGTGCACATAGAATACATAACAGTGGTTATTTTAAAAATGGTGGGGAGAAGAGCTGGGCCCGGAGGCAGCTCATTGAGTCAACCATACTCAGGGTCACCCTCGCTCCTGATATCTGAGTCTGCCCACCTTCTCTCCCTGTGTCTTTCGTTTCAGGCTGCCCAGTGTGGAGGAAGCAGAAGTCTCCAAGCCATCACCCCCAGCCTCCAAAGAGGAAGAGGTAGCAGATTTCCAGGCTATCCTCAGGACCAGAAAGGAGCGGAGACAGAGACGACAGGCGGCAGAGGTTGTCCAGACTCCGGTGCAGGAGAAGCTAGAGGCAGAGGAGAAAAGGGCCAGCCTGGGCCCCGAGCAGACCTTGTCACAGCCCCCTGAGCCCAAGAAGAAAGTGGAGCCCGTGCCTCGACGGAGACTGAGTCGGGAGCAGCGAGGCCCTTGGGCCCAGGAAGAAGAGCGCCTAAAGACCAGAGAGCTTTTGGAAGGAGAAAAGGGGCTTCCAGAGGAGACAGTGACTCAGCAGAAGACCGTGGTCTCTGAGAAATCACCTGTCTCAGAGAAAGCCCCAGTGCCTGCCAAGAGACTGGTTCCTGAGAAAGCCTCCCCCTCGGAGAAGGGGACAGCCACAGAGAGAGCATCTCCTACTGAGAAAAGACATAACCCAGAGAAGTTGGCTCCAGAAAGAACAAGTGTGACAGAGAAGTCACCGGTCCCTGACAAGACGCTTGTGTCTCTGAAGACAGCAGCACCAGAGAGGAGGTCCGCTCCAGTTCTAGAAAAAGCCATCGTCTCTGAGAAGATGCAGGAGAGGAGGCTGGTGTCGGAGAAGGCGTCTCTCTTTGAGAAGTCACTAGGCTCAGAGACAAAGCTGACTCCAAAGAAGGCAGCAGTGTCAGAGCAGCACCAGACCCCTGGGGCAAACCAGGCCACCACCAGGGAGCCCAGAGGAAGGGCTCTCCCTGGGAAGAGCCCACCTTCCTCTGCAGAGCAGAGCACACCAGACCCACCTACTAAAGCTTCTCGATTTCCACCCATCACACTCCAGGTTGGCATTGTTCCTGTTCTGTCTCTCTCTCGTCCTCCCTAGCAGAGCTCACTGGCCTCTGGCTCCCTTGTTTCCTCCTCTCCTCCCATATTTTGAGCTGGCCTTGGTAGTTTCTTCTCTCCTTGTTAACCTAGCTACTGTCAGACTAGGACACCGAGTCGGAGGCAGATTGTTGGGCCCGCAAGGGGCCATGTGCAGGGAACACCTGGGTTCTCGAAACACATCCTCATGGTCCTAGACTCCAGCTCCCAAGCCATTTATTTCTGCTCAGAGCCAGGGTAACCTTGTCTCCTGTCTACTACAGAGCCTCCTGGGGAAGTCAGCGCCCGTTAAGTATGGGAGCAAACTCTTTGGAAGCCTCAGACCCTTCCAAAACTAAAGCTCTACTTGGTGGCCGTGCTACATTAGACTGCATAGCCACTGTCGGGCAGAGAGTGAGGCTCATGTAGTCTGACTGACTCTCTTCTACCTGTAGCTTCTGGGATGAGCCAGGCCACCTGAGGTCCCCTGGAAGTTTGAGTTTGGGGGCTGCTTGGGCCTGGGAGCACCCTACAGTTGTACCGAGGAAGATGAGCTCTTGTCTGACACCTTTGCCTCACTCAGGTGAAAATTCCCAGCAAGGATGAAGATGCAGACACGCCTTCACCCACCCTGCTCACCTACAGCAGTTCCCTCAAACGCTCCAGCCCCAGGACCATCTCCTTTCGGGTAAGAGCCAGGGGACCCTAGTCACCAGTCCACTGCAGAGCATGCGAAGGAAGCCAGTACCCATAAAGCAAGGGCTGTAGGTTATACAACAGGAAGAGTCTTCTAAAAGACTGGAGAGAGAGAGAGAAACTGAGTTTAGGGTGCCCAAACAAGATAAGTCATTTTATTTTAAGAGAGCAGGTGGAAGACATAGAAAAGGAGCTGCCCCACCTAGTGGATAAAATCAGAACTGCAGGGAGATGCACTTGCCAGACCAGATTGGCCTGTGGCAACCCTCTTGTGTTGTATCAGTCCCTATCCTTCCTCGGGAGGTGGGGGCAGGGCAGAGAGCAGCAGGTTTCTCTCCAGTGTTCTCTGCCCGGCCTCGCTGCGTGTGATGAAATTGGAGAGTTTCATCTGCTCTGTCTCAATGCTTATTCTTGCTTCTTTTGCTTTCTGGCTCATCTGTTGCTCCATGGATTGCATGCGCCTTGTACCCTGATGCATGCTAGGCTCTGGGAAAGAGCTGGTAGGCCTGAGGTTGATTAGTACTCCCAAGGCTCATGACTACTGCTGAGGTAGATAGGAATACAGGTCATAGCAGGTACCTTGGCAAGGCTGGGGAGGCTGAGAAGGGGCTTTGGACCCACACTGGAGGATGATGGCAGGTGCTTTCAGATGAGACTTTTAATGACGGCTTGGCACTTTGAGGTGGTGTGTGTGTGTGTGTGTGTGTGTGTGTGTGTGTGTGTATTCTCAGAAGGAAGATGCTTCCTGAGAGCTAGATTCCTCCCTAGAGAGGGGGCATGAACTTCCTGAGACCCTCACTTACCAACCTCACTTTCTCATTTTAGATGAGCCCCAGGAAAGACAACTCAGAAACCACCTTAACCCGCAGGTGAGCTGCCTGGAGGCCTTGCTTGTTTTTTCTGGTCATATGTATGTTTGTATGTGTGTGTGTGTGTACATATATGTATATTTCTTGTCATCATTGTGCCAAGCTGGGCCACAGGATGCATGAAAGAAGACAGAGATTTTGCTTGTGGCTCTAGATCTGTCAGGGGGACAGGACTGACAAAAGGTCCTGTTATTGGGTGAGATGACCCCGGGAGGGAAGTATCACCACAGCTTTGTGGACTCTGTCAAGGGGTCAAGTACTTGTCCCATGATCCTTCCCATGCTTGAAGGAGACATAGTTTTGATGGGGCTCTGAAGAGGGAGGAAGCTTTGCTCTTGTAGTGGGAAAGGGTGAGAGAACTTTCCAGAAGGGAAGCTATGATTAGGACAAAGACATAAAAGACTCAGCTGTGTCAGGCTAGAGTGGGCCCTGGGGACCTGCATGTTTAGTAAGTACCCTTGCTTTGTAACACTGAGCCAAGCAGAAAGAGGAGGGTACACTGTGTGAGGGCGTGGGCGTGGGGAACACAGACAAACATTTAAAAAAAGTTCTAAAATGTAGTGTGGATGTTACAAGTTTCATCCACCTCTGCCATGTAATCTGTCTGCTAAGGCTTTAGGAAGGGCACATGTTCCTAAGGCCTGGGGCTGGGGTGGGGGTGGAGCAAGAGGAGAGCAAAGACAAGCAACTCATGTGACCATTGAACACATAGCCACCCAAGCAGGCAGATGCAGGGGCACCTAATGGGGTCACAGGAGCTGTCATGACCGCCCAGCCTGAGATCTGAGTTGTTTTTAGTGGAAGAGACAGGGTGTGAGAGGAGAAGGGAGGGAGGAAACAGTGGGAAGTTCTTCTGATCCTGAAATGCCTGAACACCAAGGCAGGCTGTTCCTCAGAGGTGAGAAATTTCCCGGAGTCTGTAGACTTCGCCCTGCCCAAATCATTGCAGACCTCCCTGCAGCAAAAGCATCTTCTTCAGTTTCTGTCCTCCCTCTTTGCCAGCATGTGATGGGGTGGTTTACAAGCCCCCGGGATGGGCCTGGCCACCCTGCAGAATTTTCTTCTGACCTCCCTGGTTTGTTTCACTGTCTTCCCCTTCCCACAGTGCCAGTGTGAGGCTGCCGGCTAGCACAGTCAAGCTAGGAGAAAAACTGGAGAGATACCACACAGCCATCCAGGTAGGAGCCGAATGGTGTCTCTGTGAGGGCAGGAGCCCCTGCCAGGGTGGAGGGTGCTATTTATGAATCTCACAGTCATAGCTCAGCTGCACATCTCTGCTTTGCAGAGGTCAGAATCCGTCAGGTCTCCAGGCTCCTCCCGTACTGAAGTCCTTGTCACTCCTGCCGGTGTAGCCAGCAAGCGCCACCTCTTTGAGAAGGAACTGTCGGGCCAGAGTCGCACAGAGCCAACCTCCATCCGAAAGGTGAGGGCCAGTTTCCAGCTGCCAGGCTCTGACATCCTTGAAGCCTGGGCCTAACCGCTTGGTGAGGTTAGAAACTGTGTTGTCTGTTAATGCTGCCAGGACCTTGATTTGGCATTTGTGTTCCTGAGATTGAGTCTCCTTACCTGGGTCAGAACTCTCCAGGGTACGGCCTATCGCAGGCACACATAACTTGTGCCAAGTGACATTGTGGTGGGCAGAATCTTGTCCCCATTCTAGGGTCTTTGGAAGAGCCTTACTGTTGTCAGGGACTCTGAACCCAAAGGTGGACATTTTCTTTCCAGGAGAATCTGCGTCTGTCAGGGGTTGTGACATCAAGACTTAACCTGTGGATCAGCAAGACCCAGGATTTGGGGGACCAAGGTCCTCAGGTACCCTCACCCCATGCTTCTAAGGAGGTCAGAGGAGAAACAGACTCAACAACAGTGGGTGACTTCAGCAGTGGAGCTGGTGGCAGGGGCTGAGGGGTAGAGACACAATCTGTGTGTGAGAGCTACAGAGAGGAGAGTATCTGGGGCCTCCTCCCTTCAGGAAGAACAAAGACTTCTGGAGTAGGGGACAGGTGGGGGACCCAAGTGCCTCGTTACCCATGTCTGAGTTCCTGCTCTTTACTCTGATGTCCTAATCAGGAAGCACGGAAAGAGGCATCAGTCACCAAGAGGGCTCAGTGGGGAAATAAGTCAGCCACGTCCCTGGATGCAGAGGTGAGTGAGGCAGGAGGGACTGGCCTTGAGATACAGTGGAAGGTTCCCCAAACCTATCCAAGTGCTTACTCTTAAGTGGGTTGCAGTTTGGAGTCCTGTGGTCAGATTGCCCAGGTTCTGTCTGTCCCTGTGTGCTCAGATGGCTGACCCATGAGAATAATGGGAGCCCATGCTCTGGCTTGGCTGAGCTGTAGTTTGGGTCCCCCCACCTCATCTAGCCATTAGATTCGGGTATCTTACCCAGTGTAGGTGAAGGCTTGGTTGTCCAAAGGTGTGCCTTTCCCATAGCCCTAGGACCTCCCTTTTCTTGTTCTAATTGGCCTTTGTTTCACAGGTGTGACAAGTCCTGTCAGGACAGACCTGCAAACCTGCATCCCGAGGGCCCTTCTTCATGCTGGCCCCTCTCCTGCAGCATCCCTGACTATTGAAGACCCTACTCCCTTTCTGCCTCTGGGTCCGTCTGGTTAGAACCCTTGGGGGCCAGGAATGTGGATAACACTCCTCTGGCCCCTCTCCAGCCCCAGACTGTGGGCAAATGTGCTCTAGTGCTTTCTTGTCCTGCTTCAGGTACAATATATCCTGAACCCAGAAAGCCCCAGAGCACAGCTCCTGGCACATCGGCTATGAAGTCTCTGTGTCCTCTCTAGGGACTGCCTCCCTTTCTCCTGCTCACTTCCAGCATTAAGCTGGGTTATTTTTGCCAACTCCAGAGTTATATGTCTTGCCTACTCCCAGCAGACACTCTGTGGGCCTGTGATATCTCCACACTATGCCCTAGACCTATTTACTGCTTCCTGAAGCTTTTTCAAGCCAGACTGGAAAGGAGTCGCCAGGGGTGGCCCATGTGCTACACCCCCCTGCTTGTGCTGTGTTCCCCACTCTCCTGCTGCCCTGATTGGGGTACCTGTTTGTCTTACCACATTTCGTGCCTTACTCTCACCCCAGAAAAACCTCTCCCAGGAAGGATCTGATAAAGTCGTTAAGTCTCAGGTGTTAAGTGGCTGGTAATGTTGATGGGTTTGTTCCCACTGGCTTTGCCTTCCTTTGGAATCAGCTGCAGGGAGGGAGTGATGGTTGGCATGATCGTTGGCTTCGATGGAAGAAGAAACACATCCCTCATTCCCATCTTCTCTCACATTAAGTTCCCAGCTTTGTGACTTGATTGTGGTACCTGGGGTCGGGAAGAGATGACTCAGCAGTTAAGAACCCTGGCAGCTCTTCCTGGGACCTAGGCTCAATTCCCAGCACCTATACATTGGTTTACAAATGTTGGAAACCCCAGCGTTATGGAATCAGTAGGCACTGCGTACACCTGGTGCACAGTTATCCATGCAAGCAAGGTACACATATAATAAAATCATTTAAAAGTGTAGACTACACACACCTCCATTCCATCCATCTCCCCAGGCTCCTCCACCCAGTCCTTAGCACCATGTCCCCATGGGTGCTTGTAGAATGCTGAGCCACCCAGAAATGCACAACAAACCCTGCAACTCTACTATGGCTGGAGTCTGAAGGAGGTTCAATTCCAGCTCCTATTCCCCATCGATTGCTCTGAATTCGCCTAGAACAGTCTTGATGGAGAATGAGTGCAAGGTTGTTCATACCCACTTGCCTGGGGCATCCCACAGTTTCTCAGCCTTGGCTAGTAAGTGCAACACTGGGTCCTTGCTCCCCTAGTTTATGGAGCAGAAGTGGTCAGCAGCACCCCCCCATTTGTCCTGGATGAAGGCCCTTTGTCTTAGGCCCTACAGTCTAGGGGAGAGACAGAGGTCCTTAAACTCTGCCTGCCCTCATACTTCAGCATCTAGGGCTGGCTTATCTCTAAGACTCTCCTGCAGAGGATCTCATCCTTTTCCTAGGCTGGAGGTAGAGGGAACAGGCCCTGAAGACCTGCCTGGAACATCCTGTGTATCCTGAGAAGGACTTAAAGTGCAGCTGAGGGTTGATGTAAATCCGGGCAGGGCAGGGAAGGTAGCTATGAGCCATCTGAACAGTGGAGGGTATACCTTCTCTGCTTCTGCTGAGCACCTTGACTGTGACCCCAGGCCCTTCCTTTCTCTGAATCCCAAAAGTTCAAGCAGGTGACCTCAAAGGGCTTTGGGGTGTCCATGATGCAAATTTTGGGGAGTTCCTTGGCAGGTCGAGTTTTGACGCTGTTCTACATGCTTTTAGGAGAGGCTCCCTGAGACAGTGGAGGGGAAGCTCACCAGGTGCAGGCTCAAATGATATGAGCTTTGTCTGCACCCCCTCTTTGGGGTGCCCACTGTGGGCATACTGTTAGTGGGAACACTGGGGGCAGTTGCATTCCACAGCTGCTTCTGCCACCTGCTTTGCTCTGGAGACAGCTGATGAACAAGGGTTGGGTGGTGTTTGGGTTGGGGGGGGGGAGGGAGAGAGAGAGAGAGAGAGAGAGAGAGAGAGAGAGAGAGAGAGAGAGTAGGAGGTGACATTTGAGTGCCCCCTGGAGGCCAGTCTACCTTCCTGCTCTCCTGCGGTGACTTGGGGACATCCTGTCATTCATGCACTGGCCCACATGCTTCTTCAGAAAAATCATTTCTGATTTTCTACCTCCCTGCCTAGACCTGGTTGTTTGTAATGACCAGACCTCTAAGTTGCTTCCGGAGCCATCTTGCTATGCACTGGCGTGGCTGCCAAGAAGTGGCTGTCTGGATAAAGTCCCACACCTAAGATAACCAAGTCCCCAGATACCAAGAACCCATTGGTTTTCTAAGGAGGAGAGTGCGCTGTGTGGATAGATGCTCAGCCATCCATGAAGTGTGGCTGTGGCCTGTTTTGAAAGGTTATCAGCTCTCCTGGAAAGTAGTTTATTCTCAACTGCTAAGTTCCCAGAGATTCTAGACTGAGTTACAGTGCAAAAAAAAATGGGGCTTCATTGGGCTAGAGTGGGGAGGAGGAAGCTGGCTGTCTTGCTCTTCATGAGGTCAGTCTGGCTTCTCTACACACCAACCTGAGTCTTCTCCCTCTCTCTGCCTTTCCCAAGGCCCCCAGATTTCCTGAGCCCTCCCTTTCCTGGGATGCTGCCTCACCCCCATCTCCACCCCCTCCCCCACCCCCCACCTGTGGCTACAGCTTGTCCTGCCTCTGAACTGCTGGCAGCATGGAGACACACATGGCTCAGGATAAGCCTAGGGCTGGGGATCAAAGTCACTCGGCTCGGAGGCAGCTAGGAACCATGGGAAGGGAGCTGTGTCAGCTGAATGATGGCTGTTAGTGTGCAGAGGATCCTTACAAGGACTTTGGAATAGAGTGAACCCTGTCCCTCTTAAGTGGTAGATGTAAAGGAAAAGAGGAGACTGGAAGAGGTTGTAGGAGCTGGGCGAACCTGGTGTACCTGGTGTAAACGGGAGACAGAATCTAACTGGGAGGGTCAGGGATCTCAGGGTTAGGGACACCTGGAAAGTTGGGCCTGGTCTGAGGCAGGACATGCCCTTCCGATTCTGCTGGGACCTGCTGAGAAGACTGAAGCGGAGAGAGGGGGACTGGAGAGAGTCATCTCAGCTGTACCCCCACCCCCAACTTAGTTTCCTCTTAGTTCTCACCCCCTGAGCCCCACCTTGTGCCAGTCTCTCTGTGTGGACTGCTGGCTATAGATATTCAAACATCAGTCCAAGCTGGATCCCGACCTGTGGATCTTTTGATCCAGACAAAGCAGCTCACCATCACCAGTTTCCAATAATTTCAATAATCCTCTCCACCACACTCTTACAGAGTAAGGAGAGTGGCCATTCTTGGGTAACCTCCTCCAGCCAACGGAGGCTACTTCTGTGAGGATGATGTGGTGTGTGGCCTTGGGGGCTCATGGAAAAGACTAGAAGCCCTCACCAAAACCTGCCGAGCCATCTGCTTGAGGCCACTTAGCTCATAAGAAGCAGCCAACAGCCCAGAGGACATCTTTGCCCCCAGCCTCATTTCAAACAGAGTTCTTGTCCTCTGTTCCCCAGGACCTGGCTCAGAGGCTTGTGAAGTGTCTCTGTGGTTGACTTCTGTCCTCAACTCTGCTCCCAGTCTGCCCTTCTCGGGCCTGGGCTTCTGGCATCTGCTTTATCGAGATTCTCAAGAGGGACAGCTGGTTTATGTTACAAGCCTGTTCCCTGCATATCAGCCCTGGTTTTAAATAGCTTTATCTAGGCAGCTGGAGGACCACATGAGCTTATATGGCGTGGGGTACTTGTTCCTTTAGCCCTGTGCCGGGCACCTGCCAAAATAGCAGCCAACACCCCCCATTGTGTCGTTCCCTTCCCCCCCATCTCCCGCTGCACATTCCTCCCACCGCAGGGCTTGGCTCACACGCCCCAGCCCACATGCTTGCTTAAAGCCTTCTCCATGCCCTGCCCTCAGCCAGTCCCTGCTGAGGCTGAGCAGATACCTCTAGACCCGTGTACAGTTCCTGTTCAGAGGTAAGACAAAGGCTCTAAGAAGGGACAAAGGTAGTGGGGAGAATATGAGGGGTTGGGCCCTTACATTTTTCCCTAGTCTTGTGCTGGTGTCTACCCTGAGTGGTTACCAGGAAATCCATGTCCCTTTCTAGAGGGGAGAACACCTCCAAATTCAGAACGGATATTTCCAGGACAGAATCTAACGTGAGTGCCCTGGAGTGGAGAGAGCTTGCCTTCTTGATGGGAAGCAAGTCGGAGGTCCCGATCTTGCCACTGAAGATACTTTGTGGTTTTAAAGTCTTGAGTAAATTTTTTTTTCCTCCCAAGACCTCATTTTATTATTTTATTTAATTTATGACTAGAGTGGCCTAAATCATTTTTGGGCCATTAAATCCAACAGAATCCTAACCATCCCTAATAGGGATGCCCAGATTTAGGTTAAGGATTATGCAAACCTTTCTTCTAGAAGCTCAGAGAGCAGGATAAGGCCATGGATATTTTGGCCGTGGTGGTCCGGCTCTCATGTCCAGAAACAAAGATGCTGTCCTAGAAGCACTGAGGAAGGTGAAATGTGAGGCAGGCGGGACTGATGGGGCTCCTCCACGCAGATGTCCTGTCTCCACTGGGATTCTGGGACCAGGTGGGATTCCACTCGTGGAGAAGGTCGAGGGTGGCTAGCACTTGGGGAAGTAGAGGAGTCTATATCCCTTCCCAGGAGAAGTGGGCTAAGCTTGTCAACATTGGGAGGGTTTCCCTGGGACCCATTATGTCCCTTCTAGCGTGGCCACTGCTTCATCCCAACTTGCCCTTAGTGATTTTTCTTGTTTAGTGTCTTCAAATTGTAGACAGCTTTTCTGACTTCTGGGCATAGTGAGAGATTGTTCAAGGAGGGAATTGCTTGGCGTTTGAGAGATTTCCAGCACATTCCACAGGGAGTTCAGCTGGGAAGCCACCTGACCTCCAGGATTCCTCTGAGCCTCTTCTCACAGGACAAGTCCCTCTCTCAGGGCAGAAGAATCTGAAGGGGATCAAGTTGCCTTTGCCCCTCCCTTCTGCCGATGGCTCACGGGCTAACAGCTGGAGTTTTAGGAAGATCCCAGCTTAATGCTGTAGACAAAGGCTGAAGGGCAGAGCCTGTGGTCCTCAGATGTGGTAAGGCCAGAACCTGAAGCTAAGCTCTTTTATAGGTAAAATGATTAAAGCTACAGAGAGCTTAAGTGACCAGCCTAAGGCCACACAGTAAAAGCTGGGTTTAAAACTCAGACCTTTTGATCCTGGAAGAGGCTTCTGTTGTTTTTCTTTATTGCCCATGGAAGGTGACCCCTGTGGTGGTTGTGAGGGTAGTCAGAGGTTTAGAAGCTGGCGGAAGTGTAGGGTCCTTGATCCTTTTCACCCCTGCAGCTTCCCCATCCCCTCCCATTTGGTAGTTCTCAGGCTCAGTCTTCCCTTAGCCCACCTGGCTTAGGTGTGGTTCTCTGTAGGAGCACGTCTTAGACTGCAGTGTGTGCTCTAGGTGTTCTTTTGGGAGTTGGATGGGTTTTTGGGGACAGAAACCAAGTTGCTCCCGCTTCCTCTAATCTGCCCCAGTGGCTCTAAGCTGGTGGAAGGGCAGGAGAGATGCCCTGGGGCAGCCACACACCTCCCTCTTCCAGAACTGCCCCCTTATCCCAATCCCAGGCAATGGGCTCCTCCTCACAGGTTCTGATAGCTCCTCTGGGGTTTGGACAAGATGAGTCTACTACCAAACTCCTGGGCTCAGGAGTGGCCTTGCTCATTCTGAGGTCTAGGTGGAGGTTATCTAGTTTTCAAATCTTCTCAGTAGACTACAGCCTCATCCACTTGTTAAGATACCTTACACACTTGGCATCCTGTCCCCACTATCTTAATATGAGGGGTCAGGGTGACCCATTGCACAGGGCTGCTGTCCAGAGTTCCACTTGAGCAGGGGCTCCCACAGTCCAAGTCTTCCTCCGGCAGAGGGAGCAGGGTGGGGGCTTGCTTTTCTTGTCTCCAACCAAGCTGGCCTGGACCAGTTGCAGGCCACAGTGAGTTGAGTCCGAGGCAGTCTTAGAGCATCTGGGAATTCGAAGCTTCCTGGAAACCTCTCAGTCTCAAGGGTGGGTTCTGCTGACTCTCAGTTTAACGCAGCAGCGCATTGCATTTCATGGATGTCAAGAGATGTGCACCTGGGGTCTCAGTCTTCTCTGCATTGGGATTTACATGGAAAGGACCATCCCTGCCCCATCCTTCTGTACACCAGCTCTGACTTTGACGTTCTGTTGCATACACTGCAGGGGATGAGACATTTTCCATAGGGAACTATGTTTTAGGAAAATGGATGACCTTTCCAAGGTCATACTCAAGGATACCAGGGAGGCAGCATTCAAAGGCAGATGAATCTCACCTGGAGACCTTACTCTTTGCAGCTCTCTCTGTGGCTTCTTGTGACTATAGTGTTTCTGTAACTACTGTTGTGAGAGAAGGAATAGGTTTGGTAGAGGTATGGTAAGGTGTAGGGAAAGGGGGTGCCTTTGTGGGTCCAGGATGAAGCATCCCTTCCCCCTTTGAGGTACCAGCCATGTGATGGTATAGTATAGAATAGAGTTTATTCAGGGCATGGGGAAGGGAGTTGAGAGAAAGACAGACAGACAGACAGACAGAGGAGTAGAGGCCAGTAGGGGAGAAGGTAAGGGAGCAATGGCAGGAGAGCAAAAGGAGAGGGGCGGGGGGGGGGGGGAAGGGAAGAGAGAGAAAGAGGGAGAAAGAGGGAGAAAGAGAGAGAGACAGAGAGACAGAGACAGAGAGAGAGACAGAGACAGACAGAGACAGACAGACAGAGAGAGAGAGAGAGAGAGAGAGAGAGAGAGAGAGAGAGAGAGAGAGGAGGGAGCAAGTAGCCCTTTTATAGTGAGTCAGGCACACCTGGCTATTGCCAGGTAACTGTGCGCGGAGCCTAGACTAAATACCAACAACTCCACCTGGCCATGGCTGGTCATCCACTCATTAATATCCCCTGGATACTCATTGGGTCCCTTTATGGGGCTGTCTGTATTTCATCATTTAGAGAGAACCGAACTGAGGTTCAACTGTGCTACAAACACACCACCACCTAACAGGAGAGAGCCTGAAGCCACTGCTGTTCCTACCACAGTTAAAGGAATATCTCTACTAGTTTCCCAGGGAAACTTCAAAGCTGGACTCTTTATTGAAATTGTGTGGATTAATACAGTTCTAATACAAAGGGGCTGGCGAGATGGCTCAGCCACTAAGAACACATACCTAAGAATCCAAAGTGGGGTCCTGGCACCCACGGCAGGTGGCTCACAATCAGGTAATGCTAGCTTTAGGGGATCTGAATTCCTCTTCTGAATGCTGTAGGCACCTGAACTCATCTGTGCACACACACACAGGCACACATAATAAAGATCTTAACAACAACAAAAAGTGACTATAGAAAAAGTATTTTATGCCCTGCTGTCTGCATTCCCCAAGCAATAATTTTACAAAATTACAAATTGTAATATACACAGTGTATGGACACTGATTTGGTCTATATGCACTCTCAGACCACACATCCTGGCATCATTTGTGCAGTGTTTGGGTTGAACTCTATACAGTTTTAACCTGGGTATGTTCATATATAATCATCCCTACAAGACCCACCAGGGAACCTTTAAGATGGTTCAGTGGTAAAAGCACTTGCCACCAAGCTTGAAAACCCGAGTTCGATCCCTGGGACCTACAAGGTGGACGATGAAAATCAGTTGTCCTCTGACCTCCAAACATGTACGGTTGAAACTCATGTGTGTGCATGCATACACAAATAAATAAAAATGTAGATGGCCAATACGGCCCTTGTGAACAGTTTTAAAAAGATTTATTTTTTATATATAAGTACACTGTAGCTATCTTCAGACACACACAGCAGCTCTCATTTCAGATGGTTGTGAGCCACCATGTGGTTGCTGGGATTTGAACTCTGAACCTCTGGAAGAGCAGTCATTACTCTTAACCACTGAGCCACCTCTCCAGCCCCCTTGTGAACATTTTTATTATCATTTCCACTTCCCTCATGCCCTCTGCACGAGTCCTGATGACTTGTTCTCCATATTTAAAATCTCGGCATTTCAAGAAAGTTACCAGTGGAATTGCCAGGCTGGAGTCATATAGCATGTGACTTTTACCGCTGGCTTTTCCCAAGCTTGAGAAAATGTAATAGTTGTTTATCTCTTTTAACGGGTGAGTTCCATGCTGTGCAGGGCCCCAAGTTCTTGTTGCCGGTTTCCTAGGGGAGCCCTGTGCCAGGATGCGAATATCCAGTGAGAACAGAAACAGAGTGCTGTTCACTAGGACTCTCTGCTCCCCTGAAAAGTGGAGAAACATGGCTACCATTTCCTTGAGGATCACAAACGTAAACATGTGAAATCCAGGGTGGCACGTCTGCTCAGGGGCAGGGAATGGGAAATGCCAGTTGGCCATCTTGGTGTGATTTAGGTGTCATGGTTGCTTCCTTGCGAAGGAAGAAACTAGCTTCTCACCGTGGGTCACACAGTGGATTCACCCCCAGGGGCCTCTGAGCTCTAGCTAGGTGCAGAGGGCTCCTGTGGGAGGCAAGCCCTCTCTTCTCACCTGCAGTGATGTTTTTCTCTTTCTGGAGGGAGAGCGGAGAGCATGTCTGACGCCGAGGAGGAGGTGATGGAGTACGAGGGGTAAGTATCGGGAGCACCCTGTCAGGGAGCCATTCCGAAACCCCGGAAACTCTCATCCTCGTAGGAATGGCTGTGCCTGCTTCCAGGATCTAGAGTTGGGATTTCCTCCCTTCCTTCCTATTTCTGTAACCCTGATCAGCAAATCCCAGGCAGACCTTTGGGGACTTTGGGAATACAGGACTCAGTTCCAGGGCCAACAGGGTCTTACTTGCTGGTGCACTGGCTGTCAGAAGGAAAGCTGAGAAGCCGGGGCTGTTGACTGTGAACAGCTCAACAGCTTCCCCAAGGCCCCAGAAATAATGGTATTTCCCATCCTGCCCCAAGGGATCCTGTCTCTTTGGGTCCCAAGTCACGCCACAGTGCCTGTCTACAGGCCTGTCCTAGAGAAGCCACAGGTGACACACAGGCAATCCAATACGTTTTCCGAAGAGAGATGTCATCAGGGAGGTCACACAGACCCCCCACAGGGCCTCCTTTTCCTTAGTGCTGCTGAGACAGGAACCTCGGAAGGACTTAGTAAAGGCGTGTAACACACAGATGTGGCACAGGAACTTGGGGAAGAGGGAGGGTGGGCGCTAGGATGGGCAGAGGCGGAAGTGTGGAGAAGGTGGGCATTCTGGCAGCATTTGGAGAGAGACTTGGGAGAGAAGAGCTTCCTAGAAAGAACTGCTTGGGAGAACCTTAGAGGTGGGGTGAGAGGAAGGACTGGCAAGAATGCTGATGCCAAGGTTATTGGCATAGAGACAGTGGCTGAGAAGGGTGAGCCAGGCTGACTTTGCAGGGCAGGTCAGAAGACAGAGTGCCATCTGAACAAGAAAAGGGGAGTGGCTGGCTTCAGGGAAAGGTCATTGTGTGTGTGTGTGTGTGTGTAGCATGTGCTTTGGTACTGACAGTATCTCCTTTCATATTCAGGGAACAGGAAGGTAAGCGCTCACGGGGTGCACACACAGATGCAGGACATTATGGCTGGAAACTGACCCACCCCGTCTCTCTTCTCTCTTGCCCTTCTCTTATGAGCAGAAGCTGTGGAAGGTATGTTTCCTGGGCAGGTGGGGAGCCAGAGAGGAGTTTCAGGAGGCCAGTGTTTCTGGGAAAACAGGTTGTCTTTGCCCTGAACTCCTAGATGAGCAGAGATATTATAAATAATTACTTCTGTATATATGTGTGTATAAAACACACACACACACACACACACACTTTAAAATGTATGTAAACAAGAAAAAGAGTAATGACTCTCATATTCTCATCTCCCATACCCGCCATCATGGACACAGCCAATCTTCTTTTATCTTCAGCTAATCCTAGCTGTTCTGAAGGGACACCCCAAACCACCCTCAGATACATGCTTTATTATTTTAGCATATATTTCAAGATATGTGGGCTGGAGAGATGGCTCAGCATTTCAGCTCACTGACTGCTTTTCCAGAAGATCCAGGCTCAATTCCTGGCACCCATATGGTGACTCCCAACGGTATATAACTCCAGTTTCAGGGGATCTGACACCCTCTTTTGACCTGTATGAGCACCATGCACACAAGTAGTGCACAGACATGCACAAAGGCAAAACATCCATATATATATATATATATATATATATATATATATATATATAACATTAAATTAAAAGTTAGAAAAGATAGGCACCATTAAACAAACATGACACTTTATTGCAACCTGGCAAGATTCTATCTTGCTGTCCCCTCCTCTAGGATATAATGACATGCCATCCTCTTTGACTTGGGCGCGCTCCCTCTCTCTCTCTCTCTCTCTCTCTCTCTCTCTCTCTCTCTCTCTCTCTCTCTCTCTCCTTTTCCTGCCTCCTGTCCTTCCAGGCTATAATGACCCTGTGGCTCTGGCTTCTCCACCACAGGCAGGGTGCAGCCTGGCTTGCAGTGATTTGGCAAAGGCATGTCATGTATGGACACAAGGAAAGGGGTCTTTGGAGGTCCAGGAGTTGTACCTCCCTGCTCTCCAGGCTTTTCTGGTTAATGTGGGGAGCCTCTTGCTTCTTTAAGTCTGTTCTGAGTCATGCAGCCAAACAAAAAGAGTCAGGAGCAGAAAATGCCCACAAATGCCATTTCTGGTTTTTAGCAGCCATTAGAAAGATCATTCACCCTGGGCCTCCTAGCATTTCACCCCTGAGCTAAATCTGGAAACCATAGCTTTTTTCTTCCTTTTTTAATAATTATTTTTATTCATTTTTTATTTTTAAGTAATGCAGGAGGGTCTCAAGCTGTGGCACTCCTTCTGCCTCAGTTTCAGTACTGGGATATAGGCATGCATGGTGAGTCACCATGACCAGCTTCAAAAATGTGTTTTGAATTAAGAGCTCAGCAGCCTCTAACCTCTTCTGTAGTAGGGACCCCACCTGCTGGAGATTCTTTTGCCTGGAGGGATTTTTCCACAAATCACAGGAGGTTCTGGGTGATAGGGTTTGGGAAACAAACTTGAGCCAGATTTGTGACCTCCATCCTGGATACTACACACAGTAGAATTTGTCTGGGAGCTAAAGCTAACTTCCCATTGGAGCTCTTACAGCATCTACAAGTTACCCTGCTTGCCCTGGCTGGCCTGAGGCACCCCTTCTGGCTCAGAAAGGAAAGATCCAGATGAGTGACCGAAACCTATAGGACAGATAGTCCTAAGAGTCCTTTTCCTAGGGGAAAGGCTCTTCCCATTGCTGCTAAGCAATTCTTTAACCAGAGATTTGCATCAAGAACAATGGGGAAGTGGTCTGTTTCCTCAGATTATGAGTCCAGGCTAGCTCCCTTAGTATGGTTCCCAGTGGGGCTTTGCTAGGTGTGATTCTGGGACCCGGTAGATGTTCTGTGAGACAGTATAAAAACTCATTCAGGGCAGGATGTGGGAGAACGTTGAGGAGGAGTGAATCGTTTTTCTATTCTCTGCTCTGTGAGAGAGAAGCGAGGGTCTGTATCTGAGAAGCAGGCCAGGGCTAGTTAGTGTTTCTCAGTGCTTTCAGGTGCCAGGCACGCTAAACTGTTCTGTGCTCAGTAGTGGTTGGCAGGTGACTGTCCTGTCCACTTACTTGAGGCTCAGGGATGTCACCAGGAGCGAGCCTGCCATATTGCTTGAGTGTTGACTGAGTGTGAGTCAGAGTTCAGGCCTAACTCTGAGCTGGCTGTGGCCTGCACTGCCACCTGGCTTTCTGCTGCACACTAACCTGTTCTGCTTGCTCCTTTTGCTGCTGACATCTCCTGCACCCAGAAGAGGAAGACTGGAGCGAAGAAGAAGAAGACGGTAGTATAGCTTTCCTTGTCCTGTTCCTGTCCCTGCTTTCCTGCTCCTCCTGGGCTTGGGCTAGGGAGGCCAGGACCCTAGGACCCCTCACCCGTTCCTTCTTTTCTGTCTGGGGTATCTTGTCTTCCTACCTGCTCCACATATGGTCACAGAAGGGTGCCTATGTCAGGAATAAACCCCAACCGTTCCACTGTGCATGGCCTTGTTCCATATGGGAACCTTCCCTGTTTTACCTAAGGCAAGGGGTAGGGCTCTGGGGACAAAGTCACTGAAGAGTATCAGAAAAGACTGGAAATAGCCAGAGGAGACAGGACATGGTATCAGCCTTCAGATGTGTTCTACTGAGGTGTGGGGTGAGGCTGGGCTTGTTTCTCAGGATAACAGGAGTGCAGGGGAGACAGAACAGGGCTTAATTTTAGGATTGGCTTTTCCCACAGTGATGTCCAGGGAGGCCCTAAGTATGACCTGCTTCTTGGGCTTCTAAATGCCTACTGGACACACGGCACAGAGAGATGAAACCTAGGGAGAAGTGGTGGCCTCAGGTGGACCCCATAGCTGACCATCTTACTCTACTCTCACGCTACCTGTCAAGCCTCCTGCAGGGTTGAGAGAAGAGGTACCCCAGACCTCAGTGGGGACCCAGTCCTGAGAAAGGAGGACAGGGAAGCCGAGGCAGAGTGGGTGGAGGCCCTCTCTCTCCTCTGATGGTTCTGTCTGTCCTGATGTGTTTTCTTCTCCCTCTGCCAAGGGGCCACCACTTGTCCGTCTATCAATAACTGAATGTTGCAAGCACTTCCGCCAAGCTGAGTCATGGTCTGGATGGCATCCTGTCTCCCTAATCTGTCTGTCCTTTCTGAATGTTGGGAGAGGCGGGGTCCATCCACATCCTGCCAAGCAAATGATGAAAATAGAAATTGCTGGCAACCTTCTGGGTAGCACATCTCTCTAACTATTGGGCATTTCATCTGCCCACACAACCTCACAGCTTTGGTTTCTGTTAGGTCTGGGGAAAGGACTCGAAGAGTCACTGGCTTCACAGCAGACTTTCCCTAGCACCTCAGTCTAGTCAGCACCTGTCCCGTGGAACCGGCACTGAGTGGAGCCTCTGGGGTGAACAGTTAGGGAAGATGTTGGGACCCGGTCACCAGGAAGGTTGTGAGGAAGCCAGTTCTAAATTGGGCAGAAAGAGGCTGGACAGACTCTCACCCCAACTAGTTCCCAGCAGTGAGTCTTGATGTCCTTTGTTACTGATGCTCCCCCTACCACATCACCTGCTCCCACCTCCAATATCTGGCTTGGCTTCTAGTATATGTATGTATGTATGTATGTATGTATGTATGTATGTATGTATGTATATATGTATGTATGTATGTATGTATGTATGTATGTATGTATGTATATATGTATGTATGTATGTATGTATGTATGTATGTATGTATGTATGTATGTATAAGACCCAGATCAGATTCCAAACTTCTGGGAGGCAAATTTGGAACCCTTACCAGTCAGAGGGGACCCTTCTGTTGGGTTTCGCTTTTCCTGCAAAGGAGCAGACAGTGAATACTGTGTGCATGTAGACCCATAGTCCGTGGGGCACTGACTTACTTGTGGGGTTGAGACAAGGATGAGCATGTAGACAAGTGGGTGAGGTTATATAAATCTTTGCTTGCAGAAATAGTCCTGGGCTGGGTGTGTCTTTGTGATCCAGTTCGAACCAGCATCCAAGCAGCATTCCTTTTGTCATTTGTGTCCGTGGCTCCCATATCATGTGAACCTGGATGTTACCGGCTCTGTTCTATCCTGCCTGGTGTGATCTCTGTTCTTGGCTGCTGTCTGCACGTTGAAAGAGGAGCCTGGTTGGTCATGGTGTCTATTTCATCTCTCCAGAGCAAGAGGAGGCAGTGGAGGAGGAGGAAGATGGTGAGCCTGAGCCTGAGCCTGAGGGTGAGGCTGAGGGTGAGGCTGAGGCAGAGGAGACCAAAGAAGAAGGTACAGCTCAGGGTGAGGGGATGAGGGGCTGGGGGATGGTGTCTTAAGAAGTTGTCTGACAGGTGTTTGCTCGCTTGTGTGCCGAGATTCCTGTCTGGGCTGGGAGGATGCAGCAGTTTGTTTTCTGGCTGATGATTGTGAATCCAAAGCTTCTTTCATAGTTGACCCTACAAAGCAGCCTGACCGTGGGGAATGCTCTTGGGGGAATTTGAGCAGGAACAGGATCTCTGTTGATTGTTCATGTTTTGTTTTAGAGGTTGGTCCTGATGAGGAAGCCAAAGATGCTGAAGGTAAGCGCTGTTGGATACCAGCACAAGAGAACCCCTCATAGTAGCCTTGGGTGAAACTGTGCCCAGGGATTCCTGTATAACTTCTTGTTAGAAAGCAGGACTTGCAGGGCTTGGGGGGCTCTAAACCAGTGTCTAGCCCTTGGTGTGTGCAGGGTAGTACTCTCAGAAGTAACATTCACACCTGATGCTCCTGGTACCCAGGCAATGCCAGTGAGGTCTGATGTTTGGAGGAACAACTTCCAAGACATGCATGTATGGTCCATGCTGTGGCATCATGGTCCCTGTCAGGCTGCAGCCTCTGTCAGTTGTCTCCAGCCAGACCTAGGGCAGGGGGACAGCCAGCCAGGCCTTGGAATCATGCCCACTAACTCCCTTGGCCCTGTGACCACCAGCAAGTCCAAGGTACAAAACGTTAGGCAAGCCTCAGAGGGGTTCTAGGGTCAGGGCCCCTGGGACCTTCCCATAGGACTGTGCATTACTGCAAAGTCCGAGAAGCAAGCTTCCCAACCCAGAGCAGGTGAGTGTCCTGGGCCTGTGAACACAGTCACTCATTCTCTGTGACCTCACTTTCAGGTCACCTTCACGCCTATGGGTCATTATGGAAGACCAGACTTAACTAGACTAGGGAGAGACACTTCCAGTGCAGATGGGGAGACAGAGGACCACAGGTGCCCAGCTCGGGGTGGAGTTGGCCATATTCAGGCTTTCTAACCCCATACCTCCTTCTCTCTTCTCCAGATGGTCCAGTAGAGGACACCAAACCCAAGCCCAGGTAAGCGGGATGCAGGCAGAGGCCAGTGAGGGAGGGTGACTAGGGAGCGAGAGGAAAGCCTGCGAGCCTGCGCAGGTGCTGTGGCTAGCACAAACTTTCAGAGAGAGTCGAACAGGTTTGTGTACCGCACGTAGATCTCTGGCTGAGGGGAAGAGTGGGAGCTGAACTTTGCCTTGACTTTACTCCCAATCATTTACACTGATTCGAACAGAGGTACATTCATCTGCAGAGTGGGGAAGGGCTAGTCATGGCCTTGGACAGACACCTTATCTATTCCACAGGATGACTTCCCTCTTTGCTGGGGTGGGACCTAGGGGAGAAGCGATGTAAACACTGGGGAACCAAGCAGTGAAACTATGTCATGTCCCAGGCATGACAGCTTCAGGGAGCTGCAACAGGGCAGAGCAGGACAGCTTCATCTCATACCTAGAACCACATCTGGTGGCTAAGAGCGGAGCCACCAGGACTGGGAGCATTTCCTTCTTGGCAGTGTTTGTCCCGCCAGCAGATGGCGCTTTAGTGCCTTCATGGCCTTCAGTGGCTCATTCCAATCAAAGCTCTGGTAGTGCCCAGTGCTGGGTGCTCAGTGCATCCTGGAGCATCTCCCTTTAGCTGATGGCCCACGCACATCTGAAGAAACCAAGGATCAGAGATCCACCCAGGGACACCATCTTAGCTCAGTCCTTCTGTTTCCTAGCTGTATAGTTTTAAGCCTCAGTTTTCCTAATGGAGGTCAGCACTGCCCCCTTCAGGGATCTAGGGAGAGGACAGAAAGAGATTACCTTGGTGGATGTCTGAGCAAGTGAGGTGGGCATTGGTGTTGACATTATGACAGAGGTGAGCATTTCTGTGGGACAAAGGCCTCAGAGGCTCCGGGAAGGCATCCCCAGTTGCTTTGGTGACCCCTGACTCTCCATTCCTCTCTGCAGCAGGCTTTTCATGCCCAACTTGGTGCCACCCAAGATCCCTGATGGAGAGAGAGTGGACTTTGATGTGAGTGGTGGCCCTGGATGAAGTGAGCTGGGCTGGGGTGGTGACAAGAGCTCTCGTAAGAGTGATAGAGAGCCTGATCTTGTGGGCTGGGGCAGGCTGTTGGCAGGAGGGTTTAGGTTCAGGTTCAGGTGCTGAACCAAGACAGTATCTTCTGCATTTTGTGGGTGTGGCAGGCTCTCAGGCAGGCTCTCCCCACAGGACATCCACAGGAAGCGCATGGAGAAGGACCTGAATGAGCTGCAGACTCTGATAGAGGCTCACTTCGAGAACAGGAAGAAGGAGGAAGAGGAGCTGATTTCTCTCAAAGACAGGATTGTATGTGCCTGTCTTCCACAGTTCGGCCTGTTCTTTTTCCCCTGCAGCTCTCCTCAAGCTGCCAACCTGTTGGGTACTGCTATGCTTGGGCCCCTGCCACCTGCCTATCAAGGTGGATACTCCTTGCCAGCAGGAACTGGATCTGATGAGTTCTGGCTCTAGTTGGGCCTAACCAGGCACCACTGGCTATGGACTGCAGACTAGTCAAATGTCTGTGCTGTCCCTGTTCCCGACCCATCCGTCATGGATGCTTCAGTAATGTAGAGAGCATGGAATCTCCAGAGAGAGGAGATTATTTTATTCCTTGTTTTTCTGTACCTAACCACCGATTTTCCTCAAATGTGCATACCAACCTTAAGTGTTTGAGCACAGAGAAGCTGCCAGGGGCAGGGACTGGAGCCAGGACCGGGGCCAGGACCGGGGCCAGGGTATGGATATAGTCTTTAAAGAAGACAGGAGAAACCACTTGACATTTCCCACAAAGCTGAGACATCCTCTAGTGGGCTTCCAGGTAGCTGTCCTTACCTAGATGGGACAGTCTTCAGGAGGTTTTACCAGTGATGGGTCACTTCCATTTGCATTCATGGAGCAGGCTTTTAGCACAAGCATTGGGAAGAGGGGCTACCTCTCGGTTCTGAACTGGGACTACCATCCCTCATGGGCACACACAGGAGTTTCTACCTTTCTCCCTAGGAAAAGCGTCGGGCTGAGCGGGCTGAGCAGCAGCGTATTCGCAATGAGCGAGAGAAGGAAAGGCAGAACCGCCTGGCTGTGAGTGACCCTAGCCCAGCCACTGAGCCTCAGTCCCCTCTCTATCCACAGACGTTGGTTCAAGAGGCAGCATTTTTATCACATCACATCAACCGAGGTCATTGACCCAGTGCTGACATCTTACCAATGAACAGGACAGGCAGGCCAGGGCCTTATGGTCATTATTTTAAGACCCTCTAGCCCCCATCCCTTCCCTAGTGCAGGCTATGTGGAGACTGAGGGCCTCTCATCCTGGGGACATGATGGGATTTTACAGACGTGAATCAGAGCTTCATCCACTCACTCATACAACAGTTCATCTATCCCTTCAGTAAACTCCAGCATACCCATCTTGTGCCAGAAGGTACCCCAGACAGTTCCCTGTCCGGTGGGAAGAGAGCTGATCTCACTATCCCTTTCAACCCAGAGTTAGTTTTTCCCACCCTTGGCATTAATCTATTCATTGGATCTCCATGACAACAGGAAGAGAGGGCCCGGCGTGAGGAGGAGGAGAACAGGAGGAAGGCTGAGGATGAGGCCCGGAAGAAGAAGGCTCTGTCCAACATGATGCATTTTGGAGGGTACATCCAGAAGGTAGGTAGAAAACAGCACTGGGCATCAGGGCATCTCAGTGTATCCTCAAGGCTGCCTTTGCTTGGATCCATGAAGAAATTCCCAACCGCTGTGGCAGAAGTCTAAGGTTTCCTCATCCCTAGCCCCTACTCTGGCCATCAGCCTGACCATGAATGGCTTCACTAGCAGGGCTCTGCTGGGGGCGAAGGTTAGGACACTAATATGCCTTCGAATGCTGGCTCCCCAAGGTGACTGGGAGAATCCTGGGTCCTGGAGTCAGTGCTCTAGTTAGAGACCTGATTCTGCCACATAGAGCAAGCAACCTAGCCCGCAATAACCCCAGTTTCTTCACATGGCCCGGTACTGCCTGTCCTGCAGCTTCTGTGAGACAGATGAGCTAACATGGGAAACACGGAAAGTGTGTGGTGCGCAGATGTTGGGTGGCTTCCTTGTGGTCAGTTAGTTCCCCATGCCTGCTGGATATCACCCTTTCAAGGCTGAGCTCTGACTTACTTTATTTCTAATTTTTCTGAAACAGGGTCTCACTATGTAGCCCTGGCTGTCCTGGAACTCGCTATGTAGATGAGGCTGGCCTCAAACTCACAGAGATCCATCTAACCTTTGCCTCCTGAGTGCTGGGATGCAAGCACAGGCTGCCATGCCCAACCAGGCCTGATTATTATTATTATTATTTTGTATGCGTGGAAGCATCAGAATATTTTGTTTTAGATACCTCAAGTCCCTAGCTCTGCTGGTGTGTCTCTGTGTCCAGTGACCATTTCAGGCAAATGAAATCAAAATTATAGTTCCCTAAGCCTGTGCTTGGCATAGCAGATAGCCTCTACCGAGCAGCGAATCACCTTCTCCTTACTGTCTTCCTGTCTCCTACCCTGCTTCTCTCCGTGTCCCTCTGGCGGTCTTGGTCTTTCTCTCTGGGTCTTTCTCTCATGGTTTCCTGGTTTAGCAAGCTCAGGTGGGTACAAAACCCCCAGTCCTCTTCCTCCTCACTGTAGCTTTAGAGAGCTCCCTGGGAGGGGAGCACACCTTGTTGGAGGAGGAGTTGTGGGAGGAGGGAGTCTGGAAGAGACTGGCAAGGCACCTAGGCCCTTCCTTGCCCTTACCTCATTTTCTCGGGGTTGGGGGGGGGGCCCCAGAAGCTGCTAGAGCAATAGGAGAGAAACCCGTTTTTTTTTTTTTTTTTTTTTTTTTTTTTTTTTAAGATCTGGTCCCACTCCCCAGGGTATTGGGTGGGTCAGGGGGTAGGGAGGAGCCATCTCTAGCCAAGTGTCCCTGCTCACCACCCCCTTCAGACAGAGCGGAAGAGTGGGAAGAGACAGACAGAGCGGGAGAAGAAGAAGAAGATTCTGGCAGAGAGAAGGAAGGTGCTGGCCATCGACCACCTGAACGAAGACCAGCTGAGGTGGGGATAGTCGGTTGTGTGGCCTCTGACTCTCTTCCTAAGTGAGGTGGAAAGTTACTTCTCACTGTAAACCACCAGGGGGAGGTACTCCCTCACACATTTGCCAAGTGCTGGCACTAGGCCTCGGCAGCCCAGGCTTCCCTGTGTGAGCTTTGGTGACAGGAAGAGAACTGAGCAAGCTCTTTTCTTGTCTGAGCTCCTGCTCGACCACATTCACACAGGAGGTGGGAAAACTGAACTAGATGCCCTACTGTACCAAGAGGGCTTCTATCAGTCTGTTCTGGAAGCTCTTGGTGTCTGTCCCTGAACATGGGACACAGTAGCTAGAAGCCAGAATTTCAGAATGGCCAGGCCCATAGCGTGGGCTGGAGTCAGGTACCCTTTGCAGACCTAAGTGTGCAAGGACAGGCTGGAGCCCATGGGGGCTGAGTTAGGGCCAGCGTGAAAGCCAACCAAGGCCACCACAGGCCTATCATTATTGAGCCTTACTTACTTCCATTGTGGCTCCTGCAGAGAGAAGGCCAAGGAGCTATGGCAGAGTATCCACAACCTAGAGGCGGAGAAGTTTGACCTGCAGGAAAAGTTCAAGCAGCAGAAATACGAAGTGAGCAGCTCACTGTGCCTGTCCTGACCCTGGTTTGACCTGATCTCTGCCACTGCTGACCCCTAGGCCTCGTTCCCTGTTTCCCATCAGGCCATTTGATTCGTGCACTGGTCTCCAACAGTGTTCTGATACTTCCCTCCTCCCCGTTTGTACCTTTGCTTCTACACTGAACCCCCTTTCTACTCCCGGGCCTCACCGCATGAGCCCTAACTTGATTATCCTCTTTGCTTGTATTTTCCAGATCAACGTTCTGCGAAACAGGATCAACGACAACCAGAAAGTGTAAGCAGTCTATGACCCTTCTCTTAGCACAAAGCGTCCTGCCCCCGTGCTCCCCGTCCTGTTGTGAGGGTTCTGACCCCAGCTCTTCTCTCCTTTAGTCCAGCCCCCTTCTTCCAGCCTTGGGCATGGCACCCAGTGCAGGGTAGGACGGCGGGGGGGAGTCAAGGCAGTTGTCATATTGCACTCCCTCCAGGATGCTCATCTCAACCCATGGTTTCCCCTCGCCTGTCCTCTGCCCCATTGAGAACTGCAACCCCATTCCCTCCATCTGACGGGTTCCTTTTTCTCCTGCAGCTCCAAAACTCGTGGGAAGGCCAAAGTCACCGGGCGTTGGAAATAGATGGAACCGTTTTTGACAAAGCTCTGCCCCTTGCCTGTGTCCTCGCCCTGTGCATCCCAGCTCTAAGGTCCTCCTGGGCACCCAGTGCACACTCCTGTCTGGAGAGTAGGAGCTGACCTAGCTAGAAACCAATACTCTGCCTGACCCCTATGCCCATACCGTACCAGGAATAAAAAGCCAGCACACTGCATACATGGAATGGTGTTTCTCATCCCTCCTCCTGTGGCCCCCCACCCGAATGTCAGAGGGAATCAAGACCCTCGTATCTGTCCGGCTTGGAGAAACTTGTCGATCTGGACTTCTTTTTCCCAACTACAGCTGGGGAGAAGCTGATGTCCAAATAATGAATATACATTCTCAGAGCCCAGGAAGGAGGTGCGGGCAGTGGACAAGGTTTGTGATTTTAGCCTCTGTGAGTCACCAGGAACAGTTTGCTGGGGAAGAGGGCTGTCACATAGGGAGGGAGCATTTCGCATGTGAGTCATGAGCTGGTGAACAATGGAGTCTCTTTGGATGGTTCCTATTTTCTTTCTCCTCCTGGCCTGGGTACTAAGAACCCACTGTCTGAGGGGGCAGGGAGCCCTTGAGGGAGGAAGGAAGGCAGGCTGGTTTCATTGGGCAGCTGTTCAGGCTAGAGCTGCCAAGAGACTTGGCCTAGCCCGTGTGCCTCAGTTTCCTCTTTCCCACGATCTGCATATCTTCCAGGGCTTAAAGATCTCAGAACTGAAAGGATAGCATAGTAGCATAGTCTCTGAGCAGGACAGAGGATTCACAAGAGATGGTAGAGCACCAGGTTCAACAGCTATCCTCCGAGTGGGCGGGCCCTCCCGTGCAACTGGAACTTTCTCGGGCCTCCCGCTGCTGGAACCCCTTCTCCCGTTTTTCTTTTGCTCTTTGTCACTTTTGCTCTCCGTCAGCAACACCCTATGAGTTTTGTCTCAGAACTTTGCCCATGATCTCCAAGGAGGAGTGGACTTACCTCTCATTGCTCTGAGCCTCTGAGCCCAACTTAGGCCTTCCAGCATACACTATTAGCTCAGTCTGTTTTTAACAGGCATCACTTGCCCTGCTCTCTGGACACTGTACTGACCTATTTATCCTGAGCTATGAGCCCATAGGAGACGTTAGTGTTACAGACATGAAAATGGTGTGGCTGGCAGAGCTTAGCCCATGGTCATGGCTTCGCTTACTCATCCTTCTCTGTTAGTTACTATTCTTGTTGCTGTAACAAAACACCAGACAGAAGCAACTTAAGCAAGAAAGGGTTCATTGTGGCTCACAGTGTAAACAACGGAGGGTATAGTCCAGCATGGTGGGAAAGCATAGGGAAGAGCGTGAGGCTGCTTGCTCTTTCCTATCTTTGTGAATCAGAAGCACAGACAACCTGGACCAGTGGTGGAGTGAGCCTGTAATCCTCAGGTCCAACCTCCAGGGCCTCATGACTGCCAGTTAGGCCCCAAATCCAGAAGGTTCCATGACCTGCCCAAACAATGTCATTATTGGAGAATAAAGTGTTCAAACACTTGCAAGTGGGGTGGATGGGATGTATTTCATGTCCCTCAGTAACTATGTTCTGAGCTCTGACTTCATGCTGGGTCACAAAGAGGCTGTAATGGGCAGAAAAGGAGCAGCTAGGGCCTCACTTGGCCATGGTAGGCACTAGTGAGCCCTAGTGGGAAGGAAGGGAAAATCACTGGGAGACCTGTGTATGGAGGGTGAGAGGGGAGTTACAAATCTTAGAAGCAGGAGGCAGCCTTCTCCCTTGCACTGAAATGCCTCATTCCCAAAACCCTATCTTTTCTCTTAAGGTCATCTGGAGTGTTGGGAAGATTTTTTTTAACCTTAAATGTTCACTATTTCTTTGTAATGAGGATATTTGTCATGAGCTTTTGGCTAAGTAGTTCCTACACCCCAACTCCAGTCCATAAGAAGTGGGAACACACATAGTTCAAAAAGGTGGGGGGGAGAACAAAAGAGAATGGGAAACATACAAATAATTTTTTATCCTGACATATTAATATTATTGTCCTATTTTATTATTACTTTGCAAGCCTTTTGCTGTGCCTAATTTGTAAATGAAGCTTCAGTGTGTGTAGGAAAACCGTCACATATATAGGTAGGGCGTGGTACTAGTCTTGGTTTTAGGTGTCTCATAGTAGAGGACTGTCCTCAGAAAATGGAAGACATATAATTTGAAATATATAACACGCAATACATTATTATTAACCGTCTGGGCTTAAGGACTTATCTGCCCTCTGCCCAGTCTCCCCATTTTCTCTATTTGCTGATTCTGTAGCTCCATTCTTCCAGATTCTACATCCAAGTGAGACCTTAGCAGCATTTGTCCCTGTGCCCGGCTCATTTTGGTTGGCCTAAAGTCTTCTAGGTTTATCCTACACACATGATCTTACATGTGTTCAGGTCCTGGCCCCCATGGAGGCCTGACCAGTCATCAAGTGGAACATAACAGGCTAAACTGAGTTCTGGCTCTAATCCAATGTCCATGGTCTTTATGGATCATGAAGCATTCACTAATATGTAGAGCTAAAGGAGGTAGCCCTGTCCTATCTCACTCATGAATGAGAAAGAGAAAGAGAGTGTCAGAGTGCAGGACCATACATAGGCGATGAACCGGGGAAGGAAGCCCTTCTAAGTTCAATAGACAAGGGGATGCATTGAGTCCAAGTGGCCCTCCACATTACCTTGGCTGTTCCTAAGGAACAGAGGGACCATGAACACACACAGAAACATCAGATCTCTAAGCACAAGCATACACCCTTACTTGTTTTATACATTGCTCTTGTGTTCACCATGGAACTGGGTCTAACACCAGAGGTGCAAGGATGGCCAAGACTGGGCTGGGCCTCATACTACCTAAGGGCTGGGGGGAACTCAGGGAGATAGGGATGGGAGTCTATGCATATCCATCACCCTGACTTCTGTGTGCCCATCTTTCTTGTACATCCCCAGGAACAACCTCTATAGCTCCCTAAGTTCCAATCTCAATCCTCTATGGACTCTTGACATCTTGTCTCAAGAAGTTCAGTGCCCCGTGTTCACTCATATGCCCCACATGGACCTAGGTTGGGGAAGTAGGGCCCTTGCTCCACCTTGGCAACAGATTTGCTCTCAGACCTTATGTCCTGGGCAGAGCTCCTGCCTACTGTGCCTACTTTAGAGGTGGGACAATTAAGATCAGGTGTCTCCTGGGATCCAGTTACCTTGAGATCAACTCTTGAAGCTGCAGACCTGGGCTCTAGACCTAGAACTTGTTAAATCCTGGTTTTGCCCAAGTTCTGACTCTGGGAACTTTGGGCAAGTTCTTGCTATTTCTGTTCCTGAGTTTCCCTATCTAAAGGATGGGTAGCTATGAGGGTTGGCTGTAATGATGTGTGGAGTAATTAGGGTGGTGCTTGATGCATACTAACTGCACAGTCAGCGTTAGCCACTGCTGTTTCCTGCTCTGGTTACCACACGTGATCAGTCTCTCTCAGGGGCTCAAGGTTTGGAGAAGACCGCTTGCCACTGTTTTGCCTGGCCTGGGTTTTTTTCCTTGACCATACTGCTGGAAGCTGCAATGGGTCTGCTGCCCAGAACTGTCCCCCTAGGTACAAGGTTGTACTGAGCTGAGCTTGCTTTTAGGCTGGCCTCCATGTCTGAATGTGCAACACTCAGTTTCTGGAAAGGGTGAGACAAAAATCTCAGCTTTCTTGGGCTCATCCTGGTGGGGGTGGTGCTCAGGTTGGGGTTCAGAGTCAAGCCCTTTGCAAGGCTTCCCTTGGATCTGGAGATAGGCTAAGAGTGGAGGGCAAAGCAAGCTGGACTCCAGGTGTCCACAGTACAGCTCCCTCTTGCCCAGCAGAATGTGACCTCTCTCTGAAAGTTCAGGCTGCCTGGTAATCCTTCCGGGAGGAAGATGATAAGGTACGAGAGGGGATGCTGCTACTTGTCCAGGACAGTCCATTCTCTGCACATGGGCCTTGCAGGTTGAGGAGCACTCCAACCCTCCCCAAAATGTAGCACCTGGTCCCCAGCTGTATTCTCCTGTGAACTAGATGTGGATAGACCTGGGTCAGGGTGCAGAGTTTAAGTCCAGGGATTCAGCCCCATTGCCCCTCTCCAGTGGAGGGCCACCTGACTGAAGAGGGTGCTCAGGAGTCATAGAATGCACAGGCTCAGTAGGTAGGTGGAACAGAGTTCATTATAGCTCATTCCTAGGTCTTGGCTTGGTGAAGGCCAAGGGTCATGGAAGCCAAGGCTTATGGAAGCCAAGGCTTAGACCTGCCGCCATCTTACTTTCTAGTAAGAAGGGCTCAGCTCTCCCCCTCCCCCGTTCTTTTATCTCTTCTACTGTGTGGGTTCCAGGAATTCACCTCGGGTCTTCAAACTTTTCAGCAAGAACCTTTACTCACCGAGTCATCTTGCTGCTCTCTTCACCCCCCAGTTTTAGTCTCTCTCGCTTCTGCAATGCTCTTCCTAGCCCCAGCGTTTCTCCTTCCCAAGCTCACTCTGTCCATCTCTGGGCTGCGGTCAGTCCCTGTTTCTCTGGCCCTGTCCTTAGTGCTTACTTCACGCTTGCCCTGGAGCGGCCTCAGACTTCCCACCGAGGACTTATCCAGGTTGTGATTCCCCAAAGTCAGCTTTGGGCACCCTGCTCAAGCCTCCCTCCCTGGATCCACCCACCAGCTCACCCCAGGTTCTCAGCCTCCACCCCGACAGCTACAGGAATTTAAATTGCTCTCAATTGAAGACTCAGGAGAAAAATGTTTCCACACTTGTGCAAAGCACCCAGGCCCTGGGGAGCGGGTGTGTATTTGTCGGCTCCCCACCCTGTCCCGCCCCTACCCCACCCCGGTGGCTCCACATTCAGTGATGGCCCGGACCACAGCAGCCACACCTTAAGCTCCTGCCAATCTCAAAGTAGTTTCCTCTGGAAAGTCAGGCCTGGGCAATGAAGAGCCTGGGTCAGGCTGGGCTGCTCTTAAGGAAAGCAGTGGGCAGGCGGGAGGGGTGGGGAGGTTCCCAGGCTGAGACCTGCTGAGTTTGTGTCGGGCTAGCAGAACCGAGTGACAGGTGAGCTGTCTCACCTCATCCCACCCACCATGTCCTGCCAACTCTCCAAAGAGGCTGACAACTGGCATGAACTTTTTTGGGGAAGGCACAAAAGTGTTTTTCCTTGAGAATTTGACTCAGGGGACCCTTAACTCGGTGGCTTTGGCCCTCGTAAGGAATGAAGGAGTGAGTGGTGTATTCCCCTGAGGCACAGGGTATAGCTTCGAGCTATGGAAAATACTAATAAATAATATTAGTCCTCATGTATTAGGTGTCTGCAGTGTGCTAGGCACTGTGCTGTGTAAACTCTAATTACAATAGCACCCAAAGTCAGGTCCTACATAAGTAAACCTACTTTATATACAAGGAAATTGAGCCCCAGAGAAGGTTGGGTGACTCATCCTATGTCACACAGGGCAGGGATTACTTTTATTATGTTTGCAGATAGGATCATTTCTATTGTGATTTTAATTATTTGCTCGACACACTTTCTATATATCCTATGAAGACAAAAGACGTATATTACCAAGAAGCCACTTCGGAGTCTCGTCAACAGCTATTCGAATGATTTCTGATTATGTGAAGCAAAATATGTGCACATCAGTCCTTGTAGTAGGAATGTTTTGTGTGAAGTAGTGGTAGAAATCTATCGGTTGAAAACTCTGATCACTCTGGTCAGCCAGATGTTACCACTATCATCAGTCAGGCCACTGCTCAGGAATTAAAGTCCTTTTCTCATCTAGCTGTGGCTGCCGAGTCCCTCTTCTCCTTCTTACATAGACCAGGTCTTTCTTGACACCAGAGCCCTAGTTCATTCATAGATCCTGTCCTTACTAAACAGAGTGACTATGGGAGTTATTGCCATAGAACTTGATTGGTGGACATCAAATATTAACATGATTGGAATGTGTGATAAGACAGACATTATCTTTTGTGGTTGTCAAGTCCTGTAATAAACCAAAGCGATAGCATATATATATATATATATATATATATATACATATATACATTATACACACACACACACACACACACACACACATATATATATATATATATATATATATATATATATATATATATATTATATCTTGCAGCTTACAGAAAGTGGTAATAGTAATAGGTGTGATCCAACACATTTGTAGATGACAACAGCATCCTACTATGTTAAAAGATGTTCTTGCTTTAGAAGAACAACTTTTCTCTTAAAAGGTCATGTGGACAGGTGTGACAGCATGCTTTTTTAATATCAGCATTCAGAGGCAGAGTCACTCATCTCTGTGAGTACGAGACCAGCTCAGTCTTCATAGCAAGTTCTAGGATAAGTAGATCTCTAGAGAGATACTGTTTACAAACAAGCTAACTAACTAACTAACTAACTAACTAACTAACTAACTAACTAACTAACTAACAAGCAGAACAGGTGAGGGGCAGCCCTGGAGAGATGGCTCACTGGTTAAGAGTGCTTGTTGCTCTTGTAGAGGATCTGAGTTAGGTTCCCCCACAGTGGCTCGCAACTATTCTTGGCTTCAGTTCCAAGGGCTCTGATTCCCTCTTCTGACCTCCCTGGGCACCAGGCATACATATAGCACATGTACATACATGCAAGCAAACACACAGAGAAAATAAAAAATAAAATTTTAAAAATAAATAGAGAGAGATAATGCACTTAACTAATACACATATCAATATAAGCATTGAGTCTGTTTAAGTGCTGGTGTTTCTTTTAGAAGAGTTTATTGATCTATTGATTCAGTCATTCTATAAGCTTAACACACATTTATCAAGCATATCCCCATGCAAGCTACTGTCTGGTGATGAGGTTACCATGGGAACAGACTAAGACTGAGCTCTACCTTCCTAGGTCAGGGGAGAGAGCTAATAAGCAGACACTATACCAGTGAAAGCTACAAAGAGATGTCATAAGTAATTCATATATAGTTATACCTGCCTCTGTTTCAAAATGTTAAGATGAACCCAGAGAAAGAGAAAATACTTAGTGTGGACATGATTTAGCTGAAGATTTGATGAACAATCTTCCTTGTAGAAAAACCTTGATTGGGTTTGGTTCTCAGAATTGTCAGCAACTAGCCATAGGAAGTGAGCGGAGAGGATGTTGGCAAAAAGAATGGCAGGGAACTTATGTAGCCAAGGTACTGAGAAAAGGCCAGAAAGGATGAGAGCAGAGGCCAGGCCAGGGCAGGATCATGTCAGTCTTTGCAAGTCCTGGGGAAAGGCCTTATGGAGAATTATTGAGAGTTTTTAGCAAGAATGAAACATACTTGTTTATATGTCTGTCTGTCCATTCATCTATTTGTCTGCTTGTGTCTCTGTTTATCTATCTATCTATCTATCTATCTATCTATCTATCTATCTATCATCTATCTATCTATCATCTATCTATCTATCTATCTATCTATCTATCTATCTATCTATCATCTATCTATCTATCTGCCTATCTATCTATCTATCTATCATTTATCATATATAAGAAAAGGCCTATTTTGCTCAGTTTGTAGCTCTTTATGAATCTGAAGATAGATAGCCTTAAACCTGAGATACTCTTCATCATCCAAGTACTGATATCTTAGCATGGATTTGTGTCACTATCTAACTCCTACACTAACACAAACACACACACACACACACTAACACATGCACACACATTCACAGGGAGGGGTGGGGAATGAAGGAGAGAGGGAGAAGGAGAGGGGAAGAGATTATTGAATTAGCCTCACCATGAAGCCTCCAACAACCCACAATTCTCCTGTCATAGCCTCCCGAGTACTGAGATTACAGATGTGTACAGCGAGGTGAGCATGGTTTGTACTTCAAGAAGATCACTTTGGTTGGAGGAGAGATGGAGAGGACACAGGGAGACTGGACAGATGCTATAACTATTGGGTCAAGTCAGTGATGTGAGCAGGCAGTGGAGTGAGAGAGGACAACGGGGCCGGAGAGAGTTAAAGCTAAGCCTGCAGAATCAGGGAAGAAGTATGTTTCAACCCCTCCCCTCTCCTTGTTCCCCTCCCCTCCTCTTTCCTCCTCTCTCCTTTCCTCCCTCTTGCTGTTCTGTATAACACCACCCTTCTGCTGGGCATCCGGGGCCTCAGGAGTTGTCTCCCAGTGTTGTGCACCATGTTTTCTGAGACACAGTCTTCCACTGGCCTAGAACTCACCAAGTGGGCTAGAGTGGGGAGCCAGTGAGCCCCAAGTTTCTCTACATCAGAGGAAGAAATACATACAATTAAGTTTTCCTTTTCTTTCTTCTTTTTCTCATACCAAAATAAAACAAAACAAAACAAAAAATACAAACAAACAAAAAACCCCAAAAACCAAACATCTGGATAGCAGTGTACTTAGGGATATAGCTACTCTTAATTTTGACACCATCTCCCTGTGTATTGTGGATAGAAACAGGTTTTCCTCCTAATAATAGTGCCCTAGGCCATTCTTGGGGTACCCGGCAGCTCCAATTTCCAGCCAAATAGTTCGAAAGTGTGACTATTGCTCAGGGTCTGGGCAAGCAAATTATAACCACAGTGTGTGGCTTGATTTGGATCTGGGACTAGGATAGGCTCTGAATCCCTTATAGAGACAGATGGGTGGGTGTTGGAAAGGTGATGGAATGGCCCTGTCTTGTTAGGGGAGACCTGCCTCTCTCATGGCCCAGCCGTCAAAGCTCTCCTAACACCTTCTAGACTTGTGGAGGCCATGGCGGGATCAGGACCCTGGGACAACTTGCTGAGTCTCTCTTACCTGCAGAGGCTCCAAGCAACTACCTTTGCTCTTGGAGGGGGTTGAGTGTGGAAAACTGTAAGAGGCCAGGCAGTGTGACATGGTACCTGTCTTGAAGATGCTGGGTCCAGATCTGGGGAGTTGTTGGGAGACTCTCCAGTTTCTGAAACAGCTGTGACTGGTACTTATTATTGGCCTCCGGAAGGCCTTATGTACCCTTCCACGCACCTACCCCAGACTCCTTCTGACTCTAGCAGGAAGTCCAAGAAACCTGGAGTATCTATGCCAGGGTATCAGCAAGACAGCCACAAAGCCAAGGCTTCACCCTGCCCTGTCCTGGCAGCAGGCACTGCAGTTCACCCCTGCCCCCCGTCTAGTCCGTGTTGATCAGAGGAGGAAGGGAAACACTGAATTGCAATTGCAGATCAAGCTTCAAGTGGATCAGGGAGCCTTAACTCAAGTGTGACCAATGTAGGACCTATGGCTGACTGTTGGGGACTGGGAGCTGTGACAGACCCCACTGGCCAGTAGGGCGAGCTCCCCGGAGGAGCGAGCACCACAAGGAAGACAAGTGAGATAGAACAAGGCCAGATCCACTGTCTTCCAGTCTTCTCATCGTCACAGGGAGGTGATGCCTGACCACCAAAGCTGGCTCTGCAGGTGCTAGTCCGTCAGTCTGTCTGTTCCCTTCCCTTTTGTGTTTTTCTCAGAGCTTTTTTTTTTTTTTTTCATACTGTGTGCTGTACTTTCCCCTAGCTCATCTTGTTTCCACATCATCTTTCCATTTGACCTCAGCACAATCAGAGTCCGGATTGGCCTTTTGTTCTCTAAGCACAAAGTGTCACTTAGGGATGACTTGCTGGTATGAGGAATGCTGAATGGCTTTCTCCCAGAATCCAGGCCTCTTGTGGAACAGGTTGCATGCCCACAGTGTTCTAGAAAAGGCAGAGAGTCTTGCGACTCCGAAAGGGGAACAGATTTGGGGCTCTCAGGTAGGGGCGGCTGGACATTTGTAGAAGTCCATTTAGGAGAAGCCAGGACTACTTCACTAGGAAGGGAGATTAGCAGAGGGGTTATCATGAGGAAGAGGCTGGGTTGACTGTCATTCCTGAAGATAGGATGCTCTGGGCTCGGCCACCAACAACCCGCCCTACATTCTGCTCACTCGACCAAGGAGAGAGGAGCAGGAGAGGAGAAATCACATGCAGCCCAGAATCAGCTTCTTCTGGAGTCATTAAAGCCCAAGCCCTGGCACCAGGCTTCTTGGGTCCAATGCCTCCTCCCCCACATATCTGTTGAGTGGCTTTGGCAGTGTTCCTATGTCTGGGTTTCTTCCTCCACACAATGGCAATGATAGCAGGAATGACCTCACCAGGTTCGCCTGGGGATTAAATGAGCTTGTGTAAATATCAGTGCCCAAAACAGCACCTGGTGAAGCATGTGAACATTCACTGTGATCTCTGGGATCCTGTGGGATGGAGTGTGGTCTTTGGCCTCCTCTGTTCTTCCTACAGCGTAGTACTCCCTCTTCCCACACACTTCCTGTCACTTCCCACAGTTTAGGTCCCCATCTCCTCCCACCCTGCCGGGCCCTAGGGTGTCTGTGGCTAGGCCACTCCTCCCTCTTACCAAGCCTGGGGTTTACAGGTCATGGGAAGATGGTTCTGGCGGTGTGAGTCAGCTGTTCTGTGTTACCTCCTGCCGCTGTGCAGCTAACCAGCCACAGGAGGTAAAAGTCAGGTGCTGACGACATTCCATCTCCCAACAAGATGGCCGCAGTTTCTTCGGAGAAGAACACAGAACAGTCACACTGTTGTCTAAGGAGCCAGCACTGGCCCTGGCTATAAGCTCCAGTCCCTGCACTGTCTGTCCCAGAGTGGGCCCACGAGAGACCTGGCCAGTTACTGAATGTTGGTGTCCATTTCCCCACTATTGCTTCTGTCTCACACTCTAGCCCTGACTGTAACGTCCAGGTCTCCACAAGACTCTGGCTGCCTTGACACCTCAGCTATCTGAACCCAGCTCCCTTCCACATCACCCTGTAGCCCCAACTCTACTTTTTTCTGCCTTTCCTGTCCACATCACTCCACTCAAATCAGCCTGCTGCTCCAGGAAGCCTTCGGAGATTGTCTAGGAGCTTGATTTTCAAAGGGTGGTCCTCTGATGGTTTGGTGAGGATTTTAATCCCTGTAAAGACAGAGAGTCTGGGGACATGTTAGCTGGTACTGATGGGCCAGTGATAGAGGGGACAGTGTGTCAGATTCCATATATAACAGAGAAGGTCGTGCATCTGACATGCAAAGCCTACTCCTATATGAGCCTGTGCATGTGGCCGACAAAGGGCTGGACATGCCAAGAGTCCTCATAAGATTCTGGTCTTAGCAGAGGCAGATTTCTCTCGCCTTGCTGTGTCCTGATTTGCCATGGGATGCTCCAGAGGCTTTGGTTTAGGAACACAAAACCTCTCTTCACATGTGAGCTTAAACAATCTGAGGCTGTAGCCCAGACTGGCTCCTTGGCCAGTGTTCTATTAAAAGGTGTTCAGCAGAGGCTCATGGGAAGGTTGTGTGTTGTCTTTCTTCTGACTCTATCTGCCCCGACATACCTCAGTACATTAAAGCTTCTGGAAAATTGAAAGAAAACTACTTCCCTCATTTGGTCAGAGCTTCCAAAATGTAGACCTTGTCACTAAGCACCCATGAGCCTGTGCAAGTGAAGTTAGAATACTTTAATTCCTTTGCTTCCACACCCTCACACCAATTGCTAAGGTTCTTGTTGGAGGTGCTTTGAACTCTGACAGATACTTGCACTCATTTCTCAGGAGGGTTGGTTGTATTAGTGGGAGGTCAACACACACACACACACACACACACACACAAACACATCACACACACACCACACACATACATGCACACCACAATACATATACAAACATACCACACACACATACAAACACACACATACAAACACACACATACAAACACACACACATACAAACACACACACATACAAACACACCACACACATATACAAACACACACACACCACACACATACATACACACCACACACATATACAAACACACCACACACATATACAAACACACACACACACACACCACACAGACACACACATACACAATTTCCATTTCTCTTGCTCTGGATGGTTCTACTTTGATTTGAATCTCAACTGTTCTGCGCTCCAGCGCGTGCTCCAGCCTGTGCTGACCTTGGGGCCTCTGCTGCAGGAGATGAGACTACCTGTTCCCATGGACTGGCAGTCATTGGAAAGGACGGTGTAGTCTATCCAGACAGAGTGCAGTTCACACGGGGGAAATTCATTTGCCTTGCCCACCTGGAAAGTATGCAGTGACAGGGATTCCTAGCCAACCCCTGGACTGGCTTTTGCTGACTTTGTGATCGAAAGGAAGGTGGAGCTGGCAGGGTTGGTTCTGCAGCCTGACTCATGGCTTCTTGAACCACCACCTCCCGCCACCAGCAGCTTGATTGGGGAGGTTGGGCCAGGGAGGTTCTGGGAATCTGCAAGAATGCAATCCTGAGCGTTTCTCTCCCCAGCCAGTGAGCTGGGGCCAAGGTCTGGGGTTTGCAGAGATTCTGGGGATCCTGTGATGTGTGGCGACAGGACATCCAGAACTGACACCCTGAGATCATAAAACATCAACACAATATGGCAGCACCGAAGAACCCTGGGAATCACCTTAGTTTTGGTAGAAAGGAAACTATTGAGGTTTCCTAGGCTCAATAGCTCCACTGACCGTGGCAATCAATCTCTTGATAGTTACATGAGACGGCATTCGTGTGGCATCCGGGCCTCTTCCCTGTTACATTCATAGTAACATAAGAATGAACGTTTCCCAAAGCAGAATTCATGATCTGGAGAGCTTTTTGTCTTTTCCTCTTTATCAGCTTCCAGGGGAGGCTGCCAATGAAGGCTGAAGGAGCTTGGATGTGGGAAGCCCTGGAGTCAGAAGCGGTCCTCAGTGACTGGAGGGGACACTCAGTGTAGAGACTTATCCAGAATGCAAGAGGCCTAGGTTCTATCCTTAGTTTTACAAGAGGGGAGGGAAAGAGGAAAGAAGTGATTGATTGATTAATTGATTGACTGATTGATTGACTGAATGAGTGAAGGAGGGAGGGAGGAATGGAGGGAGAGAGATTTTCATATGAATTTCTAAGGAATGGGGTCCTGGACCTACCCCCACTTGGTGGCTCTGGCTCTCTATTGCAGAATGCACTGGAAGTAGATGTTCCAAACCTGAGAGATCCCAGCCCCACTTGATACCCATAGATCAAGTCTTCTACCTCCTCTTTTATTCAGTGTCCTAGTTCTCAAGAAAACGGATGAGCATTTGAGGTGTGTTCAGAGAAGGTGACCGTGACAGCGAGGGGGACGGTGGACCACACCTTTAAGGGATGGCTGAACTCAGAGGCACAGGATGGCTGCCTTAAAGAAGGAATCGAGACCGACTCTCCACGGCCCCTGTGGTTAGAGACAGCTGGAGATGTCCTAGGGGCAGGTCATGATGGGCAATCAGCACACGCAGTGGTCTCTTCCCTGTGGGGCTGAGGCACCTGGCCAAGATGGACAGCTAAAATTGATCAGATCTTTATAGTCGACATGTGGGAGCGGAGGCAGGAAGGCGTTTGAGATCAGTTCACTGGGAAAGGCTGTGAATCTACACTCAGACATCCTCAGCTCCCAGAGTGCTGAGCCCACGGTCTGGGATGGACTCTAGGAGAGGGTTTGAGACACTAGTGATGAGTAGGCCACCATCCCATAGGCACAAGGCAGGGTACCACGAGGGCCTCGGAGGAGTCGTACAAATGAACACAAAGGCTTCCTGGAGAGAACAGCGTGGGAGGCAGCTCTCAGAGAATGAATAGGGTTTTATGGGTAGAGAACAGACAGAAAGAATGCAGCAGGCCTCAGAAACAACAGAGACAGCGGGATTGAATCCATGCTACCCTTGGGGAGACGCCATCGTACGGGAAGCCCACGGAGAGAATGACAAGACAAGACAGAGGCTGGCCCAAGAGAAACATGGGTGGGAATGGGTGAGAAGTCGGCAGTTGTTTCCCAAAGGGTGGAGGGCGTGGTTAGCGTTACTACAGATCAGTCTCCCATAGCTACGGGAAGGTGGCAAGGATGCAGTGAGATGGTGAGAGCGAGGCCAGCCAGGAGGTGGCAGCATAGAGCTAGGAAAGGGACAGGCTTGACGTTTCCTGGCAGTGGTTCTGGAGATGAGAAAAGGCTTGCTACCTGAATGGGAAAGAGAGCATTAAAGATGAGGCCAGAATCACTAGTTTGGGAGAACAGGCATGCATTGACTGCAATTAGCCTTCATTTCTCAAAAGCAAACAGACCCAAATCACCTGTGGTTTGGGCTGGTTTAGAATTTTATGGAGCTCCGAGCCACAGCACGTGTGCGCCGAGTGAGCACTCTCCTCTTGGACCTCGGTTTCTTCTGAACATGGAGCAGCAATAGATATTGACCCGTCTGTCTGCCAATGATCCAGACCGTCTCCTCTGCCTCCTCACACCTGCATCTCTCCCTCCATTTCAACCTGCAATTGTAAAAGCCAGTCATAAGCTGGTGGGAACTGGGATGGTGTGTTTATAGTGTCCCCTGCACCAGCCACCAGAGACCCCCTTTGCCTTGCTAAGAGGTTGACTAGTTGCCAGCAGAGCTCTTTGGTTTGCAGGCCTTAGCCTTAGATGACTCTAGGGATGGGCTATATAAGCCAATCTCTAATCTCCAGGCCCGGGATCTCGGGTTCTCGGAGTATTTTGAAGGGAGCCTACCCATTACCAGCTGCCGACTGTGATCAGCCTGGAGATGTCTATACATCAGTCTCGGAGGTGAGGTGTGCTGCTATTGTGAAGCCTTTATTCCAACAGCTAGCCCTGTCTGCACACTACACCGTTACTGTCCCTTCTGCTGCAGTCACCAATAGACCTCACAGGACACTCACCTCATTTCCCTGAGGAGTTTAGTCTTAGATCTACCATCGCTTTCTCCCAATACTTGCTGTGGTCCAATGATTCTCTCATCTTTGTTGCCCGATCTCTCTACCATCCTGCTTTCTCTGTCCTCCGTCTCTCTCCCAGGGCATGGTTGAGCCATTCACTCCCACAGTTGACCAGCCTTCCTGTGACCATTAGCCACAATTTCACTCTGTACTATCCACTTGAAGCAGTGCACCTTGGGGCCATTACTTTCTACCGTGTAGCTCGAACACCCTCATGTGCTCTGTGCACCTTTATCACCTTAATTTTAATCATCTGCTATTATTAGCATGTGTGCATGTCCACACTACATAAGAGTGTGGAAGTCAGAGGACAAGTCTTGGGAGTTGGTGCTCTCCCTCCACTGCGGATCCAGATTGCCAGGATTGTGTGGTGAGCTCTTTTACCCAGAGAAATGTCCTGGAGTAAAAATAAAATAGAAACACTTACCCTATACCCTCTTTGGCGTGTATGTATCTATATGTGGTTTGTGTGTATGTGTATGTGTGTAGTGTGTGGTGTGTGTATGTGTGTAGTGTATGTATGTGTGTGTATGTGTGTGTATGTGTGTAGTGTGTATATAGTGTGTGTATGTTGTTTGTATGTGTGTGTATGTGTGTAGTGTGTGTATGTCGTGTTAATGTGTCTATGTGTGTAATATGTGTATGTTGTGTGTATGTGTGTGTATGTTATGTGTGTATGTGTGTATCTGTATGTGTGTATCTTTATGTGTGTGTATGTGGTGTATGTGTATATGTGTATGTATGTGTGTGTGTGCGCAGTGTGTATATGGAGGACAGAGATAGATATCGGGTGTCTTTCTTGGTTCCTGAGTACCTTATTACTTTTCTTTTTAGAGTGGGAGAGAGAGGTGAGTGCATATGATATATGTGTGTGCAGGCACATGTGCCTCTGTGCACAAGCAGAGGCCAGAAGAGCCAATTAGGTGGCCTGCTCTATCATTCTTCACCTTAACTTTAAAGACAGGGACTCTCACTGAACTTAGAGGAAGGGTGACAGTTAGCAAGCTCCAGTAGTCCTGTTTCTGCCTCGTACAGAACTGGGGTTACAGGAGTACCTGATCATGTATGGCTTTTTATGTGTGTATTGTAAGCACCTTTATCAATGAGCCATCTTACCAGTACTACAGCCATAATGAGATTATATTATTTGTAGGAACTCAGAACTCAAAGTCATCTCCATAAAGAAAATAAGCCAGATTCAGAATGGCAACTATATTTTCTCATATGCAAAGTGTAGAATACATACACACCTTACCTACCACACATGTCCATACACACACCACACACATCACATACATACCACATACTCACCAAACAATCACCACACACCACACACACACACACACACACACACACATATATACACTCACCATACACACAAACACTACATACACCACACACACATGCATATACACACCACACACACCACACACATCACACATATACCACATACACATACACACCACACACACACACACACACACACACACACACAAACACAAACACAGGAGACTATCTCAGAAAAGGAAGGGAAGCAGTAAAAGAGGGTAAGAGAGGGAAATATAGTAATAAGAGGGAAACGAAGTAAAGCATATGACATATACACATGTAAAGTACATGACATGTATGTATGATAAAGTGCATCATATGTATGTATGATAAAGTTCATGGCATGTACGTAAGATAAAGCACATGATATATATGTATAAAGAGGTCATAATGAAACCCACAATTTTGCATAATGAATATTATGATGAATTAGGGGCATTGAGTTCCTTGGGGTAAGTTTGATCCTCACTGTCAGGATATATAATTTCTTCTTTTCATCTACCAAACTGTAACTAACAGCAACCAGCCACCAACCAGCAGCAGCTCCCACCACTGGGCTCTGGTATCTGTCTAACCTCTGAAAAGCTCCTAGAATTACAAATGTCACACACTTGAAACTATCTGCAGCTGTCAAAATTACGTCCTTGCTAGAATAGGAGGCAAAGACATACAATCTTTCTTCCTTCCTTCCTTTTTTCCTTCCTTCTTTCCTATTTTCCTTCCTTCCTTCCTTCCTTCCTTCCTTCCTTTCTTTCTTTCTTTCTTTCTTTCTTTCTTTCTTTCTTTCTTTCTTTCTTTCTTTCTTTCCAGAAACCAAAATTCACTACATGAGCTCTATTTATCTGGGGTTGAGACAAGGATGAGCATCCTGCATCTTAATCATTTGCATCACATATTTCTCTTTTAATTTCAGGAATGTCTGGTAAAAATGCTCTTGTCCTTCAAAATAGTCTCTTGGCAAAAGTAGAAAAGAATTCCCCATAGACTCAAACTGAGGAAATCCCTTTCTAGATAGCCTGTTCCTGGCCACTTTGAGACTATCCCCTTTCCCCAGCTACACACACACACACACACACACACACACACACACACAAGCACACACATTCACACACACCATGAGACTCTCCCCCTTCTCCCAGCTACAGACACACACACACACACACACATACACACACACACACACCATAAGTTCCTCACACAGGTCCTGTCTGGTTTACTCTGCCTGGCTTCAGTTGTTCCTCAGCCCCAACAAAGCAGACAGTTGGATGCTCAGCAGGATGTGGAGGGTGGAGCTGTTATCCCAGGTGCCAGTGGAGGAGGTGCAGGCTAGGCTCACCATCCAGCTTCCAGGTCTTACCTTTGGAACTGATCCGCGTCAAGGTCACGGACAGAGTTGGAGGAGTCTTCAAAGCTCACCTGGCAGGTAACAATCACAAGATCCCAGGGCAGAAAGCCATGGGGACAGCCAGCATGAAGAGATCTGCTCTCCCCTCTCTCCCTCTCTCCTTTTCTCTTCCTACCCCCCTCTCTCTCTTCCTCCTCCTGAACAACATGACCAGACCCCACATATACACATAGCCACATGGCTGACAGGAGTCCCCATGGAAGCAGTTACTCAGGCTTGAAGCAGTGATTCAGGCAGGACCATGGGCTAGCCTATGGTCCCTGTGTCAACGCTCCTTCTACTTGTGCTCACAGACCAAGTGGTTGCAGTTGAATGGCCCCAGAGTGCTAGAATCTGTCCCAGAGGATCCAGAGCTGCACACATGGGCTCACTGTAGACACAGCTAGCCTCTAACTCACTTTGTAGGCATGGATGACCTTGAATTGAACTCCTGAATCTTCAGTCTTGACCCCCTGCCCCCTTTTAAAGATTTATTTATTTTATGTGAGTACACAGTCTTCAGACACACCAGAAGAGGGCATCAGATCCCATTACAGATAGTTGTGAGCCACCATGTGGTTGCTGGGATTTGAACTCAGGACCTCTGGAAGAGCAGTCAGTGCTCTTAACTTCGGAGCCATCTCTTCAGCCAAGTAGTGTGATTATTGGGATTACAGATGTGTGCCACTGTACCCAGTAAAAGCAAAACTTTAAAAAAAGTTATTTACGAACTAATCAGTATTGAAGATTTCTTTGTGTGGTTTTGTTTGTATGTTCTATTTTGTTTTGTTTTGAGACAGAGTCTTAGTTTGTTATCAGATTGGTCTCGAACTCACAATCTTCCTGCAGGCAAATACGATCACACCCAGTTTTATTCATTGCTGTGGACTGCACTCAGGGTCTTGTTCATGTTAAGCAGTCTAACAACTAAGCTATATCTTCAGCCACTAGAATTTCTTAATGGCTGGCTAACAGAGACAATAGCATGTTAGACATATAAGTTATGGGGTTCTCTGATGACACCCCATAGGAGGTTCCACATGCTTTCTCAAGATGGCCAACCATCTCTCCATGACACACACACATGCTGACCCAGCAGGTGCCTGCAGGATGACTAGCGAGGGTGGTGAAACATGCTGGGGTCATGGAGACATTCCTTGCCTTGAAGCCCTTGGCTCATTAGCTCTATATTCTAGCCAACCAAACCAGCCAGCTCTAGGCTAGATGGTGCATGCTGTAGTTTCTGGCATCGGAAAACCAGCCTGTGAATCAGAACCTTTATTTTCCTGCATGTCTGCACAGCAACCGCCTCTCATAGGATGTGCGATCCTATGCTGTCTCGGGCTCTGTGAACCCTGATTCACTGCGGCTTTGATAGTGCGCGTACATCTGGCTCTTCCAGTCTTCACTATTGTGTTCTAATCTCAGGACTCAGGAGGCCTGGGTTTGCTCCAGACTTTCTGTAAACTTCCTATGTAACTGAGTTGGTCACTTTTTGTCACTTTTTTCCCCCTATTGATTGGAATCTGATGCTCTGTGCTCTGCCTGGGTTGCTAAGGTGAAGCACAGATCCAAATAGAAAACAATGCCCCAAGGTTCTGAAAGTGAAAAGGGTCATTGTGTGGCTCTTCAAAGAGGAAGACTGTTACAAAATATCTGCTCACCCTTCTCCAGCTGTGCTGGCAGAGGATACACAAGCCCTTTAGAGACTGATGCTTTAGCTCTCTGAAACCTGCGGGGGCTGGGGGGTTTCTGGCCCCACCCCAGGTAAGTTACTTTAGGAACTTCAAGGTCAGGTGTGTGGACACAGGCTCCGAGACACTTGGCCTCCAGGTCTTTGAAGCCTTTTTCTTCCCACCTTCTAGATGTCCTGTGCCCATCCTGGACCCAGGCACGCCCGTGCTCACCTGGCTGCCCCCTCAAAGAACCTGCCTTTCCCGTGGCTAAGGGCAGCTGAAGGAGGACTTCTGTAGCCATTTGTCATTGCTCCCATATCCAGTATAACACTGGATTTCTACACTGCTATGATTTCTGAAGAATCGTATGTAATAGTTCGGAAGCGAGTCAGTGAATCTATAAACGGCTTCCGAACGTGTGTACATAAAGATGTCAGAGGATGGCAATGCCATGTGTGCTTTCTGCAGTGTGGCACAGTTGTGTAGGGGCAGCAGCAACCAGGCATGCAACAGGAATGGATGAGTCTTACCCATGCAAGCTAAAGCTAGAATGAGACAGGACTTAGATCTGGCACCCGTTATAGGAAGTTCAAGATGAACAAGTTAAAATATAGTCTTAGAAGTTCAGGTAGTGCCTTGTTCCCCTTGGGGATGGGATGGAAGCAGGAGAGGCATGGGGGGGGCGGGGAAGGGTCACCGGCTGGTCCTGTACCATTTCTTGGTCTGGGTGCTGTTCAGTTTAAAGAAGGTCAGAGATGTGTACATTGTAAGTTGTGTGTAATCTTGATCTCCAGTTGCATTTAATGGAAATATAAAGATGATACAGAGTTTGCATTTCATTTGCTTTCTGCAGCCAGGACAAGGTCACAGGTCCCCAAAGCATTTCCAGAAGCCCCAACCTAGTGAATCTAATAACGTGGGTCACAGACAGCTACAGTCCTCTCCTGGGTGGTCCTCAGCACCTTCTCCCTGGTCATTACCAAACACCATATATCCCAGGATGCTATAATGGAGGCCTTGTTAGCCCTAACTCCTCCAGGATGGGGAAAGCCCACTCCAGGGATTTCTTTAGCATCTCCCTTTTCAATCCAAGCACCCCTGGTTCTCTCAGATGACAATGAGCCTTAGACCCTACCATGCCTGGGATCTATCATATCCTGTTTACAACCTTCAGCAGCTGGCATAAAACCTATACAGCATAGGCATTCTGGAAACATGAACACTTAAGTCTTCTCCCTTGAAATGTTCTTTCCTATAGCCTGGATGGCTGGGGCTGTGCTCACAATGACTTTTGCACTTGTAACCTGGATGACATTAGTTACTTTTGTTCCCTCCTAAGCCCTGCCTATTTGTAAATTAGGACAGCAAACCCTGAATCCTGGAGCAGTGTTCATGTGAACTATGGTGGAACAGGTATCCGTGAATACTCTTGGGTGACCTTTTTCAACCCTTGCCCGATACATGGTCAGTAAGCCGAGATGTTGGAGAGAAGGCCCCTCATCCCTTATTAGTATCCCAAATAATACAAGGCTTGAAAAACTTGAAAGAAACACTAGTAGTTTATTGATTTTCTATATTTTGACAAAGCAAATACATGATGTATCATACAAGGATCTGGGTCTGCTCAGCACAAGGTTTTCATACAAGATGAATAGAGGAGAATGAGGGTTGGACGGAGGGTACCAGAAACTGCAGCAAGCCCAAAAGTCAAGGAAGACACAGGGCCTCTGTCCTTTCTCATTTGGTCCTAAATTGTGACTTGTTTTAGGCATGGAAGTAGGAGGCCTATTTGACTTAAACATGAAGATGGGTCTGGGATACACAAAGTCAAGCCAGCCCCTTACTCCCCACTTCTAGGAATGTATTCATAAATCCCCTTAAATTTGCCCCTGAATGACAGGTATACACTGGCCAGCTTGAGATCATGGAAGAAGTTACCATAACTGGGCCTGACCCCTGGGTATCTAAGACCTGCTTCATTCCCAAAGTGTGGGTCTAACAAATCTTCCTCCCAGGGAAAGAAAAACAGCCCATGGGCTGCAAGAAGCAAGGACTGTGCTGGGGGTTTGGGTGGGAATGTTGTTGTTCAGGGCCTATAACAGTTTCATTTGTTGACTTGAACATTCTGCGTGATGTTCTCAAACTTACTGAGTGGATAGTCCCTAAAGCCCACAACCTGAGTATCCTTTCTCGGGTGGACATACACTATACGGGGGCAGGAGTATGGTAGGTTTTATTTACTATTGTACCTTAAGTGCTTCCTTCAAACACTGTCTGCACAGAGTAGCATGACAATGGCATGTTTTAAGAAACAGATTGTTTTGGATCCCAGTGACTGGCAAGGGAGATTGCAAGAAGGGTGGCCAAAGACAGTGTGCTGGGACAACATTCCTCACTGGTATTGTAGACGAGGTGAGGTAATAGGCAGATTCCCACATGAGCCACACAGGGAAGGAGGTTGCAGACTCAGTGTCCGAGCACACTGGATCGAAGGCTTAGGACACCTAGAGACAATGTCCTCATGACTTCCATCCTCAACGGACAGATCTTTTACTAGGATACCCTGAGCCCACAGAGGGGGTTTTCGGTCTTACTGCTGGGGTAAGAAGAAGGGTGGGCCAGGGAGCCTTCTGTGTGGCCCTGATAACTCTTGTCCACCCAGTACTAACCACACCAGCCGAGAAGCACTAGACCTGAGAGGCTCTAAGGGAAGGCTCAGTTCTGTCCCATCCAGGCATCTGTCCTACTGGGCTTCACACAGACAGGCCCACTCATGCGGTTCTCAGATGTTCTTTGGTACTACAGTCTGCAGTGTGAGGTCTGGTCCTGGGTCCTGGGGTTGGCTGCCTCTACCCCACTGGGCATTTTTGTTTCACAGAGACAGAGCACAGACAGAACAGCCAGGGTTCATGAAGAAAGCTGCTGCTGGCTGGGATGTGGGCTAGCTGATGCCCTAACAGGACACTTCCTTTTCCTGGTCCATCCGTCCAAACTTCCTTCCTTCAGCCTCTGGGACCCCACCCCACCCAACCACAAGCTCACCTGACACTCAGCAAGCTGGGTCTGAGGCACATTGCAAATAATTTCCAGGTTCCCTCTCCTGTTCTGTGAGAAGCCTGTGCAGGCAGGTAGGTACCCATGCCTACCTGTTCCCACCACATCCCCTTGAGGAGGTGAGGGAGCACAAGAAGTCGTCCCCACAGCTCTGGCTTCAGGTGCTATTCTTACTTCCTTTCTCCCAAAATAGCTGCTCTCAGGCTGAAGTCTGGAGCTCTGCTGGCTAACGCTTTTATGTAGCTCGGGCTACATGTCTATAAAGGGAACACAAGAGTCCCCTGTGCTGCCTGTGAACTGCAAAGGATCAGCACGCCCAGCCTGTTTCACTTGTTGATTATGATTTTAGGCACACTCGAACACACACAAACACATAAGAACACACATACACACATGAACACACACAGGTACACAACACACACGCATACTTACATTATACACATTATATATATATACTGTTTCTCAGAGAAGAAAGTATTGACATCAGATGTAAGCCCCTTTAACTCAAGAAAGTCCCCCCCACCCAACCTCCCCAACCCTATAGCCTGCCAGTTCCCCTAAGGAAAAAAAAAGAATCAAAAATTATTTCCATCATCCACAGTTTTTAGGCTGCTCTTGGCTGCATCTGAACGTCTCCAAATACTGTGCAGGATGGAGCAGGTAACCCATCCTCAAGGCCTGAGGTCTTCTCAGCTGGATCATGTCTTTCTAGAAAGAAAAACTATTGCATTAGAGTGTAGTGGAAGCTAGGCATGGCAGTGTAATCCAGTAATACTAGTTACCTGGCTGAAACAATATAATCACACGTTCAAGGCTAACCTAGGCTATAGAGCAAGTCCAAGGCTAGCCTGGGAGACATAGGAAGAACCTATCTCAAGACAAAATATAAGCAAAGAAGAGTAGGGAGAAGTTAGTGGTAGAATATTTGCCTAGAATGTGTTACACTGCAGGCTAAAGTCCCAACAACCACAACATGCAGAATTACAGGTAGTGAGACATTGCCACGCCAGAAGTTCTGACCCATACTGCTAGCTGCTTCTCAGTCACGCCTTCTCAAAGGTGTCTTCTTCAATATTCAACTGTGGTTCATGGCTTATCTATATGAGAAACCATTTGGATACCCATTTAAAAATAAATTTTTCTGTACTTAAGGGCTATCAAATCAGAATTGCTAAGGCAGAAGGCCAGCATCCCAGTTGATTCTAGTGAATGCTCAGCTTGCAAAGCTTTGACAGAGTGCTGGATTTGAGTTTCCTGTCTCTAGAAGCATCACATGGAAACAAAGCTTGTCCACACTAAGTATATGCAGACTAAGAATGGGTTTTTAAAAAGGAGGGAGGAGCTAGAGAGATGGCTTTGTGGTTAAACTCATATGCTGCTCTTCCAGAGGACTAGGGTTTGTTTCCTAATGCCCATGTGATAGCTCACAACTGTCTGTAACCCCAGTTTTAGGGGATTTGATGCTCTCTTCTGGCCTCCTTAGTCACCTGGCTGTTATAGGATATTAATTACAATGAACCCTGAGATTGTGTCATTTACTGAAAAAAGCTCTTTCTAGTTGTGGTGGCTCAGCCTTAGAACACACCTTTAATCACCCTGGCTGAAATACAGATATGCCCTTAGCACATACCTTTAATCAAAAACAATGAAGGTAAGGTTAGTTTGAAGAAGGAAACACCTGTGACTGAAAGTGATGTCTAATTGAGTGGCAGACCAAGTGCCGAATCAGAGAAAGATTTTGACAGCATAGGATATGCCCAACTCTCATCAGAAAATGGAGGAAAGGGAAGCTAGTTAAGGGGCAGCACAGAGACAGAAGGCAGTTGTTGCAGAGACAAGTTGCAGAGAGAGAACAAGCTAGACACAGGTGAAGACAGAATGAGCCAGAGAATAAGAAGGAGCCGGAAGATTAGAACAGATTGCTAGAGTTAATTTGAGGTCAAGCAGAGCAATTCAGGAGAAAGCAAGAGAAGCCAGATTGAATCAGTCAGCTTGGAGAGGCGTTTGATTCAGAACAGCTGAGTTGAACCACTCAGACAGAGCTCAGAAAGAACAAGGGTGAGCTTATTCAGCAGTAAACATTTTCAGTTTATTCAGCTGAAAACATTCTTGGCTTAGATGAGATTGTACCGAAGACAGAAGCTCCCAGGACTAGGCCCTAGGTTAGCAAATGGAGACAGTATATGTGAATGGAAAGTAAACTGTAGCTGATCAATTCCAGATGATACATAATTGCTATATTATGTAACCCACCTGTGAATGGCACCACTTGGCTTGTACAATGGGCAACCTACACAGCTATCCTCAGTGGTCCCACACAGACTTTCAGCCCTTCCAGTATTAATAAAACATTACATATCCCTAATGTCCTGTGATGGGACAACCCATGTCTCATCTAGGTTTCTACATGGCTGTCCTCTTTACACCGTCAGTCAGAGCCCAGCTGCCTGTCAAGCCAAATGGTGCTTCTTCCAAACTGCATGGGCCTGTAGTGATGATCTGGAAGCATCCCTTGCCAAAGGGCAGGCCAGTTCTCACCTGCAAGCTGATCTTGCTTGGACACTCTCTTCTTAGAACCGGGAGGTGAAGTTTCTGAAGTTGTTGGCCCCAGTTATGTTTCCCATCATGTTTCTATCGAAACCTTGCTGCAAGGGGAGAAACGCACACATGATCCATCATAGGACAAGCAGTGTGGGGCCTGATGCCTGGTCAGGAGCCTTTTGGTACTATCCTTGGGTTTATCTAGACTCTGGACAAATCAGTATGCTTTGACTACTATGTACATATGCCTGGGCTTTAGGTCCCGATGAAGAAATCACAGTGCCATGAATATCAGTGAGTTAGCAAAATTTGTTTCAGAATTCCTCTTTGCGCATTTGAGCTTCCTACTCGTGTTTGCAGAAATCAAGCAAGGAACAAGACGTTTTCATTTTTTGGAGAGAGGATCTCATGTCGTCCTCTCTACATAGCTGAGCGTCATGTCTAGTTGTATGTCAGCTTGACACAAGCTCGAGTCATCTGAGGGGAGGGAACCTCAATTGAGAAAAAGGTCTCTATAAGATCTGACTCTAAGGCATTTTCTTAATTAGTGATTGATGTGTGTGTGTGTGGGGGGGCAGACCATTGTGGGTGATGCCATGCCTGGGCTGGTGGTCCTGAGATCTAGAAGAAAGCAGGCTGAGCAAGCCGGGGGAAGCTCATCAGTAAGTAGCTCCCCTCCATGGCCTCTGCATCTGCTTCTGACTCCAGGTTCCTGCCCTGTGTGGTTTTCCTCCCCAACTTGCTTTTAGGTCTTGGTGTTTTATTGCAGCAACAACTAAGACACCAAGGATGGTTTTGAAGTCCTGAATCTCTTAGAGATTCTCCTGTGTGCCACCTTGGTTGGCTTTTCTGGGTCTCAGGTGGGTGAAGACAGGCCCAGTGGTTCTCCAGTGCCAAGGGCACATGGTACACTCTTGAGTTGAGACTGAAAAAGCCCTGTAACCAAGCCCCGAACCTTCCTAGGACATACTATGTTCTCAAATGCCTGGTGTTCTCTTTGTCCAACCTTCTTGCTACCTTGCTCTAACTCAGCAGTTGGCAACCTGTGGTTCACAAACCCTTGGGCAAACTTTGTTCTCCCAAAGATATTGACATTGCAATCCATAACAGTAGTAAAACTACAGTTATAAAGTAGCAATGAAAGTACTTTTATGGTTGGGGGTGGGTCACAATATGAAGAACTGTATTAAAGGGTCACAGCATTGGGAAGGTTGAGAATCGCTGATCTTAGTGTTCTTATGGTGGGCCTCTCTCATCTTTCCTCCAACCCACACCTGCGAGACACCCGACGTAGATCTTCTGGTCAGAGCCCTGCTCACACTCACGGATGCTCACTCAGATCTGCTCCTGATTCTCCCCTCTAGTCAGCCTTCCCTTGCTTTGTGAGGTGCACGAATCTTTCACTTCCTTCCACATCTACTGGGACTTTAGTGTAGGGCAAGTGTGGGAAGGGTCTGGCCAGGAGGGATGCTGGTCTATGCTCTTACCTGCCTGAGGACGCTCTGCAGCTCCTTGCTGGCCCACATGTCAGACAGGAGTAGCCGGGCAGCCTCTGCAGCCTTAGGTGAGGAGGCACTATGCAGGTGGAAAGTGTGACATGAGAATCCTTGTGACACAGGAACATCCTTCCCTTGCCACCCGCCTCTTTAGGGCCCAGAGATGTGGGGTGGCCCTGAGTACATAAAAGAGGAAATCCAAGAACAAAGAACCTGAGCAGTTAGTTACACGCTCACACCCTGCCCATCTGGAGACACCTCTGAGGAGCAGTTAGTTACACGCTCACACCCTGCCCATCTGGAGACACCTCTGAGGCTGGTTCCCTATCCCTGGACGAAGACAGAGCCCCACAGAGCAAGGAAATATATTTTTAATGCAATTGGCCTTGACTCTTCTAGGCCTCCTGCTGATCCTTGGACAGCCCAGAGTCCCACATGTCCCTCAGCTAAAAAATATACTGTTCCCTCTATGCATTTCTAGGACCTGGAGGTAGAAGCCACAGCCCTTTAGCATTCAGCTTCTAGAACCTCTTCCTCACCCTGTCCCCTGCCTCCCTTAGGGATGTTCTCTGTTCCCTCAGTGCTACTGTGTGTGTGTGTGTGTGTGTGTATGCATGTGTATGTGCATGTGCATGCTCGTGTGTGTGGGGTGTGTGTGTGTGTCTCTCTCTCTCTCTCTCTCTGTGTGTGTGTGTGTGTGTGTGTATGCATGTGTATGTGCATGTGCATGCTCGTGTGTGTGGGGTGTGTGTGTGGGGGGGTTAGGCCCCTCCTCTACCCACCTGTTGCGGCACAGGTTGAAGACATTGTTGAGCATGCTGTTGGAGAAGTACTGCTTGGCCATCTGAGGCTGTGAGGTCATCAGGTTCCTCACAGTGTAGCAGGCTGAGGACAAGATATCTTCAGAGTTGCTGGTATTGCCAGTGTGGCTAGTGAGGAGTCTGGTTACCTCTGGGAACACTTGGTTTCCTATAAGAAAAAAAAGTTGAGGAGTAGGGTCAGGAAGTAAGCAAGGTAGCCCCTCAAGGACCCACAGGGACTCCAATTCAGATGGATTTCTGTAGACTCACCTATAAGGTGAGAATTCCTTCCTATTCCCACACCTCTCTTGGGCTAACTTCCCCTCAGAATACTTGCACTTTGGAATAGCTTGACAGCTGCCTTCTAGAAGGCTCTAGAAAGCACAGGCCTGAGTATCCCATGTGGATGGAATAGAGAACAGAGGCTCTTACCCATCACTCTGTGCAGCACAGGGTGGCGAGACATGTTGCTCAGCAGAGAGGCTCCGGACCGCACCACATCCGAATTGCCAGATTGCAGGAGACGGGCAATTTGTGGCAAGCCCTTTTCCTTTATTCCAATCAACTGACTCATACCATTGGACATCTAAAAGAGAAGATCCAAGGGGGAACTGGTCTGTGGCCTCCAGGCACCATAGTTAGTAGAGAGGCAGACGATCACAAGCAAAAACAAACAAATGAACAAACACTCCAAACCAACCAACCACGCACCTACACACCCACCCACCCACCCACCCAACCATCCACCACCCAACCAACCAACTACCCACCCACCCACCCACCCAACCAACCAACCAACCAAAAACCCTGAGCCTTTTCTCTTCCATCTTAAAGTTGGAAGGAGACAAAATTACTCAGGCCTAAGTAAGTGACTTTTCAGGGTCAGGCCTGACCTGCTGCTGTGTGTCTCTGTGTCTGGTGGGGTCAATCTGAAACTCATGTGGGTAGGCAGGGAAAGTGTCCTTTCTCTCTGACATGGTGACCCATTCCCACCCAATGTCTCAGCTCTTCTATTTCAGACACCTCCCTCCATATCTGTTTACATGAAGCCACATGGTCAAGGGCAAATGACAACTGAAGAAAATCCGGTTATCTCCTTCAGACTCTCCACTCTCTGCAGAGTCCACTCCACATTTACTGACAGGTTGCCAGAGACCAAGATGGATTAAAAAGGGTCCGGGTCCACATGGAGGTGGAACTGGGATCCTTTGCAAGTAAGCCAGCTCATCTGGATCTCAAACCAACATCCTGTTATGACCTAATGTAGGCCAGTTTGGGGTCCTTTGATACTCCAGACCTATCCTTTCAACCAGAGAAGTTTCCCTCACCCTCAGACACCCATGTCTATTGCTGCCCAAGTCCTAAGTATATCTGGGGGCCAACAGCTGGATATCTACCAAATACCCTTTGGCTTTACCCTACACTATCCAACCCCTAAACTTCCAAGCTGATTCTATCACAACTTTCTCAGGACCCGCCTGTTCTTCAGATTCAATTTACCTATCAGTTTATCAGATGGAGATTTCTTTTGGCAAACACACTCCTCATCCCTGTCTCCTACCGAATGCAGAACCCAACTGGTCATCACCATAGGGCAAGAGATTATAATGTGGGCTTTACCCAGAAGTTCTCAGAGGGCAGAAGTGTGTCTGATCCTGTCACTCTGGCTATCAGCCCAAGGCCAGACATGTTCACATCTGTAGCTCCAAGCTTACTAAGAGGTAGATGTGTTTGAAAGACTCAGCTTGGCAAAGGATAGTCTGGTGGAAAATGCAGGGGGTAGGCAGGGAGAATGGAGCTCCTTACCAGCCCCTTGCTGGCTGTCAGGTTCTGCAGAGCTCCAGCACAGGCTTCCAAGGTAGCATCTTTCTTGCTCTTGCCCATGAGGTTCAGGTAGGTGCGGATGGCATCTGAATGGTACAGCCAGCTGCTGCCCTTGGGGTTGGTTTCTTCTTCAGGAAGTGGGCAGTCATAGTTATTGTTCTGTAGATAATGCCAGTGAGGAGCCTGATGGTATAATATACCCAGGCATTCTGCCTCTTCCCCAGTTTCAGCTTGTGGGCTTGCTTGGGAAGGATGGGAGAAGACCGCCCCACCCTGTATTTCTTTCTTCTGTGCATCCCAGAATCCCCAAAGTGAGAAGATGGACCATGGTTCTCTAGATGGCCTTTGGGGAGCTTCTCAGACATATGTTCCAGGGCAGCTTTACCCCAGAGCCCCCAATTGTATAAGGCCACACTAGGGGATGGAAGCAAGATGCTGAGAATTTCAGCTACTTGGGGATCTCCAGGCTAAACCGGAGCCTGGCTTTTATATCCTGGTTCTCCTCTACAGCATCTTTCTTAGGAGACCCAGGAGGTGCTGGGGACCATTGCCCAAGATGGTTAAGAGTTCTTCCTATTGTTTCTCTAATGCTCAAAGATCAGGGGGATAAGGATGGTTTTCCCACGATACAATAAGAGGAACGGAAGCCTGCAGAAAGGGGCCTGGAGCGTTTGTCCTTGGTTGGTCTGTGCTGCTACAGCCTATGTGGGTCCCCTGTGCATGCTAGGTGGCACTCCCTGCCCCAGATCTAGGACTGCAGTGTCCTTCCAAGAACAAGGGCCCATCCTTAGGGTTGCTTTCTGGTTCTAAGAGACGAGGGCTGCAGGGGAGATAGACCTGGTGGATGCTTGAGGAAGGGCCCTGGCTGTGTGGAAACCCTGCTCACCATCATCTTATCACCCCTGTTGCTGAAGCAGCCAGTGGAGGACTTCTCGGTGTAGGTGTTGCGGGTATTGTACTCCAACTGGCGGTAGCGGGTGGGCACCTCGGCATCCAGGCGGTACGAGAGGTTATGCAGGATACACATGCAGTTCTCCACAGACTAGGGGCAAGGAGAGAATGCCTGAATCCTGTCCCAACAGACTTCCAGACCAGCCATCTACCCTGGGTATTCAGCATGGCCTTTACCACTGTCAGTCTGGAAAGATCTCACAGCTGCATCCTGGGAACTGGATGTGATTCCAGCCTCTGTCACTTCCTGCCTATCTGAGCCTGTATAACTTGCCTCACCTTTATGGGCCTCAGTTTCCTCAACTGTAAACTGGGCTAGCCTTACTTCTCTTGGCTGGTGGGGTAGATTATACACTAGGCCCTCAGTTCTGCATGCACCCCCAGAATCAACCAACCACAAGTCGAAATTAGTTTCTTTTTTTAAAGATATTCCTGGATACTTATAGATTTCTTTCTTGACATTATTAGTAACTATTTATTTGGCCTTTATATTAGGTTTCACAAATAACTTATAGATGATTTAAATTACACAAAGGAGTGTATATATGCAAATATAGCCTCTCTGTGCTCCTTTTATGGAGGGCTTGAGGCTGTAGATTTAGTTGTGTGTGGGAATTTGGACCAATATCTATGGTTTCTGAGAAGCAGTTGCACATGAAAAATACCAATCATGGAGCCTTGTGCATAGCACACAGTGGGACCACTCACACTGCTGTAGACCACATATGGGGCGGAAGACTGAAAACATCTTCTCCAGTCCCAGTTCCTTCTGGTTTTCAAAGCATCTAGTCACTGCAATTTTTGCTGTCCCCTCTTCCCACGGTCACCCCTCAGCCCCCAAGATCAAAGGTGCTGCTTGCATACCAGCAATGCTCAGGACCTTATGGCAGCCTTTAAGCTCACAGCTACATTTGCTTTCGCCACCTCCAGGCTAGGGCTTAGGGGTGGCAGAGCTAGGCAGAGGGTGGCCTTCCATGGTACGGGTACAAATTTCACCTCAGAAAGGAAACGGAGGCTCCTGGGAGCACTTTTGTGGGCTCAGCACCACAAAAACAAATGTGGCCGTCAGAGCACAAGCGCGTTGCAGATGTCTCCTCCACGGTTCCTGCCTCTCTGCTCGGGTCCTGTCTCTGAGACAGATTTCACAAGCACTCGGAAAGTGTAACCCTGATTCATGGGTTCTGGGAAAGAATTGTCAGAACTAGGAGAGTCCCCGACTTAAGTGTGTGGCCCCGGGGGATTTGCAGCTATGGGCACAGACCGCAGAGTTGGGGATGGAGGTGTCACCAGGGGCTTGCACCCTCACCTTATCATCACAGCGGCTGGCAGCCACGCAGTTCTGGACATAGGCCACGAGGGAGTCAATGAGCCCAGAGTAGTTCCGCATAGTCTGGCGGCCAGCATCAGCTGAACTTAGGTTCCTGTGGGAAAGAACCCGGGAGGAGGAAGATGCGGATGGGGTGATGAGAGGGCAGGATGGGCAGAGTGCAGTGGGCATGTGCAGTTAAGAGCAGCAGCGGGCACCGGCAGAATATGCGTTGTGGCCAGAAGAAGACGGGAAAAGAGAAAAATAAATGAAGAAAAAGAGAGACGGAAAAGATTCATCCGGGTCTGCCTGGTCCTGGCTGAAAGGGGTGTCCTCTGAACTCAATTGTCTCGGTCACGTAGTCCCCAGGCACAAGACTCTAAAGGCCTCCACTGCATCTGGCAGCCCGGGTCCTGCCCTCTAGTGGCCACTTGAAGGGGAGGCGTTAGAAGCTGCTGCTTGTCTTTTTGTGGAAGCAAAAGCAGAACTGAGAAGGTGCTGGACCAGAAATAAGCAAGGGGTTAACCTGGGGTCCAGATGTCGTGGTCTTTAATAAAGGTGTGTTCATTCCCAAGCACTGTGGCTCCTCCTGCCCAAGGTGGTGTGTATGGTGCATGCACAGGACGTGTGCGTGCGTGCGTGCGTGCGTGCGTGCGTGCGTGCGTGCGTGCGTGCGTGCGTGTGTGTGTGTGTGTGTGTGTGTGTGTGTGTGTATACACTGTCACATCCAGCAGTCCCGTGGCCACATAAAGTCCTCACTTACTCTGACTTTTCATCTACCTAGCCTCTTTGCCCTCTGGAGGCTGTGGCTGAAGGCTGGCTGGGAAAAGCACAACAGGAAACACACAGTATATACTAACTTCACCCCTACTCTGAAAGTTCTCTGAAGTTCCAGGGGACAAATCCCACTGTGGCAAAGGGAGACCCTAAAGGGGACCTTGCTCCACGGTTTCCATACTCCATGCAGGTACCCACCCTGAACCTCTGAGAGCAGGCACATCCAGATCCCACCAGGGCTTTGCCACACCCTGCTGTGGAACTCAAACAGCATTGGGCAAAGCGGCACCATCTCCATGCCAATGAACATGGCAAATGGTTTCAGCACTCAGGCGGGAGGTGACTCATGGGCAGCCAGTCAGTAGACTTTTGAATAAAAAAATGTTCTTCAAGATAGCACAAGAAGTACGTTTTTCTGTGGGTGGAGGAGGGGATTTTAGTTGAACCCATCTGGATATTGAAATGTAGGTCACTTCCACTCCTCGGTTCCCAATACTATCCTCTAGGTCCACTCAGGGTGTTGCAAGGCACTGCCTGACTCACAGAGATTGGCACTGCCTGACTCTTTGTCCTGGAGCCAGCCCACAGAAAGCAGGGCCAGACTGAGTGGTATGTTCTCGACTCTGGCTGGATGTTGGCTGAAATGGAGGCTGACTGTGGAAGGGTGTGAGCGGAAAGACCTTACACACCCTCTTCCCTCACCTCAGGCAACCTGTGGCATTGAAGAAGACCTCGGGGTCCACCACTTCCCGGGACATGTTGCTGTTGCCATCACACCAGCCAGAGAATGGAATGATGACGCGGTCAGTCAGAACAGGCAGAGCATCGGCCACCAGCTCCTCCTTGAGCTCATCAGTGGAAGACAGGTTCCAGAGCAGCCCTGGACACAGACATGGTTAGTTCGACATGGCGGGCTCTGAAAACCCGAGGTCTAGTGGTACTGCCCCGAGTCTGGGCTCTCGCAAATGGCTATGTTCCAGGTAGGTTTGGCCCATCAGAACCATTGTTTGATTTTCTCATGATCCTGTTCTCAGTGCCCGTGGAGATTGCAGGTTCTTTGAGGTCTGAGAACATGTCAGAGTCCCCTGTCTAGGTAGGAATTATTCACATGAACAATCCCTAAATTACAGGTGATTAATCATCCATTTTAACCATGTGTTTCAGAGCTGAGAATTGCTCAATGTTCTCTGTTTTCCATTTGAAACAATACATGGAAAGCATCAACCATGGCAGTGGGCTTGTTACTCTGAACATTCTTGGCTTCTCCAGTCCCTTTCAAGGTCTTTGTGGTGGCTTCTCTGTCCTGTGTCCTGTTTTGAGTGCTTCACGTACGTTAGGAACACGGGGTAAGTGTAGTGTAAACAGCCATCCTTTGAGGCCTACTAACCCTGGCCCCGTTGTCCCCTTCCTGTCATTTGCAAATCACAGTACCCACCACATAAGGCTCCTTCCCTTGTACCCCAGCCTTGAAGATGCCTCCTGAAGGGTGTACACCACCCCAGGTCATCATCTGGGAGCCACCACTTCAACTGAAGTCAGCGCCAATGAGCTCCTGAATTGTATCTCAGTGAAACCCACACAGCTGTGCCTTAGCCTAGCCTAGGACACACCCTGCCACCTTGCCCACTCCCTACCCCAGTTTCTCTGCTGTAATATCCTACCAGTCAACTGTTTCTGGATCTCCGTGCTCCCGCTTCTCCTCAGGAGGCTGACAGCCTCACGGATCCCATTCTGCCTCCTAGTCTCCAGCTTATTGGTGGTGCTCCTAAATACCAGGTTGCGCAGGGCCCCGGCAGCAGCCTGCTGGACATTCTGATTCGGGCTACGGAGGAGATCCACCAGCTTGCAGATGCCCCCCAGCTGATAGACCTGCGGAGAGAGTTGCCGTATTGGTCATTTAGAGGAAGAGACAAGTTTTCTCTGCTCAAAGTAACTGATACTCAGACAAAAAAAACAAAATCAGTTCAGAAGCACACAAGTCAACCACAAGCAAATACAGCAATGAGGTCATGGTAATTGACCCAGACATGAATCCCAAAGACCTGCATTCAGAGCTAACTCCCTCCTATGCTACTTAGGGCCCTAAATCAATCCTTCCTCTGTCTCCATGTACTTCAGAATCCTAAGGTGAGGTAGACACAAGGTACCACAGAAAATCTCTTGTAGAAATTTTGATGAAAACGACCCAGGGTTTCTAGGACAACTACTTGAGGTACACATAGCTATTCTATGTCTTAGAGGTGTTTTCCTATCTGACCAACGGTGTTGGTGGGGGCATGAATGATTCCTGATTTTACTGAGGGAAGGGGCTGGGAGGGAGGGAGGGAGGTGAGGGCTTGGGTATAGTCATATCCTTTAGTGGGATCTGAGGAAGTGGGTGTCTGTGAAACTCAAGACTGTCGCTGAGCCCTGGAACTCTGCCATGGCTGCTGTAGAACACAATCTTCCCACTGGGACAGCCGTTAGCAGCATTGCAGAAACTGCAACTGCTTGTAAGAGGCTCTTAAGATCATGTTTGCTGAGGGCTGGGGTGATGGGTCAGTGGGTAGGGTAGAAGTGCTTTCCCCAAATCTTGATGATCTGGGTTCAACCTCTAGGATGCACACAGTAGGTAGAACCCACACAGTAGGAGGACTGAGTCCTGACAGTTGTTCTCTGACCACTTCATAAATACACACACACACACATACACACAGAGAGACACACACAAACAAGAGAGAGAGAGAGAGAGAGAGAGAGAGAATAAATAGATAAATTAATTAAAGATAGGACTTGTTACTAGAAGGTGGGGATGGAGAGAATCATTAACTTGAGTGTTCAGCCACTCCTTCCCACACCTCCCTCCTAGAGACACGCAATTCTTCCCAGGCTGCACAGGTCTTGGAGGTGATAGAATATATAGAATGTGAAAGGTTAGATGAAGACTGGGGGGCTCCATCTATACATCGGTGTTGGGACGAGCCTCGCTTTGGGATCACTCGAGCTTCTGTAAGCTGATCATCCACTGTACTTTGTAAATAAGCCCAGTAAACCAATCGGTACATGGGCTTGTGCTTTGGTGGGACTGGTATTCTGGTCTGTCATTGGGACACTATGAGGGGTGAACAGCTGTTTGTCTCCCTAGGAAAATTCATATAGCAATGACCAGTGGAGGAGATACATCCATCAAAAGTCCACTCAGGAGGTGTCCTCTGCAGGTTAAGTTGAAGTCCTGCTCTTGCAATGGCAGGAATACTCCTTAGCTCAGTGTCTGGGATCCAGCTGCACGGGCTTCCACTCCCCTCCAATTGTGGGGCCCAGGCTGACACAGTCAGGACCTACCGGCGAGGAAGGCATGCGGCCTGTTACCTGTTGCTTGGCGGATTCATCCTGGAAGCAGGTGTGCTGGATGTAATAGGCCCCGATGGCCTGGTACTTCTCATCCTGGGAGCACAGGTACTGCACAGCCTTGGGAATGGTCAGCCCACTACACTCAATGTCCTCACTGCAGATCCTGAAAAAGTAGGGTACATGGTATTACAGGGCAAACAGGGGGGCTCCAGTGAGCAGGCTCTAAATTCTTCCTTATACACTCAAACACCACCGCTTCTATCAGCCCTCTACAGAGGCAGGAAAGGGCAGGCTGTCCTAGAGGAAATCTTGTGAACAGCTCTCTAAGTGGAAGGAAAAAAGGCTGTGTGCTAGGTTTTCCTCTTGTGATGAGATCCCTCTCAGGGGTTAAGGCCAAAACAAGACAGTTACCTTCACACTGTGCACAAACTTGGCCCTATTTCCTGAAAGGCAATGCCCCATCTATCCTGTGGTCGTGTTTGTTCCTGGTCCTGGGAAAGTTAAAGAGACTGGCTTGTCTACTCTTTCTCTCCTTTCCGCCCCAAGCCCAGCTAGCTTGTCTGATTGATTGGTCTTTTTGAGATGGCATTTCTCTGTGTAACAGAACCCTAGCTGTCCTGGAACTCAGTTTGTAAACCAGGCTGGCCTCAAACTCAACAGAGATTCTCCTGTCTCTGCCTCCCAAGTGTGGGGATTAAAGGTATATGTGCCATCACTGCCTGACTTCCAGTTAGCTTTTTACACACACACACACACACACACACACACACACTGGGCGGGGGAGAGAGATTCTTACATTCAGTCTTTCTCATCCTGACAGCCACCATATTTGTCTGTGTTAGAATCACTTTAATGGGGCTAATGTCTAGAGAGCCATTCCACATAACATAGTACAGTCTAAAATCCTGTCCTCTATACCCCAGAAACCATCCACAGCTTCTCCATTCATCAGGTTCAGATCCATGATGGCTTAGACAGTCACTGAAGCTCGTGCATTAGCTTGAACCACAGCAAATGGCCATTAGTTCACCGTTTTAATGGAATGTTTGGCTCCCCGGCAACCTCTGGCACGTTCCCTAGACTCTGGCAAGAGTCTGTTGGTTGTAGCAAGACATCCTTAGTTCCAAGCATGAAGGCTTAGCCCAGGCCTGCTGAGTCTCCCTTCCAGGAAGCCTTTCCAAGGAAGGGAATCCTCAGCTGGGAACTCCCTGAGATCCCATGATGTATAGCCACAGGCAGCTTTTCTACCCAAGTGTCTTCCTTTCAAGTAGAGAGAAAAGGTCCCAGAGGGCAGAGACAGACCCTCTGTGGTACCCAGCCCTACCCCACAGATGTCCTCAGCATCTGCAGCAGTAACCCTCTCTTCATTTGTACAAAACTGATACTTGGCTGTAGCTGGTGCTCAAGGAACAGCCATTGTTTTAGCTAGGGTCATCCAACTTCATTTCTGAAAAGTGTCATTCAAGGGGCAGAGTTCAATGGGCTAGTTGAACACCTGTTATCTATTGAGGAGTCACTGCCTTATCTTCTTTCAGTCACATGTCCCTTCTGCATGGCTTTTTACTCAATCTGAGACCTCCAGTTGAGGGCAGATGGTACCATGACTGGTCTCTCAAAGAGAGGGACTTTGAGTCTGTTCACAAGTTATTCTAAATATGTCTTATGTATTTCAAGGGGTCCACTTTAAATTGGATTATGCCTTCTTTCAGAACAGTGTGGACTAGGAGTATACTGGGTAAAGAACCAGCTGTGTGGCCTTGGGCAAGTTTTCTGTCTCTGGGCTTTGTTCACCCCTCACTAGGGTCTGCCTAGAAAGGGGTTGACTAGGAAGAACACACAGCTCCTTGGTCACCAAGAATGTGTTCAGAGCTGCCCTGGGCTGTCAGCATGGCTGTGCCTCCTGTGCTTCAACACAGGGCCTGTATGGAGTAGATACTTCCTAAATGGCTGTCAAATAAGTGGGTAGCTGTTATTGGACAATAAGAAATAGTGGAAGGTTCATGTCACTCTGAGCCTCAAAAGGTAGGGTTTAATGTTACTGTGGCTCCAAGGTACCCTGTACCTATAGCTCTCTTCATAGTGGTGTGTGTGTATGCATGTGTGTGTGTGTGTGTGTGTGTGTGTGTGAGAGAGAGAGAGAGAGAGAGAGAGAGAGAGAGACAGACAGACAGACAGACAGACAGACAGACACATAGAGAAAGAGAGACAGACACAGAGGGAGGCAGAGACAGAGACAAATACACACACACACACACACACAAACACAGAGACAGAGACAGAGAGAGGGAGGGAGAGAGAGAGAGAAAACACATTGCTAGTACCTCCAGGTATCTGTGTTGGGCCCAAGAATGAATATTTAGTTTCAAAAATTTTTTTATTATTTTATATGCATGGATATACTGTCTGCATGAATTTCTGTGTACCACTTGCATAACTGGAGGCCGGAAAGGGGCATTGGCTCTCCTGGAACTGGAATCTCATAGATGGTTACAAGTCACAAATGTGGGTGGTGAGAATTAAACCTGGGTCCTCTGAAAGAGCGGCCAGTGCTGTTAACTGCTGAGCCATTGCTCCAGCCCCGAGGACAAGTATTTCTAACACATCCCCAGGTGCTGCTGTTGCTGATCAGGGAGACACAGTGTGGCAGCCATTAACCTGCTAATTTCTCTGTTGCCTTCCTCTGTTCATAGCTTGTACCCTTAAGACCTGTGGCCTTTTCACCCCGAGGGCTCCTCTAGGTCTGTGGTCCATCAGACCAGACACTCTTCCAGGTTGCAATAGGAAAGTCAAAACACAGGCTGAGCCTCTCCCCTCCTCCTTGGGAGCGAGCCACCCTTGCAGAGTGAGCCAGGCTAGCAGATTGCCTCCCACCTGTTCCCACCACAGCCCTGCAGCACTCACTTGGAACTGGCCCTTGAGTGGCCAAAGGACAGGTCCTTGTTGCAGCAGATAGGTGGCACATACACTGGGTCTTGCTTGGAGGTGCAGGAGGGTGGCCGCACGGGACACTTCTTCACGGCCTTCTGACCGCTGCAAGTGCTGTAAAACCTGTTTCGGTTCTGGGTGGTCTTGTAGCCCTTGCTGCCCAGCGTACCCTTGCGCAGTGTGCCCCTTGGGTCACAGTAGAGGTCAGGCTCACTGCGACTCGCCTTGATTTTCTGCATGAAGCAGATGTCACTGCCAGCGCCCGTGGTGGCACAGCTGCCTCGGGGATAGTGCCGGTTCCAGTTCTCCATCTGGCTATAGGAGCTGAAGCGCCTGTTGTCAGGTTCCCGCTTGAGGGTCCCATTGTAGATCTAGACGGGGAAAGGGGTGAGAGGATTAGTCTAGCTCTTAACTGACATCCTGGATCTAGCTGTTCACAAAGGTAGCCCTCCATTGCCCCATTACAATGTTCAGAGGATCTGGGAATATTTGCAGAGGAAGGAACCATGGGCATTATTATTATTTCTTTTCCAAATGCTGGTTGTGGTCTGCTGTGGAATATGAGATCATTTTAGCAGATATGCCCACCTTTATTAAAAGTACAGAATAAAGAAAAACATCGGAAAACATGCAACACAGAGTGAAACACAGTAGAGATATAACCTGTTCTGTGCTGCACTGGGTACATTCTGAATTGTAATGTGAAAGTTAATTTACTTTTAAATTCTAACAAGCAATTTATTGTATGTACAGTGTTGTATGTACAGTGTTGTATGTATTGGTGTTCTGCCTGCCTGCATGTCTATATACCACATGTATGTCTAGTGCCGAAGAAGGCACCAGAAGAAGTTGTCAGATTCCTCAGAACTCTAGTTCCAGATGGTTCTGAGCCACCACTCGGGTGCTGAGGATTGAACCTGGTCCCTCTAGAAGAGTAGTCAGTGCCTTTGACTGCTGAGCCATCTTTTCAGCCCTGCACATGTACTTTTTACTGTGGAAATGTAAGAAAGAAAGTTCTATATCACTGATCTGACCACAAGATGGGGGGGGGGCTACAAGCCAGAGGGGGGGGGTCCTCCAATAGCCTCTCAGCATGAGCAGCACCCATGGGCTTTTGTCTCAAGCCCTTGCCCTGTCACTCGGGCCATCCCATCCAGCTGGTGTCAGGTGTGCACGTTTGGTAATGTCTCTTCCATTTGAGCTGCTAGTTAGGGAGGCCTCTGTGCACACAGAGGTGGTACAGGGTACAGGGTGGGTGCAGGGAGACCTCTGGTCTGTGTCATCAGGCTGACTGGGAGAAAGGCAGAGACTCATCCACTGGGAAAATGTGCCATGAACAATGAGATGTCCCTAAGGGTCTTGTAAGCCCAACAGAGAATTCATTTCTTTGGGAGGAGCCTGCAAAACCAGAGGCTTGGTGAGAATCAGCTCTGGTACTGAACTGTCCACAGAAGACTTTCCCAGACCCATAAGCCGTCGGGTCTGGCCTGCTGGAACTTGTTCTCAGACAACAGGATCAACACTGAGCTCGATAAAAACCTCCCCATACAGGTGCCGACTTGGGAGTCACCTTTGCTGGGATGAGCAAGGGCCAAGTCCAGCCCAGAGGCTGCCCACCCAACCCTAAGCAAAGGATAAAGAGAAAATGGGGCCGAGCTGTGTCTGCGGGGGAGGCTGCTGTGTGACCAGCAATTACCATCTACCCCGGATCTAGACACACAGGACTAAGGAGGGGCCATTGTCCCTGTGCCCCCAAAGAAAGGTGTCAAGCTATCAGTTGGAAATTGGTGTCCAAAGCCAGGAAGCCGTATACTGCTAACCTTGGCGAGGGCAGGTACACTCCCTTCACCCACACAAAACAGGCAAAGTTTTCTTCCTCCAACTGGGTCAAAACTCCCTGTCACGCAGTGAGCTGGTCTGTGGGAGCTGGAGAGACACGGACAACGCTAAGGCAGAGGCTGGAGGAGCTGGTGGTTTTCTCGGCATTTGGAGGTGAACCAGACTCCTTGATGACTATATGCAAACTGTACAGAGGCAGGAAGGCGGCAGATGGAGTTTGGGAGGTGGCAGGCTGGGCTTCCGAGGGGAAGGCAACAGGAGCTCCCTTGTTCTCAGTAAGTGACACACCTGGACGTCATCTCAGACACCTGATGAGGAGTACATATGCCCTCCTGGCCCACACCCAGCAAAGACGCCATCCTGCTGATTAAGCCTGAGAGAGGTTGTGGGCTCTGCAACCTGTGCTGGGAAAAGGAGCAGCAGCCGGCTCTGGCAAGTCTCAGCGAGGTGGGCTGCCCCCAGGGAATGGGCGAGGACCCCTCTCCACAGCCACACCCCAGTAGTGTCATCCATTCCTGGGAGCCCCACCTTAGTTTTTAAAGTCACAGTGCTGGATGGCAGGAATGTGGCAGCTGGAGGCGGCTCTCTCATATCTCCGGTGCCTTTTGCTGACACTTGGGCAAGCAGGAGAAAAACTTGGCTGGACACTGTCCTCTCCTAACTCTATACAGGCCTGGATACTCTCCAAGGCTCAGATACAGCATACTTACTGCCTCCAGCCCTGCCTGCACAGGTGGCCCATGATGCAGCCTCTGAGGCTGAGTTGGCGGTGGCGTCGTGGGAATCCAAACTTTCCTCACGCATAACCGGGCTAGGACTTATGCCTGAGAAGGAAATGTGACAGACAAGAGCACAGACTGGAGTCATCCTGCCTTGGTTATGTCAGTTGCCTCCTTGGGTGCAACCTTAGGCAAGGGGCTTAAAGCCAATACATCTGAGTTTCTCCAGCTGTATAGCCGAGACCCTAATTGTTCATGACGTAGACGGTCATTAGACGTCATTAGACTAATGTTTGTAAATTACGACTGGACATGACACAAGTGCTTGGACCATCTGCATCCCTCTGACTCTCACACTGGCTGCCCTCAGGAGCTGGCCAAGGCGTACATACATGCATGTACACTCCAAGGATCCTCCTGTCTCTGCCTCCTTAACGCTGGGATTATGATTGCATGCCATCATGCCAGGGTTTTGACATGGGTATGGGTCCACATATTGGCATGACAACGTATTTGCTGACTGAGCTATGCCTCTAGTCCCCTCTGCTTCCCCCTCCCCCATCTTAATTTCTTAAGACAAGTTCTGTCACTAAACACGGAGCTCATGGGTTTATGAGCTAGTCTCGGTGGCTGATGAACTTCAGCGATCTGCTTTTCTCCATGACCCCAACAGATTCGAACTGCCGCACCCGGTGTTCAAGTGAGTGCTAGGATCTAACCTCACGTTCCCAGGCTTGGACAGCAGGCACTTTGCCAATTGAGCCATCTCCTTGGCCCCTTACTGAGGAGTCTTAATAACCCACACCATTTCTAAAGAAGGTTCTAGATAATCCATAAGGGGGACTGGCCCAGGAAGAAGACACCCAATATTCAGAGCTCCACGCTGAACTCAGAGTGAATTCGGCAGGCTTTCAGCCAAATGGAGGAGTCTTTTCTTACATGGGTGCTCCTAGCATCTGCGGCAGGATACATCTTCTTTGTCTGGATGCCCAAACCTCGCAGGAGGTTTGTGGTGGCCCTGCCCCCGGGTTCCAAATGATAGCAATTCCATCCCCATTTCCAAACACTGTCTCTAAGTCTTAAGCAAACAGCTGCAGCCAGAGGAGAATGAATGGATGGACACCTGTGCCCACAGCAGGTGGGAGAGTTCTCTGCCAATGTCTCTCCAGCCACACCCCCACACTCAGATAGGAATCTGCTGGCAGCCTCCTCCTCTTTGAATACAAAGGGCGAGCACATACACACACACACACACACACACACACACACACGTGTGCTCGTCCGCGTGTAGGACTATCTCATGATGTCTTGGGAAACTCCAACTTCAGGTGGGATAGTCTATGAATCAAAACATTCCAGACTAGAAACTCAACTTCCCCGGAGCAGAACTGACCATTTAGTCAAAGGGCTGGGGTGGGTGGGTAAGTTGAAGCCCAGAATGTGAGCACAGAAGTGTCCTTCTCTGCTTTGAACACCTGGGGAGTTCTTGGGAGGCCACTCTTGTGACCACAGTCCAAGGCAAGCTAGATAAGACTGCATTGACCAGAAGCCTCACCGCAGTTAGCCCATGTTCTGTCCTCCCTTTTCCTAGTGACACAGGGGAAGTCATTTGGAGTCACCTGCTCAAAAAGCGAAGCCAGGGAGGTATTTGTTTCTTTATGTGCCTGTGCCTGCATCAGAGGAAGACACTTCATTATGCTAAGGAAGACCCCAGGTTGTTTTGTGGCTCTGCCTTTAAGGCTCCCTGGCCCCCACATGCTTTCTTTCCTTCTCCCTTTTCCTGAAGAAGTGAGGTATTTCAACCCACATTGATGGTCCCTCTCCTCCGGCTCCTTCTTACATGGGGAGCTCTCAGGAGCCCACGAGTCCACTGTGTACACAAGGAACATGAGTTCTAGAGTGAGTTGGATCAAAGTAAATTAATACATCTCTTAAGCTCCCGAGGCCCAAGAAACTCATATTTGCTGAAGTCATTGGGCAGGACAGTAAGCAGCCATTCTGGATGAGGTGGTACTCACCTGACTATTCTCTCTGCTTCCTTTTTTTTTTTTTTTTTTTTGTATTGCTACCTATTGGACTGTGGTCCTATCTGTGCTCAGTTTATTCTTGGGTACCTTCTAATTCCTTCCACCAGCCCCCAGGCTCCCCCTGGCCCCTGCTTCCTCATATCCTCACACACTCACACCTGCCTTTCTCAGGCAAAGCTTCCATTAACTTTAGAGGCAAGCACATCAACTTGAGCCCTCCCCCACCCCAGCCAGCCATCTCTTCCCCCCCAACATTCCCTCTCACACTTGAGCACAACAGCAGACATGTCCTAGCCCCCCGGCTTCACCTACTCTCTGCCCACCTTCTTTCGAACCCCACCTTCCTCTCGGGCACCTGCTCAGACCTGTCATCTCCATGAATTCTGTTCTGCCCCTAGAGACCCACAGCGGGAGTCCTTCAGCTGCACACCCAGTCTCCCTTGGTCTTGTTTGTTCTCTGGTTATCACGGTAGGGCTCAAGTACTCCTCCAAGCTTTTCAAACCAAAGGTTATTTTGCTGTGCCTAGCACAGGGCTGGGTTCCTAGCATGCACTGGTGGAAAAGGTGAGGAACTGTTGCTCCAGAGAATTTCTTCTGGGAGTGGAGACTCCAGTTGCCGGTGAGCATTGGATTCCCCTGGCCTCCTTGTCCAGGGGACCATCACAGATGAAGTGGGCTGGTACAGGTTAGGAGGAGCTCTGAGCAGGGCACACCAGATGGAACAGCCTAAGCTTGGCTGAGGTTCAGGACACTTCCCTTTACCCTGACCTGGGATATAGCTGATACCTGGCTGATCCCAGAAAGTTCTATTTCAGTTCTGCATAACCAGACAGAAACTGCCTGCTTTTTTGGGAGTCTTGTATGTGCCAGGCAGGCCAAGATAAAAAGAGTATCCGTGTCCTCAGCTATTAGCCCATTTTGAAACCACGCTTCTGCCAACAAGGTGGGGCTGGCCAAACTGGCTCTGCCACAGGACACACCCTTCTCTACCTGGGAAGTCACACACCCAGTGGAGTGTCCAACAGGGCCATGTTCAGCAAGGTAATCTCCCCACACCCTTCTCATGAAAGCCAGGATGCATATGGCTTCACAGAATCCTCATCCTTCATGGGCCCCGGGAGAGCTTTCTAGAGAAAGGATTTTAACAGAAAGCCCCTACAGGACAGGCTCAATGGTTGTTTATCTAGCAACTACCATTGCCTGCCCATGCCCGCCGGGGACCCTTACACAGTAATGACAACAGGCTGTCTTGCATCTGACACTCCTGAGTACCAAGGTGTATCTGATGTGCAGACTACTTTGCTGAGTTTTCCTGGGAGCTTTCAGACTCTGGTACCCAAGGGGGACACATGGGACCTAAGGCACAGAGAGTTCTCTGAAAGGCATAGGGTGCTGCCTCTTTGCCAGTCTGAGCCAGTGAGGGAACTGCTGAGGCCCAAGTCACAAAATATGGAACTTCATCAGAGACAGTGCTGGTCCCTGTCTTGAGAAGCAGAGGGCCTAACCTGGGCTTCTTTTTCCTGGTACACAGTTGTGAGAACAACCCCACTGGTCGGAATCCCTGATGTCCATCCAGGCAGAGAGTGGTGTCACCTGGCCTTGAAGGTAGTTGGGGTGGGAGTGCCCCTTTGTGGAGATACACCCACAGTTCCATCACCAACAGCCTGAAACCCAGGGACACCCCAAAAGCACCCGAGAGATTCCTGTGATCTAAAAAGTACTGTCTGGTTAACAGTTTTGTTTTGCTTTGCTTCGGTTTAGTTTTCTTGTATATCTTTGGCTGTCCTGGGACTTGCTCTGTAGACCAGGCTGGCCTTGAACTCACAAGAGATCTGCCTGCCTCTGCCACCTGAGTGCCAGGGTTAAAGGTGTATACCACCACTGCCCCACGGACAACCAGTTCCTATCTACTGAGAAGAGGGACAATAGCAGACTCCAACACAGCCCAGCTCCAGGGCTCAGATACGTTTTGTTACTGACTTTTGACTGTTTGTTTGCCTGAAATAGTCTTAGCCCATAGTCCAGTCGTAATTACCCTTCCTTAGCCTCCTAAGTATTAGGGTTATATGGATGAGCCACCATACCAGGGCTGTCACTTACAAATACATTAAAAAAAAAACAAAACAAAAGTTTGGTGCCTATTTTGGAAGTGTATATATGTGAGAAAATTGGTCCATAATAGTCAGTGTCTCCCATGACCTTTGAGGAGCAGAAACTATGAGAACTTATTAATCTGTTGGTATTAGGACATCTGCAAATAACTAAAGGCTGATTTTTTCCAAAGCATCAAGATGACTGTAGCCCAGGTCTGAGGGAACTACAGAACTCTGGTCAGTAGCCAGAGAGGTTTTTGGGAGGTGACTTTCTCCCTAGAGACACCCAGTGTCCCTGTGACCTGGCCTCCTTGGCTGTAGGTTCCAAGTCCTCTTTATGGGGGTGAGAAGTGTATAGGGTCTCCTCATCCACAGTGGGAGGCATCAAACTGAGCTGGCACTCAGCACCAACTGCTGTCAGAGCCAACTACCACAGCAGCTACAGTGCCCTGCCTTATCAGCTTCTCTCCTTCTTCCTCCAGCACACTGGAGAAATAGGGTTGTTGTAACTCTTGTCACTGTTAGAGTGAGTTTGGGGACAAGGATGTGCGAGTTTATATGTATGTTTCTTGTTAAAGATTAAAAGTATATTGTTAGCTGTGTGTAGGAGTGTGTGGGCGTGTGGTTAGGTGCACGTAAGTGCAGGTGCTCACGTGGACAGAGATGCCGGATCCCCTGGAACTGGAGTCACTGAGAATTGTGAGCTAAGCAGTGTTGAGTGCTGAGAATCAAACTTCTGTCCTCTGGAAGAGCAGCAGGTTTTCTTAACGGCAAAGTCATCTCTCCAGTCCCCCGTGTTTTCTCCTAAAAGGGAAATCTGGCCCTTGGCTGTCTCTCTCCCACAAACTCAGACAAGTTGGAGCCTCAGTCATTCTACACAGCAATGTCATGGATTCTGGGTTTTAAATTCAGAGGCCAACTCAGCTGTCCCAGTGATGGGTCAATGCAGGGAGAGAGGAGTAAGGGGAGCACTGCAGTATGAACTAGCTGCCCAGAAGAATACAGATAGATCTTCCACATCCAGTGTTCCCAGCCTGCCCTGGGATGTTGGGGGGAGGCTGGGTGGCCCCAGAACTACTGTGAGCCCCAAGGTTGTATGCATTTCTCAGTGATAGAAGAGAGCCAAAGATTTTTGGAAAAGACATGTCTTAGGAAACTTGCTTTGCTGGCTCTAGAGACCCTAAAAAAACTAGAATCCTTTCCTGCTAATTAGATCAAAAATCCATATGAAAGAAAGTGGTCATCCTTATTCCCCACTTTTTGGGAACTGACCATGTGTATGCACATATGTACATGCAAGCATTCATGTGCTCACACACAAACATCCACATGTATACACATATGCACAAGCACACACCCATCCTGTACACCCCCACCTGCTCAACTGAGAAATACAGTCTCCCAGAGGTAGACTTGGCTCTCTCTCTTATGTATGTGGTCTCTCTCATTTAGTGTTTATGCCCCAGCCACCAGAATCTGGTGATAAGAACCAAGTCTAAGTGGCAAAGAACACTGGATATAGTGACATATGCCTCTAATCCCAATGTTCCAGATGCTGAACAAGGAGAATTATGAATTCCAGGCCACCCTAGGCTTCATAGTGAGAACTATCTCAACAAAACAAACCAAAAAAGCAAAAAGCTTCCGTTTTAGGTGGCCCTCTGTTGAGACATCAACAGTATCTCTAGCTATGGCTAGCCTGGACTTAAAGACTTTTAGGCCAAGGAGGTACCAACCTCTCCTCTTTTGATGGATTATGACAGATCCTTGAATATATTTAAAAAGAGAATAGAGTTCAGGGAAGGGAAACTCAGTGGGAAAGTATTCGCTTCACATGTATACGGGCCCGGGTCCGATCTTCAGCACTGAGGGGTGAGAGGCAACGAACCTGGCTGCTCACTGGTGTCATACAAGTCTACAGCCTAAAGACCAAGGCTGAAAAGACCCTCTCGCCCAAGGGAAACTGGTGACAAAGGGGACTTTGTAATGGCTGTAGTCGGTGTGTTTTGTACAGGAATATAAATGAGCATAGCAACCGAGAGGAGGAACTGGTCCCTTTAGGCCACACCTTGCTCCAAATACACTGCTGGGTCACCAACGTTATGTGGAGGACAGAGGGGCTGCCGGTGCTAAGGTTGTTAGTGGAAGCTAGAGCCTGGAGTCTCTTGGAGTTAGCCAGCTATTGATTTGGGTGTCTTGGGCTGCCCTGCTTCAAGACTCTGTGGTTAAGAGGGAAATATGGGTCATTGGCTGCTTCCCGAGTATTCCCATCTGTCCCCAGCACCACAGGGCCTCCAGAGAGGTGGTTAGGATTTTAGGTGAATGTGGAAGAACTTGGGGGGTTGTTCCTGAACCCTCTAAGGTTGGTCCCAAAGGAGGTTTTACTCCATAGAGCTTGGCCCTTGGCAGTCGCTAGGCCAGAGACTTCATCTCTCCGTATTCCACTAGCAGAAGTATTCAGCTAGGCATGGAGCTGGTGGCTTTACTGAGTGGCAGAACTCTACCTGGGCGCTTTTTTTTTTCCTTCTTCTTGGCTCTCAGATCTCTATATGACCTGGGTGGGAATCATTGTGGGAAAACCATCCCGAATGATTATCTTATGACTCAGAATCTTCACATATTTTTACCATGCACCATGACTGTGAAAAGACTTTAGGGGTCTGAAGGACACAGGCGGTAACCATCACCAAAGCACGGAGAGATGCTTGCATTTCCAGTCTGATGCTCATGAGGACCAAGCCCAGGGGTGAGTCCCTATGCTCCTGTTACTCACCGACATCTCTTTTAGAGCAAAACAACTCAAAATATCCAGCGGAGCAAACGCACCTCTCTAGCACTAGCTAGATTTCTGTTGCCCAGAGTTGATATTGGTTATTAAGGTCATGCTAACCTTCCTTTTATAGCAAAGGATGCTGGTTTTGTGTAATCCGACGTTAGTGGTGTGTACTTTCTTTTCATAGGAAGTGCACCGAAATTTGAAAGGAATTCCTTGAAAAATAAGAGTTGGAATGCTGGTTTGAATAAACTGTAGTGCTAAGTGCTTGTGACTGGAGTTTTGGAAATGTCAGAGTGCAAAGAGAGGCTTAACACAGCCAGGGGACAAGAACTCCATTCAGGAGAACTGGCTTCAGTCCTCTTTCCCTGCTGGCTGACTTAGCATGCTGGATAATCAGCCTCAGTTTCTCCAATCACACACTGCCCCAGAAGGCTCTTGGTTTGGGGTTGGCTATTCAGCCCTTGCTGAAGTCACAGCATCCTGGCCAACCTGGCTCAGCCCTATTTTCATCCCCTTTAAGGCCACACCCCGAACATAGGGTGGGGGTGGAGGGGCGGGCCCCCAAGCTGCTCCTTTCTCCACCTGTGTCTCTCTGCATCCCCTCCCCACCCCGCCTTTCCACAACCAGATTTGATTTTGTTTTTCAGCTGAGTGTGCGCTCTTGGGGCAGGTAGGCAGGCAGGCCTCGCAGAGACTTGCCAGGGCCCTGGGGGAGAAAGCTGAGCCTCACCCTAGAGAAGGGTGGGGTTGCTTCTTCCACCCACCTGGGAAATGCTACTGCGTTTGTCTCTCTGGGCTCAGTGACAAAAGGAAAATTCTCACCAGTAAAGGCACCAGAAGATCCCTCAATGGCTTCAGATCTATGGCCCTTTTTCTAGTCCCCACTCTGGCTTAGAGCTCCCTGGCAGGGGAGAGATGCCACCCAGCTCCCCGCCCCTCCCAGCTCTTGTCTCTCTTCATGCTTTAGACTTGCCACCCACCCCCCATGGCCACTGGGCTTCAGACTCAATTCTGCCAACTCTACCTACCTGTGAGGTAATGAACAAGCCCCTGCACCTTCCTGCCACTTAATTCCCCTGCAAATCAAATCAGAATCAAAGTGCTTGGTTACCTACCTATCTCACAGATACCCAAGGATCGAGTCTGAGAAACCAAAACATGAATGCTCTGTGTAAGTTCAAAATAGAGCTCTAATCCCAGGGATTATCACATTGTGTGAGCTGACAGAGAAGGCAGAGGGGTGAGATAGTCTTACAAGCCCCTACTTGTTATAATCCAGATCCTAAGGCCACATCCCTAAACCCTACAACCCCTGGCAGCTTTCATTTACAGACCAGGAAACTGAGGCCTACTGAGATTGAAGTCAGCATGTGCTGTAGAATTTAGCTTTTAATTATATCCTCTCTTAGGCTGCTGTTTCATCTGTTCTTTGTCTTTAACCACAGTGTCAGGACTTTAAAGACTAGCATGCTGGCCGAGTACACTGTCAACCCCACCCCCACCCCCCGCCCAAAAGGGCCCCAACCAAAACTCCATTAATAACGTCCAGAGAAAACTAAAGACATTTATTTCATTATTCTTGATTCTACTTAACCTTCACACCATTCCTCTTAAGATTCGGAGGCTGTACTTAGAATGTGTGAGGGTGAGGAAGAAAGCAATGGCTACATCTTCTGGAAGCTTCCATTTTAGAAGACAACCCTATCCCATGCTCAGTAGCTACTGTTTCATTATGTGTCTCCTAATCCCTAGTCAGGAAGGAAGGAAGAGAGGGAGGGAGCAAGGGAGGAAGGGAGAAAGGGAGAAAGGGAGGAATTGAGCCCCAGTGAATCAGCCTAAGTCTTGGTTCTTCTAATTTGACTACCAACTTGGAGCTCTGTATTAATTGTATGGAAACCATAGCTGACCCATCAAGCTGAAACCAACTTTTGCTGTCCTGGGAGATAGTAACGTTCTTTTCTGTGGAGTTTCTGGGCAGAGTCTGCTGCTGACAGTGTCCTGGGCTACTGGCCATGCCCTGAGCTAGCTACATCCAGTCTTCCCCCTCCTTCCCTAACAAAAGGCCACCCATCTATCCTGCAGCTCCCCCATGAGAACAAGAGGACTAGGCAGGAGAGTGTGTAGACCTGCTCAATCCACTTTGAGGGGGCAGTGTGAGTTCTGTTCCCAAGGGATTGGCTGTAGGAAGCCAGGGGGTCTTGTGGGACTCACAAGCTGCTACCCCTGTGTGGTGATGTATTCTTTTGGGACAGCCAGAGCAGTGCTCCTTCTCCTCGGTCCCAGCCACGGGGCTTCGCTGTGTTCTCCATCCTCTCCTCTCTTTTCACACAGCTCAGCATTTAGCATCTCTTAGAGGCCCGTCTGGCCCCCACCTGAAGCTTCTACTCAGTGATGCCACTTGCACGTATGTATCATAACCCTGTCCTCCTATCTCCGTAGGATCATGGGCACTGCATAGAGAGCATCCTTCACTCCTTTGCCAGGGAAGGATTCAGGCTGTGGATGTTAGATCGGAGAGGTCCTCAGCTAAGTGTATACGACTCAGGTAAGCTAAGCCAACTGTGGAGGGAGAAGCATAAAATGGAAGCTGCTCAACCTAGATGTTAGCAGAGGCACTGGGATAGACGGTGGCTTGTCAAGGAGGGCCATTTGTCATGGACATTCGTGTAGATGAAGTTCCACTTTTAAAGTGCTGGGAGCCTGCCTATAGCAGCAATGAGTTGTCAGGGACAAGGCACATTTACCCTTCTCCAGTCACTGTCTCAGATGCCTCCTTTTGCCTTCCTAGGCACATTCTGTCCTTTGGCAAGTAGGATCGTTGTCTCTTCTTGTCGGGTGATAGCCTGGGGCCCTTGTGGGACCCTCCTATCTCTCAAGGCTTGGGGGAAGTGAGTCATGAGCTGGCATCAGAAACACAGAGTTGGCAAATCCATCTATTGCTCCCTCCGAGAGCAGGATCCATGTTAGAGTCTACACTACCTTCCCTCACCGGGACTTTGCAAGAAAAGGCGAAGGCTGGCAGGCACCGCCAAAGGATCCCAGCTTGCACGCCTGGAGTAGCACTTAGGAATGGGAAGAGGGAGCAGAGGCGCTGAGCCTGAAACTTTAAGTCAGGGGAGTTACTTAGTGGAGCTACATGCTATGCCTCGGTTACCCCTCTGCAAGGCTAAAGTCAATGAACTCCTAACACATCTTCCAGATGTGGCAAGAGCTAACTGGACTTCCTTTACTGGGTGGTAAGAGATGCTCAGATGAGAGCAGGAAGGAGGCAGAGAGCCTTTACTCACCCGGACTGAAGCAGAGCCTCTGGGCTGAAGGAGCAGTACCAACGCCAACCATAGAGCCACCCGGGTTCGGTTTCGGCCCCGAAGCTCTGAGTCGCGAGTGAGCTCTCAAGGCCTACAGAGTGTTAAGCTTTGGCAAGGAGCTAATAAAAGGTCCTTATTCCACGCTGAAAGAACAAATGCCACTTCAGGTCCCCCATCTTGTAGCCGTGTCATTGAGGCCTCAATCCAGGCCTCGAACTGCTGATTGATTATATCATACAATAGTCTTCCTACTACACTGAGAAAGAGATTTCCCACATTTCAGAGATGGAGGCTCAGGCTGATTTAAGAGCAAGCCTGCAGTCACTCAGATAATGAAGGGGGAGAGCCAGGATTTGGACTGAAGAGCCTGAGTCAAGTCAGGCTTGTTTCTCTCTCATGCTCTCTTGAGACCCAGCCTCTGTTGACTGTCACTCTGACAGAGGTGAACCACCAACCCAGAGAGCACCGCCATGACATTACTATCTCCCACCAAAGCCTGAGACGGCCATTGTTCTGATATCTTACCAAGAGTTCCTATAGGTTGCCTTGAGAAAAAACAGGTTTGGTTAGCTTCAGAATGAAGGCCCCTAGTGCATGGTGCACATGACCCTGTCGTTAAGGGAACACCAAGCACAGATACATCAATTAGGTAAGCAGCTCGGAGAAAGATCCAGGACAAAGACGGGATTCTCCCTCCCTGTGTTCCTGGAGAGTCTCGCTTCAGGAATGCCAAGCTGAATTTAATTGAACATATCTTTGATTCAATATGGCGGCCACGGTGGCTCATCCTATTTCGGAACTGGCTGGTATTGTCCATATAATCGATTCCCTTTATAGAGCAGATCCTGGGAGGGACGGTCAAGTTCAAACCACATCCAAAACCACTTTACTCGATAAACTCGCAAATTAATGCAATGCTCAGGATGTGTTTCCTGCTTTAAAAATAGGAAAACGCTGGCTCTGACGTGCACAGGAGTGGGGATTGCTGCTGCCCTCTGCCTCAGCATCAACGGAGTCAGATCCATGTGATAGTGACTACTTACAGCTTTAGAACAGAGTATCTGTGCTTTCCACATGGTCTCAGTTCTCTAGTATCTCCAGTCTGGTCTACCTGAACCAGAGGAAGGTATTTTAAGTGACCCATTATCCAGATAATTAAGAGGGACCAAAGACTTCTATTTTCCAATTAGAAACAGAGGCAGCCTGAGGTAACTCTGCTTGGGTTCCTAGCCCAGTAGAGGAGTTCTTATGGAGACTTGGAATGACAGACCTTAAGACACAGGACATAGAGCTGTGTTTCAGTCTCATATTAAAAGATATTTTTCAGAGATGCCTTTATTCTCAACATTTGAAAGCCGAGGCAGAGGCAGGGGACTCTCTGAGTTTGAGGCCAGCCTAATCTACAGAATGAGTTCCAGGACAGCCAGGGCTACACAGAGAATCCCTGTCTTGAAAAACAAAACAAATCAACAACAGCAACAATATTGGGGCTGGAGAGATGGATCAGTGGCTAAGAGCACTGGCTGCTCTTCCAGAGGATCCTGGTTCTATTCCCAGCAACCACATGGAAGGTCACAACTGTCTAACTTCAGTTCTGGGGATCTAACATCATCACACAGACATGAATACCGGCAAAATACCAATGTACATTAAATAAATAAATAAATAAATAAATAATGTATTTTAAAAATTATTTTAGTTATGTCATTTTGTTGTATTTTACCTCATAAGTTTGCTATGACTTTCCCATTAGTGATTATTGCCAAGTAAACAAAAATTGAGTCTAGGAAGAGAAACTATGGGCATTCCCTTCCTTCTCCTGTTGGCATTAGACTCCCCCAAGGACAGAAGAATTAACTGGAAGTCTGGGGAAGAGAGGATGAAAGGGTTTGGATTTATAGACCTCTTGTGAGTCCCTCAAACATGGCTGCATTGTTGACACATAGAATTCTATAAGGACAGATACAATCAACGTCACAAAAAGTCTAAGTACCTAGAGCAGGGAAAACAAATCTCCCCAGGTGAATAGGTAGGAGGTCAGGGATCTAGGCCGCCATACCATTAGGCATCTGTGTGACTTTCAGTGAATCATTTGTCATCTCTGGGCCTGAGTTTCCTATCTGTAAAACCCACTGGTGCTCTGTCTGGCTGGCTGTCTGGCTCTGAGAACTGGGATGGGAGCAGAGTTGGCTCATCTGAGGTGTCAGGTGTGGGGACATTCTTTGTCTCATGTCACAGATTTCTTCTTTGGAATGCCTGTAGGACCGTTGGGTTGTAATACTGTCTTGTGGGCAGTACTTTGTCTCTGAAGGAGGAGGCTGGAATGACCCATAGTTGGTAGTGTGATGCTGAGGCAAATGGTTTGCTTTGGACCAGTCTATTCCTTAAGCCCCTGGATGCTTTTTGTATGCCAGACTCACTTCATTTTAAGCTTATTTATAAGACTCTTTATATTCTGTTTCCTAAAACTTGTAACATAATTGGTCATTGATAAATGCAAAGGATTTTTTTAGCTAGAAGATTATAGTCTAATGATACAGACTATAAAGTAACACTACTAATTTCAAAATATAGTTAGAATTTTCTTTTAGAATTGCCTATTCTATTCGATTCTATTGCCTACTCTATGTTTAAAGAAAATATTTACTCACTAGTGATAAAGCTTTAGTATTTGAGAATGGTGAGATATTTGCAACCACAATCAAATCTGAAGAATGTAGGGCTCAGAGCGGGCAATTCTGATCTAAGAGGATCATAAGGAAGTAATACTAGTACCTAGATAACTTCTAAGACACACTGAAAACAGTTCCATTTACAAACATCTACAGGCTCTAGAACCATTTGAGCAGGATGTTGGTGTAATTCTCCAGTACAGAAACCATTGCCTTTATCCATTTCTGTTCACCTTTGCTTCTTCCAACTTGACTAGAAGTTCACTGAGGGCGACGTGAGTCTTTGCAGTATCTTCTGCAATGTGTGCCCTGTGGTGCTGTGCCCAGAAGTTGCTCAATGCTAGCTGACTGACCCACCGAGTGAATAGAATGTAGGAAATGGTTCTTCACCAGCTCTCAGCAACTCCTGCAGATGAACCACACCCTCCTCCCCATACTCCCTGTTTTGGGCTGCCATATTGGTTTCACCAGAGGGTGGGACATACAACATCCCATGCCAGTTGTGCCAACCACAGGAAAAATCTCACAGGCACACGGTTTTCTCACGCCACAGATCACTATTACTGTTCTTCCCACTCTCCTCCTCTCTGAATAGGGACCCCATTTGGTTTAGCTCAGTGTGCGGCTGATTATACGTCTGGCTCCAATATCAATTACTCTATTTCCTCTCTACTCGGCCCCCTCCCTCTGCCAAATCCTCGTGTGTGCACAGCTCTTCCCCGTTCCCATAGCCTCTTCTGAACTGAGAGGAGCCGGGACAAGCCCCAGCAGCTACCCTGTCATGAGTCATGTCTGCAGTATTGCAAGCAAAGGAGTGAAGAGGGTTGGGCCTTTGGAAGGAAAAGGATTTCCAGTGGCTGTCAGAAAATGGGCCTGGGGAGGTGTGGGGGCCGTTTGGGAACATTAATGGCAAGCTAGACAGCTAAGGATTGAGTTGCTTATCTATAAAAACATGTTAGAAAGGCACGGGCCATATGATGTCTTTTAGAAACACATCCTCCCACATTTCCATGGTTACACTCTTTGTTTGCTAACACGGTTAATATAGCATGATAGCTACATGTGAAGTAGAAAAACTGGTAGCATCGGTCTCGTTTTGTGGAGGGGAAAACTGGCGCTCAGACTTGACCAGTTTTATCAGGAGTCTCAGCAGAGAGTAGAAGCTGCTTGAGCCCCGGCCTGGGCACACGGAGCATGGGCATTGTTATCCATTAGCATGAATAGTCACTTGGATCAGTGAGTCCAGGTGTTTGCCTTCTGGGGGCTTTACCCAACCCCTTTATTCTGCATCACTAAGGCAGTTTCTGAATCTCTCTGGACATCACCCTTCGCGTTAAAGCCCTTTGGCATCTATGAGTGCTCTGCAAGCTTACTCAGTTTGATCGACTAAGTTTATGTTATCCTGAGAGTGACAACTGATGTAGATGATCCCCACAAAGGATAAGAGATAAATTCGTAGCAGACTGAGTTCATTCTTTTCCTTCGTCTGAAATCTGCAACATCCACGAGAGATCCAGATCAAGAAAGGGAATCAAGCCGTGGTAGAAGAACACCAAGTTCACAAACTGCCCACTCTTCCTGCACAGGACCCCAGGACCCTCAGCGACTTGGAGTGACATCTGTGGTCATTTTGTTCAAAACAAATGCTGCTGATCCTGTATCCCTTACAAGACCCAGCCCTAGTTTTGCTTGGAGGCATATCTTTTATCCTGGTCTGTTCAATGTTTTGGAAACCCCATAAAAGAAATCCCAAGAACAAAGCAGGTTAAGGTTGAAATTAGCAAAAGTAAATAAAAATCATGGAACTTGAGGACCCTGGGAAACCTTGGGTGCCATGTAGCCTGATATTCTTGGTTCTGGAATGGGACAAAACATATGCTAATTCCCATGATTGTATCCAGAGCACCCAGCATAGTACTTTGTGTAGAGCTCAGCTCCGTAGGCATCTATTCAGGTGGGTAGGGGGAGTTGAGGAAGACTGAGCCAGAACCAGGATTAAAGGATCTGTGATTAACTCCACCCACTTTAATTTTTTTGTAACCTTTCCAACTGTCATCTGCTTTTAATGTATATTACTTCATTTATCCTTGCTAATAAACCCAAGAAGTCTTTGTTGTATCGCTTGACTTGTAAGGAACTTGAGTCCTGAAAGTTAAGACCCAAAGACACAAGTTCAGTGAGTAACAGAGCTTGAATCTGAACCCAAACTTCTCTGACTCAAAAACCCAGGCAAAACTCCTAGAAGGCTGCTTTTGCAGACGCTGCTGTGAAGAACATGTTCTCCTTATCTTGGGGGGCATGGGAGAGGCTTTCTGGGCACTTCTTTGATCACTAGTACACACGAAATGAGAAAACACTTCATGATTTCTCCCCAAAACCTCTACCTACTACAAACAACCTCCAGAATTTAAAACTTCTCACATATCCTGATCAAGTCAGGAAAATTGGGGGGATAAACTCTTAAAAATGCTTTCTCTAAAAAGTTCTCATGAGCTACTCAGAAATACCCAATGAGCATCAAAGGAGATTGCCATAGCCCCCTATGAGGCAGTGGCTAAGCCAGCAGCCCTAGTTAGATCTGCAATCCTGACTTACTGACTGAAGTCTGCATTTCTCTTTTTGAGCAACCAGTGAAAGCTCTCACCATCAGAAACCCCAGACCATGACCACAGATGTTTCAGATCTTTCAAAGTGGAAGCAGTTCCTTACCGGATATCCCCATGAGCCATTCCCGGCTTGGAACTTGGAGAAGTAGCTGCTTCTGCTTGTGGTGCCATAGTTGTTGTAATTGTCAGCCAGCCCATCATACATGGAACCTGGAGGGCAGAGAAGGAAGGTTAGGACAGAGATGACCATCATCTTCACCCTCCCTGCCTCCGTGCTATCACCCACAGCAGGTCTGCCACCTCTGTGGAGGGAAACAGACTGAGTTCCTGGGGAAGAATGGAGAATGGCTTGTCATCTGCTGGACATGCCCACCATATCTTTCCATGTCTGCCATAGCCATGGTCCACCAAAGAACCACCAGCTTGCTCTTAGACCCCATGGGAGTCATTGACACCTACAGGGTAGGAGCTGTCCCGGAGAGCCTTGGAGAATGGCAGTTCCGACCCAGGGAATTATAAGTTCACGTTCCACAAAGAAGAGCTGCCCACTTGGGGAAGGAAGGAAGGATCTCGACATCCCGGGTTCAGAGCGTCAAGGTAGAAGCTCACTGAAGGGCAAGCTGTTTAGACCACTTCTATCAGGACTGTGAGTTCAAACCTGAGCCCAGCCCCCTCAGATGATCGGGCCTGCCCCTTCCTTCTCTTCCGAGGTCCTCTGGCTGGTAAACGGGGAACAATGGTCAACCTCAAAGGGCCAGTGAAGATTAATTAATGTTTTCACAATGTTTGGAGACCCACAAATGACAGGCTCTGCAGGAGGACACAGTGTCATTAGGGTTATTAGTGGTGAAGTGGCTTTGAATCACAGAAAGCAGGCTGGATTTGGGGTTTGAGCAGCAACCCATCTTCCTTTTCTTTCTCAGAATGGCAGGAAGAGGAGGGGGGTTTTACAACACAGCATCAACCCCAAGCAAGTTGGTCTGTTTGAGATCTTAATGTCATGAAACATTGGTCACAGTGACATATCATTCCCCATGATGAATCTTTCTTCTCTTCTGAGCCATACCCCTCATAGTCTATACATGTCTCAAAGCCAGAATCAAGACCTCATCATCTTCTTCAGGAAGCTCTCACTGAGCGGTCCTTCTCAGAGCAATCTCTCTAGTCTCTGATATATCCTGCGGCTGTACCCCATGTCATGAGCCTCTGGCTGTCCTGTTTCCTTGGCTACATTGGAAGCACCATGAAAGAGAAGTCCATGGGAATAAAGGTGAGCAGGCGGGTGAGAGCCTTCTTAGAGGGATGCACATTCCTTTCCTCTAAGGTGATCTTTGGAATCCCCCATCAGAAGTCCTGCTAAGGAGGAGAGCTAGACCTTGACCTCCCTTGGATTCATTAACCCTTTCACTTCTGCTTCTGGGATCTAGATTGTCTGAGTTGGGAACAAGAACAGGATAGTTCAGAATTAGGCCAGCAACCTGCTTAGGGCCACCTCCTCTGTCCCAGCACGAGATTCGTAACAAAGGCATTTCCTTTGACTCCAATTCCTCTTCTTCTTGGAGGGTGAATAGGACATAGAAATATTGGCTGAGACGGTTTGCCCCAGAAGCCTGAATGTGTTACAATTGGTCCTGGCCTGGTTCATAAACTCTCTCTGGGCCTCAGCTCCTTTTTTTCCTGTAAAGGTTGCCTTTTCTGTATCCTAAGTGGTCCATTCACTATGGACATATACTCCCATAGCTATGAGATTATAGTGACATATACCTGATCCATCCAGAGAAACTTTTCTAAGATGAGGCTCAGCTTTCATGGCTGACAACTAAGACTGACCCTGAATCCTTTGCCTCCTGCCTCAGACTCATGCCAGAGACTTTCCACCCACAGAGCCCCAAATCCCACCCCATAGGGCCCAGGTCCATGTCTTCCCCCTAAAAATGAAGTCCTAGGATTCTGCCCAGTCCACAAAAGCCCCTGACTACGCCCAGCCCTCTGCAGGTACGGTAAGTTTGCTCCCAACTCTGTCCAAAGTGCAGCTGCTCTTCTGGATGAACCATGTTGCCATAGGAACAGGAGAAAGCCTATGGACTTGGTTACTAGAGAAGGGGGTCCCAGCCAGGCACAGATGCAATCAGGACTCCAATGAGCTGATGCCCAGGTCTCACCCGCCTTGATCCAGTCCGTGTCTGTCAACTCTTCTAAAGCTTGGCAGGCCAGTGTCTGCTTGGCTTTCGTCTCTTGAGCAGGCATTTCTCCCCAAAGGGCAGGTAAGGGTCAGCCAGCTACTTCAAGATGGAAACTCTGGGGTGGTGACAGGTACTTCAACAAAGCCCTGGGGAGGCCTCCTACTTTAGGAATCATCTCTTGGAGGCTCCCACCCAGGCCTCCACCCCAGTGAGGGCGAATCTACCAACATGACCTGATTCCTGTAGGTCATATAAAACTCTCCCTTCTATGCCCTTCACCAGCCTGGCTGTCCTCTTAAACATCCTCCAGGAGACATAGGCACTGTGCCACAGAGGAAGAAATGGAGGTGTTGAACGGAAGCAGAGGATGAGATACTCTATTCTCCCCAGAGCTGTTCCCATGCCTCCAAGTGACTCAGGTGAAAACTGCTCTGAGGCATATGTCTCCTTTGCTTGGTTCCTTCCAGGCAACCTCGGAAACCTTCAAAAACCGATCTGCAATCGGGGAGCTGCCTGCATCCCTGTGTGAGTGAAGCAGCCGTTATGGCAGAAGGTAGATACACAGCTGCAGAGGTGGCAAAGGTAGGGAGGAACCTAGAGATGTGACCCATCAGAAATCATGCCAGCAGAAGCCGGGGAGTGAGGGGAGATGGTGAGCCCTCTCTGTAACTGCACTGTTCCCACACCCTTCCTCGCTCCGGACCCCAGGGTGCCTGGATAGTAAACTATGCCCTCTAGAAAACAGGTTCAACAGCAAGAACACAGTGTTCCTCCCTCTGCAAGAGTAACCATGACAGCTTGCTCCCTTCCTGGTCTCTCCAGGAGTACAAAACTTACACCTAAGAAGCCTTTCTTTTCTTTTTAAAGATTTATTTATTTTATGTATATGAGTACACTGTAGCTGTCTTCATGCACACCAGAAGAGGGCATCAGATCTCATTACAGATGGTTGTGAGCCACCATGTGGTTGCTGGGAATTGAACTCAGGACCTCTGGAAGAGCAGTCAGTGCTCTTAACCACTGAGCCATCTCTCCAGCCCCCTTGGAAGCCTTTCTTGGCTATCCATAATTGCCTCTGCTGCATATACAACCCATGCCTGTAGTATCTCTAACACTGGATACTCTGAGCACCTTTACAAAGCCTGAGTTATATCTCTGCTTTCCTAGGGATCCCACATACAAGGCACTGCTCTAGCTGTGCCTTGGCCGTACTGGCCTGAGCTGGGCATTTTGGCGCCACTTTTCCTCCCCTGTCCAGCCAGCCCTGTGGGAAAAATACTCTGGTACCTAGAGGTTCAATACCCCCATTTAATACCAGGTGAGATTAGTCTTAGAACTCTATCAACCAGGGCCTCTTTTACTCCAAATGTTCTTTGAGGGCAGTGTTAACTGGAACAAAAGAGGAGGCTGTATGAAAGTTTCAGTGTCTTTGAGACAGATTCTTTATCCCGGGTGTGGAGGTAAAGGGAGAATATCTGAACATCCAGTTATCCCTCTGAATCACACTGTTTTTCCTGACAAACAGCTGCCTTTCCCACTGTTCTCTCTACATGGGTTCATTTGCCGGGAACAAAATGATGTGGGCTTCTTAAGTGAGGTGGGCAGCTATCTCTGCGTGGGCATCATCAGGACATGTCTGCCTACACACAGAACCCAACGCTTTAGAATATCAAAGAGTTTCCCTGATCCACAGGCAGTGGGAGCTGCTTGTCTCAGGCCCATGTCAATGTGGAATTTCACTGGGTGGAGCCATGTTGGATAAGCTACTGCACTGAGGACAGTTCTGTGCTCCTCTTCTGGTCTGTGCCTTAGATGAGACTGTCTGGCTTTCTTGTGTCATATGGGTGACCCAAGCTTTCCCAGCTACAAAATCTTTGAAAGGCAGGTAAGCATGGGGGAGGGGCGACTCATCCTTCTCCACTTTCGAGCTTTCAAACAGTCACACCCACCCACAACACTTGAAGCATTCTTTCTCTTCTTGAGCCAACTCCCTGTCTGCATCTAATACTCTGCAAAAAATAAGCAACAGATGATCCCAAGCATATTTTAATACTTCAAACTTCCATCACAACAACCTGGATTCAATGGCTGTGCTTACTCTACTTTTCTTGGAGTGTGGGGTCCGTACAACTCTCTCTCTCTCTCTCTCTCTCTCTCTCTCTCTCTCTGTGTGTGTGTGTGTGTGTGTGTGTGTATGTGTGTGTGTGCGCGCGTGCACGAGCACCCATCCATCCATGCACTATTCGTATCCTTCTTCCAGAAAGCTGGGGGCTCTCTAAGCAAGGGATTTTGTACTTTTGTACTTAAACTAGATGCACCTCACCTCCATTCCCAGAATAAGCTTCTATATCATAAATATCCCCAGGATAAGGCCTGCTTGGCTAACAGCCCTCAGGGGTAGAGGCCACCTGAAACGCCTCGATTTCCCATCTCCCAAACCTACCTCCTTAGCTTAGCTACACTTGTCAGAAGGTAGCCTCTCTGGGAGTCTATAACTATCTCCCAGAAGACCGACACATCTTCTTACTTCTGTACCCAAATCAAGCCCATCGATTCCTCAGTATAAAGATTTTAAGAAAGAAGCCCATAATCTTTCAGCTTTGAAAAGGTCCTTACCCACCCCTGCTCCAGAGCTCTCTTTATCTGTGGTACCCACAGGTAGACACACAGTGAGAGGGATTTAAATGAGGTAATAGAGAGAACTTCTTGGAAGATACATGTGAGACGCTGTCCCTGGAAGATAATCAAGAGTGGGAAGGAATCCCACTCCTACTGTGTGAACAGATGATTAAGGACCTGAGGAGGACTTATGCCTCTCCTCCGGCCACAGGAGCATGACCAATCTCCTCATCTGGAGCTCCCAGGATCCCAGGGAGGGCAAAGAGTTCAGTACAACTTCATCAAGCACTCTCTGCAACAGTTCTTGGCTCCTGGGCTTATGCATACAACAGAAAGGCCCAAACACACCTTGCTGCCCTCATTAGACATCTTCTCCTCAACCTCATAAGGTTCCTGCATGCTTTGCTGAGCAATGGTTAAAGTGAGCTCTGATGTGCCTGTTCTATCTGATAGTACCCGTGTGGCTACAGCTGAACCCACGGCATGGGTACAGCACAGGCCCATGCTGTGGAACAGGCCTTGTGTAGGCAGCTGTGGTCAGGAGCATAACCCATTACATAGGAACCACTCCTCTAGGGGAGCAAGAGCAAGTGTACATCAGGTACAGGGAATCCTTGTGCTGGTCTGACATGAGAGAACGGTAGGAACTGGGATCATAATTCATGGCATAATCAGCAAACGGTTTTATAGCACCAACTTCTGGACGGACTAAATCAGAATCGCGACAGCAGGACCTGGGTACTTGCTTTCTAAGCGTCCCCCAGGATTTTTAGAACCTGCACCTTCGTTTGGGGTTAGATGATGAGAATTTTATTTTTGTAGTCTAGCTAGGATATTTACTAGAGAGACAAAACAACTAGGAAGTCTTGTCTTTTTCAGACAGCTGCAGGCAGTTTGGGCAAAGTCTTTACAGAGGGAGAGGATTATAAATCTATTTCCAAAGGGCACAAAGCACTTTTGATATGCTCTTACTCAATTCCTAACAGCTGCAGAGACCCAGAGAAAGGTATTGACTTGTCCAAGACTGCAAAGAAGAAAATCGTAACAAGCCAAGCTGGGCTCCTGCCATAGTACCGGCTGCAAGGTGTGGTGTGTGTACATGCCTACACTATGTGCTAAGTGTGTATCAGTACATGTGCATGCACGGGATGTGCTGTGTGTGTATCTATGAATAGATGTGTGTAGCAAATGCATGTATTCATATGTGTATATATATATATTCATAATGTACAATATATGTGTGTGTACATTTATGCATGTGCTAAATGTTTTCATGCATGTGTATGTTCATGTATGTGGTGTTTATATGTATATATATGTATATATGCATTGTGTATGAGTATATGTCACATGTACATATGTGTGTGTGCATATATGTTCATATTCATGTATATTGTAGTATATGTATATATGTAATTGTGCATGTCCATGTGTATAGAGTAACTGTATGTCTACAACATATATATCCTTGTGAAGAATGTATGTACATGTATATAACACACACCTACAAAGAATATCAAATAAGGATATTTGGCGACCTTCCATTCTGTTATGGTCAAACATCATAAACCTTCTAGAAGTTATGCCCCATCACAGAAGCACCTTTTAGATTCTTAAGTCTAGAATAAACGGCATGTTAGTATTTACTATTTGGGTGGGTTGCAGCGCCCCCCCCCCCCACGGGTTACCCGGCAGTAATACCTCCAATATATTTTTACAGGCTCTGTCTGGGAGCTGAACAGAGAATGGGATCCAGGAAACAAACAGCATTATCTACAAAACACCCTGGGATACTCCACATTTTTGCATGTGTTGTAACAGGTCAACAGAAATAGTGGCTAAAACCCCAACTTCAAGCCAAGATAAACGGTAAAGAAACAGAATTGGTTCATTTGAAGTTTAATTAGTATGTTTTGCCTCTGGAACAAGCTTAAACACAAATGCCCTTTAGCATCTCTCATCTCAGCTTGGAGTCTGAGAAAACAACCCCACAGTGATGTTGACCCACAGTCCGTGGCCAGGAAAGGCCAGCTTTCAAGGATGGAATGAACAGACCTCCTTTGGCAGGGGTTCATGCTGAGACACAGGCAAATACAAACACGCAAGTCACCAAAAGCAGGGCCGCCCAAGGCTGCCCTTTCATGGCACGCAGGAGCGGGCATGAGACTGCAGCTCCCGAACAGGCGGGAAACTTGGAGGGTGAGCGGGCAGCTCCTTAAATCTAGCCAAACTCCAGTCTCTGCTCAGAGGGAAGAAAGGCTCTGTGATTTGGTGGGAAATACCCACAAAGGGGAGAAGAAAAAGCTTCTGGCCCAAGACGGGACTTTAGACCCACGGACAGTTAAGCAGCCAGCGCCATGCAGTTCAAATGCTAGTCTTGTTAAATACTTTGGAAGAAGCGATAGAAGAAAAGTCCCTTTGTGAAACCTTGTGTGTGATCTGTGTGTTATGGTGGCTGTTGTTGTGCCTGACTCAAATGAGATATGGGATAAGCTGTAGGAAGAGATTCCAAATGAGGTGTACACACCTGAAAGTTGTAACTATCTGTCAGCCCTTCACCCTCATAGGACAGATTGTTATCAACAATCAGGGGAGCCTTTCCAACCCTTAGAAACATCAATAGTCCCTAGCAAAGATCTCTTGCTGAACAGATCCACCCCCCCACACTACACACACACACACACACACACACACACACACACACACAACTACCACTACCATTTGCTTATTTCCCACATAGTCAGGAAGACAAATACTTGATACTTCATGGATAGTTCCCTTGGGTAGATAGCAACCTTCCTCTGCATGGTCTTTAGCCCTCCTGGGGACTTCATGACCAAGTTGAGGGATCTGGCCTACCATGAACAAGGAGGGAATAGGTAGATATATACATTAAAATGGTGCCAGGTTCCTTCTCCAGCCCTCAACAGCTCAAATCCCCCTTGCCGAAGAGAACAAAGTGACAAGAGTGGACCTGATGGATGAGGGTCTGAGGGAAAAAAGTAAAGGCCTTTTCTAACCGCCTGGGGCTATTGCTATGTTTTTTCTGTCTGTTCATCAAGAGCACCAGGAACAGTGGCCATTTTACCGAGGAACCCCTTGGGTGGGGTCAGCCTTCTTTAGAGTGTGAGTTCTAACAAAGAGGCTCTGGGTGTGAGGCAAGAAGCTCCAGACCCTGTTGAAACCTGTGTTCTGCTCCAGGAGAAGATCCTGTGAGAATTCAACTGTCCAGGCAGTGGGGGCCTTCCCGGGCTGCCAACTGGTCTGTTCCAGCATGGAACGCAGGCTTCTGACATGGAAATTACCAGAAGAAAGAGAGCGCAGAATGGCTGTGCAGCAGACACAGAACACTTGGGCGTTTCGGATGAAGAGGACAGAGAAATCTGACGAAAACAAAGCCAGACAAACCAGATGCACCAGCTCCAAGTGGCCCAACTGCCTATTCCAGCCGGGAGAACTGGCCCTCCCTTTGGGAACCTCCCTGAGGCTGAGGTTAGAGCAGACACACCTACAGGGCCAGTCCCAGGAGTTTCTGGACAAGGATGCTTCAGGAGGCATCAGGGTCAGCCCTAAGCCTCTGCCCGGCTGAATCCCCTTGGGGAACCTTTGGCAGAGACATCAACAGATGGCTACCCACAAGGCCAAAGCTAGAAGCAGCAGTTTGAGGTGACAGATGTCAGGGAACACCCTGATAGGTAGTGAGAAGGGATGTTTGGGCCCTGAACACAGTTTGAGATTTTCCTGGCTCTAGGAGCCAGGAGCTGAGTCTGGTAGAACAGGGGTGGAAAAGGACAAGGCTAAGCAGTAAGCTGAGGACAGTGGGTGGCCTTAAGCTATGCCCTGGGCTGTGGCTCCAGACAAAGGCTCCAGGAGGCTCTTTGTCACTCCAAACCTGCTTTCAAATGAAGCCAGTAAGCAGTGACAAAGGCTGTAAATAAAAGAGGAGTTAGGGCACATCTGTCAGGAGAGGAGCCAGGTGCCCAGACAGGGGCAAAGGGCACAGAGAACAGCAAAGATTTTTGGTGTAGGAGGTGGCAGAGTCTGCCAACAGCCATTTTCTCCTTCTTAGCTCTACCAAGGGGCCACTAGGGAACACATGCCTAGGGCAGAGAGTATGGGCCTGTGGGCACACTGGAGGGCTGGCAGGTGTCCCTTGCTGCTCCCCCAGGTCTCTATAAGCATTCTCTGTTTGACCTGGACTGGTTCACAGTGTGGTCTTTTATTGGCATTTTACTCAATTTGGCTAAATAACAAACGCGTTCAAGTTTTGCCAATGACACTTGATAAACCAAGGTTGGCATATTTCTTACTGGGAATCTTTTGTAGAAAGTTTTACTCTGAAATTCCTACCTTTGACACCTTGTCATGTACACTTTCCGCTTTCGGCTTCAGGGACCTTTCTCCTGGCCTCCCCCAAACTGGGGCTTGTCACTCACACAGCCTGGGACTGGGATAGGACTGGGAGCCTAAACTGGTGAAGTGGGCTCAGCTGAGCCTGGGAGTTTTCCCACGCTACTGAATTCATTTCCTGTTTGTCGGTATTTTCTACTTAAGCTGGGTCAGGGGAAGGGGGCTCTGTATTAAGGATTAGAGAAAGAGAGCAAGCACCCAGTCCTCCCTTCCTTGTTATGGGGGCTCTGGCCTCTTAATTAGATTTGCATCTGTGGTTTGCTTAGACTCCATGTAAAACAGCAGGGGAGGCGCTCCCTGACTACCTCTCCATCCCATAATGCCACTCCTGAACCCATATTTCACCGCAGTAATTCCGATGCTCCCTTTCCTCCTTTACACATCACCTCCCCTAGGGAAGTTGTTCCTCTCCGCCTGGGTGCAAGCCAGAGACCAAAGGTTCTGATGATTGTAAAACCTGCAGAAGGTGAATGAGAGGATGGGGGAGGGGGATAGGCTAGAGCACTCGGGTCTGGAACTTCAGGACAGATACTTAAAGATAATCGGAGGCTGGTACCCATGAAGCAGGATTGGGGAAAGAGAGCCATCTGGATACAAAAAGTTAGTCCCAGCTGTGTCCCCAGAGAGCCACCCATCCTAACCCACAGCGAGCCACCGATCTCCAGCAGCAGGCTAGCTGGAGGCGGTCAGGTCCACCCCGTGGCAATGGCCTGATTGCTGAGATGTGCGCACTCTTTACAGACCCCGCCAAGGCAGGCTGACACTGTCCCCACGGGCCCACGGAAGCGCGTCGGAAGAGACGCACCATCCCAAGGGCGTCCCGCGCGCGTCTTTACCTCGGTTGGAGTGACTCAAGGTGGACGACTGGGAAGACTTAGACTTCTGTCTTTTGACAGTCATCATCACCTGCTCCTGCACACGCTGCCTGCCCGACGTGCCGGTCTTCATCTTTTGGTCAGAGGGCAAAGCGAGCGTGGAGTTGTCCTGGTCCTGGAAGCATTCGTACGCCAGCGCGGTCTTGAGCGGCGAGTGGTTCATGGTGGCGGGAGGCGCGGGCCAGGGGAGCGGGGAGTGCGAGCGCAAAGGTGCGAGCCGGGTTGCGAGCGCGTGTTCTCCACTCAGCGGCTCCCTATGGCCATAGAGGGCTGGTCCGCGTGAGGGCTCCCGGCTGCTGCTCCTGGTGCCTCCGCCCGGCTCGTCCCTCAGTAGGCACTGGCCGGACCCGCCCTCCGTCAGACAGGATATACCACCCCTGCCCTGCGCCACCCACTCCGCAGGCCGCCGCTCAGACGCGAGCTGCAGGGCACTGCTGCTGCCAGGAGGGCGCTGGGGTGTGTGTGTAGGGAGGGGGGGAGTGCCCGGTGTGCAATTCTCCCAGGCTCGTCCTTCCTCTCGGGGTGACGACTTGAGGTCCAGGGGAGACGCCCCTGGGTCCTGCTACTGCTGGTTCCAGGAGAAAGTGTGTGCTCAAGCTAAGGACTGATCGACAGGGAACCTCTCTCGAGGAAAAGGGAAATTTTCTAGCTCGGTTCCCCCTTTTTTTCATGTAAAGCGAGGTGCCCCTCAAGCACTGGGGTCCTAGCAGAGACCATCCCTGTCCCTCGGGGGTTCTTAGGCTGATGGCTGATTTTCGATGGTTCTTGGGCCACTGGTCAAAGAGACTGCTTTTCAAGCCTTTAGCTTGAAGGGAGTGAATCTGGGGCAGGGGCAAGGCAAGACTTAGACAACAAAACAGCAGGCAAAATAACACTCTGTCACTTGTGAATACACCCAACACAACAATTGTGTCAACAATAGACCTTCTGTGAAATGACATATACTACCCTCCACACCAATGCCTGGCATCCAATGGGTGGGCATTCAATGGAAAGTTAAGATAAACACTAACCTGAAACCTACTCAGACCCTTCCTGAAAAACTGGAAGCTGCCTCATCCCTAAAACTCCCCACTGTGTGCCAGGGACTGTGTATGTTCTCTATGTGCACACAACCTTGGGACGTGTATGGGGCGAGTGTTTCAAGCAAGTGGTACCCTCCCGAGCTACGGCGGGAGCTAACTTCAGCCGATTCGCTGTGTGACAACAGCTCAGTACTCCTAAAAGCTCTTAGATGGCAATCTTTCTTGAAGACATCACGCCCTGCCTTGCCCACTGAAGCAAGCGATACTGAAGATATTTTATGCATTTCTCGATGCCTCTGGTTTCTGGTTCTGGATATTCACCACTGAAGTGCGCAGCGGTGACATCTTGTCCAGCTTGGGTTGAGCGACCCAGTGACTGTGTGCTGTTGGTCTTGCCTTGAGGTGTAATTGTACCTCGGCTGTCCTTTTCAGCTTGCTCCTTTAATCTGCAGAGGAAGGGGCAATCACAATGTGAGACTGGTTATGCATCAAGGAACAGCCAAGAAGACACCGACTGTTACCTCTCTTCCAGAGAAATGGGTACCACATCCAGGCAGCTCAGCTGTTCAGCTACCTGCAGGTGCTCACAGAGAAGACCGTAGCTTCCTCCGGAATCAGTGGTCAACTTGAGGGTTGTGTTCTTAAAACAAACAAACAAAAATAAAAACAAACCAAAAAAGAATCCTTAAGAGAGGTGAGCCCAAATATGACATCAGTAGTGACTAAAGTAAACACCTGTAGTCCCTTGTCACCACTCCACGCCGTGAGATTCTGCATCTAGCCACAGACTGTTGTGCACATCACAACCCGGCCACATACTTTAGTGGTGAGAAGAATGGCAGCCTGCTCCCAGTATGTGGCAAAGCCTCTCTTCTAACCAGGTCTGGTGGCTCCTGGTCCATTACTTGTCCTTCCCACTACCCAGCTCTCTTTAAAGTCCTATAAAATGGGCACTAAGTGCTGGACACATTGGTTCCATGAGGGCCCAAGTGTACTATAAAGTACACACAACAGCTTATAAAAATGCAACTCCATTAGATCATACACTTGGACTACCCGGGACCTAACATGTTAGCCATAATAAACCTTAATTGAGTCTTTAAATAATGGTAATTCTGCTATCTTCTGTAATACACAGGGCCCTGAAGCAGGTGATGGGGTGGGGTAGCTCATATTCTTATGAAAATCAATTCCATGGAAGCCCCAACTGACAGCCTTTAGAAACCATTTCCGGGTGTAAAGTTTGATTTGTCTAGCACTGCTGTATTATTTGGATACTGACATTATTTTTATCTCACCAAGAGTGACTGGCAGCGTTTGGAGTGTGTGAGCCTGGTGCCTACAGATGGGGTTATGTGGCCCATACCATCTTCACAATGATCCTATGAACTTGGTGCCATCACTACCACCACCTTTCCTTTTCAGATAAGGAAACTGAGGCACTTTAGGTTTACCCAGTTAGTCAAGAGTGAGGTCAAGCAGAAGCAACTGGATCCAGAATGTGGCAGAACTGGCTGTTTCCTTACGATTTTCTTATCAAACATTGGGCTCCGAACCCTTCCAATACCTTGGATCTATCTATCTATCTATCTATCTATCTATCTATCTATCTATCTATCTATCTACACATGTATGTATATACATATACACACACATATATGTATATACATAGACACACACACACACACACACACACACATAGAAAGCACTGGGAAGTCAGGTAAGCTTATGATGTCACTGTCTTTCCTTACGGTGTCTCCTGCACCATATCTGTAAACTGAGGGACAGGTCTGATAGCTCTTCATGTAGCCCTGAAATTGTGACCTCACTGTGATGTTTATAGAGAAGGGGATCTCAGGTCCTCTGTTCAGTGCCTTGCTTTTTACCACTGTTCCCAACGAAGTGAGAGAGCGAGCCCATAAGGGCTTACAGGGAACTTATCAGCCCTTCTCAGCCCCCACTGCACACCTCAGCACATTCTTCTTTTGGATTTTTTTATCTGATCCCTAAACCCCTAAACCACTCTGAAAGGTATTATTCTTCATGCTGGAAACACACTTAGAAGCCGAGCCAATGGTGAAGCCATAGACTTGCGTGCTATGAGAAGGGTGTAAGGAACATTCTAGTCACCACTAAAGGACCAGACAAAGGAGGGGTGTTTATCTATTCTCATCATTTATCTCTTTCTCCCATGTGGGGTCCTATCTCAGAAATTACACAGAAAAGAAGGAAACCCTACTAAGGTGCTGAAGGATGCTGAGGAGGTGCTGTGTCTCAAGCAGAGCTTCGTGGCATACTTCCAGGAGACAGCTGAACACACATTTGGAGGGTGGGAGAACTCTGATGGGTCAGTGTGGGTTGGGAAACTGAATGGTCTGTTCCGGGAAGAAATTTATTTTGACCTAATTATTAAACAGTATAAGCAACATTGCATCCTCCGAGTCACTGAAAGACAGGAGCAGGAACGGACCTCTAACTTGGTTTCCCACTTGCCTACAGCATTAAGTTGACCCAGATTCTGAACCTCAACACTCAAGACTCTCAGTCTTCGTGAGAGCAGGATATCTTGTGGCCTCGGTGGGATGTGAGTTCATTTACTCAACAATTGTTTACTGAGCAACCACTTACTGTGTGATGGGAGATGAGGAAGCCCCAGAAACCGAGGATGACCCAGGGAAGGCTCAGAGGTCTCTTGGGATCTTGCTACTTCTAACAGGGATGGGTGCAGCTTCTCCCTGCTTGGATTTAGCCCTACTTGATGAGCGAATTATCCCCACCTGTATGTCTGTCTCCACCTCCAAACTAAAGCAGAATTCCTGGAAGATGGAATACTCTTGCTTTCTGGGCTCCTATGCTTGTCAGGATGGTTTCTCCTCATTTACCCCATCTCTCTGCATCTGATCCATGTTCTAAAACAGTGGCCATTGGGCTGACTCTGCTCTTAAGCCTTTTCTTGCTGAAGTCTTCCAGCCATATAGAAGGCTTCTCAAGCACTGTCCCATTCAGGTCTCAACCTCCCTGAGACATCCACCTCCTCCCCAACCTTTTCTTATCCTCCATTCCTCTTCCAGCTCTCTGTTGCTTCCCCTTCACTGTTCCCACGGCTTCCCCAATGTATGCTATTCCTCCTGCATGGAACATGCTCAGTCAGACACTTAAGTGTACCGAGTCCTATCTAAAGTGAGCCTGAGGCCACACCAACCCCTGTTTCTTATTGACTTACACAATAAGAAACATCCAATTTGCATCTCACAGGGCTTACTTTCTAAAGGGATTGCAGGAAGGCAAACTATTAAATGAGCTAGCAAAATGACTGCAAGTTATATTAGGTACCGAGTGGAAAACATGGGCGGTGATAGACTATAGAGGGACAACTTTAACCACCGGGACAGAGAATGCAAGCAGGCTGAGACCTGTAGTACCGAGGCAGCCGTCTGTCTCTGGTGGAGCTTCAAGCTGAGTCTAGCATTCCCTTAGGATCTGTACATCACTGTCAGGGAGCCAATAGGTTCGAGGTGGGCAGGCAGGCTCTGAACAACTTCCTACAGCGAGGGGATTGTCTGTGGTGGCTGTTGCTCTAATCAGCTAATACTACATGAAATTTAAAACTCTGCCCTATTTCAAGCACCTGGTAGCTACATATTGCTGGCAGGCGCTATACTGTGGGACGTGCAGGATTCTGTAACTCCTGTCTAATTGGGCTTTGTAAGAAGAAGTAAGAGCCATTCATAGGTATTAATCAGAGTAGTGACCAACTGTCCTACTTCCATCCTTATTGCTGTGTTCATTCCTGTTATCTGTGAAGAGCAATCCTGAGCCAGATTCAGTCTCCCACCCAGAGTTCACTGTGTCGCTCTATCCAGATGCCTTGCCCTACTTCGTGAGACCCACGAGTCTTTATGATCTTGAGCAATTTGAGAGAAGAACATCACAGCATCCTCTGTGTCCACATGCTCTCTCTATGCCTGTTTGCTACGACCTTCCACCTTGTGTACAAACAAACCCAGATGCAGAACCTTCCCTGACTTGATGCAGCTCAGCTGAGCTCAGTGTACCACAAACAAGCCTTTGCCTCAACAAAGCATGCTCACCTCCCAGCCTATGTCTCTGGGTATCCGTGCAAACACAATGAGCCTGTCTTTTTCAGTTTCTGGGGACATTTACTCCAGGAGCCTAGAATTTATTTAACTCTTGCTTTGTCCAGGATTCCTCAAGAAACCCCCACCTAAGAAATCATTTCACCAAGATTCCAATAAATAGTGCCTCACAGGAACCCTTAGGGAACTCTTTTAGAAACCCCAACCTTGGCTTCTTTCAGGGTACCAGACCAGAAATGGACTAGATTCCACCTTGATTCACGGTAGGAATGTATGCCACCTTTAACAGGCGGCAGGACCACTGATCCCGGAAGCTACAGGAGCATACAGAAGACCCTCAGTCATGCTGTGAGAGGTAGGGGTAGGTGGGAAAAGCCTAGAGAGAGGAGAGGTCATGCCCCCATCCCTTTGGCAAGCCCTGCAGTTGGAGGGAGAGAGCATATGGTGAGGGCTAGAAACTAGCCGTGTCCCTGTGGACACAGTCCAGCTCTGTCCTGGAAAAGCCTGGGGTTAGGGATGACAGAGGGAGGAGACAGGCATCAAGGGGCTGGGCAGGAGGTCCTGGGTGAATCTAGGGCGTCCAGGGCTAGGCAGCTAAAAGGCGAGGCCAGGGTGTGCACTGAGGGCTCCTGGGCCACCAGGACTGTCTCAGAGCTGCCCTTCTGGTCTCTCTGGGTGGGGTGGGTGGGGCAGTTGCCAGCAGGGAGGGAAGATGATGAATAGCAGCAAGGATTCAGTCCAGCGCTGACTGACAGCAACTGTCAGCACTAGACTTGTCCTGTGCCCTGCCCTTCTGCCAACCCAGATTTTACTAGTCCCTCCAAACACTGTCTCCACGAGGCCCCGCCTTCTCTCTTGCCCCAACCTATAGATAGCCGGCTTGCTCTGAGATCTCCTGGTGGATCTCAGGGTTCGGTAATTCCCTGGCTCACCTAGATGCCCAAACTCGTTTCAGAATAGACTCCAGAAAGGACCCTGGAAAAAAAAAACGAGAACGGGGTTCTAGAGTCAACAGGACAATGGGTGCACCACAGCTTTGCCCCTGCTGGTACGAGTGCTACACAGTGCAAGGAACACTGTAGGCACATCAGGGGAAGCATCACAAGGGTGTAAGAAGGGCTTGCTCCTTCCTCCAGCAGCATCCACCCTGTATCTCTTTGCCAGTCTTCCACAATACCCAGGGCCATGTGCCCTGCTCAGGTCTTTGCTTCTTGATGGCAGGTCCCTCAAACATCCCCTTCCTCCCTGGGGCAGGGGCCATACTGTCTCCAGAGTTTACCCATAGCCTCCCTTTGACTGTCTCTGCCTCCTGTCCTGTCCCCCTTTTGAATGAATTCTTTTTCTATCATCATCGACCTGTCATTACCTGTGGATACTTGGGAGGTGGAGGGGCCCCTTGAGACCCAGCAAGCCCTTCGGCTTCTAGAAATTGGCAAGCTGGCATGGAGAAGCCTGGAAGGGTCGGCTTATGGCGTCATTCTCAGTATCTGGCCCTGACTCCTCCAACCTCAGGGGCACTGGTCTCCCTCTCCTTGTTTGGTAGATGATGGGGTGGGGAGGAAATGACAAAGTTGATGCTTCGGAGTTGAGGGAGTAAAGTGCCCGGAACAGGCCTGAGCCGGGAAGAGCTGCTCTTATAATGTTCTTGTAATGTCTTATGCTGGGAAAACTGCTAGTACTCAGGAGGCGGAGCCACAGCCCGTGCTGGGAGTTGCATCTGGTAGGAGCGTGGGGTGTGCTCGGTCTTCTGTCTCACAGTCACCTGCCCAGTCCCAACCCCAGGCCTGCACAGCTTGCTGGTGATTTGATGAGTCATCTGCCCTTGCCTGCAGACGGGTAGCCACACCCAAAGCAGCTGGCACCCTAAACTGCTTCTGCTCTGAGCTGCCAGGCAGGCAGCCTGCCAGGTCATGGATGAGCATTGATTGGAGTCAAGACACTCCAGCGCCTTAAGACAGGCTAAGAATCTGCTGAGTGTCAAAGCCTCCCGTCTGTATTGCCCCAGCCAGCCAGCCAGCCAGGGCTTCCTGTGAAAAGCTGGGCACCTTATTCAGATCACCAGTAACACCTCTCCCACTTATGTTCAATGACACTCAAGCTGTGGGCTGCAACATGGGCTTTAGAGTCTCCCACCCACTGGCTCTGAATAGGAACCATTCCTGGTTGCTGTGGCTCTCTGTGCCAGACATGGTTGTTGCCCCAGAGACCCCCAAATCAGCTCTATCCATTGAGTCAATCTCAAACTCCCCCCATAATCAAGATGCCTTCCCCCTGGAGCAACCTCTCCTTCCCTCCCTTACAACGTCTTACAGCACATTGCCAACCCCTGTGCCCACTTTGCTACATCATACTCTCCCTCTGTGCACTCTAAGCTCTTTGTAACACCAACACACCCACTCCTGCACTCTGAATATTTAAATGGCTTGATAAATACCTAGCTAGCCAACCTACATTCCATTCATATGTTCTGTTATGACATCCCTGTCATCAGACCCCATGTTAGAAAACACTCACAATGGCCTTAACCTTAGACCCTGCTGGGGTACACACAGGACTTGGACCTATTTTGACAAAAAGTCCTTGAGGATCTGAGGGGTTTGCTGTTACCCTGTTCTTCTAATCCTCTCTCCACTTAGGGCACCATGTTCCCGTAATTACTAAGGGAGTAGAGTAGAGGGGCAAGAGAGCTGAGGGAAGCTTCTCACTTTGTTTGGAAATAAAGCAGCATCCAGATGAGGTACTCACCTGCCAATCCTGTCCTTGACTGTCATGCTCCGAGAGCCTTTGCTGTGCCAACAAAGACCAAGTGGCCTTTATCAAAAAGGGTTTTAGCCCCTCTCCTACTCTCTTTGAAGCTGGTCAATAAAATGGAGCTGAGTGGTGAGAGGTGTGAACCCAGGACTCTCTTGTTGACCCCTGAGACAGTTTAGGTAGCTATCCCAGCCCAGGACTGTGGGCAAGGACAATACTGGGAATGGCTGGTGATGTGGGAACAGGATTTGGAGGACTCTCAGGATCCAGAGAGTCCTGGGGAGCACAGAATAGACTTGACGTTTAGGGCAAAGAGTTTTGGTGTTATTGTTACAAGGGGTGATCATTTGGGTTCTCACAGAGAGTAAGTACTTTCAGGACCACTAGCTGGTTCAGGTGAATTTGCCTGGACCTCGTTCAGGTAACACTCACCTCCGTTTAGTGCTTTATGGTTTCAGGTTCCTGTGCTGAGTCTCCTGGGATCTTCCCCTCGATTCCTTGAGAAGTTGCCTCATTATCACGCCCCTTTCTCCCATGGGAGGATGAGAAACTGAGTCTTGGAGAAAGATTTTGACTTGGGCAAAGCTAACAGTACTTAGTGGAAGAGCTGAATCTCAAGGGGCTTGATATGAGCCCCAGACAAATTGTTTTCAGCACCACCCACGTCTTAAGACATCTCTGGAAGGAGAGAGCTGCCAAAGGGCATAGTCTTCAGGGGACATTTTAGTGGGCGGAGTAGTGTCCCGGACAAATATCAACATCCTTACCACTGGAGCTTGTGATCGTGGTGAGTTTTGGAAAGGGTTCTTTGCAGGACCACAGCTGGGGTCGAGGATTTTCCTAAGGAAAGGTGGATGGAGGTCTGAGCCATAGAAGGGACCGCATACAGATGGACGCAATAATACGACCTCAGCTGCCACATGGAAGAGACGCAAAAGCCACTGGAGACTGTAAGAAAGACAAAGCAGATCCGGTGATGGGGCCAACAAGGCCAACACCTTGATTCTGGGCTCATGGCATCTGGGAGAGAATAATAGTCATAGGAGCTCGAGCCCAAGAAACTGATATTGATATTGAACCTGAAACTCCTTGGTGGACAGCATGGGCTGCGAGCCTCTCTCAGCAACAAACTTATTTGGCATGCATCTTGTTGGGGATAGGGACCCATGACTAGGGACGGAAGGTGCCAGAATGATGTCATCCCTCAGCAATGGCGCGCGCGGTATAGAGACCAGCTCTTGCTCAGTACCGGGAAACTAACCACTTACTCCCTGCCCCCCACCCCCTGCCTTGACGCTTGGTTTCACTCAGTCCTGAGAGAAGAATGATGCCCAGTGGCTCTCAGCAAACGAAGCAGCCATGGGGACGTCACTTCTCTGCCAGGAGGTATTTATGAAGCCGGTTACACCTCTCTGCCCGGAAGTCAGAGGGGCCTAGCCTCTAATAACTGGCAGTCTCTTTGCCTGGCAGCCCATCATTTTCATACTTTCCTACTTAATGGGATGTCTGCAGGCAGTCAAAGCAACACAGCCACAATTAAACACAACACAGAACATAATAGGACTTTGTCTTTCTATAGGCCTTTCATTGAGAGCTCAGATGGCAGTTAGGCTCTGGGGAGGCTACTTGTTACTTTATAATGGGGAGACCGAGGTCCTGTTCAAGGATAGAGCCAGCATAGGGAATGATCAGGTTTCTCATTGGCACATGAGGTTCTGAAGGTCTGTTTGGCTCCTCTTGTGTTAGGCGTATAGCAGAAAGCAACTTTTGTTTGTTTGTTTGTTTTACTTTTATTTCTGGATTGGTATCTTCTTAGAGATGACCAGAATGGGGTCCAGCCGGCCTGTCCAACTCAATGAAGTATGAAGGACTGGTGGGCAGGGGAAGCACTGTTCTACACGGCCCTTTGTTCTTCATCTGACTTTATACAATGCAGAGTTCTGGACCTGGCTGGGCTACCAATCTGCTGTGTGACTTTGGACAAGTCGTTAGCCTCGTCTGAGTTTCGGTTTGCTTGCTTATAAAAAGGAGCAGGTGGGAGTAGATGCACTAAGTCAGTAGTTCTTAGATCTTAAGGTGCATCTAATCCCTGAGGAATCTTGTTAAAACACAGATTGTGGTGCAGCAGGTATGGGGCGGGGCCTGGGGCTCTGGATTTCTAACAAGCTCCCATGGGTAGGCCATGCTGTAGGTCGCACACTTAGAACAAGTTAGCTAATCGTGGTCTATAAAATGCCATCAACTCATTGTCACCGCCGTCCCCAGAGTACAAGCCAGAACAAAACAAATAGGCTAACGTGTGTAAGATGACTTTATAAGCTCAAGGCCATCCATGGACACAAAAGAGCTTCCAAAATATGATTAAGACTTAGTGCTCGAAACCAAGAGGACTCACCTCAAGGTCAAGTCCTAACACTTCCCACCAGCTAAGGATTCCTCGGTGAGTGTTTTGCTCTACACGCCTGTGAAATGGGGGTGTGGGGATGGAGGGGGACAGGGAAACATATCAACCTCACCGGCTTTTGGGGAGAGGAAGATGAGATAGGACCATTGAACTATAGATGCAGGAGATCCTGTGTATACTGGACAAACATCAATTCTCCCCCTGAGCCACTATCCAAGATGGAGGATGGAACAGTGGTCAGAACTGGAAGCATCCACCTGCACCTTCCCTTGCTCCCCACAAATGAACTTCATCTACTTGGGCCCTAAGGACTCCCATGGGACTGCAGGACCCCCTCACTTCCTACAGTCCTGGAGATTCCATCTCCAGTCTCTCTGTCCAGTCCCCTTGAGTATATTCGTGCTGGAGAATCATGGCCTCTCCTGCTAACACCTACTTGGGAGTGTAGCTGGCAGGGAGTCAGGGGGATCTGCATTTCTTCTTTTCCCCTGGGAAACACCTGCTGTCTGAGGTGTTTGAGGCTTGGCACAGATGACAAACAGTTTCCATGGTGAAGGGAAGCTTGTGAGATTCCCCACACGGCCTAGCCTCCCATCAGCGCCTGGGAGATGCATCTAAGGGTCCTCCTTCAAGCAGTGGTTTTTCCCTTCTGACCCATCTTCCCTAGCTTGAGCCATTTGCAGGCAGATCCTGTGGACAGCCAAAAGCTACAGTGCTCAGACCTGTGGCGAGGACTTAGGTTCTGACTCTCTCCCAAACTCTGGTTGTGTCTAAACAGAACAATTACCCTGATTGCTGTTTGTGCTAATTAACCTGTCATCATTGGTCAGACGGTAGGTTAGCATTACTCATCCACATGGCCATGGAACAGCCTCTGGAGAGGTAGAGCCAGAGTGTAGACCCCAGTGTGCAGTCTGTCCAAGTCTCCAGACCCACCATACCTCACAGTAGGTTGGGAGCCTTCATGTGTGATTAATAATGTCTCAGTTTCCAGATAGGAAGGTTCAGGTTTGCTGATGTGCAGATTTTATATAATATACTGAAATGTGCAGGGAAGGGCAAATTACCATATTATTCATAGTTCTGTTGATGATGACGATGGGGAACAAAACCAAACTTTCCTGTTTAAAGTAAGTAAGGGATTATTTGTAACAGTCTTGTTGGGAACCACTCAAAGTCACTGTGTGAGTAACCAGTTCAGTACTGCTCCTGCCCAGCTGATGGGTTCCCTGCCCTCTGTCCTGCCCAGATGAACACTCATGGGAAAGTGGTGTTGGGGGGGGGTATTCTATACTTTGCTAAGGGATGTGGTGGTCCCCAGAAACAGTGGCTATCTCTCCCCTTTCTTGGGGCTTTTGGTTTTCTGCACCATAAAGTGAAGAGCAGCATTCCCGTCCTGAGGTCTCCAGCCAACTCTCTCTGTCTTTCCTGAAAGAGCTTCACCCTGATTTTGAACCTGACAGTGGGGGAGGGGGCAGGCTTCATCCTCCTGTCTAACTCTCCCTGGCCTGTTTCTAGGTTGTAGAATGCTTGAGTTGTACCCAGTGCTTTCTGTCAGCTCCTGCTCTCTTTCTTGTCCTTCTTCAACACCGTTTCCTGGTCGATACACCTCCCTGCTTAGTCTGATCACAGAAGAGCTTCAGGGAAAGGCAGAGGGAAAAAACCTGGATGACACAGAAGAGATTTGAAAGCCATCAAATGTATTGTCAAAGCAAGCTCGGGGAGAGAAACACGCTAGGACTTGGAGTGAGAACTGGCTCCTGTCCCAGCTGTGCTGATCACTAGCTCTGCCTTTCCTAGTAGGCACAAAGGCAGAGATAGGGGACATTTTGGGGTGAATCATGGTCAGAGAGTGCAATGTGCCATGCAGAGAAACATGTGCCTAGGCCACAGAAGTGCCCTGGGTTCTTTGGGTTTCCAGCCTGCCTGGTTCACCTCACCTCCTACTCACCTACTCATGGCAGTCTGTTTGCCATGTGGCCTTGCCTGGAGGATTCATTAATTCATTGTGGAGTGAGAAGGAGAGAGAGGGTGAGGAGAAAGGTGAAACTAATTTCCCAGACTTCCAGTCCTATTCTGGGCTGACCACTCAGGTAAGCCTGCAGCATGCTCCCGCGTAGGACTCATGGTAGCCAAAACAAGCTGATCCTCTCTAGCAAAAGAGGAGCTTGGTCTACGAGGAATAGTCCCAAAAATGACGGTATCCCCACTTACCAGATGGCTCCATCTGTCTGGTTCTCAGGATGGTGCATGGTACCTCTGGCCATCAGCCAGTGTCCACCCTTTCCCCAGTGCTTGCGATGGACACTTCCCTGCGGTTGAAATCTCTGGGGACAATGAATCATGTTAAGACCCAGACATGGGAGGCCCAGGTATGAGGGAATCCTACAGCAATGGAAGGAGTCAGAGGCAGTGTTGACATTTCCCACTGTGAGATCCTCTAACTCTGGGAACAGCTCTGGGCAGTGGCAAGAGTGTGTGGAAAGATCCTTTCTCTATCTATTGCCCTGCTGCTGCTGCTGCTGCTGCTGCTGCGGCAGCCATATAGGTTACTAGAAAGGTCAAGTTGCTAAGCTTATATAGCCTGAGATTGGCACATAGATGATAATAATACAAGTTTCTAGAAGGCTCTTAGATATAGCTTCTCATTGTTTACACAAGTGCCTCTGGGCCAGTTGCTGGTTACCTTTCAATAGCTTTCAATTGTCTTTATCTCTCCATAGGTTCCAGGCTAGATAGCTAGATAGATTATATATATATATATATACATATATATATATATATATAGATAGATAGATAGATAGATACAGATACAGATATAGATGTGTGTGTGTGTGTGTGTGTGTGTGTGTGTGTGTGTGTGTGTGTCAGGGTTTTCTCCCTTAGGTACATTTCAGGGGCTGGGGCTATAGCTTAGGGCTAGAGTGCTTGATGAACAAGATCAAGGCTCTACGTCCCGTCCTCAGCAACCCACTCCTGAAGACACATTTCAAGAGTCTGCCTACCTGGTCTGTTCTGAGGCTTAAGAATATAAAATTTCTAATCTAATACTTTGAATATTTTCATACCTTGGCAAAGTATTCTATCCAAACCATTTTGAAGAATACCAAGGATGTATCTATAACTGCAAAAGCCATCCCTGTGGCTCATCTCTAGAACTATTTGGCCATCCCATACTGGGACACTCCTATCCCCTTCCCTCAGCCCTTGGCAACTACATCCTAATTTCTCTTTTGTTAATTCAAATGTTATTCACTCATTTAGTATGTGTGTGTATGTGTGTGTGTGTGTGTGTGTGTGTGTGTGCCTGAATTTATATATGTGCACCGAGTGCAGGAGCCCATGGAGATCAGACAAGGGTGTTGACCCCTTTGAGATGGAGTTACTGCTGGTTGTAAGCTACTAAGTGGGTGCTAAGAACCAATCCCCACTCCTCCGTATAAGCACTTAACAGCTGAGCCATCTCTCTAGTCCCCATACCTTCTGCTTTGTTGCTGTGATCTGGCTACTTTGGGAACCTGTAATATTAGACTCACACAGCACCGGTCCCCCTGGCTTATTTCAGTTAATATAAAATGCTATTAGACTCCACTCATGTTTTATCATGTCCCAGAATTTCCATCCTTTTGGAGTAGTATCCATTGTGTGCACATACCCCATCTTGTCTACTCATTGTCACAGCCACTTGGGTTGTTTCCATCCCTTGGTTACTGCAAAGAATGCTGCTGTCAACTTGGGTACACAAATGTCTGGTCAAGTTCCTGATTTCTGTTCTTTTGGGCATATGCCCAGATCCTTCTGGCATCCCTCACAATGCCCCGCCCCCCATATCGGCAATGCTTTCTCAATTTCTGTCTTCCAAGGCTGATGACTTACCGAATTGCAAGAATCTCCCTGTCCCTAACTTAGACTAATGCTGCCATGCCATAGGGCAGGGGGGTATCTATACCATTCGTCCTCTCTAGGTGCAGATTAATCTGCAAAACCCTGTGTGTCATATTTTGTCAGGGGAATGTTTTCTAAGTCGTTCCACCACACCTGGTAGGCCTACTCTGTGCTAGACACCATCCTTAGACCTACTCTATGCTAGACACCATTCTTTTCACTTGACAAGGTTGTTTTCTAAATCGATTTACGTTTTCCTCAATAAGTTCTCCGAACTGTTCAGTGTCCTCTGTATTTACATTTACACAACAACTGCAACAACAAGCTTTTAAGGCCCGAGAAGGAGCTAGCACAGCTCCTCCATCCACACTCAGACATCAGTTTTATGTGCCTGCGCCCAGCATGTGCCAGGGAGAGACACCCGAGCTAGGCAAGAGTGAAGCACGGCCTTGTTTCTGAGGAGGCCTTAGGCATGAGGCAAGGTTTACAGGCATGAGGCAATCCGGGGAACAATACAAGACAGATGTGATTCATCCGCTTCATATCAAAGCAAATGGAGGGTGTGGATGGAGCTGCTCATGTTAGCATAAGCAATATGAAAAGAAATGGTGCAGCAACTGTAAAAACACACGGTGGGGTGGGGAGGGAGCAAGGAAGGAGAGGAGCCTGAAGAGTGGGGAGGACCCACGGGATTGGGGGAAGGGAGCAAGCAGAAGCCAGCAGAGCCGGATACAGGTTCCTCCCCAGCATCTCATAGTTCAAAGAGGGTTCCTGGGATTTGATTTTAAAGACTAGGTCATTCACAAAACTGAAGGAGACGTGGACAGGTTACAGGTTTAGGAAAACAAATGGAGAGGAATCTAATACTTAGATATATTAGTTCCATGGCCACTAAGGTTTAGAAATGACACCTGAGGCCCAGAACAGAAGGACATAACAGAAAGCCTAGGGGCCATGATCATCATTGCAGAGAAACAGAGGTAGAGACTAAAAGCAACGGGAGAGAACACGGGTTTGGAGGACAAACGGGAGTGCAGACCTGGTAATGTGAGAATAGTTACCATTCCCAAAGACACTCAAATGAATCAGAAGAGGTATTCAGGGCACAGTTAATAAAGAACCGAGCGTGCCGAGGAGAATGTACAGGTTACAGCAGAGAAAACTGGAGATCGACAGAGACACAGCTGATCTGAGTTCTTGAACTTTAAAGCAGAAACAATTTCTCAGGTGTCCAGCCAGAAAGCGCAAAAAAGAGGAAAATCCTAGCTTCATCCCCGACTTACCCTCATCCCACGCCAGAAGACAGCAATGCCCCCCAAAGCGGAATGGAGGTGGGAGAAGGGGAGCTGGGAGGAACTGGAAAGAGCCCGTCACTTCCTCTTCATCGTAGGTCATCTGCCAGACCATTGAAAATGAAAGCATATTAAAAAAATATAATTTCTTAAAATAATTTTTTTTAGTTAGACATCTTACAGGAACAAATCTCTCTTGTGGTTATGAGGCATTTATCAAAGGCTGAAGAATGCTTTCAGTTTTCGTTTTCCTGCCCTTATGTATTGGTGCAAATAAACCACACTTCCATGTTGATGTGCTATATTATGAAATTATAAGATGATTATTTGCCCACCATTTTATCTGCATCTTCAATTAATATTCATATTGTTTACTCTGACCAAAAGGTTTGGGGTGATTTATTATTTTACTGTGATTTATCATTGAATGTTTACAATAAACATTTTTTGACACAAAATGCCGAAGTTACTACTTAGGTTAGAAATATTAGACTAGGTGAAATTAAGGAGCGGGGTGGACACACAGACTGTCTACCGAACGCTCTTGACCCTCTGAAGGCAGAATGGGTGAGACGCTTTTGGAGCTTGTGAAGTTTGGACTTGGCCTGGTGGGACAGGCCAGGTTGCTGGGGGACATCTCTTTGGCCAGATGCTACCTGTTGTGTTTTTGTTTTGCTTTGTGTCCTTTTGACCCTTTCTACATCTATGGATGGAGTGTGGATTCTATTTTGTGGCTACAAAAGTAACTGAGGTCAGAGTAGAAAAGAAGGTAAAGAACCTTTAAGGTGGAAGCACAAAGTTTCCTGGAAACTTGAATACATCGGAGAAACCAACTAGCAGTGTGTAGACCTGTTGTCCAAATCAGTAATCGACCAGAGCTCCGAAGAGAGGCGCATCTCAGCTGAAGGGAGATGGGTACATGACAAAGCCTCAGAGGTAGGATCCTGTAACTGTGTGTGGGGACAACAGAGAATAGCTTCAGAACTAGCCCATAGTGCCGAGACCAGAGAGGGATGGGATCAGTGATTGACAGCACCCAGTAAGAGCATGTAGTGTTCACTCTTCCATGCAGGGTCCTACCCACAGGGTCAGGGCAGTGGGGACCAGCTTCCAGCAACTGTGAACAGCCCCTGGTATTGACTTCACGGAGGTGAAGACTGAGAGTGGGGAGATAAGGACTGAAGCTTCCACAACAGGCAGAAGCCATGGTAATGACTCTACCCACTGGACCTGCAGGGCATGGAGACTCAGCTCTCAACTGGGGTCATGCTCAGGAGGTCATAAATGTCTCTCCTGCTCCTTGTCCTTCCAAGGGGTCATTAAGTCATTAATTATATAGCAGGTGGCAATAAAATGGTCTCAGTGTTCCTCGTCTTCCCCAGAGCCCAAGGCCTCAGGACCCAAGGCTTTTGTTTTGAACCAGGTGCCCTGCTGTGCCCCAGCTTCGATGTCTTGGGTGCTCCTGATCGCACCGTTTCTCTATCCTTCTATCCTAGCACAGAGTTCCAGCCTTGAACTCCAGTCCTGCATACACAACCACAGAACAGCCATTCAGCAATTCCCAGCACAAATGGCAGGACAGGATTCTAGGCCTGGACAAACGGAGGCGTCCAGTAAGTGACTGTCCATCTGCTTTGAAGGGCAAAGCTCATTTATTTTCAGAGACAGAAGTCCTAGACCTCACTTCCCCATCTAAAGCTCTGAAACTACCTCATAGGACAAGCTGGAGGTGAGGAACCGAGGCTTGATTCACGTCATTGCTTTGCCACTTACCTTCCCGTGACCCCGGTGGTTCTGTCAATCATAACAGAAGTATGATTATGTCTTCCACGTGTCTGTCATGGAGTTGGGACAGGGTAGTGTGGTAAGTAAGGTGCATGAGGTTTATTTTCTGATGATTGCGTTTGCTAGTTCCTTCCCATTCCTGGCTCTCCTCAGACCGGGTGCATCAAGGGGCCTGGCACAGTCAGCCTTCCTCACTGGGCTCAGTTCTTCACTGGCTTTGACCGGCTGTGACTGGCTGTGAGTCCACCTGACTTCTTAAGCTCTGGCTGTCTGATTGTGCTTGTAGACAGTCCAAAAGAAACAGAATATGAACCATGCATGCAATTTGAAATTTTCCAGTAACGCCACACAAAAATATAATTAATTATTTTTTAAATTTAAGTCAATATACCAAAATAATATTTGATAATATTTCAATATATATTTCATATAAAATTATTGAAACATTTTAATGTCATTTTTATCCTATAAGATGTTTGAAATCTAGGCCTGTCTGGTATTGTACAGCAGAGATTTTTAAAAACATTTAAAAATTTTGTATGCTGTGTGTGTGTGTGTGTGTGTGTGTGTGTGTGTGTACACGTACGTGTGCTCTATTTGAATGTACACCTGTGTGCCAGAAGAGGGCATCAGATTTCATTATAGATGGTTGTGATCCATTATAGATGGATTGCTGGGAATTGAACTCAGGACCTCTGGAAGAGCAGCCAGTGCTCTTAACCTCTGAGCCATCTCTCCAGCCCACAGCACAGATTTTAAATGCAAAGAATAAAAGGGGGATCAGTGTGGATCAAAGAAGCACAGTGAGAAATTAATTAATTAACTAATTAATGAACTAATCCATTAATAACTATGAACTCTCTTTGCTCACCTCCGTGGGGCAGGAGGCTACTAGGTGTCAACTCCCCCCCTTCTTTCTGGTCCCCCAGATTAGCCGTTCTTACTTTGACCTCTGCCCTCTGTTCCTGCTTGCAGCATCCGGATTCAGCTCTCAGCTAAACAGTGGTACGAAGGCCAATTATAGGCCCTCCTTAAAACAACTGTGCTCCCAGCAGGTTCCCTTGCGTGGGCAGGGACGTGACTAAGGAGGTCAGAGACAAGACCCCCTGGAACTCTGTCTCTGGAAGCTCTAGGAGCATAGGAACCAGCCAAGCACTCTCCCCATGACTCCTCTGGACATTCATGGAGAATGGTAGCCCAGTGAAGGGCCCGAGAAGGCATGATAGGTGGGCCAGACAATCCCTGGTCTCACAAGCTTGCTTTTCAGAGGGGACCAACTTTGTGGATGAAGCCTCACGTGAGTTCGGAAGAGCTCCAGGTCTAGAGACCCCAGAGAGCCCAAGGAATTCTTTATCTTTCCCAGGAACCCTAGAATATAAGCAGATGAAAGTGGAGCCACCCACATAGAAACCCGTGTGAAACCCAGTCTCCAGTGCCTCTGCCCCGAGTAGCTTCAGGTGGCCTCTTTGAGGACATTGGATTCCATCCAGGAATCTAGCCACCCACCACAGTGACATAGGATCTTCACAGGGCTGGGTCTCCAGTTTCCCTCCCCCAGACAAGCCCAGCTGCCTTCCCACAGCCTTCCTAAAGGATGGGAAGTCACGTGGTGTCATCCTAGGGAGGAGAAAGGGCAGCAGTTAGGCCCCCTGATGGTGACAGTCACTGGTTGTAGTCTACTCCATGTTGCCGTGACACTGACATCCCACTTCATGCCCGGAATGCTTGTTGAGTGACTATTCAGTGACATCAGTTTCCTGACGCCTCAGTCATGGCCAGCTGAATCGGCTTTCCCTCTCTGTTAGATTCCTCATCGCGAGCACACATTCCTGGGGGCCTGGGTTTCTGTCACATCACGCAGGGTGCATTCCTCCTTGTCCTCTGAACACACCCCTCCTCATCTATGAAACTATGTGGGGGATGCATGCTCACAGATGGTCTCGGGAATTAATGAATCCAAGACACCCGAAGACTTGGTCTCTTCCCTCTTGGCGGTCTTTCAAGGAAGAGCCTAGCCACCATGTTTCCTGCTTTTAGCAAGGGTGCTTTGCAATGTGTGTGTCATGGAGCTCAAGGGTCCCACTGAAGCCATCTAGAGCTCCAGGGTTGGGAAGGATGCTCCTGGAGAGGCAACTCTGAGCTTCTCAGGCCCAAGTCCACCTGGGTGGGTCTACTTTTATCAACTTTTTGAGGTGTGATTATTATTTGAAAAGGAAAAAAAAAAAAAAAAAAAAAAACAAAATCAGAAGATGGAAGCCACTTCTTTTTCCTTTCGTGGGGACAGTGTTTAGGGTCAGAGTGGTGTAACATTTGACATACAGTTGTTGACTTTTCGACAGTGCAGCCGGTACCAGATCCAGGCTTTCCACAACCCATGGCAGGAGATTTCTTTACCTTTAGACAAAGAAGGTTGGGGTGCATGTGGGAGTCTTGCAGAGACATAAGGTTTTTATGAGATTATTTAAAACAAAAAAGTCACACCAACAGGGCCCAAGGTAGGCCTGTGTATCTATTAAACATATCTGTGACAGGATCAAATGTGCTTTTCTTATGGAAAATTTTTAAAAAATGTGAAATTATCAAAGGTACAAGCGTAGAATCAAAAAAAACAAAATAAGCATGAAGTTTTTTAAATTAATAAAAAATAAGGCTTGTTTCTCTCTATATATTCGCATATATTTTTATAAATGTGTTCATATATATATATATATATATATATATATATATATATTATATCAAGGCCATTTTTAAAACCTCCTTATCCTCTGACTTGTTCCAAATCTTGGTGAGACTGAGATTCAGAACCTAATGATGAGGTAAGTCGAGGTTAGCTGCTGACTGCCCAGGAATCTAGTACTGCTCACACGTGGGTGTCAGAGCTTCCCCACTCCCTAGGCAGGACTCAGACTTCAGTCTTGGCTGTCAGCATCCAGTGCAGAGAGAACACTCAGCTCCTTGCCCTCCTGGATTCCGTACACTCAACAGGGTGCAGGGACGAGGGAGGAAACACACCATGGGAACCCAGAAAGGAGCACCGAGGCCATGGGAGTGGTCCAGCCTGTGCCTCAGGAACTCAGTGAAGTGGTACCAACCTGGGCACCCTTCGAAGCGCGCGCGCGCGCGCGCGCGTGTGTGTGTGTGTGTGTGTGTGTGTGTGTGTGTGTGTGTCGGGGGTGCCCTGTGTACCTTTCCATATACTGATAACACATCATACCAGATGTTGGAAGGACACAGAGGTGGTTACCACACAGGTCCTGGCTATAAATGACTACACCAGAGAGGCATGTGGTGGGGACCTGCCTTGTTTTGGGGTTTGTACATTTGCCATAACTCACCAGCCCATGCATTCTGCTGTAGGAAGAGAGAAGCTCAGTGGCTTTACAGCTTTGTTGGAAGGAGGCAGACTCAGAAGGAGGGAAGTTGTGATTGGGGCTACTAGGCGCATATACATATCTCCTCTGGGAAAGCCTGAGGAGAGGGGATAGCAGCAGCAAGGAGAGATGGGTGTGGCTCCCTGCCCCAACCGGGAACCCTGGAAGCGACAAGATGGAAGCCCTGCCCAGAAGCCAGTCACACCCTTTTGCATGTTCACGTTTTCATCAGAATCTTCACAAATCACTGTCTCCTAGCTGGTCCTGTCTAATCATATTCTTGTCCCCTGTCACTTTTTGTCTTCATTCTCGCCCTCTCAGGGAGACTGAGAAACTTCCTCTGGTTCAGCTTCCTTTCCCAGTACCCAGACAAGCCTAAGTACCCAGCACTGCACCTCCACCCTCTACAGAGGGACACAAGTCCTGGATCCATTGCTCACAGGGAAAGTTGGGAACAGTCACGGGCCAGTTGCAGAGAGGGGATCTGGGTGCACAAAGGGAGCTGTAGCCACCCTAGATGACAGGGTGTAAGCCACCAGTTGCTTGGGGAGGCAGGCTGGGAGCCGTGTCTCATCGCTTGGGAAGCCCAGTGCAAGCGCCGACAGCTCCCCTGACGCAGGCGATGTGTGTGTGTGTGTGGGGGGGGTTGTTACTGCCAGAGAAACAACAACTCATACTTGGGAATACACACCAGCCCCCACTAGGGAACCCCCCAGGCCAGGGGAGGGGAGGTCTAACAGTGTACATGTAACATTTTTCCTGGGAATCCAGGTCCTGTAAGACCCTGGTCTGGCCTCCTTCTGGGCAAAGGGTAGTCCTTCCTGGCTGTGTCATATGAGGCCACCTGGGTGACACCTCCCTGGGGGATGCCAGGTTTCAGGTAGGTCTACTAGATACAGCCAATAGGAAACAACCACGCCACACCTGTGTTATCTTGAACAGGTGAGATCGCCCCTACTCTGTGCTCCCTGGGCCAAGCCCATCTTCTGCCCCCCACCCTAACTTCTCATAACTGTTGTGGCGAGGCATAGATGGTCCTGCCATCTGTTCCTTTATGAGCTGTCCTGTAACAGTATGGAGCCCAGCCTTCCCAGTTCCTGGAAGGAGCCATCGTGATACAGCCTAATCAGTACACCTACATGATACAACCTGTGGAAAAAGAAATGAAGGAGCTCATGGGGTCCCCAGCTCCTAGATGGAGGCCAGCACTACCCACTTCTATGGTAAGACCCACCAGGGAAGGTACAAAAGGACTCAGAGGGGTTCCTGGCTCCTGGGTTTCTCGGTGAATTGGGAAGGACCTTCACTACTGCTAAGATAATCAATGGGTCCAGACCCTTGATCACTAAAAGCCGGACACAGTTCCCAGGGGATATCTGAAACTGTCAGCTCAGCAAAGCGGGGGACTTTTCCTTTCCGGGGACAGCACAATAATAAACAGAGAGGGACTAGACTGGACCTCCAGGAGTCATCTTTGTGTGTTCACACGCCACTCTCTTCTCTGTGGCACCCCACCTCTGTCTGTCACTGTCCCATAGCTCCCCGGTGAACACACTTCACTCCCACTTTTGAGAGGGTGCTGGCATCACAGGTGGCACAGGACACTGGTGAGAGGGGACACCTGATGGCTCTGTGGATCGGGATGGGCTCTTCAGCCAGAGCGTGAGTTGATTCTCTGTGCTGTGGTATAATACATCTCGGAGATAGATCTCCACAACCTACAGTGCGAACCATGCCTGGGCCCCTGAGAGCTGGAAACTGGAGGCAGACAGACCCTGGCTGTTCGTTCTGGGACTGGAAGCAGGAGGTGAAGGGACAGAGGGATGGACCTGGGTTTCCTGGGTTGGGGAAGGTCCACAGGCAGGAATTATTCATTGAGAACCGCCAGGGGTAGCATAGTGGATTGTTGGATGCAGTCCTGATTAGTGGAGCTAGGACTAGGAAGGGCAAGGGAAGACAGGAGATAGACCCAGCCAAAGGGGCTGTCCTGGGCTGGCATGGACCTAGTCCCCTGCGGTGAGCCTGCAGTTCCCAGCTCAGCTGCTCCACAAGGACAGCTATGGCAGGGCTCTCCCAGCCTCTCCCTTGGGCCCCTCCCTCACCAGCCTGTGCCCAGCCTGTGCCCCACATCTCAGGCACCTCACCCAGGACATCACGTCCTTTGAGTATGACAGAGATGCTGGCAGCTGAGACCGCACCCTGAGACGTCTCTCTTTCCTCCTGGCCAGCCCCACCAGATTCCCTAGGCTGAGACGGACAAGGAGGGACGGACTAACCAACCCAACTCCATCCATGCCAGCTCCTAGCCAGAGCCCTTGGTTAAGCCTGACTTCCTTCTCACTTTCCTTTCCAGCCATGTCTAGTGTCACCTTGTCCCTTGATTGGAGTCCACAGTCTCGTCTAGGTCATCTGAACTGAGGTTCTGAAGGAACCCCATTCTTACAGGTCTCCACGAAGGCCCCTCCCTGACCCTCAGAAAGCTCCCCCACTCACTCTGCTCTGGCCCTTGAGCAGGAGGGATGAGGAGACAATGTGTAGGATGTGCCTCTGGGCTTCTCTCTTCTCCACACCATGTCCAGCAGGGAGTAGAGAAGGAAATCTGAAATCTGTTTGGGAACCCCCGAGGGAAGGAAGCAGAAAGGCGGGATTTCAGAGGAGATGTTGAAGAACTAAGCAAGTGTATGGGGGTGGGGGTGGGAGCCAGGAAAGGGAGATGGTGCTAGGCTGTCTCAGAGCTTGTCCTGTATTCAGTCCCTTCCAATAGACACTCAGAATCAAGCTCCAACCTCCAGATGACCCCCAGAATGAGGCGCTGCTCAGAGGACTACAGAAGGCAAACGGGTAGGAGCCGGGAAAGGAAACATTGCTTCCCAGGCCAGAAGCGGGATCCATGGGAACCGCATGCAATTCTCCCCAGAACAAACAGCAATCCGTGGCACCCACAGCTCCAACCTCACCTCCACTTTGCTCCCCATCTTCAGGCTGTTCCCACATCTTTCCCCCATCTCTCACCTTAGACATCATTTATTCCAACTGCAAGGCCTATAGCACCCCCTGGTGGCACACCTGGAACAGCCTGTAATGGACGCTAGCGTCCTAGGAAACCCAAGGCACGGGCCTCCTCCAGCTTTGCCCACAGCCTATGCTCTGCCCGCACCCTTCCTCTGTTACACTGGCCTCGTGATACTACGGCCTGGTCTGGCAACTGTACATCATCTCCAGAAGCTTCTCCGTGATAGTAGAAAGCAGGGCCACACTGCCCTAAAAGCCTGTGCTTGTGCCCCAGGATAAGGAATGGGGGTGGATGGGTGTAGCATATGAAACTTAGAAGTAACCGTGACAGAAAGGCAGCATTGAGGACTTCAGATACTTATTTCCCTAGAATAAAGGAAGGACCTCGGATATTTATTTCCCTAGAAGCCTTGAAACTGGAAGCTACCTTCAGAACCTTTTATTCCGCGTTCGAAGCTTCAAGTACCTTCTTGGTCACCAGAGGGCGCTCTAACCCACTGCCCCAAGGCTGCCCTCCAGGCTTTGGCCAAGACCAGCTTTACTTCCTGTGTCTTATGGTCTTGTGACCAGAACTGTCCCCCAAGGTGAAGACTTTGGCCTGTGAGCCTCTCAAGGGGACACCTAGAGGCTTTTGTACCAAGTAGGGCCTGACGCTGCCTGGGGCATGCACACAAACAAACAACAAACAAAAAAACCTAAAACCTGAGTAGTTGTGCCGACTCTGTGAGAGTCGGCTCCTGTTTCATTACTGGCCCCTGCACTCTTTACCACCTTCCTGTCCTGTGTAGTTCTCCTCTCCTGAAGGCATGATTTTTGTCACACAAAGACTGGGAAGAGGCTGAGGCTGGGTGGTTCTCATGACCAATTCCACGTGTCTCCATGGCCACCAGGTGTCTAGGTCACAGGCATCCTGGGGAAGGTGCCTGTCACAGGGCAGTAGGTCAGACTACGCCAGCTCTGGGCAGGAGACACATACATGAGAAGACAGACTTGTAAGATGTTGGAGAGAACAAGGCCCAGTTCCAGCACATCCACAGTTTTAGAAGTAGAGCACTCAGGGAGGAACCGTGTGTAGGTCTAGAGCAGAGAAATAAACAGACTCAGATTCGGTTGGGAATTTGGACATGTCTCTCAGACCTCAGGCATTGTCTGTGGTCCTGGTGCTATAGAAAGGGGTTTCCATGGAGACAGGGGGTCCTGACTTACCTCCTGACATGATGGAGTCTTCTGAGACCAGAGGCCTTGACTAAGGATTGGGGTGAAAGGGCAAAGTGGGTGGTTTGGCAGAGTGGGGACCCGCTGTACATTTTTCAAAGGTCAATTACCTCTCTCTTCCAAAGGACACAGACCCTTCCCTTGGGCTGCCTCTGAGGAGGTGCGCTCTGCCTGGTGAGAGGCAGGAAGGGCTCTGTCTGCTCCTTCAAAGTGTTCTTTAAAGAAAGTAGCATTCTCCTTAGCATGGAGCAGGAAGATGAATTCGCTCCGAACCACGCGATCCACCACTACCCCTGTGGGCAGGCCTAAGGCTCTTGGCTTTTGCTTACATTAGCCCATCTACCCGGCCAATAGGAAGATTGATCTGGACACAGATTGGGAGATTCGTCTTGACCAACATGTCCTCCAAGACTGTGCTCAGGTGTCACTTCCTTCAGGAAGCCTTTCTTGATTCCCTAATGTGAATTAGATGGCACACCGGTGATTTCCCATAGCTCCCCTATGCCTAAGCCACCACTGACCCAAATGTCCTGGAACTGCTTGGCCACTGGCTGGTGTGCTTAGACACAGTAAGTATTGTGTACCCACTGCTTGAGGGTATCTATAGATTAAGGTGACAGCGTGGGGGGGGTGCTTTGAGGCTACAAGTGAGCCTGATCTCTCTGTGTCCTTTAGTCTGTCAAAACCAGCATTTGCATGGATAGGGCAGTGTAGGGGGCATGGGGGAGGCCCTAGATCAACCCAGGAATGCTCATCTTCAGAACCCTCACACTCCTCTATCCAGGGACAGGAGTAGAGACTGAATCTCCTAGAGGCTGATAATCAGAGACCAAGTCAGACACTCCAGATAACAGCTTAATGCTTTCGTCATAACCCATGGCTGTACCGTCTCTGGCCCAATGGATAAGAAGACTTGGTTCTCCCAAAGGACCTGGACTTGGTTCCTAGCTTGATTTAGTAGTATTACTAGTAGTAGTAGCTTGCAACATTTTGAAACTTCAGTGCCAGAAAATCTGATGCACTTTTCTGGCCTCCACAGGCACCAGACACGAAAGTGGTACACAGACACACATGCAGAAAAAAAACACCTATACACATTAAGTATATATGTATATATGTGTATATGTATATATGTGTATATGTATATATGTGCATATGTATATATGTGTATATGCATATATGTGTTTATGTATATTTGTGTTTATGTATATATGTATATAAGTTCACACACACACACACACACACACACACACACACACACACACACACATACACGAACATATATATGTATATCCCAGCTCCTCCTCTCCTATAGAGATGGCCAGCTGGCCTAGCAGCTTAATTCTAGGCCAAAATAACAGTAGCCGTTTGTTGAAGAAGTAGTGGTTGGCCAGCACCTGCTTGGCCAACCCTGCAGCTTCTAAATTTGCAGCCATAGCTGGGCCTGAACCATCTGAAGCTCAGACAGATTCTTGTTCCATGGCTACAAGCCACAGCTTTGAACTCAGAAAACCAGGAAGTTACTTTCCTATTTAAGGAAGGTCCCAGGAGCCAGAGAGATGGCTTGGTGGTGGTTAAGAACCACCTTGCACAGGACTCAGGTGCAACTCCCAGCACCCACATAATGGCTCAAGGCCATCCGCAACCCTAATTTTAGGGTATACACAGACACCTGCACGCAGGCAGGCAAAAACAGTTATACAAATCAAATAAAACAAATGCACTTTTTTTTTTAAAGAAAAAGAAAGAAAGGTCCTACCACAGTGCTACATGCCTGCTCACTTAGAGTAACAACAGACACACCACCTCCTCCTGCTAGACTCTGGGACATATTTTTAGCACTTTTAATTCTTACAGTTCTTTGAAAAAAGTAGAGAGGAGGGGGCAAGCAGCCCTTTTATAGTGATCCAGGCACACCTGGGTGTTGCCAGGTAACTGTGGGGTGGGGCATATCTGACTGTTGCCAGGTAACTGTTGGGCAGAGCTTAGACAAAATGCTAATATATATGCTGTTGAAAACAGGAGGCCATTCGAAACCAGGACAGTGTAGCAATACCCCATCCCTCTCTACCCATTGGATACTCCACTAACTTCCGTTTACCTGACCTCCAGCCACTCACCTTTATCCCACGCTGTGTCTTCTCATGAACTTAATGGAGATGCTGTTGGTATTTCATCTAGGCTCTGCCCCACAGTTACCTGGCAACAGCCAGGTGTGCCTGACTCACTATAAAAGGTGCTACTTGCCCCCTTCTCTCTCTCTTGCTCTTGCTCTCCTTCCCTTGCTCCCTTACCCTCTCTTCCCATCCCCCCCTTTCTCCGCATGCTCATGGCTGGCTTCTACTCTCTCTCTCCCTCTCTCTCTCTCTCAACTCCCTTTCCCATGCTCTGAATAACTCTATTCTATACTATACCTTCCTGTGGCTGCTCCCTCAGCATGGACCCATGAGGCTCCCCTTCCCCCACACCGCACCTCCAGCAAACATATCCCTCATTTCTCTTTCTTTTTACAGAACACAACATTTGTAGGTCGGTTTACCTAGTACCACCCTGGGGGGTGCATGCTGGCCTTGTCTCTGCTGAGACACTGGGAGTCTGTCCAGGAAGAGATTAAATATGGGGCAGCTGAAGTGCTCAGGGCAAAAAGCAGGTGCTGCAGTACACCCTAACTATAGGATAAACATAGATTGGGGAACAGCTACAAAGGCTGCGTTGTGAAGGTTGTAATTGTTAATGTCACTCCTATACTCAGCTGTGGGAGAAAAGCAATTCCAACATGATTATAGAGACCCCACTGTCTTTATAGTATTGGCTTCCTACCCATTAACATAGTATATTCATCTATTCATGTGTTATTTTCTAGGTACAGTTTTTATAATTTCTCCTTGTGGATTTTGCTCATCTTTATTCAGTTGATTCCTTAGACATTTCATGTATTTGTTGCTACCCAAAGTAACATTTTTAATGTGATATTTCCTAGTTGATCTCTGCTGATTACGGAAATACAAACTGTTTTTTTTAAAATCCAGATTGCTGTTAAGTCCTTTGAGTCGTGTGTGTTGTAGAACTCTGTCCTTTAGACATGACATATCCATGGCCATGTTGAAATCAGAACAGCTATGATTTCTCCTGAGACCCTTACAAGGTTGGACCCACTAACCTTCTGCCATGGAAGGAAGGAAGGAAGGAAGGACGGAAGGAAGGAAGAAAGGAAAGAAGGAAGGAAGGAAGGAAGGCTCACAAGGCTGATGGGGCACACAGGTACAAAGGTGTATGAAATCCCATCTCCACAAGTACACAAGTAGTTAATGATTGTTGCAGTGTGGTCACCTACAAATGCCTATTCACCTGTAGGCAACTCCAGTTAGGCTCTGTTTGTTGTTCACCAAGCAAGAGTTGGGCAAAACCATTTCTTTGCCTGGCCGTTGCCCTCCCTGTCGTGAATAGAAACGGACTCCTCAGGAAAACCCATTTAACACTTGGTGTCTGGGGATGGACGCCACAGAGCTGGGGATAAGTCTGAGAGGCACGGTCACGTCACCTCTGCTATTGTAACAAGGTACATGACCAAGGTTTCTCCATCTGAAGGTGGGGTATCCCTGGGTGGATTTCTAGGGTGGCTCTCTATGTAGTATGGTGTGCTATGCCTTTTAGTAAATGAGGTCAACAATGCATGGGGAAGAATGTCACTAAATGGCAGATGCACTAGAGAACATATTCCACTTCTTAAAAGGGACATGTCATAAGGAGGCACTGGCTGCAGCTGTATGGACAGTGCCGTGGGTGATAAGAAAGGCCCTTTGCTCTCAGCGGGTGCCCACACACTTTCGGTATACACATGCACTCACACAGAAGTGAAAATCACTTCAACAACAACAAAGGTAGGGAAAACCCAGTCTCAGCAGGTAGGTGGGGGGGGGTGTGCAAAGTTGGAATCTGATATCGGGAACAGGCAATGTGGGAAACTCCGAATCTAAAATGCTATGGCTCGTGTGAGACACGGGCTGGTTGACAAGACATGGTACTCGTTCATCGATGGCAGAGGGTCTCATGAATATCGGGACAGAAGACATCACAGGAAGGACAGATGTCACTGGGAATTGGGCTTGAGAGAGAGCCTGATGCCCATTTCTCTGGGCTGGAGAACTGCATTCATAGAAGACGTGGGGACAGAGTCCCATAACAGGACACATGTTGTCTTTATAAGGTACGAGAGGCTCTGTTGCCTAAACGACTTACATTGACAGGTAGACTGGGCCCCTAAGGTACCAGCAGCACTTAGGAGAAAAGAAAAAGTGAGTGCTGAGCTTATTGTAGCAAGGCACAGTCTGGGGATGGGGTGAGTAATGAAAGGCAAAATCACTGCTTTAAAGCATCAGCTACAGCTCATCAAAGGGATAGGAACAGTCTGGGTGATCACCAAATCGCCTCCTGGTGGGAAGAGGGAGCTGTGTGCAAAGAAGCTGGAGCCACCAGTCCCTCCAAAGGAAGTACTGGCCCCATTGCCCACAAGACTCCATGTTGAACTGAAGATCTATTAGTCTCCCACTAACTTGCAGAGTAGCTGGGCGTGGACAGGAACCAATGTGCCCCTGGGGCATCAGAAGCAGTGCACATTACAGACCAGTGAAGAGGAAAATGATAAAACCTATGGAAGAGGTGGGCAGTTGTGAACCTCCTCTCCAAAGGCATCCTCTGGGCATTTCTCTCCTGCAAGGGGAATCCCTGGAGTGGAGATGTTTCATCCAGCCCGAGATCCTTCCAATAACCCAGAATGGACCATAATGAAATGATGGTGGGGCTGGTCCAAGGACTTGGCACCAGCTTAGTCATGGACCCCCACAGCAGGAGAGAGCACAACCTGGACCAGGCTGTTGGAATTCTTTAAACCCCACCCCACAGTCACCTGGCAAAAGCCAGGTATGCTTTGCCCCAGTTACCTGACACTATAAAGGGGGTAACTTGTCCCCTCCTTTTCTCTTGTCCTCTTGATTTCTCTTGCTCTCTTGCTCTTTTGCTCTCCCCCCTTGCCCCTCCTCTCCCCATTCTCTTTCCTCATCTCTCTTCACGTGCTCATGGCCGGCCTCTACTTCTCTACTCCTCTCTCTCTCTCTCTCTCTCTCTCTCTCTCTCTCTCTCTCTCTCTCTCTGCCTCTACTACCCCCTTAGCTCCCCTCCCCATAACCTGAATAAACTCTATTCTGTACTATACCATCATCATGTGACTGGTTCCTCAGGGGGAAGGGATTCCCAACATGGGTTCTCAGAGGCACCTCCATGGAACGTATCCCCCTTCCCCTTCATCTTTTTTCCTAACATTGGTGACAAAACCTGGGACATCATCTTTTTTCCCAACACAGGCCAGGCACAACAGCAGGAGTGAAGCCTACCTCGTCCCTCAAGGGTGGGAAGATACACAGCAACCCTGAAGCAGCCTCTCAGGATGGAGGTAGGACAGACAGCACCAGGAGAATGACTGTGGACTACAGAAAGCTAAGTAAGGTAGTGCCTCCCATCTGCAGTGCTGAATCCTGCACTGCTGGATTTTTGTTTTGTTTTTGAGGCAATGATAAAAGCAGTGGGGTCTTTTCATGGTGCATGAGGAGGTTTCATCAAATAAAACCAACCTGAGTGTTTTATAGATCCAGAGAAGCATCTGGAAGGCAGGATAGTACCCGTAACAGACCAAGAACAGGGCATCAGCCTAAACAGTGTCCAGGGGCCAGGCACAGTGGTGAGATTCTTAGCAGAGTAATGCATGCATGATGCCTTACAAAGAGACTGAGGAAATGCTACGACCCTTTGCATATGTGAGGATTTTAGCCAAGGGCGCAAACACAAAAGGCACACACAGAAGCCAGAAAAGTAGCTAAATAAAACCCCAGGACTAGGGGTATGCCATTTCCCAGTGAGCTGTCCACCAAAGAAAGCTCCAGAAGAACAAAGTGACCTGCTGTGGCCGCTGTGGCTTATACCCTGGAACCAGGTGCCAAAACTTTGCTGCTGAAGACAGTGTACCCTCTGCTTGAGGGACACAGAAATGGAGTTCTCCTGGAGGCGGGAGCTCCTGCTGTGCTGGGTGGCATTTATAGTGTCAGAGGGGCTCTGGAGGCTGGTGGGGGGGTTGTCACCAAGGGTCCTGCTCAGTTACACAGGCTGTGTGTCAATGCCCTTGTGCAGTGAATGAGATAAAGGATTGGTTAGGCTTTGAAGAGAGACTGAGAGAAACTGAGCAGGGTCCTCCTGAGCGGAGGGAGAAGATCAGGCAGTCTAACCTAAAGGGGAACAGGGGTCTCACAAGTAGAAACGATCTGACTAACTAACAAATGTGCCTGCATTTGGGGAAAGCTAAGATGGCCGCAGAGCTCTCTGCAAACACTACAAGCCAGCACTTACTGTTAGTAGTACGGAGCTGTCATCTCAGAACTGGGGAGGTTGATTTAAGTAAGGCTGGCTGAACATTGTAAGTTCAAGGCCTGCCTCGCTCTACAGAAATCCTCTGTTTTAAATGAGCCGAAAAGGTAACAAACTAAAGCCAAGCAAACAAAAATCCATCAGCCTGGAATTCTATGTCCAATTGGGGAAACTCCCTCCCCTCACCCCCGCCTGGTACCACGGAGATGGCTTAGTAGGTGACCTGCTTGCCCCACAAGCATGGGACCTAAACTCAAACCCTCAGAGTTTTCTTCTTGTCCTGCTTCAAACAGTTTTCTATGCACACAACATTTAGGGAGGCTTAAGTCCTGCTGGTCCCAGGGTTTTCTAAGGGCAGAGGCATGTGGGAAGCATGAGCCAGGAAAAGGGGGCCTCTGCCTTGCAGACTGTCTCCCCTACTCTGGCTTTTCTGCCCTACTGCGGATGAACACTGTTCCGACTCACTGTCCCCCATGAGCCCCATTCTCCATTCAAAGGCTTTGCTTTGGGGGTCCCTCCCTCAATCAACCAGCCCCAAGTTACTCTGCAAAGAACTCACCTTCAGTAGTCTGTCATTTTAATGCAGTACAGACAGAACCCCACCCCCACCCCCATCCTTGATGCTCTTGCCCAGGTCCTCTGCCCTCTTTCCATTCCTGTGGTCACAGTGGGCTCAGCTTCCACCCTGTGGAGCAGTCTCTCTGGAGCTCCGTGTAGAGGTGCAGAACAAAGACACCCACAGTACCAAGGTCACTCTGAGGCATCATTCAGCTCAAGGGCACATTGGAAACTCTTCTTCTATTTCTTCTCCAGGGACTTCAGCCTTTCTGTCATGTCTCACCGGAAACCCCCTGTTCCTGTCTCACCCAGGAACATCCATTGTCTTGCTGGACTGCTCCCCAGGCCAGTGTGGGGTATCAGCAGCAAAGCTCCAGACATCTGCCATCCTATCTCTTAGCTGTAGGGTGGGGCAAGGCTCGAATTCCAGGTCAAGTGGTCTAGGAGTTGTATTCTGCAAGACAAGGGACATTTCAGATGATTCTGAGGGGACAGCAGCCCCTCTCACACCATCCAATCATGGAGATTCTGCAATTCCAGGCATGGGCTGACTCAGAGCCAACAGCATGCACTGTTCACCTTGATAAATGGAGGCAGCCAATGAGAGACTCAACATGCCCCCTCCCCCCATCCAGGAAAAAATGATAGAACACAAAGGGGATTAATATTCAAACTGTCACTTCTTTTTGTAAATTAATATTCTCTGTATTTACATTTCAAATGTTATCCCCTCCCTCCTCCCCTCCCCCCTCCCCCTCTATTTGCTTCCATGAAGACGCTCCCTCTCCCAACCTCCCTCTCCACCTCAGCGCCTTGGCATTTTCCTACACTGGGAAAACGAGCCTGTGCTGGACCAAAGGCCTCTTCTCCCATTGATGCCAGACAATGCTATCCTCTACTACATGTGCAACTAGAGTCATGGGTCTCTCCATGTGTGCTCATTGGTTGGTGTTTTAGTCTCTGGGAGTTCTAGAGGGTTTGGTTGGTTGATAATGTTGCTCTTCCCACAGGCGGCAT